>NC_138128.1:90855132-91601574 GCF_964188305.1 Podarcis bocagei
AACCACCGAGTAAGGTCACCTGGAGATCTGATGTCATCAGCTTGCAGTTGACACCCAACTCTGTTTCTCTCTTATTTCTCTGTCTCCACCATACGCAGGTGGAATGAAATATACTCAGAGTCGCAAACTGATTTCATGCTCTTTATTCAGCTCATAGTGGTGAGGAGGAATGAATTCATGTCCCCTCAAAGTATCTGCTTTATATACATTATTTACACAATGGGCTGCACATGATTGGTTAATTCTGGAATTCTACTGTAAGCCAGTCAGGTTGTGGATTCACTTATATCTGGAGCATGATTGGGTGGTTCCTGCCAACCAATCATACTGCTGCATTGTTCTTGGACCAATCAGACTGCTGCATTCTGAATCCTATTGTTCTAGGACCAATCAGACTGCTGCAATTTGGATCCTATTGTTTTAGGACCAATCAGACTGCTGCAGTTTGGATCCTATTCAACTCAGTACATAACATGGAACATCAGTCTTTCCTCACAAGAGAGGAATGAAGGGGGGAGGGCAATAAACCAAAGCACAATCCAGACAAGACGAGACAGGGTTGCACACTCCCTGAACACATGGCTTCCCATCTTGTGAGGGCTCCTTGGTCCACCTTTCCTTTTATTAGAATCACAGCTTTAGTTGGAATGCCAACTGTGACTCTTCCTGGACAGAGATACTGTGGACTCAATTATCCATGCTCTGGTAATCTTTAGGTTACACTCCTGTAATGTTCTGTACACAGGGTTACTTTTTAAGACCCTTCAGAAAGGATAGCTAGTGCAGACTGCAGCTGCTGGGTTCCTGCTCAGGACTCGGTGTTGCGGCCATCTTGTACCTGTGTGTTGTGCCAATTGCATGGGTACCCAGTCTGCTTCGAGGCCCATATTGAAGTGCTAGTTTTGCTTTTAAAAAGTCTTCCACAGCTCAAGACAAAGGTAGCTGAAATATCCCATCCCTCCATTTGTAGCAACCCATGCTACAAGGACCCCTGGCGGATAAGTCCAGTCAAAGATGACTATGGGGTTGGGGCGCTCATCTCGCTTCAGGCCGAGGGAGCTGGTGTTTGTCTGCAGACAGCTTTCTGGGTCAAGTGGCCAGCAGGACTAAACCGCTTCTGGCACAACAGAACATTGTGACAGAAACCAGAGTGCACGGAAACGCCGTTTACCTTCCCACCACAGCGGTACCTATTTATCTCCTTTCAGTGGCATGCTTTCGAAGTACTAGGTTGGCAGGAGCTGGGACAGAGCAATGGGAGCTGACTCTGTCGTGGGGATTCAAACCTCCGACCTTCCGATTGGCAAGCCCAAGAGGCTCAGTGGTTTAGACCACAGCGCCACCCGCGTCCCTCCATGCATATGGAAGGAGTTCTTAAATGGAATACTTCCTGCCACTATCCCTGCCGACTTTCCAAGAGAGAGAAGGGGGACCTTCTCAGAGATTCACCCAGGCACATGCCTTTAAAAAATATCCATAGCTTTCAGATGCAATTTTAATCCTGCTAATTGTTTTATGCTGCTTTTATAATTATGTGACTTTTAGCTTATTCAATTAATTTATTTTTATACTTTACATTAATTATTTTTTATATATTTTGCTTGGTTTATTCTTATTATTTATTCCTATAAACCACCCTGGAAATGTGAATGAAGGGCAGTCGACAAATATAATAAAGTAAACAATGGCATCATAACATAATGTCAATGCAGAATTCTATTCAGTGTATTTGGTCATTCTGTTAACTTCATACACACACACACACACACACACACACACAGTGGTACCTCGGGTTACATACGCTTCAGGTTACAGACTTCGCTAACCCAGAAATAGTGCTTCAGGTTAAGAACTTTGCTTCAGGATGAGAACAGCAGCAGGAGGCCCCATTAGCTAAAGTGGTGCTTCAGGTTAAGAACAGTTTCAGGTTAAGAACAGACCTCCGGAACGAATTAAGAAATGGGGAAATAAGGGGAGATCAAGCTTCTGAAATGGATAGTATTATATGGACTACTGCAATGCGCTCTATGTGGGGCTACCTTTGAAGGTGACCCGGAAATCACAACTAATCCAGAATGTGGCTGCTAGACTGGTGACTGGGAGCGGCCGCCGAGACCACATAACACCGGTCTCGAGAGACCTACATTGGCTCCCAGTACATTTCCGAGCACAATTCAAAGTGTTGGTGCTGACCTTTGAAGCCCTAAACAGCGTCGCTCCAGTATAGCTGAAGGAGCATCTCCACCCCCTTCGTCCAGCCCAGACACTGAGGTCCAGCTCCAAGGGGCTTCTGGCTGTTCCCTCACTGCGAGAAGTGAGGTTACAGGGAGCCAGACAGAGGGCCTTCTTGGTGGTGGTGCCCTCCATGTGGAATGCCCTCCCATCAGATGTCAAGGAAATAAACAGCTATCTGGCTTTTAGAAGACATCTGAAGGCAGCCCTGTTTAGGGAAGCTTTTAATATTTGATGAATTATTGTATTTTAATATTTTGCTGGAAGCCACCCAGAGTAGCCAGATGGGCATACGGTAAATAAATTATTATTATTATTATTATTATTATTATTATTATTATTATTATTATTATTATTATATTGCATATATGTGGCTTTCTGAGGGAGGGAGAAGGTTAAAGAGGGGCCAAGGGAGAAGTTTTTAAGCTCTTAAAGGACTGTTGTAAATAAAAAGGTAGTTGTGACCAAGTGCCACTCAAATTGGTTGTACTCTAATGCATTGCAAAGCTGTTATTTTGTGTTTAGAGAGCCAGAAATGTTAAGTGTCCACATAGAAAATCAAAGTAAGTCAGTCCTGTCCTAAGAGGGAGCATGAAGTTTTGCACTGACCACCAGCGTCTCTCTGGGAAAAGGTCACCAAAAGATAAGGCAAAGTAGGAACTCAGCAAAGTCATACTCAGAGTAAACCCATTTAAATCAACAGGCTTACCTTACCCATGGCCCATTAATTTCAGTGGGTCTGCTCCAAGTAAGACTTCGTTGGAGTCAACCCTCTGTTGGAACGAGCAAAGCAAGAAAAAAATCTAGCTATTTACACAGCATCTGGTAGATGAAGGGAACACAGTGGATGTAGCCTACCTTGATTTCAGTAAGGCATTTGACAAGGTGCCCCATGATATTCTTGTAAAGAAGCTGGTAAAATGCGGTCATGACTATGCTACCACTCAGTGGATTTGTAACTGGCTGGCTGACCGAACTCAAAGGGTGCTCATCAATGGTTCCTCTTCATCCTGGAGAAGAGTGACTAGTGGGGTGCCACAGGGTTCTGTCTTGGGCCCGGTCTTATTCAACATCTTTATCAACGACTTGGATGATGGACTCAAGGGCATCCTGATCAAATTTGCAGATGACACCAAACTGGGAGGGGTGGCTAACACCCCAGAGGACAGGATCACACTTCAAAATGACCTTGACAGATTAGAGAACTGGGCCAAAACAAACAAGATGAACTTTAACAGGGAGAAATGTAGAGCATTGCACTTGGGCAAAAAAAAAATGAGAGGCACAAATACAAGATGGGTGACACCTGGCTTGAGAGCAGTACATGTGAAAAGGATCTAGGAGTCTTGGTTGACCACAAACTTGACATGAGCCAACAGTGTGACGTGGCAGCTAAAAAAGCCAATGCAATTCTGGGCTGCATCAATAGGAGTATAGCATCTAGATCAAGGGAAGTAATAGTGCCACTGTATTCTGCTCTGGTCAGACCTCACCTGGAGTACTGTGTCCAGTTCTGGGCACCACAGTTCAAGAAGGACACTGACAAACTGGAACGTGTCCAGAGGAGGGCAACCAAAATGGTCAAAGGCCTGGAAACGATGCCTTATGAGGAACGGCTAAGGGAGCTGGGCATGTTTAGCCTGGAGAAGAGGAGGTTAAGGGGTGATATGATAGCCATGTTCAAATATATGTCACATAGAGGAGGGAGAAAGGTTGTTTTCTGCTGCTCCAGAGAAGCGGACACAGAGCAATGGATCCAAACTACAAGAAAGAAGATTCCACCTAAACATTAGGAAGAACTTCCTGACAGTAAGAGCTGTTTGACAGTGGAATTTGCTGCCAAGGAGTGTGGTGGAGTCTCCTCCTTTGGAGGTCTTTAAGCAGAGGCTTGACAACCATATGTCAGGAGTGCTCTGATGGTGTTTCCTGCTTGGCAGGGGGTTGGACTCGATGGCCCTTGTGGTCTCTTCCAACTCTATGATTCTATGATTCTATCTTAACAAGCAGAGACATTACCTTGCCAACAAAGGTACGTATAGTTAAAGCTATGGTTTTCCCAGTAGTGATTTATGGAAGTGAGAGCTGGACCATAAAGAAGGCTGATCGACGAAGAATTGATGCTTTTGAATTATGATGCTGGAGGAGACTCTTGAGAGTCCCATGGACTGCAAGAAGATCAAACCTATCCATTCTTAAGGAAATCAGCCCTGAGTGCTCACTGGAAGGACAGATCCTGAAGCTGAGACTCCAATACTTTGGCCACCTCATGAGAAGCGAAGACTCACTGGAAAAGACCCTGATGTTGGGAAAGATGTTGGGAAACAAGGAGAAGGGGACGACAGAGGACGAGATGGTTGGACAGTGTTCTCGAAGCTACCAGCATGAGTCTGACCAAACTGCCGGAGGCAGTGGAAGACAGGAGTGCCTGGCGTGCTCTGGTCCATGAGGCTACGAAGAGTCGGACACCACTAAATGACTAAACAACAACAATTTACACCATTCCTACCCAAATCGTTTCTTGGAGATGATACACACTGGCTGGTTCTGTAAGAGTTTGGAGGACAGAAGAAGTTCTGCAGGGGCAGCTCAGTGTGGGTAATCTGCATTGGTTAAAGGTGGTTTTCTGGTCTTTAGCTGGACAATTATCCATGTGGCAATTAAATAAATTACGGGTCCAATCAGTCAGGAGACATCTTGTGGCAACAAAGGTGTGACTTCATGATGGCAACCTAATCTTTCCCCATCTTCAGCATCCGCTGAAATCTGAGGCCTCCTCCCTGCGCTGTCCCTTTAACGGCCATCTGCTTATCAAGGTATCTAAAGAAAACAGGAGTGCAAGTCACTTAACACAGATGGAAGGAGACTTTCCCAGCTCGGCTAGGGAGGAGCTGAACGGGCAGGCGGGACTGAGGTGAAACCCAACATCAAAGACGGAAAAGGGGTTGTCAGCACATTTAACTTCACAGAAACTCTCCTCCTAATAAAAAATGAGTGACCTCGTTACTGCAGACACTAACAGTTCCCAGGGGAAACCCTTCAAGGCTGCAGACGGCACTTTTAATATTCTCTCTGCAAACAAATGAGGAAACCTTGGAATTATGTCATTGTTGTTCTTGTTAACAGTGTTGGGTTCTGGTGTGGGGGTGTGAGAGAGGAGGGAGAATTTGTGCAAAACGAATTTAGCTTTTGGTTGACATATGTGTGTGTGTGTGTGTATTAAATCTTCCCTGGCCAAGCATCCTATCCAAGAGAATTGTAGAAGGGACCCGACTGTCTTCTGTTCCAACCCCCAGCAGTGCAGGGATCTCAGCTAAAGCACCCATGACAGATGGCCATCCAACATCTGCTTCAAAATCTCCAAGGAAGGAGAGTCCACAACCTCCTGAAGGCATCCATTCTTCTGTTGAACAGCTCTTGCTATCAGAAAGTTCTTCCTGGTGTTTAGTCAAAGTCTCCTTTCTTGTAAGCTGAAGTCGCTGGTTTGAGTTCTGTCCTCCAGAGCAGGAGAAAACAAGCTTGCTCCCTCTTCCAGCCCTTGAGATATTTGTTTGTTTGTTTTTTAAATAATGTTTATTAAAGTTTCACAAACAATAAAAAGTTTAAAAATTTAAACATAAGAAGAACTTCAAGAATAAAAACATACAAGAACAAAACATATAAAAAATACACAATAAAAAACAACTAACAAAAGAAAAGAAGAAAAGAAGGAAGAAAAGAAAGGGAAAAAAGAACAACCAAAAAGCAAAACAGAAAATAGATTAATAGATTAATATTTTCATCTCTTATACTTCATTCACTAGTTTCTTGACCTCCTCGCACCTCCCATTTTGTATTCCAGTTCAGATATTAAATTCAGCAAATCCTTACCCTCTAGCATTTATCCTTTATCAATCCCCATTTACATTTTCTTAAAAATCTTTTCACCAATACCACTTCTTTTCAATCAGACATCATTTTAACATTCCTTAATTTTACAGTGCTTCTGCAAGTAGTCTTTAAATTTCTTCCAGTCTTCCTCCACCGACTCTTCTCCCTGGTCACGAATTCTGCCAGTCATTTCTGCCAATTCCATGTAGTCCATCACTTTCATCTGCCATTCTTCCAGTGTGGGTAGCTCCTGGGTCTTCCAATACTTCACGATAAGTAGTCTTGCTGCTGTTGTTGCATACATAAATAAAGTTCTTGAGATATTTGAGAAGTGCCAGATTTACGTATAAGCTAAACAAGCTATAGCTTAGGGCCCCACTCTCTTGAGGCCCCCCAAAAGATTTAAAGGAAAAAAACCTGGATGTACATTTCCAAAATATAAGATAAAAAACAAATGAAATAAAACCTACATACAGCAACAGTGTTTTGTGTTGTGTAGGCTCCTGTGATGCAAGTAAAATACTAATACTAATAATAATTATTATTAATAATAATGTATTACTTATACCCCGCCCATCTGGCTAGGTTTCCCCAGCCACTCTGGGGCCCTGCCTGCTAGCCTGCTCCTTAAAATATCACTGGTTTTCTCATTTCTATATATAGGGTGCCCTCCCATCAGATGTCAAAGAGATAAACAACTACCTGACATTCAAAAGACATCTTAAGACAGCCCTGTTCAGGGAAGTTTTTAATGTATGACATATTAGTGTATTTTTGGTATTTGTGGAAGCCGCCCAGAGTGGCTAGGGAAACCCAGCCAGATGGGTGGGGTACAAATAAATTGTTGTTGTTGTTGTTGTTGTTGTTGTTGTTGTTGTTGTTGTTGTTGTTGTTACATTCTGCATGGACTGGTTGCATGGCAACATGTGCAAATGGCTTTAGATACCCATTAGGTCCATAAATCACCAATCACCATGTAGCATTTATTCAACACAAAAAACAGTGACAATTTGTTGTTGACAAAGGACGGCTGGACATATAAAGGGCCCCATTCCCTTCAGTAGCTTAGGGCCTCATCAAACCTAAATCCGGCCCTGTATTTGAAGATGGCTATAATCTCTCCTCTCAGTCTCCTCTTCTACAGGCTAAACATAACCAGCTCCTTCAACCTTTCCTCATAAGACTTGGTTTCCAGACCCTTGATTGTCTTAGTTGCCCTCCTCTGCCCATGATTGCTCACAGCTTCTTTTGGACCTCCAAAAGAACCTGTGAGCAATCGTGGTCCCCTGCCCTTGCACCCCTCCAGGGCACCTATGACCACACCCAAATTTAGGGACTGGCAGCCAAGCAAACCATCTGGGGCTTGGGGTCTTCAGGATATGTGAGCATGCCTGTCATGGTCCCACCAAGCTATTCAATCTTCGGCTGACACAAATAGTCCAAACAATTCATCTTCACTTTAAAGTTGGCAACACTTACATGGTGGGGGGTTGTGTTAACATTTGCTTTTCAAGTTTTGTTTGTTTTACATTCCTGGGGGAAATTTACAACGCTGGAGGGGAAGTAGGGGTTACAGAAAACACTCCTGACCTGGGGTGCCATTTGGTTGAGGGCTGGCCCTGCCAGGGCCCACGACAGCAGCATAATAGCCAAAGGTTTAGTAGGTGAAGCTTTTCTCATCCATTGAAAGGCACACAGCTCTTAAAGGCACTGGAGCGCTGCCGGAGGAAAGGTTGGCAACCACAAGACCTGTCAGCTGCGCCTGCCCCATCCATGATGTTGCTTCCATGTGGAAGGATGTGAGAAGAGGGTCTTCAGGACACCACAAAGAAGGGGTAGCTTGATCTGAGAGTCACTGTCCCAACTCCAGTTCAGACGTCTGAGGCCTCAGCCCCAGCTCAGCGGCTCTACCCTGGGGGTTTGTATCTGAGGAGAAAATGCCAGTGAAAACAATCAAGTTTGAGGTGAAGCCTCTCTCCCCTTCCCATAGAGACATTGCAGCAAGCAAAGTGGATAATATCAAGACGATTCTGTCCCAGGGAGGAATTTCTGCTTTGGCACAGTAAAGAGACTTTCACTGCCAGCTTTTTAAAGACTGTTACTGTTATTCTTTTTTTTTATTGACTTAAGAAAATTATACAGACAGCAAAACGAGGAAGTCTAAGTTAACATTGCCTTCTACCGATAAGGAATAATAATAACTATGACAATAATGAAAATACTAAAAATACATTTACTTCCCCTTTTGAACTTCTATTCTGGTTACAATATATTACTGTTCTATAAGAATCTATAAAGAAGGCTGATTGCCGAAGAATTGATGCTTTTGAATTATGGTGCTGGAGGAGACTCTTGAGAGTCCCCTGGACTGCAAGAAGATCAAACCTCTCCATTCTGAAGGAAATCAGCCCTGAGTGCTCACTGGAAGGACAGATCCTGAAGCTGAGGCTCCAATACTTTGGCCACCTCATGAGAAGAGAAGACTCCCTGGAAAAGACCCTGATGTTGGGAAAGATGGAGGGCACAAGGAGGAGGGGACGACAGAGGACGAGATGGTTGGACAGTGTACTCGAAGCTACCAGCATGAGTTTGACCAAACTGTGGAGGCAGTGGAACACAGGAGTGCCTGGTGTGCTCTGGTCCATGGGGTCACGAAGAGTCGGACATGACTAAACGACTAAACAACAACAAGAATCTATTATATCCTTTGCTGTCCCATATATTATTTTATTTCCCAAATTCAACCTAACCCTCCCCTCCTCCCCACTGCTTCCCTTCACCTGTGTGAGATCTTCCCAACATAATATTTTTTCTAGGTAGGTACCCTTTCTTGGGCAGGATGGTACACTCAACTGCATGAAGTGGGCCGTGGAGAGCCCATTTCACGGCAGCAAGAAATGTGTACAAAATGGCATTGGCACATTTGAGAGCTTCGAACAAACGAGCAACAGAACACAGGGGACAATCGCTTCCTTACTAAGCCTCCCGGGTATCTGGGGAGAAGAGGATTGCTAAGATACTGCCACATCCCTGGCTGAATTACGGTTTTGGCTACTTCATCTCTTTCCTCCTTACGTTGCTAAGACCGTCCTCTGGCCCCTCCCCTTGAACTCCCCTGCTTGTAGGATTCTTGATAGTTCCCAGTCCTTTTATAATGAGCACTGCAGAATTACAGCTAATTAGGGATGTAAATGATGCTGGGGAGAGGGAAGGGAGGGCGACGCGACTAGCTGTGTGCAACTCTGCAGTAAAATGTTTTCGGCATCAGCAGAAAAGTTATCGCAGGAGTTATCACAGGAGACAATGTCAACTTCAGAGGAGTTTGGGCTGCAGGAGAGGACTCTCAGAGCCGGCGTACGTGGCAGGTGCTTTCCTTTAAAATCTGCTTTATCAACGGACACCTTCAAAAGTCTGCGGGACTCGTTATTGAGTATGGAAGGTTGCAGATCATGGAGGAAGGAGGCAGCAAAGATGTGAGGCGGGGGCAAGGAGAGAGAGGAACCACAAGAAGCACAGCTTCTTCTGTTACAGGTGCAAAGGCAACCATCTCCCCCCTTTTATAAAGGATAGTCCACATTACGCGTTGTATCCAGTGTCCCTAGATGCATGGCTTTGTGCTCCAGCGGGAGAGAGAAAGGGCCAGCCCTAACATGAGGCAGAGTGAGGCAGCTGCCTCAGGCAGCAAATGCTGATGAACAGGTAGTAAATAAAGCTGTGTGCGTGCTGGGTGTCTTGGCCAATTACTGCCCTCATGTGCTGTGAAGGACACTGTCCTGTTTCGCAGCAAGATTCTGCTGAAAGCCTGGTCAGCTTGTATACATGGAATGCTTGGTGGAGGGGTGCCATCTTGTCTTTGGTCTCAGGCTTCCAAATGCCTTGAGCCAGCCTTGAGAGCTGTGTTGGGATGCCTAGCCAACTGTGAAGCCACATTGGCTACTGGCTTCCTGCATTGCCAGAGGCCAATTTAGGGCAGCACGACCATTTCCGCCACACTGGACAGTGAGCATAGGGGAACGACGCAGTGCTCTGCAACTATGACATAGTGAATTGAGCTGAATGGAAGGGGAGAGGCAGGGGGAGCCAAATTTGGGCCTCACAAAGGCTGCCACTGAGCTTTGAAAGACCAAAGTTTGCCCCTGGCAGCCTGGCAGTCCCGCTGTTGAACAGTCCCTGTTCTTTTTTGTCCCATAACCCCATCTCCCAGCAGCCATGCTTTGCTGAGCCTAAAAGTGTTCTACTTTGACATAAGAAATATCAAAGACTTGACTTTAGGTCATATGTGCCCAGTTGACTAGTGTTGCCATGTGTCTTCTTTATCCAGGAAAATGTCCTCTTTTTCAGGGGTAAAATTTCTGCCCTGGTGGATTTTTTTAAATTTGCCCAAAAGTCTCTGGCTATACTTTCTGGATAGGACATGGACATAACTGGTGGTTGAAGACTTGCTCTTCTCTTCTCTTCTCTTCTCTTCTCTTCTCTTCTCTTCTCTTCTCTTCTCTTCTCTTCTCTTCTCTTCTCTTCTCTTCTCTCCTCTCCTCTCCTCTCCCCTCCCCTCCCCTCCCCTCCCCTCCCCTCCTCTTCTCTTCTCTTCTCTTCTCTTCTCTTCTCTTCTCTTCTCTTCTCTTCTCTTCCTCCTGCCCCCCCAGCAATATATCACAGCTTCTATAGCCTACATTTAGTAGGGGTATTTAAAATGAGAGTCGTCAAAGCATCCTCTTTTTTGTTCTTCAAAATATGGCAACCCTACACTTGGCCATTTTGATCTGTGCAACTCACACTGTTTTAGGTGTCACATCATAATTGTACCACAGTTGTAAGAAATCAGTCTTTTAGTGCAGCCGTACCTACACTTTGGAACTCCCTGCCTGAAGGCAGGTGCCTTCACTGTACTCTTTTTGACACCAGTTTAAAACATTTTTGTTTTGTTTAGGAAAGCCTCAATGCAAGGATGTTGATGTGCTTTCGTCTCTTTTACTGCTAATATTGATTATTTTGGTTTCACACAGGAACCTAAAAGCCTCGCCTCGCCTTCTATGGTGCTATTATTTCTCCTGACTTAGAAACTATGGAAACGATTTGGGTAGGAATGGTGTAAATTGTTGTTGTTTAGTCGTTTAGCCGTGTCCGACTCTTCGTGACCCTCTGGACCAGAGCACGCCAGGCACTCCTGTCTTCTACTGCCTCCCACAGCTTGGTCAAACTCATGCTGGTAGCTTCGAGAACACTGTCCAACCATCTCGTCCTCTGTCATCCCCTTCTCCTTGTGCCCTCTATCTTTCCCAACATCAGGGTCTTTTCCAGGCAGTCTTCTCTTCTCATGAGGTGGCCAAAGTATTGGAGTCTCAGCTTCACGATCTGTCCTTCCAGTGAGCACTCAGGGCTGATTTCCTTCAGAATGGATAGGTTTGATCTTCTTGCAGTCCATGGGACTCTCAAAAGTCTCCTCCAGCACCAGAATTCAAAAGCATCAATTCTTCAGCGATCAGCCTTCTTTATGGTCCAGCTCTCACTTCCATACATTGCTACTGGGAAAACCATAGCTGCTGCCTAAAACTGCATTGGCCTCCACATCACAGATCTGACTGATGCTTTTTCACATGTACTGCTGCTGGGGCAGGTCTCCTCATTCCCCACAGTCCTTCAGTAAATTTCTTTCCCTTTCTTTTTGCCTTGCTCCAGAACTTCTTTCCAGAACTTCTTTCCATTTGTAAAGTTTTGGCCCGGTTCCCCATTCTGCCAAGGTCCTTTGGAAGTTCATTCCTGTTTTCGGAGGAGTTAGCTACCCTTGCACATTTGATAAGCATTTCCTTCACTCCTCTATCTAAGAAGAAGAAGAAGAAGAGTTTGGATTTGATATCCCGCCTTTCACTCCTCTTCAGGAGTCTCAAAGCGGCTAACATTCTCCTTTCCCTTCCTCCCCCACAACAAACACTCTGTGAGGTGAGTGGAGCTGAGAGACTTCACAGAAGTGTGACTGGCCCAAGGTCACCCAGCAGCTGCATGTGGAGGAGCGGAGACACGAACCCGGTTTCCCAGATTACGTGACTACCGCTCTTAACCACTACACCACACTAAGCTATTAGAAGAAATGTTGAAAACTTCTGGGTCTTAATACAGAGCCCTGTGGGAAAGTGGCCCTAAACTTTTGAGGAAGACTAAAATGTTCCAGGTTTTGCAAGGAATGTTCAAAGAATGATGCTTCCGTCTCAGACACGCTGCTCCATTGCTAACAGCTTCCACAGAGGAAGATAGCACTGTTTTGATTTCAGCGTCAATGCAAAAATGAAGCATCTAAGCTAACTGATCCAGTTCCTGCCCCGTTCTGATACAAATACCAGTAGTATTCTTTGATCTCCCATGTGAGGATAAACTTAACTGGAAAAAATATTATGGTTTTAAATAAAAGTCTATTATATATCAAGCGGGTCCCTAAATGTTACTTGATTGTGTGTGTGTGTGTGTGTGTGTGTGTGTGTGTGTGAAATAAATAACTATTAACATTTTCCTCCCCCCCCCCCAAGTGGTGACACTCACCAAATACCAACCTTGTGTCTGTTTGCTAGGCAAGTAAATCCCATTGCACACACCGAGATTTACTTTGGATGCAGAATACTGGACTGCAAGCAGCTGTAAATGTTTTAAGGTGAGCGGGGAGAAGAGATCTAGATTTTCTGATCCAGAAGACTTATTTTATCATGTCTACTAAATAAACCACCGTCAAAGCTCTCTTTCATCTCCACCTAGTTGCTCTTGAAAACAAATATTTTGTGGGGAGAACTATGCTCACTTTATCTCAGAGATTTCACTCCATTAACACCCGGGCATTTGTTTCGAGCTTTTGGATAAACAAAGCCCTTAACTTATAACATCATACAAACCTGGGGTGCTGAGACAGAGAGAGACAAAGATTGTTTAAGGCCATTCAGAGGGTTTATGGGGAGGGAAGATTTGAATCCAGGACTTCCTCATCTGTCTATTTCTAAGCCACTACAACACTCAAGCTCTTATTGTACACTAGATTATATTGCAAAATAGGCCACCATTTACCTCCATCTGGTTGCCTCCACCTTTTATTAAGATATGACAGTCTGAAAAAGCTCTTATCACAGTATCAGAGGGCAATTCTACATCTTTTAACATAAGCTGTTGGATTTTATTCAGAAGTCTTCCCCTCGTGCTCATTAAGGCTGCAATTTTGCGCACATTTATTGGGGAACATTGAACTTGGTGGGATTTATGTATTTTATTAGGGATATTTATAAACTGCTAAACAACCCAAAATACCATAGTGGCAAAGAGCAATAAAAACAAAATTCGCAGAAACAAATAAAACAGTTCGGGTGGGTGGGGGGGTCAGACACTATCTGCAAGTAAACTCATCTTTCTAGGGAAGCCTGTGAAAAAACAACAACCAGCATCTGGCAATATCTGTGTGCAATGCTGGAGTTTGTCTAACTCCAAAGGGCAGTGTGTCTCATAGGTCAGAGGCCATTGTGCTGAAGAACCTAGTCTGAACCACGAGGGAGCAAACCGTGGGTACATGTGCCACCACAAAGAGGGCCTTGATAGATGGCCACAGGGGTCCACCTTGCTTGGTCTGAAGGCTGACCCTGTCTCAGTGGCTTGGAAGGTGGTGGAAAGGGATCCATCTTGCTTGGTCTAACGCTTGACCAGCCCAACAGCTCGGAAGGTGGTGGAAGAGAGTCTATCTTGCTTTATCTAAAGGATGACCCTGTCTCAACAGCTCTGAAGGTGGAGGAAGGGCATCCATCTTGCTTGGTCTAATGGTTGACTTGCCCAACGGCTCTGAAGATGGTGGAAGGTGCTCCATCTGGCTTGGTCTTAACAGTTAACTCTGCCCAGTGGCTCTGAAGGTGCTGGAAGGGAATCCACCTTGCTTGGTCTGATGGTTGACCTGCCCAATGGCTCTGAAGATGGTGGAAGGGGGTCCATCTTGCTTGGTCTGAAGGCTGACCCTTCCCAACGGCTCTGAAGCTGGCGCAAGGTGGTCCATCTGTCCTGGTTAACTCTGCCCAATGGCTCTGAAGGTGTTGGAAGGGAATCCCCCTTGCTTGGTCTGATGGCTGGCCCTGCTCCACAGCTCTGAAGTGTGTGTATGTTTGTGGGGGTCCCATCTTGCTTAGAACCTCTTGAGACCCCGGCGCCTGGCAACAGCACACCGGGGTGCTCAGCCTCGCACAAACAACAGCTGCCTCAGGCCTTTGCAGCCTCACTGGGTCCTCCTGAGTGCCTTTCAAAGCACTTGCAATCCCTACGGGTGTCTTTCTCCATGTACTGCCTGAATGAATGGGTTGCAGTAGCGCGTCTGTCCCCAAAGACGCTGTCCATTTGAGGCAAGAGAGAGCCATGATAGGACAGTGGCAGGGGCCTCTTTCAAGACTCCATGGGCAGGGGGGGAAATATATATATTTTTCCTGCCCTCTTTGTTGCAGTTATGGAACAGGGTGGTTTGGTTTTGTTGTTTCGCCGAGATCTGTCTGCAATATTTCCTGGGTTGTTTTTCCCCCTCTTTCCCTTTTTTCTTCTTCCCCCTTCCTCTTGTCATTAAGCCAGTGCCTTGCAAATGACGATGCAGCCCCTATGTGGGCCGCAGAAAAGCACTTCGAGCGGGGCTGGAGTCGTGCTGGGTGGCTCTGATAGCAGAGCTAATGGGAGCGAATGGGATGCAGCGAACTGTTCTAATGATAGCAGCCAGGGAAGAGACAACAGTAAGAATAAATAAATGTTAACTATTTTCCTCTTCCAGACATTTGCATCTACTGCCATTAAGTTCATTTAAATAAGAAATAGAGGGGGAGAGGAATAGAGAGAGAGAGAGAACTAGAAGGGGAAAACTTACTAGCACTCTTAATAATGAGTGTCTAAAAATAAATTAGTATCTTGGGGTGCACTTAAGGCATTTTAAAAAATAAGCATGATCTTGCCCCTCCAGACACACACATACCTCCTTTCCCGCCCCCCTTTGGAAAAGTGTTGGAGGCTTTTAATTTGGGCCGAGTAATTTTGGTGCAAACGCTTGGGCGCCTTTCGTTGGGAAATTGGGAGAAATGCAAACAAGAATTCACTTCATTAAACAGGGGCAAACACTAGAGAAATTGCACTTACTTATGGAAATGACTTTTAAACATGAACAGCATTTGCTTGCATCTCTTTGCGCAGGAATTTTCAAAAAAGATTATACATGTGAATAATTCACTGCGGGCCAATTAGACGATGGCTTCGTTGATTCCTCTCTTGCTTCTGCTCCTCTGCTTGCTCTCCTTCTGCCTTGCATTGGAGCTGCCTGTTCCCTCCCTGGATTTCCGCCCCCCCCCCCCGCCCCTCAAGAAATGAATTAACATGGGGGGTGGGAGGGGAAATAAAATACCAAACTATGAGAAACTGCGATAGGCAAAGTTCAAAAGAGAGCTATTCAGACTCCTTAGAAATTTGGTTTTGAATGATAAGGTAGATCTAGTATCACCAGGGGAGAAACCATAGGGCAATTCCCCCATGGTGGTCTTCTTCCAAGTACCATAAGTGTTACTGGTTATCACTGGGCCAATTATGGTGGCCTTATATGGGTGGGAGCTCAACAGCAGAATTCTAAACATATTTACTCCACCTTTAGTTTCACTGAATTGAAAGTGGTTTCCTCTCAGGTAATTCTGTGTAAGGTGGCAGCCGAAATGTTACCAAGAACTTAACCGGCAAAAAGTCAATATATAGTTTTTGTTTTTGGCTAGTGGTTCTCTCTTTTTTAAAAAAATATGTTTTTATTGAACAATTTTAACAAAACAAATTATCAATCCATATAACCCTTTTAGAATAAAAAATCTGTGGCATCTTACCAATTTTTTTATTGATAAGAAATATATTGGGAAACACAGCTAGGATCAGTATCACTTGATGCTCATCTCTCATTCTAACAAGATACCTATCCTTATTCTGCAAATGATTGTTAAAAAGCCTGAAACTTTCCTTTTAGGAATTTGAGGTGCTGAAATCCCAAAGGAGCAGAAAAGACTCTTTATGTATGTGACCATGGCTGCACAGATGTGACTGGCCCAGAGATGGAAAGAAGACAAAGTCCCTACTAGAGAAGAACGGGACAGTCCCAGATTTAGGGAAGCGATCCAGGTTTCTGATCTGATCCCGGAATGTCCTGTATTTCCTTAGGACGTCCCTATTTTCATCAGAGAAATGTTGGAGGGTACGGAGTTATGCGACCCCCGAGCCAAGGAGATAAGTAACTACACAACCTTTAGAAGACATCTGAAGGCAGCCCTGTATAGGGAAGTTTTTAAATGTTTAATGCTTTGTTATGTTTTTATATATGCTGGAAGCTGCACAAGAGTGGCTGGGACAACCCAGTCAGATGGGTGGGATATAATAATAAGCAGTGCTTTTGTTTCTGGGGGGATGCATACCCCTAAACATTTTGTGAATCTAAGTTTGGCCTCACTGAGGGGCAGTATTTCAATACGAGTAGGAAAGTGAGAGTACCCCTAAATATATTTTTTTTTTAAAAAAAAGCAATAATAATAATAATAATACAGTGGTACCTTGGGTTAAGAACTTAATTCATTCTGGAGGTCCGTTCTTAAGCTAAAACTGTTCTTAACCTGAGGTACCACTTTAGCTAATGGGGCCACCCGCTACCGCCGTGCGATTTCTGTTCTCATCCTGAAGCAAAGTTCTTAACCCGAGGTACTATTTTTGGGTTAGCGGAGTCTGTAACCTGAAGCGTCTGTAACCTGAAGCGCCTGTAACCCAAGGTACCACTGTAATAATAATAATAATAATAATAATAATAATAATAATAATAATAATGGAATAGGGTGTCCCAATTTTCATCAGAGAAATGTTGGAGGGTACGAAATAGTTCCTAGGGGGTAAACAGTCCTCTGCTTCCCCAACCTTCAGCCAGTGGCGTAGCGTGGGGGGTGCAGGGGGGGGGCAGGCCGCACCGGGCGCAACATCTGGGGTTAGGGTTAGGGGGCGCAAATCCATGGGTTAGGGGGCGCAAATCCACGGGTTAGGGGACACAAATTACTTGCCTTGCCCCGGGTACTGACAACCCACGCTACGCCACTGCATTCAGCTGCTGCCCTGCATCCTTAACTCTCTCCCCTTGTCTTTCTCAGAAAAGGAAAGGTTACAAAAGGACACAAAGACACATATGCACACAGGATGCAAGGGAGCTGCGTGCCCAGCCAGGGCCCGTCTTTGGTGGGCATCTGACAGAGTTTTAAGGGAGATGTCTCTCTCTGTGTGTACATGCCTGTTTCTGAAGCAACGGCTGCGTTCTGAGCCCCAGGTCTCCTGCTTGCTGTAATGTTTATGACATTCGTTCCTCTCCTCGCCCTCCCCGGCTTCTAATAATTTAGGCAGTTGAGACAAGGACTAGTAATAGAGAGATGGAGATGGGACTCAAAGGGCAATAATTTAGAATCAGATTCCTGTGCTGTTATCGCCTGCAAAGCCATTCTTGGGAAATGACTACCCCCCCCCCAACGCCTCCCCCCCCCCCCCGGCCTGACTGCCCTATTCTGCAATAACAGAAATGCCTGCAGGATTCTTTCCTGCACGGATTGTGAATGGGTTTGTGTGAGAGCGGGAGAGAGAGAGAGAGAGAGAGAGAGAGAGAGAGAGAGAGAGAGGAATATCTTCCACTTTCAACCTCCTTCTCCGTTCCTCTACACACTCTAAAACTCAATCGCTGCCCCCTCCCCCGAGCGCCGGGTTTTAAAAATAAAAATAAAAAAATAATAATGGAAGGGGTAATAAGAGAGGAGGTAATGGAACATTCTCCAACTGGGCACATGTCAGAAGCCATTATATGTGCAGTGGATTTGCATAATTCAAGAAGCATCAAATTAAATTTGCATAATTCCTTTGATTACACTTGTTATTAAATGTAAGTGACATTGATTTACAAAATGGCCCAATATAAGGTTAATAGCAAATGTCACCTTCCAACAGGGTGAAAAGGGGGCATGTGTGGTGGTGTTGGGGAGGGGAAGCAGGGAGGAAGTAGGGGGGGGGGAGAGAAGAGACGGCAATTGATTCCTTCAAGGGCTCTGGCCTTCTTCCCGCATTTTCTCAAGGCTGGCGCATGGAGGCTTTTCGGTTTCATGTGGACAAGATGTAATTAGGATCACCTGCCACGTGGAGTTAGTGCCGTGCATGATTCTATTAGGAGCGTCGAGCTGCCGAGGGCATTCGAGAGCCTGGGGGGGGGGGAGTTGAAAGCACAAGCCCCCCCCCCAGCTCCTGTGGCCGTGGAACCCCTGGAAAAGCAGCACAGATTTGCTTAGGAAAAGCAATGACAAACCTAGACAGCATCTTAAAAAAGCAGAAACATCACCTTGCCAACAAAGGTCCATATAGTCAATGCTATGGTTTTCCCAGCAGTGACGTATGGAAGTGAGAGCTGGACCATCAAGAAGGCTGATTGCCGAAGAATTGATGCTTTTGAATTATGGTGCTGAAGGAGACTCTTGAGAGTCCCATGGACTGCAAGAAGATCAAATCTATCCATTCTTAAGGAAATCAGCCCTGAGTGCTTACTGGAAGGACAGATCGTGAAGCTGAGGCTCCAATACTTTGGCCACCTCATGAGAAGAGAAGACTCCCTGGAAAAGACCCTGATGTTGGGAAAGATGGAGGGCACAAGGAGAAGGGGATGACAGAGGACGAGATGGTTGGACAGTGTTCTCAAAGCTACCAGCATGAGTCTGACCAAACTGCGGGAGGCAGTGGAAGACAGGAGTGCCTGGCGTGCTCTGGTCCAGGGGGTCACGAAGAGTTGGACACGACTAAACAACAACAACAATGTTACAAACTCTGATTTTAGAAACCCCCAACCCTTCCACTTGTAAAAAACAAAAATCTGCCCTTATTCCCTTATGGGGAACACAAGAGCCCTTATAGAGTCCTTTGTAGGTTCTTCATCAGTCGGAGAAAATAACATAGACCAACCAGAGAATATTGAGAAGCAAAGCAGCTAGTAAGCCTGATCTTTATTGACTGTTGCAGCAGGGTGCTCCCCTCACACGCAGGAAAGGAGGAGGACCCGGAACAAAGGTGTGCCTGCCCTTATATAGACATTTTAAATTGCCCACCCTGGAGTCCAAGACCACCCCCAGAAGCATCATACCTACATCACAGAAAGGGCAGTCTAGAACAGAAATCTGAGTGCCTTGTTTATCTCCTGTCTGGCAGGTTACCTGTTAATTGTCACTTGATTGGATTACCTGGGGAGCCTGACCAGTCTTTTGTAATGATAACTACTTAGTTTCCTAAGCCAGGTCACAGGCTCACCCTATTCATACACAGGCATACCCTTAAGACAGGATTTGTGAAGAAAAAGACAGGCTTTTCCATTTTCCTTCGACCTTGCAGAGAAATATTTGAGGTCAATTTGGGAGGGACAAAATGGTTTCAGGACTTTTTCTGTGGGGTTTCAGACATGTGGTTTATATATGCAGTTATGAACATTTATTTTACACACATATATATATATATATATATATATATATATATATGACCTTACTTTTTTTATTTCACACTTAACATACAACTGATGGGGAGCACACGGCTTTCAAAACACGTCCCTCTGAGCCAATATGGGTATACTCAAACTAATAACAAGGCCTGGCCCTACCATGAGACAGAATGAGGCAGCCGCCTCAGGTTGCAGGTGTTGAGCCGCAGGCAATTGGGCAAAGCTGTGCAGGTCACAACGCCTGCCCTACTACCCCTAAGCTGGCCTGCTGCTCTCAGGCAGCAAAATGCGACCTCCAAAAGTGAAAAGGATGTTTAAAACAGGGGTAGGCAACCTAAGGTCCGTGGGCCGGATGCGGCCCTACCGCCTTCTCAATCCGGCCCACGGATGGTCCAGGAATCAGCATGTTTTTACATGAGTAGAATGTGTCCTTTTATTTAAAATGCATCTCTGGGTTATTTGTGGGGCCTGCCTGGTGTTTTTACAAGAGCAGAATGTGTGCTTTTATTTAAAATGCATGTCTGGGTTATTTGTGGGGCATAGGAATTTGTTCTTTTCTTTTTTCTCCCCCCCCCAAAAAAATATAGTCCAGCTCACCACATGGTCTGAGGGATTGTGGGCCGGGCCACAGCTGAAAAAGGTTGCTGACCCCTGATTTAAAATAACCTTTGTAAAAAAAAACAAAAAAACCCCAAAGCTTTTCTTCTGGGACTTTTATTCTTCTGGGAATTTTAGGGACAGAACTACCTGAACTGTATAGAAACGAATTCATGTACGCTACTACAGTGGAAAGAATGTTACTCGCCCCAAAATGGAAAGAAGCAGAAGTCGTCCCAGGAAAGGAAAAATGGATACAAAAACTTGTGGAATGTGCAGAAATGGCGAAACTTGCCAGAAAAATAAGAAATCAAGGTACAGTGGTGCCTCGCAAGACGAAATTAATTCGTTCCGCAAGTTTTTTCGTCTAGTGAATTTTTCGTCTTGCGAAGCACGAAATCCCATAGGAATGCATTGAAATTCAATTAATGCGTTCCTATGGTCAAAAAAAGTCCAAACAAAGCCAAATTTGGTACAACAAGAGTTTATTAAGTGCTCTTTAAAGTCACACATACTGTAAAGAGCATTTCAAAAATTGAAGGAACAATAAATTAAGTTTCTAAACATGACAGAAAATCATTTAAAAATCAACAAAGTGTACAGTACATTTTCTAAGACTCTGGGGGACAACTCGAAGAAGGTTCCTCTTCCACTCTTTGCTTCTTGCTGAAGAACCCCCTCCCCAACTGTTCCCCCAGCCGCCCACCACACAGAAATTCAAATCGAGAATTTTTTTTAAAAAAACAGCAGAGTGGCCCAATGGTCACAGAAAATCATAAAAATGCAGGAAAAAACCACACAAGCTCCCAGATTCTTGCAAACCCCTCCCCAACACCAAGTCCTTGAATTCCAAACACCCCAACCCAAAATCCAAAAACCCCCCAAAAAGTTTAAAAGAAGTTTTGGAAAAGCTTCAAAAATCACCAAAGTCTTCAAAAACCTCAAAAAAGGCTACCACACCACGTTCTATGAGTTGCTCCTCGAAGTCAAGTCGCAACTGTATTAACGGTGTTAAGAAAAAGGAAACAAACTTGCAAGACGTTTTCGTTTTTCGTCTTGCGAAGCAAGCCCATAGGGAAATTCGTCTTGCGAAGCAGCTCAACAAACGGAAAACCCTTTCTTCTAGCGAGTTTTCCGTCTTACGAGGCATTCGTCTTGCGGGGCACCACTGTAACAAACTTTTTTAAAAAAATAAAAGAATAAAAATGGTTTATTCAATATTTACATATGAATTGTAATCAGATAAGAACATTGGCAGGATTATTGTAATAACTTGCATTTTCATAAGAGTATATATTTCAAGAGGATGAATAATTGAGCAAATTAAGTTAATTTGGCTATGCAGAAGATATTAAAAATAAATTTAAGGAACCGCAGAAAGTGGGAGGAGGAAGTCAGGTTTTGAAATGTCAAAATGATTGTAAAATTAGTGAAATGTAGAAACTTGAAAAGTATAAATATATTATTATTTTTAAATGCAACCTCCAAGCCAAGGAGATATACAACCTTTAGAAAACTTTCAACATATATAAAAACATAACAAAACATTAAGCATAAAAAACATCCCTAGACTGGGCTGCCTTCCAGATGTCTTCTAAAGATTGTATATCTCCTTGGCTTGGAGGCTACAAAACTCCATGCTCTCCAAGATTTCTCCAATGAAAGTAGGGGTGTCCCAAGTGAAAGCGGGACAGTCCGGGATCAAATCAGAAACCAGGATGGCTTCTGTAGATCTGCAACTGTTCTTGAAAAATAGGGGCACTTGGAGGGTCTGGTACCACTTAGAAAAGTACCGTATTTTGCGCCCCATAGGACGCTCCGGCCCATAGGACGCACCTAGTTTTTTGGGGGGGAAATAAAGAAAAAAAATTATTCCCCCCCCCAGGTGCGGGGCTGGAAGAACCAGGTCGGGGAACAGTGGGAAGGCACGCTCTGCCTCCCCGCTGTCCCCCGAGCTTGTGGGGCTGGCGATGGGGAGAAGTGTGCTGTTCCCGAGACTGCAGGCAGCTCTGCACCACCATCCGGAGCGGGGCGGGACTTAGCGCCCCGCTCCGGATGGCGGCACAGATCTGCCTGCAGTCCCGGCACGGCAGGCAGCTCTGCGCCGCCATCCCGAGCGGGGCGGGACTTAGCGCCCCGCTCCGGATGTCGGCGCAAATCTGCCTGCGGTCCCGGGACTGCAGGCAGCTCTGCGCCGCCATCTGGAGCGGGGCGGGCTTCGCCCCCGGCTCCCGGTGGCCGCGCAGAGCTGCGCTGATCCCGGGACGGCAGGCAGCTCTGCACCGCCATCCGGAGCGGGCGGGACTTAGCGCCCCGCTCCCGATGGCCGCGCAGAGCTGTGCTGAGCCAGGGACTGCAGGCAGCTCTGCGCAACCCTCGGAGCCGGTCTCCCGAGGGTTGCGCAGAGCTTCCTGAAGCCTGGAGAGCAAGAGGGGTCGGTGCGCACCAACCCCTCTCGCTCTCCAGGCTTCAGCAAAAGCCTGCATTCGCCCCATAGGACGCACCCAGATTTCCCCTTCATTTTTGGAGGGGGAAAAGTGCATTCTATAGGGCGAAAAATACGGTACACTTTTGCAAATTTTGCAAGGCAGCTCTCCAGCCAAGCAACATGGATACAAATGCATATACAGTGGTACCTCGGGTTACATACCTTTCAGGTTACATACACTTCAGGTTACAGACTCCGCTAACCCAGAAATATTACCTTGAGTTAAGAACTTTGCTTCAGAATGAGAACAGAAATTATGCTCCGGCAGCACTGCGGCAGCAGGAGGCCCCATTAGCTAAAGTGGTGCTTCAGGTTAAGAACAGTTTCAGGTTAAGTACGGACCTCTGGAACGAATTAAGTACTTAACCTGAGGTACTACTGTATGTGGTGGGACGCGGGTGGCGCTGTGGGTATAACCTCAGTGCCTAGGACTTGCTGATCATATGGTCGGCGGTTCGAATCCCCACAGCGGGGTGAGCTCCTGTCTTCGGTCCCAGCTTCTGCCCACCTAGCAGTTCGAAAGCACTCTTAAGTGCAAGTAGATAAATAGGTACCACTTTATAGCGGGAAGGTAAACGGCGTTTCCGTATGCTGCGCTGGTGCTGGCTCTCCAGAGGAGCTTCGTCACGCTGGCCACGTGACCCGGAAGTGTCTCCGGACAGCGCTGTGCCCTGGCCTCTTAAGTGAGATGGGCACACAACCCTAGAGTTGGACACGACTGGCCCGTACGGGCAGGGGCACCTTTACCTTACCTTTACCTTTACTACTGTATGTGTATCTCTGTATGCATGTAGGCTCCCTGCATTTTATGTGAAGCAAGATGGCTGTGTTTTAGAATCCACTGTGAACACTGCTAAGTTGAGTAAAGTGTTGCGTGGCAAGTCCCCTCCCCCATGTGAAATGAAGACACTGGACACAGTATTTAAGGTTAATGGGCATAAAAGGCCACAACTTTATTGATTACAGAATTGGAAGGTATTGGCCTTAGGCATTGGCTCCTATCGACTACCCGGCATGGGGACCGGGAAGGGTTGTCCACAAGCCGTGGGCGTCCTGTTGAAGTACGCCAACTAGGATCCCAACGGGTGTCACCGCTCTGGGGCGTGCCGGAGGCCCTTACCTCCCTAGGTTTCAGACAAGGCAACGCCCCCCGGAGTCCTCTACCAGACTACCCTTTTCTTTTGGGGAAGGTGATGGCGTTTCCTTCCCCCCTTTATTTGCATACCAATTGACCCCTGCCAATGCCTAACCGCCAACACCGAATAAGTTGTGATGTTTGCTACGAGGTAGGCGAAAAAACCAAAAGGCTCGAAGTGTGCCAACTTGGAAAAATTCCTACCAGGCCCCTTGCGGCGACCAACCGAAGTCCATAGCAAGGTCAAAGCTACCTAAAACCTAAGGGGTGGGTGGGACGGGAAAAAACCGCTCAGCTGGAAAGGGGGCAAAGAGGGCGGTCCCCGGGCGTGCCTAGTCTTAAATAGGCTAGGCCACGCATCCCCGGTCCGCCGATTGGCGGGCCGGGTCGCCGACCCGCCCGGGGATTCCCTAATCTCGTGGGGGCAATGGCCAGCCCCCCGCGTGGGATGAGAGAGGGATTTCTGCCTGCAACCCCCTCTCCTCCCAGGTCGGAAATGGCTTTGCAGTGCTTCTCCTCTTCTTGCAAGAAAAAGTGCAAAGCAGCAGGAAAAGGTAAAACTGGAAATCTCTCTGAGGAGCTGCAAGCCATGGCTTTACTGAGACACAGAAGGTTGAAAGTGATGAGCTCTGGAAAGAGAGGAAAATACAATTGCTTGGAAGCTAGAAGAAGAGACTGCAAGCCAATGCTTGGAGAAGCATGTGACTATAAATATTATGTGTCAATTCATCTATAAGTTTCAACAAGTAAAATTTTTGAATGCTAAAGTCCAGACATTGATTTAATTTCCAAAGAAGGGTTTCAGTCATGTACAGTGGTACCGCAGGTTAAGAACTTAATTCGTTCTGGAGGTCCGTTCTTAAACTGAAGCTGTTCTTAACCTGAAGCACCACTTTAGCTAATGGGGCCTCCTGCTGCCGCTGCACTGCCGGACCACGATTTCTGTTCTCATCCTGAAGCAAAGTTCTTAACCCGAGGTATTATTTCTGGGTAAGCAGAGTCTGTAACCTGAAGCATCTGTAACCTGAGGTACCACCTTGGGTTACATACGCTTCAGGTTACATATGCTTCAGGTTACAGACTCTGCTAACCCAGAAATAGTACCTCGGGTTAAGACCTTTGCTTCAGGATGAGAACAGAAATCGTGCTCCGGCAGTGCAGCGGCAGCAGGAGGCCCCATTAGCTAAAGTGGTACCTCAGGTTAAGAACAGTTTCAGGTTAAGAACGGACCTCCAGAACGCATTAAGTTCTTAACCCGAGGTACCACTGTATATGATTTGACCTTCTTAGCAGTGATTTCACTATTCTTCATTCAACACAGAGAACTATTACTTCCCAGAATCTTAGGTTTTTGTTAGTAGGTAAAGGTAAAAAAGGTAAAGGACCCCTGGATGGTTAAGTCCAGTCAAAGGTGACTATGCTGTTGTGGCACTCATTTCGCTTTCAGGCCAAGGGAGCTGGCGTTTGTCCACAGACAGCTTTCCAGGTCATGTGGCCAGCATGACTAAACCGCTACTGGCACAACGGAACACCGTGATGGAAATCAGAGAGCACGGAAATGCTGTTTACCTTCCTGCCACAATGGTACTTATTTATCTACTTGCACTGGGGTGCTTTCGAACTGCTAGGTTGGCAGGAGCTGGGACAGCGCAATGGGAGCTCACCCCGTCACGAGGATTCGAACCTCCAACCTTCTGATTGGCAAGCCCAAGAAGCTCAGTGCTTTAGTCCACAGTGCCACCTGCATCTGTTAGTATTTGAAGATGGCTGCTTGGGGGTTTATTTAACCCCACATACTACAGGAAACCACGGAAGCTGAAATAAGTCTATTTTTTAAAAAAGTGACAGAGAGGTTATTTTCCATTTTGCACTTGTGGTCCTATTTTTAAGATGTGTTTATATTTTCTTTCTTCTTGCCTGGTATCAATCTGTCTCTCCTGGAATGGTTAAGAAGGGCTTGACTTTCAAGCAGCTGGTTTATGACTCACTGGAGTTTGCGGCGTGTGGTTTTCTCCGTCGTTGCTGCTCCCTCTTTCCCAACTGGTGGGAAAGTCAGGGCAAGCTTTTCAGGGTCATTCAGATTATTTCAGCACTTGAGTGTTAGGATAGCTTTACACATTTACAACCTGAAAAGGGACGGCTTGTTGTTGGTTTTATTAAATGATATTTATTGAAATTTTTTAAAAATTACAAAAGAAAACGAGGTAGAAAAAAGAAAGAAAAAAACAAGAAAAAACAAACCACATCAAACAATACAAATTAATAAAAATCAAAATCAAAAAATAACACAACACGATCAAAAGACAAAAATATACCACAAACATTTAAAAACAAATCCAATATTCTTAAATCATGAACTGCCATTACCTTCTTTCTTTGACCTCCTCCTCCTCCCTTTTTTTGTATCCTAGTTGTTAATTGTCGCAGCAAATCCTTTCCATATTTCATAATATTCTGTCATTACATTACCTTAATCTATTTTAATCTTATTTTACTATAAAAAACCTTAAAGCTTAAAACTTAAATCTTTTACCAATTTCTCATAACCATAATATTCTTACATAATTCTTTAAATATTTTTACTAAAGCCAAATAATTTCGTTCCAACATTTTTCTAACATTCATCAATTTTGTAGAACACTCCTAATAAAAATAAATAAAAAACAATCCAATCTTCATCCAGCGTCTCTTCCTCCTGGTACCGGTTTTTGTCAGTCCTTTCTATCCCATCAATCTAGCGCATTAACCTGGTAATCTTATATCCGAGGCCCTTAAGTCCCTTCCATGTCCCTTCCGCGGCTCTTCTTCATATTTATAGCTATATTTTCCTTTGTCTCCTGCTCCTTTCAGTCGTGGGAACTCCAGCTTAACAATGTTTTTGACCCTTCTCGACAAATCAGCCCCTTTTCCATAGTCCACACTGAACTCCATGTGGTATTTAAGAACCTGTTTCAAAGTCCCTCCAAAATTAAGAGCCTAAAAGGGACGGCTTGAACACAACCTTCAGCACTCCCCGAATTTGCTTCAGTGGAAAGGTTGCCATCTTCCCCCTCCTACCCCAGTTTTGTATTTTCAGCAGCTGCCTGACATGCAGAAATTAAGGCTGTGCACACAAGTCTACCTTTAAAGCACAAGTGAAGCACATTATTTGCCTCTATGAATTCTGGGCACTGTAGTTTGTTAAGGGTTGCTGGTAACTGTAACTCACTGACCCTCCAAGTTTCCCTATTTTCCAGGGACAGTCCCAAATTCACAGAAGCCGTCCCAGTTTCTGAATTGATCCCAGATATCTTGCTTTTTCTTAGGATGACCCTATTTTAATCAGAGAAATGTTGGAGGGTATGGACGCAGGTGGCGCTGTGGGTTAAACCACAGAGCCTAGGACTTGCTGATCAGAAGGTCGGCGGTTCGAATCCCCGCGACAGGATCAGCTCCCGTTGTTCGGTCCCAGTTCCTGCCAACCTAGCAGTTCGAAAGCACATCAGAGTGCAAGTAAATAAATAGGTATCGCTCCGGCAGGAAGGGAAACGGCGTTTCCGTGCGCTGCTCTGGTTCACCAGAAGCGGCTTAGTCATGCTGGCCACATGACCCAGACACTGTCTGTGGACAAACGCCGGCTCCCTTGGCCAATAAAGCGAGATGAGCACCGCAACCCCAGAGTCAGCCACAACTGGACCTAATGGTCGGGGGTCCCTTTACCTTTACCTTTATGGAGTTATATGACCCCTGAGCCAAGGAGATAAGTAACCATACAACCTTTAGAACACATCTGTAGGCAGCCCTGTATGGGGAAGTTTTTTTTGATGTTTAATGTTTTTTTTTATTATTATTATTATATGTTGGAAGCCACCCAAAGTGGCTGGGGCAACCCAGTCAGATGGGCAGGATAATAATAATAATAATAATAATAATAATAATAATAATAATAATAATATAGGACATCCCTATTTTCATCGCAAAGATTTTGGAGGATGTGAACTCTGTGAGGGGTCAACTACAGCACCCAGAATTCTTTGAGGGCAAGAGTGTGTTAAAAATGGTCTTTAAAGGTCTCACGTGTACCGAGAAACTTTTGCTGACATGGAAGTGAAGGGGGGAGGATTCACTCCAATAAACCTGTTATGTACTGAGTTGAATAGGATCCAAACTGAAGCAGTCTGATTGGTCCTAGAACAATAGGATCCAAATTGCAGCAGTCTGATTAGTCCTAGAACAATAGGATTCAGAATGCAGCAGTCTGATTGGTCCTAGAACAATGCAGCAGTATGATTGGTTGGCAGGAACCACCCAATCCTGCTCCAGATAGAAGTGAATCCACAACCTGATTGGTTTACAGTAGAATTCCGGAATTAGCCAATCATGTGCAGCCCATTGTGTACATAATGTATATAAAGCAGATACTGTGAGGGGACTTCCATTCATTCCTCCTCACCACTATGAGCTGAATAAAGAGCATGAAATCACTTTGCGACTCCGAGTATATTTCAAAACCTGCCCCAAAAGAAGAAAAGAAGAAGAAATAATGGGCAGCCCAGAAACATCCTTGTGGGTCTTCAAGCCCAGCTATGTTTCTTATGTCCGTCTCTGCAACCTGCTCTCAAGGCATGTTCAGCTCAGCTCATCGATTCACCTTTGCCGTTCCTGCCTTTGCTTTCTGGGTAAACTCTGCCGTTTCAGCCAAAGAGGTTGAGAAGTTCCCTGACTTTCAAAGGCTGCTTCCAAAATTAATGGTTCATCAAGGTGGATCTTTATAGCCAGGTTTCAAGCTCTCCACAGATGTCACTGTAGAATGCTGAGGCAAATTCCACCTTCCCTTCCTAAGCAGGCAGAGTGGCTGGCCATGTGATTTTAAGTCACACTGGCATAAAAAACGACAGGCAGCTAAGCCTTTCTGAGTGACACTTGGCATGGGCCTTGGGATTAAACGTAACACCAGAGAGAGCCCACCTTACTTTAAATGCCCCACTTAACCAACGGGTGCTTCCCTAAACATCTGGGTTCTTGGTATCTGAAGAAGTGTGCATGCACACGAAAGCTCATACCAAGAACTAACTTAGTTGGTCTTTAAGGTGCTACTGGAAGGAATTTTTTTATTTTGATCTGGGTTCTTAAAGGTGATTCGTGACAACAAGGCATTTTTCCAGAATTCATAGCTGAAGAGCTGATCCAAACTATGCCCAAGTTGGCAAAGTGTGTTCTCCCTAAAATGAGAGCACGGGTTGCGGTGTGCACCGCCAGACCAGCCCTCTGTTGCCAGGCAGGTTAATGGCTATTGCCTGGGCTATTGCCTGGTACAATAATTGGCTGGCCAGATTGCTGGGGCAAATTGCATGTAGCAAATTGGTGGGTGGGACCATAGTCTTTAAATATTGGGGCACTCTGCCTTTTGCTTTCTCTTTCGCTGAGTGCAATGGATCACCCGCCCGCCCTGTGTTCCGGTTGACCTTGCTTTGCCTGTCATGGGGTCGTCTGCCTTGTTGCAGGGGCCTAGTAGGAATTTTGCCATTTGGCTGATTGGCTGGTGCCACTTGGTTTTTGCCTCCTACTTAGCAATTTGTCACAATTTGTAAGGTTGCGGTTAGGCACTGGTTATAAAAAGCTGGTGGTGGAGGGGTCAGGATAGGCTGTGCCTGCCCCTCCAGTGGTGCTGGAAGGGAATTCCGTTAAAGGAATCCTGGGGCTTGCCACGATTTCGTCCAATCCCTGAAATGGGACCAGGGCCGGCAAGCCTTGGGGAGCTGGTTGGGTGAGCGGTGAGGGACTGACGCTCAGCTCAACTGATCCCCAACATTGTCTTTCCCTTCACTGGCTTCCGATGGAGTTCAGAATGTCAGTTCTGTCCCTGGCGGCGGCGGGGGGGGGGGGCAGATAGTCATAACCAATGTCTAAGCAACCACTCACAGATTTTGTATTTTAATAAAGTTGTGGCTAAAATAGTGCCCCCAAAACCTAAAACTTAAATTACGTATGTTGTGTGAATTATTTTGAGGGGTGGCTTGGGGACCTTGACACGCAACATACATTAAAAATAATGTATGCCCTTTTTGCGGAAGCCTTCTCTGAACCAGACCCTGGGATCCAAGAAGTTAGGCTGAAGGCAGGTCAACCTGACCCAAGCTGAAAGCAGTCTTGTGAAAGGTTCTGGAGATCTCCCCCAGTGTGGTGGCTCTTTACACTTTGCCCACCCCTCCTCCTCCTCCTTCTCCTGCGTAAAAGTTATTGTCATATTCCATGGAGGTTCAGGTAGGCAGATGAATGGAAAGCGTTCCTCTCCATTACTAGCTGCACTTGACTGGAGTCTCATTACATTACGATGGTGCTTTAGCAGGCGAATGGGCCTCGTGTCTGGGTTCCGAGCACCCCTCATACCTCCCTGATAACGTAAATTACCCTCCGCCTCATTGCTTCAAATGATCAAACATCAAATTGCAAGTTAAAAAAAAAGAAAAAAGAGGGGGGGAAGGAAGAAGGGGGGGCGGAGAAACAAGAAAAGCTGAAGAGAAGTGCAGGTTGAATCTTGACAGTCAGCAATGGAGATGCATTCATGCCTCTTAAACGCTTGCTAAAGATGAATCCATTGAAAGCTTGAAGCACAGTAATTTTGCTGACATTACGGCACACCTGTAAAACCCAAACAAAGCTTTGTAACTCAGAGCCCCAGCCATCACGCGCCCGGATCCCATGTCTTTCATTGTGGGCAGGCAGGCGATGTGGTAACTGATCTCTCCCCATTACAGCCACAACTACTCAAGATAGATTCCCTCGATGTGCCTTGTTGTTTGTTGTTGTTGCTGCTGCACGAAGTAGCTACTATTCCCTCAATGAAAAATCCCCCAACCATGCGAGAAGCTCCTCCAGTCTGAGCCAAGCTGAAAATAAAGTGTTGGGCCGGGGAGGAGGATATTGTGGGTGGGGGGTGTCGCTTGGGCAATTGTTTGCTTGCATGCATGGCGAAGGGGGGGGGCGCGAAGGCCGGTCAACCCCACATCAAGAAATATGGATTTAGGGAGGGTAACGAGGCGCAGTCGAAAGAAGGGGCTGTATGTCTTTTCTCAGTATTTAAACGTGTGCTTAATGTGGTGCTCAGTGAAATGGCTAATCTGATAATGGGAAGAGTGTTTGCTGTAGTATTCTGTGAAATGTTTACCACAGTATTTCATGGGGATTGTGTTTGGTAAAAAAAAGAGAGAGAGAGAGCAGGAATCACTCTAGCGTACAGGAAAACGTTCATTGCACAATATAGTGGGGATGTTAAGAGGTTTATTTAGACGTGCATTTAGGGCAGTGTGGAAAAAGAGTTAAGCGTGGGGCATTTTATTAATATTTTTCAGGGTGGGGCTGAGTTTAACGCGCATGGAAATGACGAATAAGCAAAGTTACCGAGAGCTGGACATTGGAGCAGATCTTCGCCCGACTCCTAATATGACACGTTTGCTTAAGTACTTTGTCGAATTGAATTGGACTCATGGTTAAACAATCCAGCTAGGTGGGTAATTCATAATTCATTATACCATTTATCCAGCAGCTTTCTGCCTCCTCTCTGCTTGTTGATTGTCTCCGAGGCCGTTCCCTCACATCAACTCATTGTTCAGAATCATTCACTGGATAATTTCAGCCATGGAAAAAACCTCTCGATCTGTAGCTCATTGGTAAATCATTTGCTATAAACACAAACTAGATACTTGGGGGGCCGAATACTCCAATAACGTAAATTGGTTTAATATCATCAGCTTCACTGGACTCACGCTGACTGAGGGCAACTGATCCTCACATTTAGAGGCGAGTTGGATTTGATTTGGTTGTGCAGGTCTCGCCATGATCTTCTGTTTTCTTCTGTTTTCTGGCTGGATAAAGATAAGGAGTTGTAGCCGAGCTCGCACGGGTTGACACCTGTGAACCACTCTCATCCAAAAGTATTGTGTGAATATCGTATTTTATTGGCACCCTGAAATATCCTGAACTGTGAGTCTGGAGCCAAACTGGCTCCTTGCAACTTTGCTCCTTGCAACGTTGGTTTCTGAGGGTGGGAACAGATTGTCCCAGAAAGTTGAAGGGGGGGGGTGACAGATGTCGCAGCCAGATCACCCTCACATCCCCTCACATCCCTCACATGGATGTGAAAGTTGAAGGTGTCGTGAAATCTGTTGAAACAATGTGACTATTTAATTTGAAGTCCATTTGTTAAAAAATTAGAAATTGAATAAAAATTACATTGTAAAAAAAAAAAAAAAAAGCCTGTATAATCTGGTCAAAGACAACCTAAGGATAAAAGAGATGGGTGTGTCTCCCATGGGTGACAATGGCTAAAAGCAATTATTGGTACCCAACCTAATTCTTTTTTATTATTATTAACAAAAATAGCTTAATTCTTACAAGATGTTTGGGGGTGTCATCAGAAATACAGGTGTGTGGCCTGCACCTTAATACCATTATACTACTTTGGTAACATGTTCTTAGGCTGTGAATTTGAGATGCCCCCATATTAAATTTGCTAACATTTATGGGCTGAATCGGAGCAAGATGTACTTTGGTTCAACCAGATCCATGAGAGTCCCTGAAATAAGGTAAAAGGTAAAGGACCCCTGGACGGTTAAGTCCAGTCAAAGGCGACTATGAGGTCATGGCACTCATCTCGCTTTCAGGCGAAGGAGCCGGCGTTTGTCCATAGACAGCTTTCCGGGCCATTTGGCCAGCATGACTAAACCACTTCTGGCACAACGCGACACGGTGATGGAAACCAGAGTGCACGGAAACGCCGTTTACCTTCCCGCCGCAGCGGTACCTATTTATCTACTTGCACTGGTGTGCTTTTGAACTGCTTGGTTGGCAGGAGCTGGGACAGAGCAACGGGAGCTCACTCCATCGCAGGGATTTGAACCACCGACCTTCTGATCGGTAACCCAAAGAGGCTCAGTGGTTTAGACCACAGCGCCACCCATGTCCCCGAACCCCTAAAATAGCCCTGAATAATCAAAGGTTTTTATCCCACCTGCAACAACTCACTCTTACTTTATGAGCATAACATCAGTATCTGACCTGAGACCGTGAGACCCAGAGCTGGTAAGAGGTTACCTGGTTGCCTACTTGCCGGAAGATATGAAAGATGCGAGAGTCTAACTCCTCAACAATTTTCAACTTTTCTTTTTTTTAAAAAAAGATATTTATTGAAATTTTCAAAATATTACAAAATTAAAAAAAGAAAAAAGAAAAATACAAAATAAAAATAGTTAAAAACAATTCGCTCTTTCAATGACTTATCTTTCATTTGCTTATTTCCCGGACCTCCTCACGCCTCCCTTTTCTGTATTCCTGTTCAGATAGTTGGTTCAGCAAATCCCTCCCCTCTTTGTTTATCCTGGTCTTTAATCTTAAAATATTGTAACATTGGTTTTTTACCTATTAATCGTCCATTTTCTCGTATTCCCTTATAACATTACAGCTATAGACCACTTAGTTTCTATCCAACATCATTCTAACATTCATTAATTTTACAATATTTCTGTAAATAGTCTTTAAACTTTTTCTGTAAATAGTCTTTAAACTTTTTCCAATCTTCTTCCACCAACTTTTCTCCCTGGTCTCAGATTCTGCCAGTCATTTCTGCCAGTTCCATATAGTCCATCACCTTCATCTGCCATTCTTCCAAGGTGGGTAGATCTTGTGTCTTCCAATACTTTGCGATAAGTATTCTTGCTGCTGTTGTGGCATACATAAAGAAAGTTCTATCCTTCTTTGGCACCAATTGGCCAACCATGCCCAGGAGAAAGGCCTCTGGTTTCTTCAAGAAGGTATATTTAAATACCTTTTTCATTTCATTATATATCATCTCCCAGAAAGCCTTAATCCTTGGGCACGTCCACCAAAGGTGAAAGAATGTACCTTCAGTTTCTTTACATTTCCAACATTTATTATCGGGCAAGTGATAGATTTTTGCAAGCTTGACTAGTGTCATGTACCACCTGTATATCATTTTCATAATATTCTCTCTTAGGGCATTACATGCCGTAAATTTCATACCTGTGGTCCACAACTGTTCCCAGTCAGCAAACATAATATTATGTCCAACGTCTTGTGCCCATTTAATCATGGCTGATTTCACCGTTTCATCCTGAGTATTCCATTTCAACAGCAAGCTATACATCTTTGACAAAATCTTAGTTTTAGGTTCTAACAGTTCTGTTTCTAATTTTGATTTTTCCACCTTTTCAAGATTCATTTGATGACAATGGTTAATTGATGTCTGCTTTTAACTTTCGTATGGTCTTATGCAGTCCTATTTTTCTAGAAAAAGATGTGCCGGAATTCCCCCTTGTTCTCTTCTAATGGCAATGGTTTCCACCTGAGAGATGCCAGCTGTGAGCCCTGGTGAGTTCCAGCTAGGGAAAAAAACCTGGTTTTATGTTTGATTGCTGTAAGCTGCTTTGACTCTTTTAGGACACAGCAGTATACAAATATTTTTTTATAAATAAATAAATATTCCCCAGCCCCACTGACGCTAATGGGAGGAATTTTTTAAAAAGTATTATTATTATTATTATTATTATTATTATTATTATTATTATTATTATTTACTGTTATTCGTCCAAGGATCACAGGGCAGTTTAAAGTATAAAGTTGTATAAAGAAGAATGTCACCAATGAAAATCAGAAGAAAAGGAACCCAAGCAGGACTGTGGATGAGACAATTTGTCCGCTTGGCGAATACTTCCCACAACCTAGTGGGAATGCTCCAAAATAAGCAGTTGGGTTTTTTTTACCATGGCATTGACGTATTTGTGATCAAGTGTGATTGCAGTACTGCTGTGGTCGGCAGTGTTGCCAGCTGACCAGAAGAAACTGACCTAGCCTGCTCTTGTGCTTTCAACAGTACCTCGATCAGAAATCAGTTGGTGATGCTCTTCAGAGTCACGAGATAAATAATTGCTACGGATCCGTCTCTTTTTCAAGGGGAGAGTTACAAGGTTGGCACCTAGCCCTTCTTGTGTCTTACGATAAGAGCTGCAGCTTGCGTTTACAAAATAATGCCCATTCCCCCTTGGGAAGTTGGTCCGTGAACCACTAACTTTTCTACAGCTAGTTTTAAAATAAGTCCTCTGTGCGTTTAAAAAATCTAATATAATTTTCAGCCAAAATGTCCTTGGGAAGAACAAAATATTTCCCTGTTTTCAATAGCAGGGTGTGTGTGCGTGCTAAAATACAGACATATTTTGGAGGAAAATCTGGAATATTTCCATTGGAGTGGAACCCCCACAAAGTGTTTATTAATAATAAAATAATAATAATAATAAATGAGTTTAATCCACAAAATATAACTCCCTCTTCCACACAAACACCCCTGTTTGGAATATGCAGACAGTAGCCTTGATGCTTTTGAAAATAATGAGCATTTTTATAGCTTCCCTTTGTCTATCATATAAATCCAGGCCTTACAAAATATGGTTATTAAGGATTCTGTGGCATGTTTTGAAACAGGAGGGTTGTTCTAACAGTCACAGCAGCTTGGCTACATTCCAGCATGTATAATTACATTCTCTTGGTCTCTCCACTATCTTTCAGTTCTACCGGGTTGGCGAGTATTGGGGGGGGGGGGGGAGAGAGAGAGAGAGAGAGAGAATGACTTTTTGCTTTGCACTCCAGAACATCATCTCCTGCCTAGTGCTTTGACTACAGAGAGGCTGCTACGATCCTACTCTGGAGGTGGCTGCTTTTGGTTGACAAGGGAAGCAGGAGCCAATATATTTTCTTCAGTTTATTTTACCGTAATAATATGCTGCATTTAAAGTTCTCCTTTTCTCGTTTCAGGGCTTTCAGGGTCCAGTTATTAGAAAAGAAATCCATTTGATTCACTTTTACATTGATTAATTTGTACTGTCTCGGTTTCCCACTCCATTTTAGGGGAAAAGACTAATAATAATAATAATAATAATAATAATAATAATAATAATAACAATAATAACAATAATAACAACAACAACAACAACAACAACAACAACAACAACAACAACAACAACAATAATAATAATAATAATAATAATAATAATAATAATAATAATAATAATAATATGCTACACATCTGACTGGGTTGCCCCAGCCGCTCTGGGTGGCTCCCAACAAAATATTTAAAACACAAGACAACACCAGCCTTTAAAAACTTCCCTGATTATCCTAAGGATGGAGAAGTTGGTCAATTTGGGTTTGTCTCCTTTTTATTTATTTTTACAATTTTCAGATCAATTTGCCACATTTCTGAATCAGGATGCATGGGGGGGAAAATACTCATGAATATTTGTCTCTACTTTAATGTTCTTCTAATATACACATTATTGTGTACAGTGTCGCCTAGTTTACACAGTTTTGCAAGGAATTTCCCCTTTATTGCACTTTGTATACTATTTTCGTGATTCTTGGTGTGCACATATACTTCATTTTCTTGCTTGGAGAAGCGCAAATTTCCAAATATAGTTGTGTTCCAGTTCATATATTGTTTTGAAATGTGAAAACCAGGTGAATTCAGATTAAAATACAAACTGAACCTATTTCTTGCCATACCTCAAGCCCCATTTTTCAAGGATAAGGTGGGTTCCTGTGTCTCCAGTCTTGCTCCTTAAGTCAAAAAGCTGGATATATACATAGCATAAGAATCTTCACCAAGCTGCAACTATTACTCTTCCTTAACTGTAAAGATCCCATATCAAAGTTGGGAAGTAGCACCTCTAAGCTCTAACCAAGATATAGCATGGTGAAAGAAAGAAGAAATGGGATTTGTTTAAACCCGTCTGCTATAAAGCCAAGTGGTGACAATTGCTTTTTAGAGCATGTAGATCAGGTTTTGGGAACCTTTGGCTGTCCATGTGGCTGTACTACAACTCCCATCAGCCCCAGCAAGCATTGCAACAGTTGGGAGCTGTAGTTTGACAAGTGCCGGAAAAGTTGAGATGCAACTCAGCTTGTATCACTCGGAGAAGCGTTTTCATCTCGGGCTTGCCGATCGGAAGGTCAGCGGTTCAAATCCCAGGGACAGGGTGAGCTCCCGTTGCTCTGTCCCTGCTCCTGCCAACCTAGCAGTTCGAAAGCACGCCAGTGCAACTAGATAAATAGGTACCACTTCGGTGGGAAGGTAAACAGCGTTTCCGTGTGCTCTGGCACTCGTCACAGTGTTGCTGTCGCTCCAGAAGCGATTTAGTCTTGCTGGCCACATGACTCGGAAAGCTGTCTGTGGACAAATGCCGGCTCCCTCAGCCTGAAAGTGAGATGAGCACCACAACCCCATTGTCACCTTTGACTGGACTTAACCATCCAGGGATCCTTTACCTTTGAGATAGTGCAATCAGACTTTTTAAAAAAGAAAAATGCTTTGTGCATCTGCGTCTAGTCTTGCCCCTTTCTAAAATGTATTAATTGGTGTGTGTTTTTCTTTTTTGTAAATCTACCAAAGAATGAAATAAAATTGGGATTAAGGGGTTTTCTTAGTGTAATGTGTGTGCCGTGTCCCATTGGTGAAGTGGTGGCGGCACTTGCCCTTGTTTTGATAGGAAATTATAACAATAACAATAATAAATTATATGCAAGCCCATCTGATTGGGTTTCCCCAGCCACTCTGGGAGGCTCCTAACAGAATATTCAAAGCACGACAAAACATCAAACACTAAAAACTTCCCTGAACAGCCTTCAGATGTCCCCTAAAAGTCAGATAGTTGTTTATTTCCTTGACATCTGGTGGAAGGGCATTCCACAAAGCGGGTGCCACTACCGAGAAGGCCCTCTGCCTGGTTCCCTGTAACCTCACTTCTTGCAGGGAGGGAACCGCCAGAAGGCCCTCGGCGCTGGACCTTAGTGTCCGGGCTGAACAGTGGGGGTGGAGATGCACCTTCAGGTATAGTGGGCGGAGTCCGTTTAGGGCTTTAAAGGTCAGCACCAACACTTTGAATTGTGCTCGGAAATGTATTGGGAGCTAATGTAGGTCTTTCAGGACCGGTGTTATATGGTCCTGGCGGCCACTCCCAGTCACCAGTCTAGCTGCCGCATTCTGGATTAGTTGTAGTTTCCAGGTCACCTTCAAAGGTAGCTCCACATAGAGTGCATTGCAGTAGTCCAAGCGAGAGATAACCATAGCATGCACCACTCTGGCGAGACATTCTGTGGGCAGGTAGGGTGATCAAAGGAGTCAGCCTCCCATGGCTAGGCATAGTTTTCCTTCTCATGAACCAGAGAGCAGTGCCAAGGTAGCTCAGTATCTCTTTGTTCTCTCCGGAGACAGGGGAGCACAAGCTCTGCCGCAATATAGGGCAGGATAGACGACTGTGGGGCTATGTGGAAGGCCATCGAAGATGACTCAGACCAGCAGAAGGGATAATAAGTTGGTAGGTTTGTAAAATTAAGGAATGTTGAAATGACGTTTGATTGAAGATAAGTGGTACTGGTAAAGAGATGTTTAAGAAAATGTAAATAGGGATTGATAATTTGAAATGGATATTTATAATAATAGGTTAATATATGGAGTAAGGATGAATGTTAGAGGGTAAGGATTTGCTGAATTTAATATTTGAACTGGAATACAAAATGGGAGGTGTGAGGAGGTCAAGAAACTAGTGAAGAAAATATAAGATTTGAAAATATTAATCTATTTTTAGTTTTGATTTTTGGCTTTTCTCTTTGTTCTTATTCTTTATTTTTTCTTCTTTCTTCTATCAACTGTTTTTCTACTGTGTATTTTTTATTTGTTTTGCTTTTGTAGTTTAAATGTTGGAATTTGTTTTTATTTTTTGTGAAACATTAATAAATATTATTTTTTTAAAAAGAAAAAAGAAAAGAGGATGGTTACGATCCCAACCCCCCCCCCCAAAAAATAAGTTGGTAGGTTTGACCTATGCATGTTATTCGTTTTTGTTTTTGTGGGTTTTTTTTAAAAAAAAAAGAGGAGGGGGGAAAAGCATTTTTACACCAGATCAATGCTTCCCTCAGCACTTTAATGCACCCCATTGGTGTTCTAAAACTCTAATGGTGCAGTCTGTGAGAAGCTGTCATTTATTACCCACAGATGGGGTGATAATTATTGACAAGATTGTAACTAATAATTAAACCCATTTGCTCCTTTTAAACAAGTTGGTGTGAATTATTTTCAGGGAGTTCTGCAGCAGGGCTGTGGTCACTCTTGCCTTGTGGGTAGAATTATAATTCAGGCCACCTGATGGTGAGGGGGGGGGAGAGTGGATGCTGTGGACCAAGGAGACAATGCCCAGATTTCCCGACAACTCCTAGGCTGGGACCTCTCTGAACCAATCTTTCTGTTGTGGATTGGAAAGGCTTCCTTTTAATGTTCTGCACCGTGCCTAGGATCGTGTTGTTGGGCAGCAAGCAGAGTGCTCATAGAAAATAATGTCCAGTTGATTAATATATGAATCATTTCTGCTCTGCTCCTCAGATGAAAAGGCAACCGGACCAGCTTGCGTAAGATCAACTGGAAACAAGAGAGCGCCAGCCCACAGGGTTACAATCCAAAAGGCACAGCACAAAAGGAAAAGGGGATGAGTAGGGAAGAGGAAAGAAAGCAAACTTAAGTGCCAGTTCTTAAAGTTCCATAGGACTTTTGTTGACCAGCTGGAATGGAAATTATCAGCAGTAGCCCCCATCTCTCCCTCTTCTGCAATGGGTACTACATTGCAGAGATGGCTCAAAAACTTCGAGATTATTATAGATAAATCATCCTAGTCAATGAAATCTGCACACATTTAGTGGGGTTAATTTTGTGTTTTCCTGTTACCTTGCCTTCTACGATGGACAGAGTGTGCATGGTCTTGTCACTTGGCCAAATATTAGAAGGAAAAACATGCATATTATCACCAAACTGAAATCTGCCCAGTGTGCTTGCAATCTGTATTTAACTAACATGCCCGTATTCCTTAATATTTCACCTATCTTTACTTCTGTCTTTTTGCTTAAACTGGGATTCAATAAGTAGCAGATCAACCAATATATTCCAGACTTTAAAAAGTTCATCGGACAATTAAAAAATGGCTAGGATGCTTTAATACTGTCCGTTTGATCTGAAATTCCTACCATTGGTTAATAGAGAGTTTAGCTCCTATTATTACCAACCTGTTGCAGTCCAGTATTTTCCATGTTGCCTTCTCCATCTTTTCTCAGAGCTAATCCGTTGCACCATTGTTGTTGTTTTGTAGTTGAAATATAATTGCAGCACTGCTCTGCCCACTGCGGGCTGGCAAAGTGCTGATGAGACCTCCCAGGGTTTTCTGTGCTTCTGAGCTTCCACAGCTTTTAATTAGTTGTTTTCTATTCACTCATAAGGGAACAACATAAGTGCATTGGACCTTAATTGGTTAGTTCCTGTTCCTGGTGGTTGTGGTAAGGTAAAGGTAAAGGGACCCCTGACCATTAGGTCCAGTTGTGACCGACTCTGGGGTTGCGGTGCTCATCTCGCTTTATTGGCCTAGGGAGCCAGCATACAGCTTCTGGGTCATGTGGCCAGCATGACTAAGCCGCTTCTGGCGAACCAAAGCAGCGCACAGAACACCGTTTACCTTCCCGCCAGAGCGGTACCTTTTTATCTACTTGCACTTTGACGTGCTTTCAATCTGCTAGGTTGGCAGGAGCAGGGACCGAGCAACGGGAGCTCACCCCGTTGCGGGGATTTGAACCACCGACCTTCTGATCAGCAAGTCCTAGGCTCTGTGGTTTAACCCACAGCGCCACCCATGTCCCACGGTGGTTGTGGTAGTTGCGTTCTAATGTCTGGTTTTCTTTTTGTACCCGGAATCACCACTCCATGTTCCCCACGGCATTTATCATGACTGCACAACTTAAAAGGGGGACGGGGACCATGAGCTGTATCTGCAAAGCAGTTGTTAAAGCCCTCTTCCTTGCAACCAAGAACATAAACTAACTGGCTAAGATGTATTTCTGGTGTGTTGTTGTGTGACTGACCAGCAAAGCACCTAAAGGAGACAGTTTGAAGGACACTGACAAACTGGAACGTGTCCAGAGGAGGGCAACCAAAATGGTCAAAGGTCTGGAAATGATGCCTCATGAGGAACAGCTAAGGGAGCTGGGCATGTTTAGCCTGGAGAAGAGGAGGTTAAGGTGTGATATGATAGCCATGTTCAAATATATAAAAGGATGTCATATAGAGGAGGGAGAAAGGTTGTTTTCTGCTGCTCCAGAGAAGCGGACACAGAGCAATGGATCCAAACTACAAGAAAGAAGATTCCACCTAAACATTAGGAAGAACTTCCTGACAGTAAGAGCTGTTTGACAGTGGAATTTGCTGCCAAGGAGTGTGGCGGAGTCTCCTACTTTGGAGGTCTTTAAGCAGAGGCTTGACAACCATATGACAGGAGTGCTCTGATGGTGTTTCCTGCTTGGCAGGGGGTTGGACTCGATGGCCCTTGTGGTCTATTCCAACTCTATGATTCTATGATTCTATGAAGCTATACAGTGGTGCCCTGCAAGACGAATGCCTCGCAAGACGGAAAACCCGCTAGACGAATGGGTTTTCCGTTCTGGAGGTGCTTTGCAAAACGAATCTCCTATGGGCTTGCTTCGCAAGACGACAATGTCTTGCGAGTTCCTGCTGGTTTTTTTCCCCTCCCCCCCTTTTTCTAAGCCGCTAAGCCGCTTTTCATCTGATCCGATCAGCAGATAAGCCGCTAAAAGCCGCTAAAAGCCGCTAAAAGCCGCTAATAGCGCTAATCTGCTAATCCGTCAATGGGCTTGCTTCGCAAGACGAAAAAACCGCTAGACGAAGAGAATCACAGAACGGATTCTTTTCATCTTGCGAGGCACCACTGTATTTAATGAAAAGGACATGGAGAAATTAAAATTTCGCTGAATAGGACTTACCAGTAGGCGGCAAAACACTAGGATCATTGTGTTTGTCCAAATGTATGCCCCCATTTTTTAAAAGGGGGAGTTGGAATTCAAGGTGTCTTATAATAAATGATCTTGCCTCTGGGGACAGATTTTCAGGGGAAAGGTAGCAATGTACTAAGTGCCATGTGGAGCTTGCATTTTAATTCTACTTCCTGCTGATTGTGGAAAAGCAATGTGTCAGCAACACAAAAGAAAGAGCCTCTTATTCAGGGGTGCAGTTGTGACACACGGTGTCTCAGTTCACATACCCTGCGACATTTCTCTGATGAAAAATAGGGATGTCCCATTCCATAACGATAATTTTACTATTTATACCCAACACATCTTATTGGGTTGCCCGGGCACTCTGAGCAGCTTCCAACAAATGTAAAAAAAAATTCCAAAACATTAAACATTAAAAAAACCACCTCCCAATACAAGATTGCCTTCAGACAACTCAAGTTTTGGATAATTCCATACCCTCCAACATTTCTCCAAAGAAAATAGGTACCATCACGGCTACTGCTCCCATCACCTCCTGGCAAATAGAAGAGGAAGAAATGGAGGCAGTGGGAGATTTTACTTTCTTGAGCTCCATGATCACTGCAGATGGTGACAGCAGCCACAAAATTAAAAGATGCCTGCTTCTTGGGAGAAAAGCAATGACAAACCTAGACAGCATCTTAAAAAGCAGAGACATCACCTTGCCAACAAAGGTCCGTATAGTTAAAGCTATGGTTTTCCCAGTAGTGATGTATGGAAGTGAGAGCTGGACCATAAAGAAGGCTGATCGCCAAAGAATTGATGCTGGAGGAGACACTTGAGAGTCCCATGGACTGCAAGAAGATCAAACCTCTCCATTCTGAAAGAAATCAGCCCTGAGTGTTCACTGGAAGGACAGATCCTGAAGCTGAGGCTCCAATACTTTGGCCACCTCATGAGAAGAGAAGACTCCCTGGAAAAGACCCTGATGTTGGGAAAGATGGAGGGCACAAGGGTAAGGGGACGACAGAGGATGAGATGGTTGGATAGTGTTCTCGAAGCTACCAGCATGAATTTTACCAAACTGTGGGAGGCAGTGGAAGACAGGAGTGCCTGGCGTGCTCTGGTCCATGGAGTCACAAAGAGTCGGACACGACTAAACAACAACAAAGGAAAAGCGGGACATTCCGGGATTAAATCAAACACTGGGATGGCTTCTCTAACTCAGGGATGTCCCTGGGAAATAGGGACGCTTGGAGAGTCTGAATTCATCCATTACCGGATGGTGGAGGAGTCATATGGCCAACTCCCCTGATCTGTACTCACAATATAACATGAGCTGGAGCTTCCATACGAATCTCCGATTGTGCAAAGGCCCCATTTATATCATTTCTTCTCCACCTGTTTTGGTGGCCTGTATGTGCCCAAGCATGAGCCCAAGCTCACAAGTTATTATTTATTATTATTACAGACCCTCCAAGTGTCCCTATTTTCCAGGGACAGTCCTGGATTTACAGAAGCCATCCAGGATTTTGATTTGATCCCGGAGTGTCCTGCTTTTCCTTAGGACGTCCCTATTTTCATTGGAGAAATGTTGGAGGTTATGGAGCAGACTTCCTCAACCTCAGCCCTCCAGATGTTTTTGGCCTACAACTCCCATGATCCCTAGCTAGCATATGGTTACCAGACATCCCCGTTTCCCATTGATAGTCCCCAGATTTACAAATCAGTCCCCATACAAAATCCATTGAAGTTGAGAAGTGTCCCGGAATCATTGAAAAAAATCTGGTAACCTTAAGCTAGCAGGACCAGTGGACAGGGATGATGGGAATTGTAGTCTCAAAACATCTGGAGGGCCGAGATTGAGGAAGCCTGTTATGGAGTTATGTGACCCCCGAGCCAAGGAGATACAGTGGTGCCTCGCAAGACGAAAAGAATCCGTTCCGCGAGTCTCTTCGTCTTGCGGTTTTTTCGTCTTGCGAAGCAAGCCCATTAGCGGATTAGCGGATTAGCACTATTAGCGGCTTAGCGGGCTTAGCGGATCAGCTGATAAGCGGTTTAGCGGCTTAGCGGATCAGCTGATAAGCGGCTTAGCGGCTTAGCGGCTTAGCGGATCAGCTGATAAGCGGCTTAGCGGCTTAGCGGATCAGCTGTTAAGCGGCTTAGCGGCTTAGGATCAGCTGATAAGCAGCTTAGCGGCTTGGGAAAAAGGGGGGGAGGAAAAAAACCCCCACAGGAACTCGCAAGACATTTTCATCTTGCGAAGCAAGCCCATAGGAGATTCGTTTTGCGAAGCACCTCCAAAACGGAAAACCCTTTCGTCTAGTGGGTTTTCCGTCTTGTGAGGCATTCATCTTGCGGGGCACCACTGTAAGTCACTATAGAACATTTAGAAGACATCTGAAGGCAGCCTTGTATAGAGGAGGTTTTTTAGTGTTTAATGTTTTATTATGCTTTTGTATATGTTGGAAGCTGTCCCAGAGTGACTGGGGTATTATTATTATTATTATTATTATTATTATTATTATTATTATTATTATTAACAACAACAACACATCCCTATTGTCATTGGAGAAATGTTGGAGGGTATGCTATTATTCAGTGCTGTTTTCTGGGGGGACACAGGGGTATGCATACCCCTAAACACTTTGCGAATTTTTGTACTTTTGTCCATTTGCTGTATTTATTTTTCCGCATTTGAACTTTAAAATGGTGCTTTTTTTGAGTACCCCTAATCATTTTTTTAGGGGGGGGAGCACTGTTATTATTCATTAGATTTTTATGCAGTGGTACCTTGGGTTACAAATGCTTCGGGTTACAAACACTTTGGGTTACAAACTCCGCTAACACGGAAGTAGTACCTCAGGTTGAGAACTTTGCCCCAGGACGAGAACGGAAATTGCGCGGCGGCGGCACCGCAGCAGTGGGAGGCCCCATTAGCAAAAGCACGCCTCCGGTTAAGAATGGTTTCGGGTTAAGAACGGACCTCTGGAATGAATTAAGCTTGTAACCTGAGGTACCATAGACCTCAAGGTAGTTTGCAACACAATAATACCATCCGCATGTTGGGAGGAATTCCTTTTTTTCCGGTACCTATTGCTAGGCTTATTCTTCTCGAACCCGGGCCACTTGAGTGTTTCCTTCCTATTCCCTCACACGCTCCATGATTACGGTTGGGAGAGTTAGAGGTGAACCTGATGGCTCCATCTCTCCAAGACACTTCCATCCACAGGGCTGGCCCAAGACATTTGGGCGCCTGGGGTGAACCGCAAAATGCCACCCCGCCCACCAAACCAGGGAAGAAGGAGTGAATGAGGACCTATAACAGGAACAAGGTGGGGAATAAAGATCTTCCTCAAGATCTGCTGCCCCTGTGAAACCTGCCACCTGAGGCAGCTGCTTCCTCTTGCCTCATGCGTGGGCCAGCCGTGGTGAACAGGTGGGAGGAGACCAGCAGCGCCTCCTGGAGGCTGCTGAAGAGGCAGCATGGGCAGGCAATGCTTTCCTTGAAGGCCAAATCTGCTTTCTTGTTGTATCCTGCTGATTTACCTCTCAGAAATTTCATGCCCTTTCTGAGTTCTATAGATGAGAAGAGCACACATGCCATTTTTACATTTTTGGCCCAAATCCACAGAGGGAAGAGTACCGTTCTTCATAGGAACTAATGCTGCGTTTTTTCTTTTTACGCTCTGATATTTTATGCATTCCTTGGTTACTGCATTTTGTTGTGAGGGCTTGAAATTTTGATAGAAGTTCTGACTTCAAACCTGATTTTACAGTCCACGTTAGATTCATCTGATTTTTATTTTTTTATTTTTTTCGGAGGCTTCGTTATATTCATCATATTCTTTTATGTTAGAGCTCCTGATTTATTTGCAGGCTTGCCTTTTTTTATTTTTGCCCTGCTTAATGTGATTTTGTGTGATGGCCAATGGCTAAACACTTAATAAAATGACTGACTGAATTTCATTCCATTTCTATTACTCCAGTTCATGAGGTCACCCAATTCGTGCTGAATAACTTCCTGAACCTTCTCTGCATCAACAATGCTTCCTAATGGGTGAAATTATATATGGGACTAGCCTGGGTGGGTGAGGGTGGCTGGAGATTTAATTTCCATACAGTTTTTCTGAAGAAAGAAGGATGGCAATTTAGGTTGGTGCAGGAGGAAGCAAGCTTTTGAGCTTCACAGAACTCTTCATCTAATAGAATATAGCCATGCCTCCAAACAGTTCTGTGGAGAAGGATCAGGACACGATGCTCTGTCCTGTTACACTTATGTGACATCAGCAAAGGGCATCGGAATAAGCATGGCAGGGATTCCAAGGAGGTCCTGAGACATTTGGTGAAACAATTGTAATAACGTACGGTGGGGAGGACTGGGACGCGTGTGGCACTGTGGGTTAAACCACAGAGCCTAGGACTTGCCGATCAGAAGATCGGTGGTTCGAATCCCTGCAACAGGGTGAGCTCCCGTTGCTCAGTCTCTGCTCCTGCCAGCCTAGCAGTTCGAAAGCACGTCAAAGTGCAAGTAGATAAATAGGTACCGCTCCGGCGGGAAGGTAAACGGCATTTCTGTGCGCTGCTCTGGTTCACCAGAAGCGGCTTAGTCATGCTGGCCACATGACCCGGAAGCTGTGTGCCGGCTCCCTCGGCCAGTAAAGCGAGCTGAACGCCGCAACCCCAGAGTCGTTCACGACTGGACCTAATGGTTAGGGGTCCCTTTACCTTTAGACAGTGGGGAGGAAGGTAAAGAGAGACTCAAGAAGCTGCTCTGGATCATGTTCTGAAGGAGCTCAGACCTTTCTTGCCGTGTAAGCATCTAAAAATGATTTCAGCCCAAAGCATTCAGAGGCAAATCCAGTTGAGGACCCGGCCAAAGACATTTCTCTCTTATGCTTCCTTTCTCTGTGCTGATGAGAACAGTAAACTGGAGTCAAGGCTCAGAGTCCGGACCCTCCAAGTGTCCCTATTTTCCAGGGACGGTTCTGGGTTTACAGAAGCCACCCCAGTTTCTGATTTGATCCCAGAATGTCCCGCTTTTCCTGTGTCCCGTTTTCCGGTTTTTCAGTGTTAGATGTTTTATTATGTTTTTATATATGTTGGAAGTTACCCAGAGTGGCTAGCGCAGTGGTTTCAACCAGCGTGTTGTGCCACCCTGGGGTGCCTTGAATGATGGTCAGGGATGCGGCAAGCAACACTGGCCTCTGTCCCTCTTTCCTTCCCTCCCGCCTCTGATGCCCCCATGTGTCTCTGCCTCCCAAAGGCTTGCACAGCTCTTTATTGCAGCAGGCCTGACTATAAGCTGCACAGGCGAATGTGTGGGGTGGGGGGCAGTGGCAGAGCTAGCCGCTCCTGCCCCCCGAGCGGCGGGATGGGGCAATCCACCCACAGGGCGGGGCAATCCTCCCAGGGGGGGTCGTGATCCTCCCAGGGGGGGTCTGTTCAAGGCATGGTGGCGCGATCCTTCAGGGGGGCGATTGCGGCGAGGCAACACGATCCTCCTGGCAGGGGTCCGATCACAGCATGGCACCGTGATCCCTGTGGTGCAGTGGCGTGATCCACCCAGGGGGGTATTATGTCACACACCCCCTCTGAGATGGCGCCCGTGGTGACCTGCCCCCACTGCACCCCCCTTCATACGCCCCCTGGTGGGGGGCAGCTCAGAGACCAAGGACACCACCAGCAGCTGCCTGGAGGTTGCCCAAGAAAAGGGGAGGAGGCTGAGGGAACACTCCACAAAGGAGGGTGTTTGTAAAAAGGTGGGATACTGCCAGTCCTGCAGGCAAAGGGTGAAATAACTGGAGTCCTGAGCCCCATGGTGGTGCCACAGGAAGAACGTAGTTGGTGAAGGGAGCCGTGGACTCGAAAAGGCTAGCGCAACCCTGGAAAATAGGGCCTGGACTTGGGCTGCAGCGCATTCGAGAAACCAACCCTGGGCCCACCTCTTGCCCTTTGTAGCTCTGTTGCTGCCTGTATCCAATGTGCTGCGGAGGCAGCTGAGAGGTTAAGCACCAGCCAGCCTTTGCCGCGCAGCTCTTCTGTTGCAAGATCGCTGGGGACTCACAAGAGCGTGTGCCAGAGCATGAAGAACTGTGTTCAGCACACCAGAGACTGGCGGGTTGGTAGTTGGAGGGTGGGGGAGGCAGGAGGAGGCAATGTTCTCGATCGCATATATTTCCAGGGAGGGTGTAAATCTAATCTCTCTGCTAGCTAGGGTCCATTACCAGTGGAGGGGAGTGTTGCATTTGCATTTATTCCCCCCTCTCCAAGCACAAACCCCTTCACTGCACAGTTTAGTGTATGAAGCAGGCTGCGCATTAATTTTGCAGAGGCAGTGGATGGTGTTAATATGGCCAAGGGCACCAGGCATGTAGTTCTGTAACGCCTGTGAGGAGATAATAAATAGATCCGGATTGCACATAGAATATAGCCAGTGCTTTTCAGGTTTGCCTCCTCCTGGAATTCTCATGTTCCACTCCTTAAATCTGCAGCTCCAAATTTGCCTCAGAAACACCCCAGAAAGGTGTTTGGACATACTTGCAATTTACACCCTCCAATCAAGTATTCCGGGCTTCTGGAAAAGGATAAATGAGCAGCGGCTGTAATTTCGGCAGATTCTTTCTCTAATGACATGAACTCATTTGGTCCAGTTTGACAGACAGGCAGTTTTTAAGCAATAGCCTCGGTCATCGTCATCTGCAACATAGGATTATTATTTTTAATAGGTACAAGGCAGCAGTTTGCATTTAAGGCACAATCCAACATTGGAAATATTTAGCCCTTTTTGAAGGGCTTAGTTTGGGGTTGGACTGTGGTGTGTAATAAGTGGCCTCGGTCCTGTATACCTGAAGGAGCGTCTCCACCCCCATTGTTCAGCCCGGACACTGAGATCCAGCGCTGAGGGCCTTCTGGCGGTTCCCTCATTGTGAGAAGTGAGGCTACAGGGAACCAGACAGAGGGCCTTCTCGGTAGTGGCGCCCGCCCTGTGGAACGCCCTCCCATCAGATGTCAAAGAGATAAACAATTACCTGACATTCAGAAGACATCTTAAGGCAGCAGTGTTCAGGGAAGTTTTTAATATGTAACGCTGTACTGTTTTTAACACTTGATTGGGAGCCGCCCAGAGTGGCTGGGGAAACTCAGCCAGATGGGCGGGGTATAAATAATAAATTATTATTATTATTATTATTATTATTATTATTATTATTATTATTATTATTATTGGAATAGGCTGTATCTATCACTGTAGGCTAGATTCATACATGCAGTAGCCTGGGTCCTGCACATGGAGTGTGTCAGTGCAGCAGAAATTGTGCTGCCTGAGCACTGTCTCGCCAGTGGTTCATGCTCTGGTTATCTCCCGCTTGGACTACTGCAATGCGCTCTATGTGGGGCTGCCTTTGAAGGTGACTCGGAAACTACAACTAATCCAAAGTGTGGCAGCTAGACTGGTGACTGGGAGTGGCCCCCGGGACCATATAACACCGGTCCTGAAAGACCTACATTGGCTCCCGGGACGTTTCTGAGCACAATTTCTGAGCACAACCTTTAAAGCCCTAAATGGCCTCAGCCCTGTATACCTGAAGTAGCGTCTCCACCCCCATCATTGAGCCCAGACATTGAGGTCCAGCTCCGAGGGTCTTCTGGCGGTTCCCTCATTGTGTGACATGAAGCTACAGGGAACCAGGCAGAAGGCCTTCTTGGTAGAGGAACCCACCCTGTGGAATGCCCTCCCGTCCAATGTCAAGGAGATGAGTACAGTGGTACCTTGGGTTACAGACGCTTCAGGTTACAGTCTCCACTAACCCAGAAATAGTACCTCGGGTTAAGAACTTTGCTTCAGGATGAGAACAGAAATCACACAGCGGTGGTGCGGCGGCAGCGGGAGGCCCCATTAGCTAAAGTGGTGCTTCAGGTTAAGAACAGTTTCAGGTTAAGAACAGACCTCTGGAACGAATAAAGTATGTTTAATAGAATCACAGGATTGTAGAGTTGGAAGACCCCTGAGGCTCATCTAGTTTAACTCCCTGCAATGCAGGAATTGTTAGGATATTTCCGTTCCACCTTAAAAGGGAGCAGGCTTTGTGAGTCACAGAGTCTGCGTATTTCCTGTTCACAGGATGTTTATGTTTTCTATTGCTTTCGTTTCTCTCTGTGTCTGGAGACACTGACGCAGGCAGTCATGTCTTTCTTTGTTCTGATCAACGCTGAATAAAACTTGTAAATAATGCTCTCCTGAGTGCGACTTTTGCTGTGCATTATCTGCTGATAGAGTGTGCATGAGCTCTGGAATGTGGCAAGATATTTTCTAGAAACTCATGTCGCTAATTGCTGATACTGCGTGCCTACGGGAGATCGATGGATCGTCCGGCAGACGGCTTGGGGCCATGATGGACTTTGTCTCCCTGGCAGTATCCCAACAGGAATATGCAGCTGTCCCACATGGGAATTGAACCTGTGACCATGGTATTTATCAGTACCATGCTCTAACCAACTGAGCTATCTGGTGGTTTTCCAGAGGTACCACCGTAACTATATAACCTTTAGAAGACATCCGAAGACAGCCCTGTGTAGGGAAGCTTTTCAATGTGTAATGGTTTACGTTTTATGTGTGTTGGAAGCCGCCCAGAGTGGCTGGGGCAGCCCAGTTATATGTGGCTGAAGTACAATTCTATGGCACAAAGATGCTATTTTGAATTTAATTGATTAGGAGCATTGAAGTTTTAAGAGGTTGTGGAGAAGAAACAGGACAGCTTTAGTGATGGTCAGCTCATCCGGAGAGAGAGATATCACCAAAGTTGAAGAAATTTCTTCAGACAACTGGTGTGAGAAAACACTCCGGTATCTGTGCACATTTGGAACAAAGGACAGATCAAGGGGTGCCCGTTTATTGTTTCCAAATCTCTAAAAGGATGTCAGGAAGAAGGAAGAAAGAAGAATAGCTTGCCGTGCCCTGTGAGGACAAGACAAGAAGCAATTGGTATGAAGTTCAGGGATGTTGATTTAAGGTCAAAAAGCCCAGGAAGATCTTCTTAGTAACAACAGCAGCAGCAGCTCAGCGACACAACAAGCTGTCTTGCGGAGGCTCTTTACCTCAAGGAAAAATGATGGGTTTTCTCAGGTGTTCCTTAAGTATTGGATATCCCACCTTAGGGCAGGAAGCTGACCTAGGTGACCCACCCCCTGGTTCTGCTCTTCTCAGCTCCAGCCTGCTGGCCTTCCTTGAGCTTCTAGTCATGAGGGAAAGAGAGACCCCAAACCAGCTGATAAAATTTCACTTCATAAATTATCTGATGGGTTGAGCCATGTCAAACACTCATGGGAAACCATCCTGGGACCACGTGGCTTGTGTGCCTCATCCCTTAGGGAGGAAGGGAACCCTTTTGGCCAAGAGAGGACAGTATAGTAATAATAATAATAATAATAATAATAATAATAATAATAATAATAATAATTCATATGCAGCCCACCTGACTGGGTTTCCCCAGCCACTCTGGCAGCTCCCAACAGAATATTAAAAGCACAACAAGACATCAAACACTAAAAACTTCCCTGAACAGGTCTGCCTTCAGATGTCTTTTAAAAATCACATAGCTGTTTATCTGTTTGACATCTGACGAGAGGGCATTCCACAGGGCAGGTGCATCTATCGAGAAAGGCCTCTGCCTGGTTCCCTGTAACCTCACCTCTCACAGTGAGGGAACCAGCAGAACACCCTTGGAGCTGGACCTCCATGTCCGGGCTGGACGATGGGAGTAGAGACGCTCCTTCAGATATAATGGGCAAAAGCCACTTAGGGCCTTCAAGTAAGGTTCCCAGATTTTTTTCAATGAATCCGGGGACACTTTTCAACTTCAATGGATTTTATATGGGGACTGATTTGTAAATCCGGGGACTGTCCGCGGGAAACAGGGACGCCTGGTAACCTTACTTTAAAGGTCAACACCAACACTGTGAATTGTGCTCAGAAATGTACTGGGAGCCAATGTAGGTCTTTCAGGACCGGTGTTATGTGGTCCTGGAGGCCACTCCCAGTCACCAGTCTAGCTGCCACATTTTGGATTAGTTGTAGTTTCCGAGTCACCTTCAAAGGCAGCCTCACGTAGAGCGCGTTGCAGTAGTCCAAGCGGGAGATAACCAGAGCATGAACCGCTGGCGAGACAGTGCTCAGGTAGTGCAATTTCTGCTGCTCTGACACACTCCATGTGCAGGATCCAGGTAGGGTCAGACAGTCTGCTGGCAGGTAGGGTCTCAGCTAGCATAAAGCTGGTAGACTGCCGCCCTGGACACAGAACTGACCTGCACCTCCATGGACAGGTGTGAGTCCAGAATGATTCCCAAGCTGCGCTCCTGGTCATTCAGGGGCACAGTTACCCCATTCAGGACCAGGGAAGTCGCCCACACCCAGTGGCGTAGCGTGGGTTGTCAGCACCCGGGGCAAGGCAAATAATTTGCGCCCCCTAACCCGTGGATTTGCGCCCCCTAAGCCGTGGATTTGGGCCCCCTAACCCTAACCCCCAGATGTTGCGCCTGGTGCGGCTGGCCCCCCTGCACCCCCACGCTACGCCACTGCCCACACCTGCCCGCCCCCTGTCCCCCAAAAACAGTACTTCTGCCATGAATCCAACTGAATCCATCAATAGGCTGCCAAACAATAAAGACAGGAGGATACAGGAAGGAGTTAATGAGCGGAGGCCTGCTCTGGGCTAGGCTAACGTTATCGGATAAATCATTAAAAACAACCCCTATACCACAACATAGCCAGTGGCTACTGTCTGAAATATGGGCATGTCCGACGTAAGGATTCGGAGAGAAAGGAGGAGAGCTTGGAGATTTCATTAGCAGGAGGGAAGCCCTTAAACTCAGACAATAGAGGAAGCTCAATATGCCTCCAGGGTTTGGTTGAGATTTCTGCGGTGCTGCCTCTCTCTGTGTGTGTTTTAACCCCTTTATTGGTCTTTATCCATAAAAAGACCCATGGGCATCGTTTTTCCACTGAAAAGCCGGCAGGACAATAGCACGGCTGGGGGAGCTATTAGGAGGCACAGTGGGCTCTGGGATCGGACATGCTCCCGCCTGAGATCAGTATCTGGGAGACGGGGAGCAGGAGCCTTGGAATCTGGGGGTGGAATGAAGGGAAGGCCTCCCCCCTCCCTGGGCTCAGTTGTTATGTTAAGAGCTCTTGCCCTGCAGCAATGGTGGCAATGGGACGCTCAGGCCAGAGGGGCTTGGCTGCTGAATGGTACCCACTTTGCATCCTTCTGTTCTCCATATGGAGGCATTGACTGACATTTGCCTAACAGGCTCCCTCCTTACGTGCTGCCTCTTATCTCCCCCCTGCCGCGTTCACATAATCGGTTGTTTCCCCTTTTGATTAAAACCCTCTGTGTCGCCAGCATGACCACTACAGGCACTAGGGATTTGCAGGCGGAAGAGGACGTATCTAGCTTCCGAGAGCTCACAGGGCTTGGCTGGAATAGGAAGGTGTGCTGAGACAAAGCTTGGCCAACCTGGTTGGCCAAATGTTATGGGCTACAACTCAGTGCACTCAGCAATCACCGTTGTGCCGATTGAGGCAGGTGTGGGTTGTTGTCTCAGGGTACCAGGTGAGGGCTGAAAAGGCCCTCCCTCACCTGGTGCCCTCAGACGATAACTCCCGTCCAAGGGCAGCAGAACATCAACAGACCTCTAATGGACCTTTGGTTTAAAAGAGGAACCCTGTGGTCCTGATGGTCAGCACAGTTGCCCCCAGTTCACTGGCAAAACACAGCCACTTCAGAACTCACCTTGCCCACTTTGCCAGATGGTCTGTAAAATAAATAACACCTCTGAAATGCCCCCCCCCCCCAGGATCCAGCCTGGGAATTCAGTTCTGTAAATACAATCTTTATGATAGGCCCTTAACCATTGCAATACAGATTCAGATACGTATCCCACTCATTTGATCATCACCTGGTCTTGGTGAGTGGGCTTGCACGTTCCTATCATCCTTGTGAGTGAAGCCATCGGGAATCTTGTAAACATATACAGTGGTGCCTCGCAAGACGAAAATAATCCGTTCCGCGAGTCTCTTCGTCTAGCGGTTTTTTCGTCTTGCGAAGCAACCCTATTAGCGGATTAGCGCTATTAGCGGTTTAGTGGCTATTAAAGGCTTAGCGGCTTAGTGGCTAAAAGGCTATTAGCGGCTTAGCGGCTTAGAAAAAGGGGGGGAGCGAAAAAAATCGCAAGACTTGCAAGACGTTTTCGTCTTGTGAAGCAAGCCCATAGGGAAATTCATCTTGCGAAGCGCATCAAAAAAAGGAAAACCCTTTCGTCTAGCGGGTTTTTCGTCTTGCAAGGCATTCTTGCGGGGCACCACTGTACATATTATACACATAATTCATGCAAAGTATCTTGGAAATAGAAGGGATATTCTTGTCCGTACTCCTTCTTGAATTCCTCCATAATTCAAAATATGTTCCCATCACATGCTAACCTCATACCCTTCAGCATTTCTCTGATGAAAATAGGGATGTCCTTTCCCATAATGATGATGATGATGATAATTTTATTACTTATACCCTGTCCATTTGACTGGGTTGCCCCAGCCACTCTGGGCAGCTTCCAACCATAGCTGTCAAAGTTTCCCTTTTTAAAAGGGAAATTCCCTTATTCCGAATAGGATTCATCTCAAGAAAAGGGAAAAGTTGACAGCTATGCTTCCAACATATATAAAAACATAAGAAAACCATGTGGGACTGCCTTCAGATGTCTTCTAAAAGTTGTATACGTGCTTATCTCCTTGGCTCGGGGGGTCGCATGACTCCATACCCTCCAACATTTCTCCAATGAAAATAGGGATGTCTTTTTAAAAAAAAAACACAGACATTCCAGGATAACAAATCAGAAACCAGGATGGCTTCTGTACATCCAGGACTGTCCCTGGAAAATAAGGGATGCTTGGAGGGTCTGTAACACTGGGTAACTCAGCTCATTCGCTCCCAAATAGTGTGCCTCATTCAGAGCAGACAAGATGTCCCTGTCAAGGCGTTTGCTCTCCATTCAAAGAATGATCATAGCTTGGCAGTAGAGCAGCCGTTTTCTGCCAAAGGTCCAAGCCCTGGGATCTCCAGGCATATCTTCTGCCTGAAAACCCTGCCAGTCATAGTAGACTGAAGAAGATGGATCAGTGGTCTGACTAGGTGTAAGGTTGCATCCTGTGTCCCTGAAAACAGCTCAGAAAAATAATCCAGATAAATGGGATGTTGCTGCTCTTTAGCATCTCCCCAACAGAATGTGGTTCTTTCCTTCTAGTTGATAGTCTGCGGGGACATCTACCCCACCCAAGAGCCAGTGTGGTGTAGTGGTTAGGAGCAATAGACTCGTAATCTGGGGAACCGGGTTCGCGTCTCCGCTCCTCCACATGCAGCTGCTGGGTGACCTTGGGCTAGTCCCACTTCTCTGAAGTCTCTCAGCCCCACTCACCTCACAGAGTGTTTGTTGTGGGGGAGGAAGGGAAAGGAGAATGTTAGCCGCTTTGAGACTCCTGAAGGGGAGTGATAAAGCGGGATATCAAATCCAAACTCCTCCTCCTCCTCCTCCTCTTCTTCTTCTTCTTCTTCTTCTTCTTCTTCTTCTGCTTCTGCTTCTGCTTCTGCTTCTCTATGTGAAGCAGCTGAAATTGATGCTCCAGAGCAAGATCTGGACTGCAGAAGCTGATCTCTAGAGGCAGATGGGTAGGCAAGGCCTAGCTGTGGTGCAGAAAGGTAGACAAGGATACCCTTGTGGCAGGGGCAAAACTAGGTATTAGTTCACCTGAGTCAAAGTCCCAGTTTGGCATACCCCAATGTGCGTTTGTGTACACACACAAAGTGAGAGACAGACTGGGAGCCATAATGGCGCCCTCCTGGAGGCTTCATCTGGGGTGAAAAATCTGGCTAGCTTGTCCCAGAGATGGAAAGAAGATAAAGTCCCTACGAGAGAAGAATAGCAGATCGAGTTGGTGGATTATGCCGAAATGGCTAAAATGACCGGAAGAATCAGAAATCGGGAAGACCAAAATTGTAATAAGGAATGGGGGAAATTTATAATTTATCTTAAAGACCGTTGTAAACAGTTAGAACCTTTAGTTGGATTGGAATAACGCTTGTAATTTAATGGTGAATGGTGGACCCAACGGAGAGGTAAAAGATTTGGATTATTATAAAAAATGAAGGAGGATTAACAATAGGACCCACAAAGGGGAGGGGGGAAGTCTAGGAGATTCTTTGGGATCTTGTTTCTATGTTGTATTTTGGATATGTGACAGTAAAATTTTAATCTGAAAAACTAAATAAATAAATTTATAAAAGAAAGAAAGAAAGAAAGAAAGAAAGAAAGAAAGAAAGAAAGAAAGAAAGAAAGAAAGAAAGATCTGATTAGCCACCCCCCCCCCCGGTAGGTATGGCACTGCTTTGTGGTGACATCCTATTCCAGGGGTCAGCAAACTTTTTCAGCAGGGGGCCGGACTGTCCTTCAGACCTTGTGGGCGGCCGGACTATATTTTGAAGGGGGGCGAATTCCTATGCCCCACAAATAACCCAGAGATGCATTTTAAATAAAAGGACACATTATACTCATGTAAAAACACGCTGATTCCCGGACCATCCATGGGCTGGATTGAGAAGGCAATCGGGCCAGATCTGGCCCCTGGGACTTCGTTTGCCTACCAATACCCTATTCTATGGCTCCACAGATGCAAGGCTGCCAGCTTCGAAGGGGAAGTATGTCGGGGAATTACTTTTTTGCATCTGCACCAGCCAGCACAAGCCACTTTACCTTGGGTCAAACGAAAGCAGAACCACAAAAATGCCTGCAATCTATTTCCGCTTGCAACTTCAACTTCTCCTCCTCCTCCTCCTCCTCCTCCTTCTTCCTCTTCTTCTTCCTCTTCTTCTTCCTCTTCTTTGATAACATTTTATTAATTCTCCAAAAATAATAACAAAAGCATCCTCAATGGATTCTTAAACCACAATTTTTGCTTGACTTCCCTCCACTCCCCCCCTTGTTTCCATTGTTCATTACTCGTTCACGCCAGTCCTTAAAACCTTATATTCTAAATATTCCAATTTTAAACCTTCCTCATGGTATTACCAGTGACTTTTAAAAGTTATGCTAATGTAAAAATCTATATATACAAAGCTTAAAAGATATGCATTAGACATTTGTCCCTTTTTTAAAAATCCGGAGTCCTCTTTTTTTCTTAGGTTTCAAGTTAACTGATTTGTCCTGCATAGTTCAATAGTTTATTTTGCCAATCTTCTTTGGCAGAGGCTTCTTCTTTCTGTGGGAGCTGGCTTTGTCCAGGAACAAAGTCTTTTGTTCAGTAATTCCAACTAAACCTGTACATCTCAATATCATAACTTGAATTTTTTTTTAACAACAATCATTTTCCACCTTCCTTTCCAATCTTTATGTGTCTTTTCTCAGGTCTTTTTAATGGTTTTACATTGCCACCACATATAATAACCTTTTATTGCCCTCGCTTCCTGTTTCTTCTTTGTCACAGTCAAAACCTCCCAAATCTTTCGTTTCTTCCACTGCCTCCCGCAGTTTGGTCAAACTCATGCTGGTAGCTTTGAGAACAGTATCCAACCATCTCGTCCTCTGTCATCCCCTTCTCCTTGTGGCCTCCATCTTTCCCAACATCAGGATCTTTTCCAGGGAGTCTTCTCTTCTCATGAGGTGGCCAAAGTCTTGGAGCCTCAGCTTCACGATCTGTCCTTCCAGTGAACACTCAGGGCTGATTTCCTTAAGAATGGATAGGTTTGATCTTCTTGCAGCCCATGGGACTCTCAAGAGTCTCCTCCAGCACCATAATTCAAAAGCATCAATTCTTCGGTGATCAGCCTTCTTTATGGTCCAGCTCTCATTTCCATACATCACTCCTGGGAAAACCATAGCTTTAACTATACAGACCTTTGTTGGCAAGGTGATGTCTCTGCTTTTTAAGATTCTGTCTAGGTTTGTCATTAACCCTCAATAAATTTGTGTATGTTTATTCAAAACCTGCAAAGGAGTCTAGTTCATTTTGTTGTATTTTTAAATAATTCACAAAAAGTTCCCATTCTTCTTGGAAGTCACAGTTGTCCTTATCTCGCAATTTGTATGTTAATTTCACCAGTTCTGCATAGTTCGTCAATTTCTCTTGCCACTGTTCTTTTGTCGGGGTTTCCTCATTTTCCCATCCTTGTGCTATCAAGACTCTTGCCGCTGTTGTAGCATACATAAATAAGTTCTTTATTTTCCTTGGCAGGTCTTGTAGCTGCTGTAGTTGCCCATACCCTCTGTTCAAGACCACTGCCCTAGCCCAGGGGTAGGCAACCTAAGGCCCGGGGGCTGGATCCGGCCCAATCGCCTTCTCAATCTGACCCATGGACAGTTCGGGAATCAGCGGGTTTTTACATGAGTAGAATGTGTCCTTTTATTTAAAATGCATCTCTGGGTTATTTGGGGGCATATGAATTTGTTCATATATTTTTTGCAAAATATAGTCCTGCCCCCCACAAGGTCTGAGGGACAGTGGACCGTCCCCCTGCTGAAAAAGGCTGCTGACCCCTGCCCTAACCAGTAGCACAATCAGACTCCCGGAGCAATTTGGCTGCACCTTCACAGAATCGTAGAGTTGGAAGGGACCCTGAGGATCATAGAATCATAGAGTTGGAAGAGACCACAAGGATCATCCAGTCCAACCCACTGGAATTCAGGAATATGCAGCTGTCCCGTACAGGATTCGAACTTCCAACCTTGCCATTATCAGCAGCATGCTTTAACTGACTGAGCTACCCAGGCTGTCTTGGCTCTTGGCTCCGACCAGGGAACAAGGGCAGCTTTGGTACATTGTGTTAACAGAGGTAGCCTGTGGGTTGCCCTGCCCCATCCGTATCTTTGCGATGGGGGAAGCATTCGCCTCCATGACAAAGAAATGGCAACAACTCTTTACCCTCTCCTTCTTTGACCTTTAAAGCCCTATGCAGCCTAGGACCCTCGTACCTATGGGACCACCTGTAATGGGTTTAGGGGTTGCTCGTGCATAAGTTGCCGCCACTCCTGGCTAGGTTACCTGGTTAACCCTTTCTGACTGAGCAGCCTCCAGCATCGTGACTGTCTCAGTCGCTGGCAGAATCCGTCAGTGGGCGTTTCTTAAACCTTTTCCAGCATAAAAGTTGTTTGACGCCAAGTCTCCTCCTACTCTCCCTGCGCGGAAGTCTTCTGCGCAGGGCGGGTGTGGGCAGCGGAGTACCCGTACTCTCTCCGCTGGTCTCCAGCGAAGAGTCTTGGAGCCTCCTCCCCGATTCCCCCACCTGCCCCCCTTCTCCACTGGTGTTACGCTGATTTCCTTCCCCAGCAGATGGGCTGCCTCTCTCCCTACTGGGACCCTCTCCTGCATCCCTTTGGAGCCTTCCCTCCGCCTCTAGCTCCGATGGCAGTTCCCTGACACCACCTCTCCTGGTATGCCCCACGGAGGACCTTAAGGTCCACAAAGGACAACACTTTGGAGGTCCCAAGCCGCAAGGTGGTTAGATTGGTCTCAACGAGGGCCAGGGCCTTTTTAATACTGGCCCCGACTTGGTGGAACGCTCTGTCCCAAGAGACCAGGGCCCTGCGGGACTTGACATCTTTCCGCAGGGCCTGCAAGACGGAGCTGTTCCGCCTGGCCTTTGGTTTGGACTCAGTCTGACCCTTATGTTTCCCTCCCCTTATGGTTTTGATCTATGGTCTACTTTTAAAATGAGGCTGCATTTTAAATTGCATTTTAACCCGTATTTTAAATTGGTCCATTCCTCATTATGTTTTTATTGTAATATTACTGGTGTTAGCCACCCTGAGCCTAGCTCTGGCCGGGGAGGGCAGGGTATAAATAACTATTATTATTATTATTATTATTATTATTATTATTATTATTATTATTATTTGCACTCTCCTGGAAGAGGAGCAGGGCTTTGCTGGTGTCAGAGAGCTGTTTATAAGAAAGAGATGCCTTTTTTTGAATCTAGCACGTGCTAGAGGATGGGGAGGATGGGGAGAAGGAGGGAGGGAGGCGGGGAGAGGTACTAACACAGCAATCCTTGTCAGTGATTTATAGACTGGGTCAGGCACAAATTGACTCGTATGCAAGAAATGTAAATGGAATAGAGACTTTTGATGGAGAAGCTCATTTTCAGACTTAAACGTTTTAGATTAAACACACTCACACACAAACGCAGGTGGGGAGTGAGGGGTGTTTTATATCATTTACATTACAAATCAATTCATTATCCACCCAGGCAGGTTTGCACTGATTTTCAAGGATCGGAGATTTGATGAAGAGGATTCATTTCAAGAAATAAACCTTTTAAATTAACCACAAGATGAGGGAAATTTCTTTATTTAAAAAATGTGCCAGCTCCCTTCTTTGTTTCCTTTATGATTATTGATATTATTTTCAATTCGGGTTTGGGTCACTGAGGAGGAGCCAGGAGTCACAGAAAACCTTTCCTGAGGAGGGGAAAAAAACTCCCATTTTCACATTAAATAATAATAATAATAATAATAATAATAATAATAATAATAATAATAATAAATTATTATTTATACCCCGCCCATCTGGCTGAGTTTCCCCAGCCACTCTGGGCGGCTTCCAATCAAGTGTTCAAAACAATACCGCATTAAATATTAAAAACTTCCCTTCAGATGTCTTTTAAAGAGAAGATAGCTGCTTATTTCATTCACATCTGAAGGGAGGGCGTTCCACAGGGCGGGTGCCACTACCGAGAAGGCCTTCTGTCTGGTTCCCTGTAACCTCACTTCTCACAATGAGGGAACCGCCAGAAGGTGCTCAGAGCTGTACCTCAGTGTCCGGGCTAAACGATGGGGGTGGAGACGCTCCTTCAGGTATACAGGACCGAGGCCGTTTAGGGCTTTAAAGGTCAGCACCAACACTTTGAATTGTGCTCGGAAACGTACTGGGAGCCAATGCAGATCTCTCAGGACCGGTGTTATGTGGTCCTGGCGGCCACTCCCAGTCACCAGTCTAGCTGCCACATTCTGGATTAATTGCAGTTTCCGGGTCACCTTCAAAGGTAGCCCCACATAGAGCACATTGCAGTAGTCCAAGCGAGAGATAACTAGAGTATGCACCGCTCTGGCAAGACAGTCCACAGGCAGGTAGGGTCTCAGCCTGCGTACCAGATGGAGCTGGTAGACAGCTGCCCTGGACACAGAATAAACCTGCGTTAGTGGGTGCTGAGCCTGGCCTCTGATTCTGTCCTTTGCGTCCCCCAAAATGGGTTGTGCAGTAACCCCGCTGTGAGGAAAGATGCAGTTCCAAAGTTTGGGGACAGGCTGCTTCATTGCCATGCTTGTCAACCAGTACATATTATGGGCAGAGGTTGCTTTTGCGTGGTCAAAGCAATTGGAGTGAATGAGTCATAGAATCATAGAATTGTGGAGCTGGAAGGGACTCAGGGGTCATCTAGCCCAACCCCCGGCAATGATGGAATTTCAGCTAAAGCATCCATGACTGATGACCGTCCAACCTCTGCTTAAAAACATCCAAGGAAGGAGAGTCCACAACTTCACAAGGGAGACAGTTCCACTGTTGAACAGCTCTTACTGTCAGAAAGTCCTTCCAGATGTTTTGCCGGGATCCCCTTTCTTGTAACTTGAAGTCATTGGTTTGAGTCCTACCCTCCAGAGCAGGAGAAAACAAGCTTGCTCCATCTTCCATGTGACAGCGCTTGAGATATTTGAAGATGGCGGTCGTATCTCATTCTCCTCTTTTCCAAGCTAAATATACCCAGCTCCTTCAACCGTTCCTCATAAGGTTTGCTTTCCAGACCCTTGATCATCTTGGTTGCCCTCCTCTGCACACGTTCCAGCTTGTCAACATTCTTCTTAAATCGTGGTACCCGGAATTGGGCACAGTATTCCAGGTGTGGTCTGACCCAGGGAGAATACAGTGGTAAAATAAACTTCCCTTGATCTGGACATTATACTACTGTTGATTCCAGCCTAAGAATAGCATTAGCATTTTCTCGCTAATCGTAAATATAATTTGTGCTAGTCTCATATAACTTTTTTTGCTAGTCATAAATAGAACTTTTAGGAACTGGCTACACGCACCCTCCAGAATGGAATCTTGGATTCAGAATGGAACCTTAGAGACTTGGCCCAATGTGAGATGTAGGGTCAAAATCTTGTTTTGTTGCAAGGGCAATTCAGAACCCAGGGTGTCTAACTGAGCCCTTTGCGTGCAGTTCAACACATCAAATTAGCAAAAGAACTCAGAAACAGCCCCAGGTGACTTTCACAGCCCTCTGCCACTCAACTCCACCCTGAAAAGGAGTTCCTAACAGCTATGAACTTATCTAAGAAATGCCTATTGACTACAAGTTTATATAAACTGGAAGGCTGTTCGGGAAGATAAGCAATCTAACGTCTAGGTGGGAATTGGCAGCTTCGTGTATTTATTTGAAAGAATTTCTAAGCTGCTTAGCTGTTAGAAACCTCCAAAGAGGTGTACAGAAACACAATATAAATGCTCTAAAATAGTTATCAGACAGCAAAGCAGGGTTATAAAAACAGGATTTCAGAAAGGACAGGGTCCAATTTTTACCGGTCAGGGAAACGCTGGGCAAAAAGATATCACTTTATAAGGCCTATGAAGCAACAGATGATGTGTACAAGGTTACGCAGGGGGCCCTACTCACCTCTTGGCAAATAGAAGGGGAAGAAATGGAGGCAGTAAGAGATTTTACTTTCTTGGGCCCCATGATCACTGCGGATGGTGTCAGCAGTCACAAAATTAAAAGGTGCCTGCTTCTTGGGAGAAAAGCAATAACAAACCTAGACAGCATCTTAAAAAGCAGAGACATCATCTTGCCGACAAAGGTCCCTATAGTTAAAGCTATGGTTTTCCCAGTAGTGATGTATGGAAGTGAGAGCTGGACCATAAAGAAGGCTGATCGCCGAAGAATTGATGCTTTTGAATTATGGTGCTGGAGGAGACTCTTGAGAGTCTCCAGGGTGTCTTCTCTTCTCATGAGGTGGCCAAAGTATTGGAGCCTCAGCCTGGCATGCTCTGGTCCATGGGGTCACGAAGACTAAACAACAACAAAACTCTCCTTCAAGGTGGGGAATTGAGGAGAAGCTGGTATTCTGCCACCATAGCAATCTTCATTTCACTGTTGTCAGTTTTTTGGACCAACTTACTCTGTGTCTACCAGAGAGATGGTGCTCAGGAACAACTGCATCAACCACTCAGCTCATCTAACCATTCCAGAGGTTGGGCAGGGCTTTCATGAGGTCTAGCAGTCAAACCACAGAGCCTAGGGCTTGTTGATCAGAAGGTCATGGTTCGAAACCCCACGACGGGGTGAGCTCCTGTTGCTCAGTCCCTGCTGCCGCCAACCTAGCAGTTCGAAAGCACGTCAAAGTGCAAGTAGATAAATAGGTACTGCTCTGGTGGGAAGGTAAATGGCGTTTCCGTGTGCTGCTCTGGTTCGCCAGAAGTGGCTTAGTCATGCTGGCCACATGACCCGGAAGCTGTACGCCGGCTCCCTTGGCCAATAAAGCAAGATGAGTGCCGCAACCCCAGAGTCAGTCACAACTGGACCTAATGGTCAGGGGTCCCTTTACCTTTACCTTTAGCAGTCATTATTGCAGAGGTGGGGAATCTGTGTCACTCCAGATGTTGTTGGATTACAACTCCCATAATCCTTGACAATCGGCTATGCTGCCTGGGGCTGATGGGAGTTGGAGTCGCACGACATTTGGAGTGCCACAGGCTTCCGCAGCCCTGCTGGACCAAGACCAAAATGGAACAACAACGACAAATCTCTCAGAGCTAAATTGATGGAACGTTACGAAATATAAAATAAGTACATTCCTGCAAATGTACCCTAAGGTCAAGTAATGTATTTCAGTCACATAAGTTAAGTTATCACTTTGGAGAATATGGGATTGTTAGCACTGGTTCCTATGCCCCTAAATGAAACGAAGATTACTTCACAGAATGCACACTGCAGGGGGGGAATCAAAGGAAATATAATGCAATTACCCAAATTGAAATGTAGCCAAGTCCCCAAGGTATATCACCAGCTTTGCTCAGAAGAAAGTAAGAAAAAACTTTCCTGTCTGTAAAAGGAAGATAAATGGACATAATCTAGGCAGAGTTAAGCACTTCTAAGTCCTGTTGATGTCAGAGGAGGTCCTTCCAAACTTGGCATTTGCTGTTTCGTTCACTCATATTTTAAAGGACATCCACACAATACCGCCATCCACTCATAATCACCATATCTTTTCACCATGGTTCTCCCATCATTTCGTAGATGGCGGGTTTTTCTCAGGTTGTTTCCAGACTGTCGATGTTTAGTTGGTGAAACTCAATCACACACTAGCCAAACCCAAATACGATTTGGGTGCAATTCTTGTGCAACAAACTCCCCGCTTCCGCAACCAGACATTTTTACACCAAGGAATCACAACTGCTTGGTGCAACCGTGTACAAGTCACAGAGAATGCTCAAGAAACAGTCAACAGTGTAGAACTTCCTTGCGGAATTTGTGCAGACAAACCAGGAAGCTTGATAAGGAGGTCACTGATTATTGTAACTCACTCTACGTGGGGCTGCCCTTGAGACTGACCCAGAAACTCCAGCGGGTGCAGAATGCCTCGGCGAGACTCCTCATGGGTTCCTCACCGCGGGATCACATTCACCCAATGCTATACTAGCTGCACTGGCACCCGGTGGAGTACAGGATCAAGTTTAAGATGCTGGTTAATCTTTAAAGCCCTATATGACCTAGGACCCTCGTACCTACGGGACCGCCTTTCCTGGTATTCACTATGGAGGACCTTATGGCCTTCAAATAAAAACATCTTGGAGATCCCAGGCCACAGGGATGTTAGGCTGGCCTTGACCAGAGCCAGGGCTTTTTCGTCCATGGCCCCGATCTGGTTACAAGAAACTAGGGCCCTGCGGGACATGACATCTTTCCGCAGGGCCTGCAAGATGGATCTGTTCCGCCAGGCCTTTGACCAAGGCACAGTCTGACCCCCTCTCTCCTTTTGTAATCTTCATAGAACTCTAACCCGATGGTTGCCATTAATTTGATTCTGAATTGATTCTAGAATGTATTTTAATTAATTGACTGTGCAATTTTATGTACACTGTGCTATTTTTACCTGTTGTTAGACGCTCTGGGCCTGGCTTTGGCCGGGGAGGGCGGGATACAAATAAAATATCATCATCATCATCATCATCATCATCTAGAAGCAACTAGAAAGGGCAGCTTTTTCCAGAAGAAGGGATGCGTACTGCAATCTCCACAGGTGTAGATTGAATCTGAACTAGCCAAGACTGTGTTAGGGGATTTCAGGATTGATGATTCTACACTGGTACCTCAAAATGACTGAGCTGATGTAATGTCATGGAACAGTCACAAGCATGTGGTCTTCTGACGGGTGTTGCCAGCCTTAGATTGCAATCTTAAGCACCTTGACTAGTAAGTAGTCCTATTTAAGTCAGGTGGGAGGACTGCAATGATAACTCAGGCTTGTTAGAGCTATCCCGTGGCTGCCTTTTTGTTTTGCTCCAAACATTTGCCCCATTGAGGTAAATGGGGAGGTGTTTCAGAGAGAGAACACCTGAAATCAGCTGGGTAGCTCAGTTGGTTAGAGCGTGGAGCTTAGAACGCCTTGGCTGCAGGTTTGATCCCCGTAAGGGACAACTGCATAGCAGGGGTTGGACAGAATGATCCTCAGGGTGCGTTCTGACTCTATGATTCGATGAAATTCTATAAATTCAATGAAATTCAACAAAGGGTGGTGAGGGACAAAACATCAAGGAATGATTCAGGGAGTGAGAAGGGAGCTTGCAATTGCCGCACTGGGGGCTCTCAGGGTTTTTTTGGGGGGGGGCACTTTTCTGCAGCTTTCCTGGGCAGCAATTCCTGCCATCGCACCACTCTCCAGGAAAAGGCATCGCTGCCGAAACGCCTTTCTATGCAAGGATCTTCTCACTAACTGGATCCAGAAACTGCCCAGAGGTGTTGATGGCATCAGGAGAGGAGATGAACAATATTCGACAGAGGGATTGTTTTGCAGATGGGTTGCTGAGATATCGCAAATGGGTTGTTGGCAATGGATTAAAAATATATATATTGAAATTTCCTCCAAGAAAGGGTCAATCTGGATTAAATGTGGGACACACACTGGCATTTTGATGACAATGATGTCATGCGGCTTCAAAGACTGTGGGAATGTTGTAAATACTAGGAGAGGATATATTGATCAATAATATCCTTCCTAACTCATGCTTGTGAGTCAGCAGCAGAGTGCATTCCCCAATATATAGCCATATATTGGTAGATTTGTTTGAATCTCTAGTTAAGCAATCCAATCTGGCTTTGTTCGGATTGGAGTATATTCCTGTTAAGACCCTGTTTATCCCTCCTAAAAAGAATAAAGGCACAAGAAGCTTCTTTTAAAAGTAATGAGAAGTTTACTCACATTCAGTTCACAGCTGGATCCCTGAAGGCAGGCTTTAGCTTAGAGCAGGCATCCTCAAACTCGGCCCTCCAGATGTTTTGGGACTACAACTCCCATCATCCCTAGCTAACAGGACCACTGGTCAGGGATGATGGGAATTGTAGTCCCCAAACATCTGGAGGGCCGAGTTTGGGGGTGCCTGGCCTAGAGTTACAGAAGAGGGTTTGAGTTAGTCCCATATGGGAATGAGCCCGTGTCCTGGTGGCTGAGAGCCAGCAGACAGCAAAATACATCAGTATGAAGAAAGCATGGCATGAAGGAGAAGAAGAAGAAGGGAGAGGAGGAGGAGGAGGAGGATGGCTGCATGGCCAGCCCCTTTTATGGGGTCTCCTGGGGTCACGCCCATCTACCTGGTCACATGCAGGGGAAGGACGCTCCAGACCAGGTGTGACAGGAAGTCCTCCTGGCTATGGAGTAACACCTCCCTGAGTGTCCACTCTGGGCAAACAGGAAGTGTTGTACTTGACTGCTTATGTTCCATCCCACATAGGCTTGCATGCATGAGGAGCACTGATCCCACAACAAGCATTTGTCTGGAAGCACTAAACAACTAGATCTATGGATCACTAGAATCCTTATGTAGACCCTACTGTGGTCTGTTACCTTCTTTAAGCCAATTTTATGGGGATCACACACCCTGGAAGTCTGATACTGCCTTGCATAGTTTTTTAGATGCTTTTCAACCTGAGCAGATACAAGAGGGGAAGGAAACAGGACTGACCTTGAAAATACTTCCCCTCTGGGCCATCAGGGTCCAAACCTCGAGGAATTTCCCCGAGTGACTCTGTCCAAAGCCGAATTCCCCCCATCATTCGACAGTAGCCGCAGGCATACAGAAAACCTGCTTACTGGGAGACAGACCTGGCCCAGAGTCAACAGGCAGCCAGGTGTGGGAAGTTGAAGAGAGATACATCTCATTAATGTGGAATTGTTTTTAGGTTAATAATCTTGCATTAATTTTCCTTTAAAATATTGTCTTTGACCGTTAAATGCTCGCACTGTTATAAAAAGGAACGTAATAAATGATCTTGAAGCAAATTCTCCTGCCAAATGTCATAATTTATTTGCATAATTAGCTCTTAATTTTAATTCAATATGCAAATCCATGCTTCCTTTAAATTGCAGCAGCCTGTTTCTCCAGCCCTGGCTGCCATGAATTTATTGTGACGCGGCTGTTGGAAGAAGAAGCTTCATTGCTTTCCGGGGATGGCTGGCTGGGGGAGGGGCTGCCGTTTGCAGGCAGGCTCAGTGACCACTTTTCAAGTTGTTTGGCTCTGCTTCTCTGAGCGTCAAGCCGATCTGCCTGGAAAATCCATGCATATAGCAAACACACACCCACGACACGCACACAAATACGCCAGGTCTTCATTGCATCCCTTTTGTGCTTTTATCTTCTCTAGCTACCTCCAAGAGGGCTTGATTATGATTATTTATTGAATTTATATACCGTCCTATACCCAGAGGTCTCCCTGGGCGGTTCACAGAATAGAATCAAAATATAAAACCACAAAGTACAGTGGTACCTCAGGTTACAGACGCTTCAGGTTACATACACTTCAGGTTACAGACTCCGCTAACCCAGAAATACTACCTCGGGTTAAGAACTTTGCTTCAGGATGAGAACAGAAATCGTGCGGCGCAGCGGCAGCAGGAGGCCCCATTAGCTAAAGTGGTGCTTCAGGTTAAGAACAGTTTCAGGTTAAGAACAGACCTCCAGAACGAATTAAGTACTTAACCCGAGGTACCACTGTACACTGAAATATACTCGGAGTCGAGAGTGGATTTCATGCTCTTTATTCAGCTCATAGTGGTGAGGAGGAATTGAAGTTCCCCCACAATATCTGCTTTATATACATTATTTACACAATGGGCTGCACATGATTGGCTAATTCCGGGATTCTCCTGTAGGCCAATCAGGTTGTGGACTCACTTCCACCTGGAGCTGGATTGGGTGGCTCCTGCGGACCAATCATACTGCTGCATTGTTCTAGGACCAATCAGACTGCTGCATTTTGGATCCTATTCAACTCAGTACAGAACATACAAAATCAAAATAAAAACAACAACCCAATGACACCCCCACCAAAAAACCCCCACATTATAAAAGGGCCTGGGATGTCAATCAAATCAACCAAAGGCCTGGCTGAGAAACGTTTTTGCCTGGTGCCTAAAGGTGTATAATGAAGGCACCAGGTGAACTTCCCTGGGGTGAGCATTCCACAGATGGGGAGCCACCGCAGAGAAGGCCCCGTTCTCGTGTTGCCACCCTCCAGACCTCACTATTTTCCACCTGAGAAATGGTGGTGGTTATAGAGTTATGCGACCCCTGAGCCAAAGAGATAAGTAACCATACAACCTTTAGAAGACATATGTATGCAACAACAGCAGCAAGAATACTCATCGCAAAGCACTGGAAGACCCAAGATTTACCCACACTGGAAGAATGGCAGACGCAACTGATAGATTATATGGAACTGGCTGAAATGACTGGCAGAATTCGGGACCTGGGAGAAGAGACGGTGGAAGAGGACTGGAAAAAATTTAAAGACTATTTACAAAAACACTATAAACTGTATGAATGTTAGGAGAATGCACGATTGAAAGAAACACGGCAGCAGTAACTTTGTTGTAAGATATATGAGAATAAGTGAAGTTTAAGGAAAGGATAAAATTCGAAGCAATATTATGTTCAAACCAAGCAGTTTAATCTACGATAAAGTTAATTAAAATTTGGGACATAATATCTGAGATTTATAAAATAAGAACTGAAATAAGGTAATAAATTGCTGTCTATAACTAAGTGATCGAGAACGCAGGGAAGGGTGACGTGAGGAAGTCCAAAGATTATGAAAATATGACTTATGAACAACTGTATTTTTTTTATGTACTCTTCTTTTATTCTTTGTTTATTTCTTAACTTTGCTTAGACTTTTTTTGTGTGTATGGTGATGGTATTTTATATGTTTGGTGGTTTGTTTGTTGTTTAAAAAATTGCAATAAATATCTTTATATATAAAAATAGAAGACATATGAAAGCAGCCCCCATATAGGGAAGTTTTATTTTTTAATGTTTAATGTTTTATGTTTTATTATATGTTTTTTATATGTTGGAGTGGCTGGGGCAACACAAGCAGATGGGTGGGGTATAAATAATTAAATTATTATTATTATTATTATTATTATTATTATTATTATTATTATTATTATTACTATTACTACTACTACTACTACTATGGAATAGGATGTGCCTGTTTTCATCGGAGAAATGTCAGAGGGTATGTGAAGACAAAGCTCTGGTCTGCAACAGCCTTAACATGGATTTAAGGAGGTGTTTTACTGACTGAATCATATCAGGTTGTGCTTCCGACAAAGACACCTTAGGTTGCAGCGGAGGCAAGAGACAAGAAGCATTGTCACACTCCTTTTTAAAACACAAAGGCAGCAGTTGTCAGGTTCTGCCTTTAGCATGCAGATTAGTACTAAAGATAGGACTGGCATTTTCTGTTTACAAAGGAAGTGCAACCATGCTTCCCTTTCCGTGCAACCTTAGATCCTTTTTTTTTTTGCAAAACATTTCTACAATTCCATTTCTTAAGGGTGTTGTCTGATCCCCCCTCCCCCCCCCGCCACCACCAGAACTCAAGACTCTTCTTAAAGCGCCACCTGCCTCCCTGGAGGAGCCTGACTGTGAGAGAGTACAGGCTGAAGGGACCGTTGTGCTGTCCGCATGGAGCTGCAAACTTTCGTGTACAGTGGATGCTTGGGTTGCGAATGTGATCCGTGAGGGATGGACGTTCACAACCCGCAGCATCCGCAACCCGCAGCGGCGTGTCTGCACACGAGTGGGTTGCGATTCGGCGCATCTGCGCATGTGCAATGTGCAATTTAGTGCTTCTGCGCATGCGCGACCGCCGAAACCCAGAAGTAACACGTTCCGGTACTTCTGGGTTTCGGCGATCCGCAACCTGAAAAAACCCAACCTGAAGCGTCTGTAACCCGAGGTATGACTGTACAGACATAACTGTTGACATGGAATGGTCCCTGAGCCCCTCTCTGAAATCCTCTGTGAATTACTTCCTTTAATTGCTATTTTATTGATTAGACATTTGGTTCTCTTCATTAGTCCCTCATTACAGGAATTGTCCTCCTCCTCCTCCTCCTCCTTCTTCTTCCTCTTTTTCTTCTTCTTTGGATGATTTATTTATTTTTTATAAATTTATTTATTTGGTTTTTCAGATTAAAATTTTACTGTCACATATCCAACAAACAAGATCCCAAAGAATCTCCTGGACTCCCCCCCTTTGTGGGTCCAATTGTTAATCATTTCCTCCTGCATCTTTTATGATAATCCAAATCTTTTACTTCTCCATCGTGTCCACAATTCACCATTAAACTACAAGCGTTATTCCAATCCAACTAAAGGTTCTAACTGTTTACAATGGTCTTTAATATAAATTATAAATTTCCCCCATTCCTTATTAAAATTTTGGTGTTCCTGATTTCTGATTCTTCCACTCATATTAGCCATTTTGGCATAATCCATCAACTTGATCTGCCATTCTTCTCTCTAGGGACTTTATCTTCTTTCCATCTCTGGGCCATTGTCTTCTCTCACTTCTGGGTATCGCTCTATACCAGAGGAGGATGCTCTCAATACAGGTGATTAATTCTGAAGGCCCTCACAGTAACATAGAGTTGTAGAGTTGGAAGGGTCCCAAGGGTTATCCAGCCCCCTGTAACGCAGGAATCTAAGCTCAAGCATCCATGGCAGATTGGCATCCAATCTCTGCTTAAAAAACCTTCAAGGAATAGTCATGGTTTGACTCCTCTGGCTCCTCTGGTCTGCAGTAGTGTGACATCTTCGCTCTTCAAATGTGCAATAAAACAACACACATTTGGGGTGAAGACAAAGGGTGCTTTCAAATGAGTGTTGATGGTGGGACGGGTGTTCCTCATGCTTTTCACGGCATCCACACTATTGGTCGTTGGCACCCATAACGCCATTCTCTATCTCCCCTCCCCAGTTTAATCCAGATTTACCCTTTCCATGGGAAATCTGTAAGTTCTTTTAAATAACAACTACAACCTGTAGACCAGGGGTCAGCAAACTTTTTCAGCAGGGGGCCGGTCCACTGTCCCTCAGACCTTGTGGGGGGCTGGACTATATTTTGAAAAAGAAAAGAAAAGAACGAATTCCTATGCCCCACAAATAACCCAGAGATGCATTTTAAATAAAAGCACACATTCTACTCGTGTAAAAACACCAGGCAGTCCCCATAAATAACCCAGAGATGCATTTTAAATAAAAGGACACATTCTACTCTTGTAAAAACACACTGATTCCCGGACCATACTTGGGCCGGATTTAGAAGGTGGTTGGGCCGGATCCAGCCCCCGGGCCTTAGTTTGCCTATCATGCTGTAGACAGCCCCCTCCTGGAAGTACCCGAAAACAGATCACCTGAGAGCTCTGTTGACATCGATGAAGGTAGCTTTGCTCCCTTCACTTACAAAAAAAATCTAACAAGTGAGGCATGACTGCCTCTGAGCATGGGCCAAGTTCAAGATAAAGAAGTTTTTTTTAAAAAAAAAGGACCTAAAGGCAAAGTACCTCAAAGCATGCCCAAAGTGCCGGGGGGCGGGTAAAGAAACTTGTTTGCTCACCTGTCTAAGGTGTGCGGTGGAAGCTACTACCATGCACTACTCTCCAGAGGGGGGGAGTGTTACTGGGGTGATTGTCCTGGGTGCATTTTTTTTAGGGGTGTGCCTCTGAAGCTGCCGCCCCCACAGGAAATGCTCCCCATCCCACCCCCCGCTTCACCTGAGCAGCACACCGAGCAGGAGTTAGGAGAGGACTGGCCCTTGCATCCCTTGGCCACACGGCATCCCCCACTGGTGGGGGGAGGTGGGCAGACGGTAAGATTTGTGGTGGCAGTGCTCCAGCCGTAGGGTACGTAATACTTTCCTTGCCCTGGGCACTGGCAACCCATGTTATGCCACTGTCCCCTCTCTCTCTCTGCTTGCCTGTCTAGGGTGGCATTGGCCCCAGAAGCAGCGCCTGCTGTGGCTGTAGAGACCGATACAGGAGAGACATGTTTCGTTGCAGCTGGAGCAAAGGAAGGCGTCCGGTTGGGCTGCTTGCAGATGGACCTTGGCTTTTCTTCTTTCCGTGCTCCTCCCTTCTGTACTGTGGGAAAATCCTAGAATCGTAGAGATAAAGATTGCATGTGCGCGCGCACACACACAGACACACACACACACACACACACACACACACACTTTCATTCCTGCTTGCAGTCTTTCAAGAAAAAGGGAGAAGAAATATCGAGAAAAACCAAGGGTTGAAGTGTGGGACAAAGTTGGAGGCTGAGGCCATTCCAGGTGCAGGAACAGCAGAGAGCATTTTGGTGTCATGCATCCATGCTAGGAAACCCACTGGAAGGGGCAATTAGCATAGACAATGGAATATCTTTTTCAGCGAGGGAGGGAGGATAATTAAATGTTCCTTCATCAAAGCCATGACAGTTTGCAAGCTGCTCTCCCTTGTAACTCTATCATGTTCACCTCCTGAGAGGGAATTTTCAGGTGGGCCAATTGTCCCCCAGGCTGCAGATGCATTTGAGTGGCGGGGGGCCGCCTGCGAGGGGTATGAATTCTGCTCTCGGAGGTGAGCGCGAAAAGTATGACGTGCTGGGTGGCGGCGGGGGAAGGATGCCAGTTGTCACGAGGTGGAGGGCAAGAGTTTAAAGAACGACCCAGTCATGGGGGCGGGAGGGGGGGGAACGGACACAGGTGGTTGGTGACAACGGCAGGACTGCAAGGTCTCCAGTTCTTATTGCAGCCTAACTTATTACTCTCTGCCATTGTGAGCTCAGGTCAAAGGTCAAGGAAGCTCACCTCTTTGTCAGTCTCTGACCAGGGCATGCTAAGAATAACTAGGAAGGGGGAAACAGCTCAAATCGCGGCTCCTTCAAAGGTTCCCATTTTCAAGGGACAGTCCCGAATTTTCAGAAGCCATTCCGCTTTCTGATTTGATCCTGGAATGTCCCAATTTTCCTTAGGATGTCCCTATTTACATCAGAGCAATGTATGGGGGTATGGAGTTATGCGACCCCCGAGCAAGGAGATGAACAACTATTTAACCTGTAGAAGACATCTGAGGTTTTATAGGGAAGTTTTATTACACAGTGGCCGCTCGGCTTGCGAACGTGATCCGTGCGGGATGCACATTCGCAACCCGCAGCGGCGCGCCTGCGCACACGCGGGTTGTGATTCGGCATTTCTGCACATGCGCAAAGCGCGATTTAACGCTTCTGCGCATGTGCGACCGCCGAAACCCGAAAGTAACCCATTCCGGTACTTCCAGGTTTTGGCGGGTCCATAACCTGAAAAAACACAACCTGAAGTGTCTGTAACATGAGGTATGACTCTATAAGGTAAAGAGACCCCTGACCATTAGGTCCAGTTGTGGCCGACTCTGGGGTTGCTGCGCTCATCTCACTTTAGTGGCCGAGGGAGCCGGCGTACATCTTCCAGGTCATGTGGCCAGCATGACTAAGCTGCTTCTGGCGAACCAGAGTAGTGCACAGAAACACCGTTTACCTTCCCGCCGAAGTGGTACCTATTTATCTACTTGCACTTTGACGTGCTTTCGAACTGCTAGGTTGGCAGGAGCAGGGACCGAGCAACGGGAGCTCACCCCTTTGCGGGGATTCGAACCGTCGACCTTCTGATCAGCAAGTCCTAGGCTCTGTGGTTTGACCCACAGCGCCACCCGAAGCCACCTAGAGTGGCCCATTCAGATGGGCAGGGTATAAATAATAAAATTATTATTATTATGGAATAGGATATTCCTATTTTCATCAGAGCCACGTTGGAGGGTATGAAACCCAGCCTTGACTTATCACAATATTCTGTTGTTGCTTTATTTGTCACATCGACTGGCCCTGGATGAAGGGGTGATGGAGAGGTGGGGGTGTGTGTGTCATGCTGAAATCTCCTTGCTGCCAGACTCCTGAGGAAAGACCTGAAGAGGAGTCTGTTTACTCAAGGCATGACAATGCAGTAAGTGCCCTAATGTACTGCTGATCCCCTTGAAGTAATGAAGAGGAATAAAGCCATCGTAAAGAGAAAGAAGGGAGGCTTTTAAAAACGCTCATTTCCTCTTCCTTCAAGAAGAAGCTGGGATGCTAGCTCAGCCAGTGAGAAGGAGGGAGGAAAAGGTTTTAGCACCAGCCTGTTAATGTTTTCCCTGGCTAGGAGTGCCGTCTGCGGCAAATGATTTGTGTTCAGAAGCACCCTCGCATTCCCTTGTGATAGCTTCTGTCCTCCCGCCATAGGACCTTCAAGGGCTTATCTTGGCTGGATTATTAAGGAACCCACCCTTCGAGGTGGATCTGTGTAAAAGTTTCTCAGAAAAGAGAAATGTTGCTACATGTGGTTTTCCTCCTCACGGTGCTGCCATTTCGGAGGCCGGTGCTATCGCTGAAGAATAATTTTTGTTTCCTAAACTGAAGGGGTGTGGGTTTTCCCCACCTGAGAGAGAAATTATTTGGAGCCTTCAAATAGGGATCTTTGTTGAGAGTTTGCAATTTAATGTATTTCACTTTGGCTGCTGGAATGATTGATAAACTGTTGGAAAAAGCTGTTTAATTAAAGCTGGCGTGCTTTTTGGGTTGTGTTTTTTTTTAAAAAAAAGCTCTAATTTGTTTATGGTGCTGCTACAACTGAAGCCACAGTTAAACTATGTGGCTTGTCTCATACAACATCCATTTCTCAGGCATGGAGAACTACAGAGCCAGACCCCAAATGTGACTCTTCAGAACTCCCTATCTGGCCTTTGGGACTCTCACAAGGCCACACCCCCTCTTCCCAAGCCACATCCCTCTTCCCAAGCCACACCCCTCTCCAGCTCTATTTCACAGCATTGAGTGCTTTCGCCTGTCTGGAATGTGTCCTTTGACTCAGATAAATGCCTCTTGGTTACGTGATTGGAGGGCAGAGAGGGGCTGTGAGTTTGTGCAGAAATGAGCCTGTTGAACAAAGATTAAAAATTACACCCACGTCCAAGTCTTAAAACAGGAGAATTGGTTTAATATAGAAGTTTTGTCTCCAGTGTGAGAGGAGAGTCCCAAATGTGAACATCCAAGTAAATAATGTCTATGTGGCCTTGGATAAATGGCGCTATATCATTGATCCTGGGTTTCTCTGCGTTTAGAGTGGACAGGCTGATATTTACTAGCCCCACAGGGCAAGGAGAGCTCATTAAAGTTTAAGAACGGCTTCAGGACACTTGGCACTTAAGGAGGCCCAAGCTACCATAGTCTGTTGTGTGCCAATTCACCATATGGCCAGGCTGAAAATGGAGTTGGTACACTGCCAGGATTTTGGACAACAGTCTCTGTTGTGCCATTAGCCACAGGAAGCGACAGAACCAAGATCACAGGGACAGCGTTTCTTTGAACCCTAGGACATCAACGGTATCAGGTTTCATCTCTGAAAACCAGGGTGGTGTAGTGGTTAGCATGTCAGATTAGAATAATACGAATAGCAGAGTTGGAAGCGACCATGAAAGTTATCTAGTCTAACCACTTGCAGTGAATCTCTTGCCCAATGCAGGGCTTGAACCCATAATCTTGAGTTAAAGCATTTCAGGAGCTATCATCAGTAACAGACCAGAAAAACCCAGGTTCTTTTGGGGAATTATAGGGACAGAACTACCTAAATTGCATGCTACTACAGCAGCAAGAGGGACGCGGGTGGCGCTGTGGGTTAAACCACAGAGCCTAGGACTTGCCGATCAGAAGGTCGGCGGTTCGAATCCCCGCGACGGTGTGAGCTCCCGTTGTTTGGTCCCAGCTCCTGCCAACCTAGCAGTTCAAAAGAATGTCAAAGTGCAAGTAGATAAATAGGTACCACTCTGGCGGGAAGGTAAACGGCATTTCCGTGCGCTGCTCTGGTTTCGCCAGAAGCGGCTTAGTCATGCTGGCCACATGACTGGCCAATAAAGCGAGATGAGCGCCACAACCCCAGAGTTGGCCACAACTGGACTTAATGGGCAGGGGTCCCTTTACTTTTACCTTTTACAGCAGCAAGAATGCTACTTGCCCCAAAGTGGAACGAAGAAGAAGTCCCAGCAAAAGAAGAATGGAAACAAAAACTTATGGAATATGCAGAAATGGCAAAACTTACCGGAAGAATAAGAAATCAAGATAACAAACTTTTTATAAAACAATGGAAATGGTTTTTTTGAATATTTACAGATAAATTGCAAACAGATAAAAACATTGGCAGGATTATTGTAATAGCCTGCAGCTTTGTAAGAGTAAATATTTAAAGTAGATAATTAAATGAGCAAATTAAATGAATTTGGATCTGCAGAAGATTTTAAAAAATAAATTTAAGGAATTGCAGAAAGAGGGGGAAGGAAGTCAAGTTTTGAAATGTTAAAATGATTGTAAAATTAGTGAAATGTATAAACCTGAAAAGCAAAAATAATTTTTTTTCAAAAAGGAAAAAAACATTAAAAGCAGATTGCAGTGATTTGATTTGATTTTTTATATTACTATGCTGCATTTCATTCAAATGAATCCCAAAGTGGCCTAAAATAATGAATAACAATAGCATGAACATAATGGTACATCATAAATACAGCATAAATCAGAGGGGGAAGTGAGTCAAACTTTGAAATGGTAAATTGATTGTGAATTATTTTTTATTTTTTTTAAATAACTTTTATTCAAAATTAAAACAAAACATATTATCCAGAAACATATCATCCTTATTTTCCCATTTTTCTTCCCTCCCCCTCCGTCCCCCACAGAACCCACCCACCCCCACCCGGACTTCCCTCAGTTCCAGTCTTTGATTTCTCTAAAAATGCTGTTTTCTGCATGTTACACAGTTGTATAGATCCTCAAACTATTTAGTTGATTATTATCATTAAAAATTTGTGAATGTTTATTCAAAACCAGCTAAGGAGTCCAGTTCGCTTTGTTGTATCTTCAAATACTTTGTAAAGGGTTCCCATTCATCTTTAAAGTCACAGTTACCCTTGTCCCGTAGCTTGTATGTCAGTTTTGCCAGTTCTGCATAGTCCATCAATTTTTCTTGCCATGATTCTTTAGTTGGGGTTTCTTCAGTCTTCCATCCTTGTGCTATTAAAACTCTCGTGGTCGTTGTTGCATACATGAAGATGTTTTTCAGCTTTTTTGGCAGATCTTTCCCTACAATCCCTAATAAAAATGCTTCAGGTTTTTAAACAAATGTTAAATGGAACATTTTCTTCAATTCGTTGTATATCATTTCCCAATTTTTTTTAATTACCTTACAATCCCACCACGTATGATAAAATGTCCCCTCCTTTTCCTTACACTTCCAACATATATTTGAACTAGTTTTGTACATTTTCCCTAACTGCACTGGTGTTGTGTATCATCTGCACATCATCTTCATGCAATTCTCCTTCAATAGGGAACAATCTGTAAATTTTAAGTCAGTTTTCCATAATTTTTCCCAATCTTCCATCATAATGTTGTGGCCTACATCTTGTGCCCATTTAATCATAACTTATTGTAAAATTAATGAAATGTATAAACTTGAAAAGCATCAATAAAAACTTTTTAAAAACACAAAAAACCCCGGTTCAAACCCCCCACTCAGCCATGAAGCTTAGCCAAGTAACCACATTTGCCCCACCACTGACACTGTACATCAAAATACACCTTGTTGCTTGGCAGGACTATTCTGTGCCAAACTACACATGGGGGCAACAGACCCCTGTGTATAAACTCAAGCCCTCTGCAATCACATAGAAAGCAGTGGATGGGACATAGACTTCTTCTAGAAAAACTTTCCAGTGTTTGTGACTTAAAGTAGAATCCTGATTGTGCAGGGTTCTAAATTGCAAGGAGAATCGGAGGAGTTTACAGGGCCCTGTAGCTCACCTCTTCAAGCTCAGGAAAGGAGAGGGTGTACTGGAGAGGGTGGAATTTGGTAATGCACCTCTTCCCCTCCTACATTCATTTACACATGAGTAGGGACGCGGGTGGCACTGCGGGTTAAACCACAGAGCCTAGGACTTGCCGATCAGAAGGTCGGCGGTTCGAATCCCTGCGACGGGGTGAGCTCCCGTTGCTCAGTCCCTGCTCCTGCCAACCTAGCAGTTCAAAAGCACCTCAGAGTGCAAGTAGATAAATAGGTACCGCTCCAGCGGGAAGGTAAACGGCGTTTCCGTGCGCTGCTGTGGTTCGCCAGAAGCGGCTTAGTCATGCTGGCCACATGACCCGGAAGCTGTACGCTGGCTCCCTCGGCCAATAAAGCGAGATGAGCACCGCAACCCCAGAGTCGGCCACAACTGGACCTAATGGTCAGGGGTCCCTTTACCTTTACCTAGCGCTAACACTCTTTTTTGGCAGTGGTCAGTGGCGCAGTTAGTAACGTGGTTCTTGGTGCCCCATCTTTCTGCAACTCCCCTTCTTGCAATTCTTGGCTGCACTGCCGTTATAACTGTTGTTTTTGCTCGAAAGTGCAAAGGCAAAAATGAAAACGATGGATCAATTTTTCATTCCATTTCCCCCCCACCACCAAAACACAATTGTGCAAATAAAATATAATGAAAGAAGAATGAAGGTCCCGATACAAAAAAAATGTTTTGGTGGCTGGAATGGATGCAGGAGACAGCTGCTTAAAGGGCTTTTAGCTAAAAAATAAAAATAAAATTCTCTTGTCTTTAATCAGGACGGGTCCCTAACTCACCACATGCTTTTCATCCAGGTTCAATACTGGCTTTCCCAGCTAAATGTGAAAGACCCCTCTCTGCCTGGAGCCCTGGAGATCTGTTACCATCAGGCAGAGTAGACAACCTGTGTGTAATTACTCATTTCCTGAAGTAACGCAGGAAGGAACTAGTTGAGTAAATGACTAATGAAAGGACTGATACCTGGGAAAAGCAAGAGCTACCCCTCCCTTCTCAAAACACCCAAATCCTAGCCACACTTCCTAGGTAATAAATCCCACTGAACTGATTGGGATTTACCTCTGAGTACACAGACTTAGGGTCTTGCCTCGGGCGACAGGGATGGTTGAATGGTTAACGGGGCTATTGTATTACTTTAAGTGTCAGGAGGAACTGTTTTTTTAATTATACCTCTAGCTTTCACTGTAGGAGCAGCACCCAAATGCCGGAAAGACCTTGTCCCCAAAGGGAGAAGGGGCAATTCCCTAAAATGGGGGTGGCCAATAGAGTTACCAAACATCCCTAGAAAAACATTATCTTTTCTTTTGGAGAAAAGTATCCAGTGTCCTAGGAATGCGGGTGGCGCTGTGGGTTAAACCACATAGCCTAGGACTTGCCGATCAGAAGGTTGGCGGTTTGAATCCCCGTGATGGGGTGAGCTCCCGTTGCTCAGTCCCTGCTCCTGCCAACCTAGCAATTTGGAGGCACGTCAAAGTGCAAGTAGATAAATTGGTACCGCTCCGGTGGGAAGGTAAACAGTGTTTCCATGTGCTGCTCTGGTTCTCCAGAAGCGGCTTAGTCATGCTGGCCACATGACCCGGAAGCTGTACACCGGCTCCCTCGGCCAATAAAGTGAGATGAGTGCAGCAACCCCAGAGTCGGCCACAACTGAACCTAATGGTCAGAAGTCCCTTTACCTTTACCTTTATCCAGTGTCCTGTTTGTACTTCAAACGGGATGCTTTTTTTCATGTATTTGAGTTCCTGCGTCTCCTCCTCAAAGCTGCCTAGGCAGAAGATGGGTCCAGTAGGGGGAGGAGAGCGAGAGCCTGAGCAGGAATTTGTGCAGGCAGAGGTCCATGGGGAGGAGAGCTGAGAGTGACAGCCAGAGCTATCGCAGGCAGAGGGTGTGTTGGAACAGGGCTAGGAGGAGAATTTTCAGAGAGAGTATTTGCACAGGCAGAGAGTGGGTCACGGAAATCGAGAGAGGGGTTTGCTGCGCACAGGCCTACTGGGCTGGGGTCTCGGGTTCTGCGTGGGCAGTGGGGGCGGCGGGTGGGTCAGACTTGGAGAGTGAGGGGCGGGGGTTCCACAGCCCTGGTGGAGAGCGGGGGCATGAGAGTTTTGTGTGGGCAAGGGACTGGTGGGAAAGAAGACAAAGTCTCTACCAGAGAAGAATGGCAGATCAAGTTGATGGATTATGCCGAAATGGCTGAAATGACCGGAAGAATTAGAAATCAGGAAGACCAAAAGTTTAATAAGGAATGGGGGGGGGATTTATAATTTATCTTAAAAACCCTTGTAAACAGCTAAAATCGTTGGTAGGATTGGAACGACACTTGCAGTTTAATGGTGAATTTCGGACATAATGGAGATGTAAAAGATTTGGATGCAGGAGGAAATGATTAACAATAGGACCCACAAAGGGAAGTCCCGGAGATTCTTTGGAATCTTGTTTCTATGTTGTATGCTGGAAATGTCATTGTAAAATTTTAATCTGAAAAAATGAACAAATAAATTTAATAATGAGGCTGGTGGGTCAGAAATGGAGACTCTGAGTAAGATAGCCAGGGGTTTGGATTTTTTTGGCACGGACCTGGTCCGTCCATCCAGGATAGAGCAGGAAGTTATGAAATCATTTCTGCACCAGGTAAAGTAATTTTCAGTCATCCCCCTCCCAACCTTTCCTATATTTTGCCCAACCAAAGGTGGCAACCATAGTGACTAGCCCTTCATCTGTTGTTGAACTACAGTTTGCAATAGCCCCAGCCAGCACGCCCATTAGTCAGGAAGGATAGGATGGGAGTTGTAGTTTGGCCACATGTGGAGGCCCGCAGACTAGCCAACGCAGCCCTGAAACCTCAGCCTTGATGTCCACAGCCTCCTCCAACCAGGTCCTGTTGGCTGTGGGTGATGGGAACATCGTCTGAAACAACGTTGTGCAATGGAGGTTGGGGAAGGATGTTCTAGAGCAGCCTTTCTCAACCTGTGGGTCCCCAGACGTTGTTGAACTACAACTCCCATCACCCCTAGCTAGCAAGGCCAGAGCTCAGGGATTATGGGAGTTGTAGTCCAACAACATCTGGGGACCTGCAGGTTGAGAACCGATGTTCTAGAGGCATGTCTTTAATTCTAGTGACTATACCCAGCAACCCAAAAAATAAAATCCCCTTCTGATCTCATCTAGTATTCTCTGCTTATGAGACTTTGAAGACTAAGAAGGAGGACTGACTGGGCAGTCAAGCCATTGCATGCCTTAGTGCTTCATAATATCCACCATTCTCCATGGTTGACTCTGCTTCTGATCTAAGACGCCACATGGCATGTTACAGAGATGTAATTTTCTGTCCTTTGCTACGACCCCTTGCTAATGCCTCTTTCTCTCATCCTTAACTAATAGTGATGGGAAATACTCCCCCTTTTGGGGTGCTTGAATGTGGTCCCTGAGTAGACGGAAGTGTGGCTTTTATCAAAAGTCCAAACCTGGTAATTGTCCTAGGCAGGGCTTTTTTCTTCTTTCAACTGGAGATCACTGGAGCTCAGCAACTGCTATCTCTCAGGCTGGCTCCATTGAAGAGAACAAGGGAGAAGTTCGTGGTGAGCTGTGGCACTTCTGTTTCTAGAAAAATAGCACTGGTCCCAAGCACCTTCAGTTTGGGGGCTCTGTGTTGCTACACCAGGCCCAAGAACACCAGACAAGAGAAACAACTCTAGCAGAGAAATGGCAAGCTATTCTAGACAGCATCTTAAAAAGCAGAGACATGACCTTGCCAACAAAGGTCCGTATAGTTATAGCACGCCAGGCACTCCTGTCTTCCGCTGCCTCCCGCAGTTTGGTCAAACTCATGCTGGTAGCTTCGAGAACACTGTCCAACCATCTCGTCCTCTGTCGTCTCCTTCTCCTTGTGCCCTCCATCTTTCCCAACATCAGGGTCTTTTCAAGGGAGTCTTCTCTTCTCATGAGGTGGCCAATGTATTGAAGCCTCAGCTTCAGGATCTGTCCTTCCAGTGAGCACTCAGGGCTGATTTCCTTCAGAATGGATAGGTTTGATCTTCTTGCAGTCCATGGGACTCTCAAGAGTCTCCTCCAGCACCATAATTCAAAAGCATCAATTCTTCGGCGATCAGCCTTCTTTATGGTCCAGCTCTCACTTCCATACATCACTACTCGGAAAACCTCTACAGGAGGCGAATGCATCTGTTGTCAAACAGATTTGTTCAGGGCTGCCCTGATTCACCTGGCGACTTACTGTAACCACGGTGAGTTCCGGCGCCTATTTTTCCTTTGGAAAAGGCACTGGTGAGAGGCATGGGGGCTCTCTCTACCAGAAAGCTCTGTCTACCATCGAGACAGAGGTAAAGGATGGCAATGGGACACAACTGGGGCTTAAACTTGCATTTATATGCAAAATTCAATTGCACTATTAATCGAAGCGGGAGGGGGGTGTTCGTCTACCATTGACAACCCCAGCATTAATTACCACGGGGTTCCTCCCCCAAGACACACACGCTGACCTTCATCTAGCCCTGATCCAACTCTGCGCCTCTCTCCCCCTGGGAACCACCTCTTGGTCCTCAATAGCATTTCCCCCAGTGCCTGTAGAAGTCTGCAAAGTGTCAACCTCAGCTTAGTTTTTAACCTGGAGTGATAGCTTTACTGATTTGCCACTTTACTACTCTTGTTAATGAATTTTTAATCTTCTTAATGACATTAAACACGGAAAGTAATTAAGGAAAACAAGTTTGAAACTGCTGACTTAAACCCTTTATTCAGAACTATTTAATGTAGAATTAATTTGATTTTGCCCATTATTCAAATGAACGCATTACCTTCCCAGGCATTGGGCTTTTTCTTCTCTTCACCTCCCCACCCCCCCAGCAAACTATTTTATTAAATATATCATACCACAGAGTTTGTTCTTTCCCTGGTGAGCTCTGACATCTACTGAAGGCCGGGGCAGATGCCTCCAGGGTCTCATAATCTGCTGCAGAAGGGATTCGATCGTTGCAAGTAGCAGAGGAAATGTGCCCAGGCCAATGCCAGCTTGGCACGATCTTGAAGTGGCCTAGGCCAGGAGGAAAACAGCATTTGACGCTTTAAAATTTTATCTGGGGGAGAGAGAGAGAGCAGAACCAATTCATTCCAGGTGGTGATCTGCAGAGGCTCTGCGGATGGAAAGCCTTTCCCTAAAGAGATGCAAGAGTGACTGGCATTTGCATGCCTCTGATCTAGACAACCAACCGTACAGGCTGTTTCGTTGAACCTGACAGCATCTGAGAAATCTCCGGGTTTCATTTTCTTTTCACCCTCCTGTGGTCGCACAGCGAAAACAACAACAACCCTAAAATGTGTGAGCAGTTTACACCAGGGCCAAAAGAAATATGTGGTTTTGAGATATTGAACAGCCCTCACTTATCCCATGCTGTATTTGTATGGGAACGTCACCGTCTGGGAAAATCAAAACGCTGCTATCTTTTGAGAAAATGCCTGGGAATCGAGTGTTTTCTGCGGATGTGGCTTCACCTTTCCCACATGAAAGCTGTTCCCTCCCCCAAAGTAGATAGGTAGCCGTGTTGGTCTGCCATAGTCAAAATAAAAAAAAAATTCCTTCCAGTAGCACCTTAAAGACCAACTAAGTTAGTTCTTGGTGTGCATGCACACGAAAGCTCATACCAAGAACTAACTTAGTTGGTCTTTAAGGTGCTACTGGAAGGAATTTTTTTTATTTTCCCTCCCCCAAAACGTACCCCAAAAGTAGCAGGGCAATGCCACTGACGGAGAACTATACCACATAAAAATAATTTCTAAAGACAGAATGGAGATTGGCTGGTTGAAGTTTCTAGTGGTTAGGGGCAAATTGTTTTGCTCAGTGCAGCTCTCGATCCACCTACTCTCAGCCGCCAGAAACATCATAGCCAGACACTGGAGGAGGAGAAGAAGAGTTTGGTTTTGATATCCTGCTTTATCACTACCCTAAGGAGTCTCAAAGCGGCTAACATTCTCCTTTCCCTTCTTCCCCCACAACAAACACTCTGTGAGGTGAGTGGGGCTGAGAGACTTCAAGGAAGTGTGACTAGCCCAAGGTCACCCAGCAGCTGCATGTGGAGGAGTGGGGAATCGAACCTGGTTCACCAGATTACAAGTCTACTGCTCTTAACCACTACACCACACTGGAGAGACCTGTGAGGAGTACAGTGGTGCCCCGCAAGACGAATGCCTCGCAAGACGGAAAACTTGCTAGACGAAAGAGTTTTCCGTTTTGGAGGTGCTTCGCAAAACGAATCTCCTATGGGCTTGCTTTGCAAGACGAAAATGTCTTGCGAGTTCCTGCAGGGTTTTTTTCCTCTCCCCCTTTTTTCTAAGCTGCTAAGCCGCTTATCAGCTGATCCGATAAGCTGATAAGCCGCTAAAAGTCGCTAATAGCGCTAATAGCGCTAATCAGCTAATCCGTCAATGGGCTTGCTTCGCAAGATGAAAAAAACGCTAGACGAAGAGAATCACAGAACGTGTTCTTTTCGTCTTGCGAGGCACCACTGTAAACATGGACCAATAGTACCAAGTAGTATGGGAAACAGCCCTATTAGAAAAAATAACCAATAAGCTGAAACTGACACGGGGACAAATGGAAGAAGACACCTTCACCCCGGTATGGCTCCCCTTTATCACATACACAGCCTAACAAGACAACGACAAGAATCCACCAACAGCATACGAATCAATATGGCTAACCTGATTCAAAACACCCACCCACCCAACTCACACATGAAAATAAAGTTCACCACAGCCAGTCACAAACAAATAACCACACCCTAGGCCAGGGGTCAGCAAACTTTTTCAGCAGGGGGCCGGTCCACTGTCCCTCAGACCTCATGGGGGGCCGGACTATATTTTTTTGGGGGGGGGAATGAACGAATTCCTATGCCCCACAAATAACCCAGAGATGCATTTGAAATAATAAGGGCACATTCTACTCATGTAAAAACACACTGATTCCCGGACCGTCCATGGGCTGGATTTAGAAGGCGATTGGGCCGGATCCGGTCCCCGGGCCTTAGATTGCCTACCCATGCCCTAGGCCAACCCCAACCTCTCTCACCACCAAAGGAACACAAGTGAATAGTAAAGAGAACCTGCACAAGCGACACTGACACAAAACCCCACAGATACATTAAGTAAAATAGAAACATCGTCACCTGACCTCAGCCCCACTCACCACGGCCCCCTCCGCCTCTTTCCCCCTTTTCTTCCTAATGCAATGCTAATGCCTCAGCAAATGAAACTGATCTGTAGAAAATGTAACTTGAAAAAAGAGACATTGCACATACTTTTGTAAACCAAGAAATCTTTAATAAAAAATTCATTTTTAAAAAATACAGCTCTTGATCTCCAAACCCCTCCTCTCAGTGGCCCTTCAAACGCCATTCTTATTTGTGCTGCTCTCTGTGAAAATATATAAACCCGCCCAAATTCAGAAAGCAGCAAATTATCATTATTCCATCATTTTCTAATGTATTGTTATTGCATAAAGTGAGTTTTCTAACCCGAGAGAGACAGTACAAAGTTGTACCCATAGGAGCCAACTCCCAGGGGTCGAGGAACCTCTCTGTAGCTATCTATGCAGTGTGTGTATGTAACAATATTTTATTATATATAAACTATGGCATGGGAAATATCCTTTACTTAAACAATGTAAGGAAGATGACATTGGGACATCCACTGAAAGTATTCAGTCGGCTTTGACATTTATTGGTAAACGGCAGATTTTTTTTAATTTTTAATTTTCATTTATAACAAAAAAAAATTGAAAGTAATTTAACATTTCAAACCTCAACTTCCCTCCCCCTCTTTCTGCAGTTCCATAAATTTATTTTCATCTTTACCTGCACATCCCAATTATATCTAGTTAATCTTTTCTTCGTCTATTTACATATATGTTTTGGAAACTGCAAGTTTTTACAATGATCCTGCTAATGTCTTAATCTGTTTACAATTTGTTTGTAAAATATCAATAAACCATTTCCATTCCTTAATAAAAAGTTTGTTATCTTGATTTCTTATTCTCCCGGTAAGTTTCACCATTTCTGCATAGTTCGTTGATTTCTGTAGCCATTCTTCTCTCGTCAGAACTTCTTTCTATTTTGGGGCAATTTCTATATTGTTCAGGTAGCTCTGATCCCATAATCTCTAAAAGGAAAGCTTCTGGGTTATTATTTTTTTTAAAAAATGTAATCTTAAACATCTTTTTCAAGTCATTATATATCATTTCCCAGTAAGCTTTAACCTTATTGCATGATCACCGATAAATGTCAGAATCTATTGATATTACCCTCTTAAGATCTTAAGAGTTACTGGTAAAATGACTATGATTATCAAAAATTGGACACACTGTAACATTTACCTAATAGCCAGTTTCCACCTTTTTGACTCATTTTTAAAAGTCCAGGTTCTGTTGTGCTCTAGCATTAAACCAAGGAAGAGCAGACTAGAACAAGCATATATAAGTGATGTTCTGGGACTCTGTAATTAGAAGCTGTTCTGCTCTCGATAACTCTCATTGAATTCTACAGAACTGTGGACATTTCTGACCTGGCTGCTTAGTTTTGGATTGCTATCATTCATTCACTTACTTTTAATGGATAATCCAGATAATATTATTATCATCTTGCTGCTTCTCTCTTCTTCTTTTTTTGTCCATACTAAATCCACTCTAAACTGAGACTGTTGCCTGATCTAAAACAGTTTATGAACCATATAAGTTTAAGTTGATTAATCGTCCAATTAATCAATTAAATACATACAATTTTGCACGTAAAAAATATGATGGGTCTTATCTAAAGGTAGCTTTTTGCCTCAGCAGGAATCATTTCTGCTCATGGAAGTTACTTTTGCAGATTCCATTACTTCCCACATTGTGTCCCACCCCCACCCCCTGAAGATTGGAATATTCTATTCGGATAGTTTAAGGCATAGAGGACTACGGAAAGTAGGGGACTGACAAAAATTGGGTAGTCCAATTTCAACAAACAGATGCACTTTTTGCTAAGTCAAAGGCACAACTGGATACAAGAGAGTAAAAAAATCATGTTTCAACAGCCATCATTGCGCGTCGCCTTACTTTCTTTCACAGGGTGGAAAGCCAAGTTTAATGTAAATTTTTATGTAAATTTTTAGCACTTACTTTTTTCTTTAAGTATCTACTGACTTTTTTAGTTGCTCAGAATGCTACAATTGATTAGTCTAACCAATCCAGTAATTCTGCAGCCTGACTTAAAAAGCAGATTCTTTAGGGAATTATAGAACTACCTAAACAGTACAGAAATTTATTCATGTACGCAACTACAGCAGTAAGAATGTTACTTGCCCCAAAATGAAAAGAGGCAGAAGTCCCAGCAAAGGAAGAACGGATACAAAAACTTATGGACTGTGCAGAAATGGCAAAACATACCGGGGGGGGGGGGGGGAGAAATCAAGGTAACAAACTTTTAAATAAAAGAATGGAAATGCTTTATTGTATATTTACAGATAAATTGTAAACAGATAAAAACATGGGCAGGATTAATATAATAACCTGCAGTTTCATAAGAGTGCATATTTTAAGTAGATGTATAAATGAGCAAACTAAGTTAATTTGGATATGCAGAAGATATTAAAAATAAATTTAAGGAACCACAGAAAGAGGGGGAAGGAAGTCAAGTTTTGAAATGTTAAAATGGTTGTAAAATTAGTGAAATGTATAAACCTGAAAAGCATAAATATTTTTAATAATAATAATAAACATAAAAAGCAGATTGCAGTGATTTGATTTGATTTTTTCTATTACTATGCTGCATTTCATTCAAATGAATCCCAAAGTGGCCTACAAATTATGAATAACAATAGCATGATAGAACATAATGGAACATCACAAATACAACATAAATCATATAGAGTAATTAACAAATCACCAATAAGACAGTTACAATTTATAAAACACTCTTAATGAAGCAACAATGAACTCATAAGCAAAACGTCACAATTAAACCAAACCTCATATTATATAGGTTTTGGTATAGGGACTATAGCACCCTTAATTAGAACATTCCTGTTCACTACTGCTGCTTATAATTGTTCCCTATTCAGCATGGCAGGGGTATGAATGATTAATTGCCCCTTAATTAGTTTCCTTTTTTTATGAAACAGAGTAATTTCTAGTTTCTTTAATAATGTATTCTTTTCTTGTTATTGAAAAGTAGTGCTGTTTTGCAATTTTTTAAAAAATAAAAAAGCAAGAAAAGGAATCCAGTAATTAAATTTTCCTCCAAGGGAAACAGGAACTGATTAATTAGAAGTCAATTCATCACTGCCTCCAAATAGCACAGAATAAGAAGCAATTAGAGGTAGAAATAACAAAGAGAGAGCTTCTGAACGTGTGTTGCAGGGGACTTTTTCAAGATGGGATTTCTATTGATTAAAATTTATAGAAAGATCTCGGCCATAGTGATGGATACTGATGGGAAATACAGTGCCATACAGAGAGCCATATGGAACGATCATTCAAAATCTACTTCCAGATGACCGAAGGAAAGCAATGCCTAAGGAGGACTAAAGGGTCCTAGCTCAAAAGAAGCCAAAATAAACATGGTTCTGTCTGGGGCACAGGAGAAAAGCTCTTCTGGATCAGACTATGTTTGTTCCGTTGCTGTTGTTGTTTAGTCGTGTCCGACTCTTCGTGACCCTGGCGACCCAGAGCACGCCAGGCACTCCTGTCTTCCACTGCCTCCCGCAGTTTGGTCAAACTCATGCTGGTAGCTTCGAAAACACTATCCAACCATCTTGTCCTCTGTCGTCCCCTTCTCCTTGTGGCCTCCATCTTTCCCAACATCAGGGTCTTTTCCAGGGAGTCTTCTCTTCTCATGAGGTGGCCAAAGTATTGGAGCCTCAGCTTCAGGATCTGTCCTTCCAGTGAGCACTCAGGGCTGATTTCCTTCAGAATGGATAGGTTTGATCTTCTTGCAGTCCATTGGACTCTCAAGAGTCTCCTCCAACACCAGAATTCAAAAGCATCAATTCTTCGGCGATCAGCCTTCTTTATGGTCCAGCTCTCACTTCCATACATCACAACTGGGAAAACCATAGCTTTAACTATATGGACCTTTGTTGGCAAGGTGATGTCTCTGCTTTTTAAGATGCTGTCTAGGTTTGTCATTGCTTTTCTCCCAAGAAGCAGGCATCTTTTTATTTTGTGGCTGCTGTCACCATCTGCAGTGATCATGGAGCCCAAGAAAGTAAAATCTCTCACTGCCTCCATTTCTTCCCCTTCTATTTGCCAGGAGGTGATGGGACCAGTGGCCACGATCTTCGTTTTTTTGATGTTGAGCTTCAAATCATATTTTGCGCTCTCCTCTTTCACCCTCATTAAAAGGTTCTTTAATTCCTCCTCACTTTCTGCCATCAATGTTGTGTCATCTGCATATCTGACGTTGTTGATATTTCTTCCGGCAATCTTAATTCCGGCTAGGGGTTCATCCAGCCCAGCCTTTCGCATGATGAATTCTGCATATAAGTTAAATAAGCAGGGAGACAATATACAGCCTTGTCGTACTCCTTTCCCAATTTTGAACCAATCAGTTGTTATTGGACTAAATCTGCCCCCTGGCCCTGATGAGATGAGCACGCAACTCCAGAGTCCTCCGCGACTGGACCTAACGGTCAGGGGTACCTTTACCTTTACCTTGACTGAGCAGGGGGTTTATGTAACTGAATTTGGATTGTCTTGGAAATAATTCAAGCCATTCCCCCTGCCCTCGCCCCCAAAGTAGGTTGGCTTCTTTTGAGCCAATCCAACACAAACTATGAGGTACACACCATTTGCTACCCTGACGTACTTTCCTATATTCTTGCATGAATGACTCTAGCTAGCTTGAGAGCTGCTTCTAGAGCTTTCCGTCATCTATCCATCAGCAAAAAGGGGAAATGGGGCCTTGAAGTTGCCCACCAGAAGCTAGTACCTTGACAGCAGCCTGAGCAGGCAGTTCTCCTAGACAGTTCTCCTCGTCACCATCTTCCCTCACTCTGGTGAGATGTTACAGATAGGTAGCCGTGTTGGTCTGCCATAGTCAAAATAAAAAAATTCCTTCCAGTAGCACCTTAAAGACCAACTAAGTTAGTTCTTGGTATGAGCTTTCGTGTGCATGCGCACTTCTTCAGATACACTGAAACAGAAGTTGCCAGATCCTTCTATATAGTGAGAAGGTGGGGAGGGGTATTACTCAGAAGGGTGGTGGGAATGGGAGATTGGCAGATAGCTGAGATGAGCCTGTTGACGACTCTTAACGACTGTAATAGGTCTTACAGGAAAAGGCAAGGGGTGAGAAGGTGAGAAATGGCTTAGTCGCATATAATGAGATAAGAATCCAATGTCTTTGTTCAGACCAGGTCTCTCCATGGTTTTAAGTTTGGTAATGAGTTGCAATTCAGCAGCTTCTCTTTCCAGTCTGGTGAGATGTATTCTATTTCTATTAAAATCATAGTAATTATTTCTGAATTTGCATCTACACATATAAATTCACACCTGCAAAAGTGTCGCCTTTCGACCTTTTTGGCAGTGCCTAAGTGGACAATTTCACGAAAGAGGAGAAAGCTATTTGATAGAGTGTTCCATCACCTTAACAGATTGGAGAACTGGGCCAAAACAAACAAAATGAGTGGGGACAAATGTCAGGTTCTGCACTTAGGAATAATCAGATGCACAAATATAGGATGAGAAGCACCCAGATTGGCCTTGGTGGACCACAAGCTTAACACGAGTCAACAGTATGACGCACCAGTGGCACTTCTCTATTTTCTCAGACTTTGAACTGTTGAGGATAACGTTTTAGTGCTGCTGCTTGACCTTTTGTGTAATTTCTCTGATCTTTTGCTGGTTCTATTATTCTGATTACCTTGCCGATCACACTGGAAATATTCATATGGAAGGGCAGTTTACAAATCATTGAAATAAACAAACGCCTATATTGGCATTCAGAAACATCAGAGCGTATTAGCTGGGAGCAGAGTTCTGTGATTCTTCTTTCAAGATTATCACACCATTCTGTCACTTAGGCCCAATTCGTATGCTTGAATTTGAGGCAGCACGCTCTTCTTTTTTCGTAAGGGCACAAATGTCTCTTCAAATGAAAATGACGGCCACCAGCCCTGCTTTGCGGTCTCTCCTTAAGTGCTTTTGACCAGCTGGAAGTTACACACAGAGAGAGGTTGACTGGTGGGTATAAACCTCTGGATTTTTTGCACCTAGAATGTAAAGGTAAAGGTAAAGGGACCCCTGACCATTAAGTCCAGTCATGGACGAGTCTGGGGTTGCGGCGCTCATCTCGCTTTATTGGCTGAGGGAGCCGGCGTACAGCTTCTGGGTCATGTGGCCAGCATGACTAAGCCACTTCTGGTGAACCAGAACAGTGCACAGAAACGCCGTTTACCTTACCGCCGGAGCAGTACCTATTTATCTACTTGCACTTTGAGGTGCTTTCAAACTGCTAGGTTGGCCAGGAGCAGGGACCGAACAACGGGAGCTGACCCTGTCGCAGGGATCCGAACCGCCGACCTTCTGATCGGCAAGTCCTAGGCTCTGTGGTTTAACCCACAACGCCACCCGCGTCCCTATTTCTCAAGAAACAACAGGATATATATGGATTGTGGCTGGTGCCGGATGTCCTCAGTTTCAAACACGGGGTAGGGGGGACACACTGGAATCAGAGCAAAGGGTAATGCACAGGATAGCTCAGTCGGTAGAACTTTGTTGTTGTTTAGTCGTTTAGTCATGTCCCACTCTTCATGACCCCATGGACCAGAGCACGCCAGGCACTCCTGTCTTCCACTGCCTCCCACAGTTGGGTCAAACTCATGCTGGTAGCTTCGAGAACACTATCCAACCATCTCATCCTCTGTCGTCCCCTTCTAATTGTGACCTCCATCTTTCCCAACATCAGGGTCTTTTCCAGGGAGTCTTCTCTTCTCATGAGGTGGCCAAAGTATTGGAGCCTCAGCTTCACGATCTGTCCCTCCAGTGAGCACTCAGGGCTGATTTCCTTAAGAATGGAGAGGTTTGATCTTCTTGCAGTCCATGGGACTCTCAAGAGTCTCCTCCAGCACCAGAATTCAAAAGCATCAATTCTTCGGCGATCAGCCTTCTTTATGGTCCAGCTCTCAATTCCATACATCACTACTGGGGAAACCATAGCTTTAACTATAGGGACCTTTGTTGGCAAGGTGATGTCTCTGCTTTTTAAGATGCTGTCTAGGTTTGTCATTGCTTTTGTCCCAAGAAGCAGGCGTCTTTTAATTTTGTGGCTGCTGTCACCCATAAGACCTTTAATCTCAGGATCATGGGTTTGAGCCCACACTGGGCAAAAATATTCCTCCATTGCATGCGGTTGGACTAAATGACTGTTGTGGTCTCTTCCAGCTCTACAATTCTGTGATTCTGTGATTCTCCCTTTTCCCAGACTTCTTAGGGTCAGCTCGCAATATCCCAACCGTTTTGTCTCCTCCATGCTAGCCATAATAACCAAAATGACAGGAGGGTACTTTTCCCCCTCCAGGAAAGAAAGCAAAATTCATTATTTTACATTTTCTTCAAGAAGCAGGTCCAAACTTCTGCTCTGCAGCTGGGAAGCCTGCCTCTTCTCTAGTACTGGCACACACTGTCCCTTCTCACCCACAGTTGTCAGAAACATGGAGAGGAATTAATCTTCAAACATATAGGAAACAATGAAAAAAAGAAGTGAGAAAGAAATTATGTTTCTCTCCTCCGGCAAAGGGGGGGAGTAGGGTGGGTACTTGATGGGGCGGGGGCTTGCGGAGGGAGGAGGGTTGCTTTGTTTTATTGATTAAAAAAAAAAGCAGCCCCACGCAGACACACACACACACACACACACACATACACATCCCAGAGGCGCCCAAAAGCACAGGGCAATGATTAATGTCCCCTCAGAAAAAGAAATTATATAGAATAAATTAAACTACTGTGGCAGCAAATTGAAAAATAAGGATGTAAATGAGGTTTGAATACTTAATATCTGAGAAGGGGAAGCTAGTCAGGGGCATGGGCAGAATGAGCAGATTTTGTTAGGGACTGTATATTAGTTCCTCTATAGGGAGAAGGACTTGGGGCAAGGGGAAGGGTGGGGGTGAATGGGAAGGAGACAAGCCCAGTCCTTACCCACCTCAGTCCTCCTCCACCTGGGACAGAAAACCTGTGCACTGCGCACACACAATGTTTGTTCATCACTTACCCTGGCGAAGGTTAGGGGGAACTGACATTGGTCCTAATGTTCTGCTGCAGGCGCATCCATGTTTTCTTCAAGAGGTTTTCGTCCAGTAACTAGTGCAAGAAGGAGGCCGCTGCTTCTTGGTCTGGAGAAGTTTGCCGAGAGTTTGGGGACTGTGTGACGTGCCCACACAGTGGCGTAGCGTGGGGGGTGCCAGGGGTGCCGGCCGCACCGGGCGCAACATCTGGGGGGGCGCGAGTCCAGAGGGAAAGGACAAGCAATCGAGGCTTGTTTGGGGTGGGGGGTCGTCGTCTCCATTTGGCCGGCCCCCCTCGAGGAAGCGGGAACCTCTCCAAGGCGGTGCGCCGTCGGTGGAGGGAAAAGAGCCACAACAGCAGCAAAGCCGGGAGGAGGAGGAGGTGGAGGCGCCGCCTGCTGCAGGATCCGATCCGAGCCTGCTAATCACTTGCTGGGAATTAAGCGGCTCAAAGAGGCAAAGGAAGAGGTGGAGCCGCTGGCCCGGCCGGGAGGAAGCTGGAGAGAGCAGCGCGCCTGGGCGCGGCGAGGTTGGGTAGGTGCGCCCTGGCTGGCTACCCGCCTCCCGGGCTCAGTGCCTCCATGACCCCTCCAGCGGCGATGGGAGAGATGGGGGGGGGAGTCTGAAGCAGCCCCGGCTGGCCTGCTCCTGCTTCTCCCCCGCCTCCTTCCCGTTGCCGGCGCCTTGATCTCATCCGGATCAGGGACGAAACACGCCCATCCTTTGCTACTCCTTGTCGGGTCACTGCTTCATTTCTCCAGGGAGAGAGAGAGGAGAGGAGAGGTGCCGGGGATTGCCAAGCGCGCGTGACGCAAAGGGCCTGCCAACACGCAGGCTAAGCTCCGCGTGGCGGGGGCAGAGGGAGGCGCTCTGCACATGCTTAGGAGGTGCTCGCCAGTGGCGTAGCGTGCGGGGTGCAGGGGGGGCCGGCTGCACCGGGCACAACATCTGGGGGTTAGGGTTAGGGGGCGCAAATCCACGGGTTAGGAAGCGCGAATTACTTGCCTTGCCCCGGGTACTGACAACCCACACTATGCCACTGTGCCCACACATCCCATTGCTGTCTCCTCAGCGTCCATTTGGAAATGAACAAAACGGCTCAGAGCGATACCCGCCCTCCCTCACAGGGAGCACTTGCAAAGGAAGCACCATTGTGCTAACCCCTCTGTGCAATTGACCTCTGTGTCAGGGTGTGATGGCCTGGGACTCAGCCTCGGACTCGGAACCAGAGGAGTCTCAGTCTGTACCGGATCCTTTGCCTCAGGAGTCATCTGAACTAAGTCTGGGGCCTGATCCTGAAGAGTCCCAGCCTGCACAGGTTCCCCTGCAACAAGCACCAGCTAGGCCGAGTCAGGGGCCCGAGTCTGCCCTGGCTCCAGACGCAGGGATTACCATATTTTTCGTTCCATAAGACGCACCGGACCATAAGGCGCACCTAGTTTTCAGAGGGGGAAATCAAGGGGAAAAAATATTTTCTCCACAGCCCCAAAGAGCCTGTCTGCTTCTCCCAGAGCTTCTCGGGGCTGCCGGGGGAAGCCCGGGTCCCCCCCCCAGCCCCAAAGAGCAAAGAAGCCAAGACAGCGAGCGGGATCCATCCCGCTGGCTGTCTTGGCTTCCTCTTTAGCTGCGCACAGCCCCTCCAGCTGGGAGAGGCTGCGCGCGGCTATGGCAATTCCCCCACCTCCCACAAAAGCCCACAGGAGCCGCACACCCTTTAAGGAGCGCGCGGCTCCTGCGGGCTTTTCTACAAGGAGGGCGAAGGGACTGACGGGCCGCGTCAGTCCCTTCCCCCTCCTGGGGAAAAGCCCGCAAGAGCCGCGTGGAGCTTGTGTGCGGCTCTTGGGGGCTTTTCCTGCCTGCCTCCCCCCTGCATTTGCTCCATAAGATGCACACACATTTCCCCTTAATTTTTAGGAGGGAAAAGGTGAGTCTTATAGAGCAAAAAATATGGTAACTACATTCACTGTGTTATCAAGCAGGGGACTTCACTCCGAGCAATGCCATTATTCTGAGAGGCCGCATTCCCAAGCCTCTCTCTGTGAATATTGAATAAAAGCAGATGGTAAGGATTTTTCCATGTCTTGTCCATTCATGGCAACCTGCCGTGGGGGTTGGTTCCTCTGCTGCCTGACACTGTGGTACCTGCACTGACCTCAGGTGCAGAATGGAGCCAGTAGTGGAACAGCGGTTAGAGTGTCGGAAGAGCTGGGTTCGATTCCCGACTTAGCCATGAAGCTCACTGGGCGACCTTGGGCCAGTCACTAACTCTCAGCCTAACATACCTCACAGGTTTTAAAGAAGGAGCAGGGAAACTGTAAGCCACCTTGAGCTTCGTGGAGGGAGGGAAAGTTGGGAGATAAATGCAACAAATAATAAATAAGGTGGGTGCAGAGGAGAGTGTGGAGTTGACAAGGGAGTGCTGCTGGGAATAATAATAATAATGATAATTTTTTATTTATACCCCGCCCTTCCCAGTTCAAAAACCGGGCTTAGGGAGGCTAACAACAAATTTAAAACACTTTAAAACACTTCATTATAAAAGCAGCATAAAATACAGTATAAAAACATGAATAACAATAAAATTCAAAAATCAATTAGATAATCCCCAGGGCTAGCTGGTTGAATTGGTCCTACATGGGCCAGCGAGGAGGCCAGGGGAGAATTAGCTGTGGGGTCTCAGAGTTGGTGATCTTCATAACAGGGGAGGGGGAAGGAAGAGAAGGGAAATAAAAGATCAGGCTGAATTCAAATTAAAGGCCAGGTGGAATAGTTCTGTCTTACAGGCCCGATGGAAGGAGGTTAAATCCTAAAGGGCCCTAGTCTCATGGGACAGAGCATTCCACCAGGTCGGAGCCATCACTGAAAAGGCCCTGGCCCTGGTGGAGGAATGTACTGATAGTAAGCCATATTACATTAAAATGTTTGTTCATTGGGCAAAATAAATTAAAAAATTAAAAAATTGTCCAGTAGCACCTTAGAGATCAACTAAGTTTGTTCTGGGTATAAGCTTTCATGTGCATGCACACTTCTTCAGATACACTGAAACAGAAGTCACCAGACCCTCCCACTATATATAAGAGTCTGGTGACTTCTGTTTCATTATATCTGAAGTGTGCATGCACACGAAAGCTTATACCCAGAACAAACTTAGTTGGTCTCTAAGGTGCTGCTGGACAATTATTTTAATTTGTTCATTAGGCAGGCAGCATGACTTCAGATGCACTATCTCGAAGGCCTGGATGGGTTAAATTTTAAAATAGACAATGAAAACAACATTTAAAATAAATGAAACAAAACTATCTCTCAAGTGAAGCTGAAATAAATTTGTTCCTGGGGTGGGGTGGGGGAATCCTCTGCGAATTTTGATAGTGAATATTATTCGAACACTTTGCAGGCACATGAATATTCTGCAGTAGGTTCAGATTATTTCAGAGACGACATGGCAACCACCAGGTGATACTTTGTTGTCACAACCGCAGCCAAAAAGGAATGATATGTACCAGCTGCTGCTGCTGCCAAGACATGGCAAAGTGATCTTCAGGGTCTGCTCTAGAGAATGTGAAGATCAGACATTTGCCAGATTCCCAAGTCCAGTAAAATGTTCATTGAGGTGCCTTGCTTGCAGATCAACAAAATATTGGGTGCTGGTATTAGGGATGTTATAACTACAGTGGTACCTTGGGTTAAGAACTTAATTTGTTCCAGAGGTCTGTTCTTAACCTGAAACTGTTCTTAACCAGCGGTACCACTTTAGCTAATGGGGCCTCCCGCTGCCACCGTGCCGCCACCGCACAATTTCTGTTCTCATCCTGAAGCAAAGTTCTTAACCCGAGGTACTATTTCTGGGTTAGCAGAGTCTGTGACCTGAAGCGTCTGTAACCTAAAGCATCTGTAACCCGAGGTACCACTGTACTCAATTTCAGTGAGTCATTTGAGCCATGAAGCCTGTAAATCACACAAGACAGACTTACGCAATAGACCCCTTTTTCAGACGTGACAGGGGAATATTCTTTGATGGGTCCAAGCAGTTTTTCGTCCATCCCCTTACTCTCCCTAGGAAAACCAGCTTCTTTAATGCTGAATAGGAACAAATGTCAATCCTACAAAACCTGATTGACGTTTATTCCGATTCAGCAGTAAACAGGAGTTTTTTTCTAGGCGAAAGCAGTGAGACAAGTGGAAGCCTGGATGAGACTGTAAGATAGAAGTTGCTTTGATGTGGAGCAGATACAGAAACTAACAGTTGAAACGGCTCAAAAAATGTGCAGCCCAGCTCACATTCACAACCAATTGTTGTTGTTTCGTCATTTAGTCGTGTCCGACTCTTCGTGACCCCATGGACCAGAGCACGCCAGGCACTCCTGTCTTCCACTGCCTCCCGCAGTTTGGTCAAACTCATGCTGGTAGCTTCGAGAACACTGTCCAACCATCTCGTCCTCTGTCGTCCCCTTCTCCTTGTGCCCTCCATCTTTACCAACATCAGGGTCTTTCCCAGGGAGTCTTCTCTTCTCATGAGGTGGCCAAAGTACTGGAGCCTCAGCTTCACGATCTGTCCTTCCAGTGAGCACTCAGGGCCGATTTCCTTCAGAATAGAGAGGTTTGATCTTCTTGCAGTCCATGGGACTCTCAAGAGTCTCCTCCAGCACCATAATTCAAAAGCATCAATTCTTCGGCGATTGGCCTTCTTTATGGTCCAGCTCTCACTTCCATACATCACTACTGGGAAAACCATAGCTTTAACTATACGGACCTTTGTTGGCAAGGTTCACAACCAATAACCCTCACTAATTCATATCATCCCCCCCCCATCCACTGTATTACTTGGGTGGGGGGAGTACTTGGTTCTGTATAAATTGAAGCAACAGTAGAAAAGAAAGAGAACAGCCCTCAGGTGCAGCAGGCAAGCTTGTGCAAATTAAACTTGCATTTGGGTTACATGAAGATGCAATTTTGCTGCAATTCCTTTGCACAGAATTTTTCAGTGCAAAAAAAGAGCCACTCTTGTCATATTACATAGACCTGTTTACGAAGCACGCTTTCCTTTTCTGGAATGATGAATCTGGAAGAGATGCTTCTCCTTGCTTCTCATTTCACTTCGCATAGCCAAAGACAAACATCATCAGTGTGTATGTTAAAGGTGGTGGATGTTCTCAAAAGAGCGTATTGTGAATGAACAAAACCTTCCCAGTTTCAAGCACAATTTATACAGTCAAGGTTCTCCTTCACACACTCATTTTTTCCACTAGATATACAAACATGCAGATATGGGCATTTTTGCAACCATTAAAGCGCATTTTGAACCATCAACACCTTTCCATTTCGCTACAGTCTCCAAGGCTATATGAAGAAGGTGATGGATGTGTGTGAGGAACAAATTAATCCATATTTATCTGTACATGCATACTTGACTATGTCTCCCACATACATTAGATGACAAACATTGCGTGAATCTTTTCACACTTTTGCAAATTGAGAGTATTTCTACGTCCTTTAGGATACTCCAGGTCACACTCACTTTGCCTACAGCCCAGCAATACAGTCGTACCTCGGAAGTCAAATGGAATCTGTTCCGGAAGTCTGTTTGGCTTCCGAAACGTTCAGAAACCAAGGTTTGGCTTCTAATTGGCTGCAGGAACCTCCTGCAGCCAATCGGAAGCTGTGGAAGTCATGTCAGACATTCAGATTCCAAAGAACGTTCGCAAACTGGAGCACTCATTCTGGGTTTGTGGTGTTCAGGAGCCAAAATGTTTGACTCACAAGGCATTCAGGATCCAAGGTACAACTGTAATCTCCACTGTCTGTTGATATTGTCCCTATGATGCTATGATCCTGACAGCAGGGACATACAGTGGTGCCCCGCAAGACGAAATTAATTCGTTCCGCAATTTTTGTCGTCTAGCGAATTTTTCGTCTTGCGAAGCACGAAATCCCATAGGAATGCATTGAAAATCAATTAATGCGTTCCTATGGTCAAAAAAAGTCGAAACAAAGCCAAATTTGGTACAACAACAGTTTATTAACTGCTCTTTAAAGTCACACATACTGTAAAGAGCAGTTCAAAAATTGAAGGGAAAAAAGATTAACTTTATAAACAAAACATGTCTTTGTTTTTAGACAAAGGAAACAAAGCCGCGAGACGTTTTCGTCTTGCGAAGCAAGCCCATAGGGAAATTTCGTCTTGCGAGGCAAATCGAAAACGGAAAAACCTTTCGTCTAGCGAGTTTTTTGTCTTGCGAGGCATTCGTCTTGCGAGGTACCACTGTACTATAGAGTAAACCCTTTTGAATTTAGTGGGATGTAAAGGTAAAGGTACCCCTGACCGTTAGGTCCAGTCGCGGATGACTCTGGGGTTGCACACTCATCTCGCTCTAGAGGCCGAGGGAGCTGGCGTTTGTCCGCAGACAGCTTCCGGGTCATGTGGCCAGCATGACTAAGCTGCTTCGGGCGAACCAGAGCAGCGCACAGAAACGCCGTTTACCTTCCCGCCAGAGCGGTATCTATTTATCTACTTGCACTTGACGTGCTTTCGAACTGCTAGGTTGGCAGGAGCAGGGACTGAGCAACGTGAGCTCACCCCATTGCGGGGATTCGAACCGCCGACCTTCTGATTGGCAAGTCCTAGGCTCAGTGGTTTAGACCACAGCACCACTCGCGTCCCCTCAGTGGGACTTAGTTCTGAGTAAAATGCTTAGGATTGCAGCGTAAGGCTGCACAGTCTTTACCCAGTTACCCGGGAGTAAGCTTCATTGAATACCACAGGGCTTACTTCTGAGTACACAGCGGAAGGCTCCACTTCCAAAGACAGAATCAACACTCCCTGCATTTCCTAAGAAAACTGGCTGCTGAAGCATTGCAATTAAAGAAAGTAGCTGATTATCATCTTGCCCAATCCCCTGCAATGTAGGAATATGCAGCTGTTCCATGCGGGGATCGAACCTGCAATCTTGGCGTTATCAGCACCATGCTGTAACTAGCTGAGTTATCCTGAATCTTTCCCTCCATTGCGACATGCACAATCAAGCGACCCTTTAGCACGTTTGTGCAGGGCTGCATTTGACAGTTAGTGAAGATGGAAAGTTGTGTGCTCATAGAAAAAACTTGAACATCCATCCCAAGGAGAAAAGTACAGTTAATAATAATAATAATAATAATAATAATAATAATAATAATAATAATTATTATTTATTATTTATTATTATTTATACCCCGCCCATCTGGCTGGGCTTCCCCAGCCACTCTGGGCGGCTTCCCCCCCCAAAAAAATTAAAATACTGTAATACATCAAACATTAAAAGCTTCCCTAAACAGGGCTGCCTTCAGATGTCTTCTAAAAGTCTGGTAGTTGTTGTTCTCTTTGACATCTGGTGGGAGGGCGTTCCACAGGGCAGGTGCCACTACTGAGAAGGCCCTCTGCCTGGTTCCCTGTAATTTGGCTTCTCGCAGTGAGGGAACCGCCAGAAGGCCCTCGGTGGGGGTGGAGACACTCCTTTCAGATATACTGGGCCAAGGCCATTTAGGGCTTTAAAGGTAAGCACCAACACTTTTGACCATTGGCCAGGACCCTCAAAGACTCCAGTTCTTCTTTAAAGAGTGATCCACATTTTATTATATTTTATTTTATGCTATGGCTAGATAAGCGTTCACACACACACAAAAATGGCATGTGGGAAAAACCTGATGCCCTTCCCCTCAACATTGTTGCTACTGCTGCCATCCAAAATTCTAGCTAAGTGATTGGAAGGGGGTTCCCCCCCCAATTTTTTAAATTGATTTTCCACATTTATCACAAAAATGACATAACAAAACACACAACCAAGAAAAACAGATTACACTACAATAAACTAAACACAAGGAAAAATGGTTTCTTCAAATACCTAATTCTCATTACATTGATAACAGACTTCTTCGAATCCCCTCTAACTGAATTTCATTATGTCACCTGTATAACAGTTCTCCAAAGTCATATTTCTAATAATATTAACTCCTTTCATTTACTAACCTCTTCTCCTCTATTAATATTTTAATCCTTAATATTTACTACCACATATTCTTATTCTACCCATACTTATTATTTCCAAGAATTTTCTATTTATCTTATATCACTATATTTAGCTAAATATTCTTTAAATTTCTTCATATCCTCTTGTATCTCCTCTTCTTTCTGGTCGCGGATTCTTCCAGTCAGGTCGGCCAGCTCCAAAAAGTCCAACATCTTCATCTGCCATTCTTCTATTGTTGGTATTTCTTGCGATTTCCAGTTTTTGACTAATAAAAGTCTTGCCGCTGTAGTGGCATACAGAAACAGTCTAACATCTTTTTTGGGCAATTCCAGTCCTAGTATTCCAAGTAGAAAGGCTTCTGGTTTCTTAATAAATGTATTTTTCAACATTTTTTTCAACTCATTATAAATCTTTTCCCAGAAGTCTTTCACCTTAGGACACGTCCACCACATATGATAAAAGTACCTTCTTTTTCTTCAGTGATTGGAAGGGTTTTGATGGTTTTTCGATGGCTGGGCGAGCAGTGGAGCTGGGATCTGAGCAGGAGAAAGGTAGGAACAGGGTTGTTTTCTGAGGCATCCTTTAAAGAAGCCCAGAAGTACCTTTCCCAAGCCAAGCAAGAGCAAAATTCCACAGCTTCCCCCATCCTTTGCTCATTCTCTTTTTAGTGAGAGAGCAGTTGCTGTTGTCAACTTGTCGATATCTATTTCCACGTTCCTTATTTCTATGTCCAAAGAATTGCAGTAATACCTAACTGCTTGTACCAGCCTATTCGGCAGGCAAACAAAAGCATTACTCAAGTATTGCCTTTAATTTAAAATATTCTGTCTGCAGTTCTTGACTGTTGACCACAGCTAGGTAATTTGGGATGAATAACCTGCTAATTGATCACCAATAGTCAGCATGGATTTCTGAAAAATAAGTCATGTCAGACTAACCTGATCTCGTTTTTTGACAGAATTACAAGCCTGGTAGATGAAGGGAACTCAGTGGATATAGCCTACCTTGATTTCAGTAAGGCATTTGACAAGGTGCCCCATGATATTCTTGTAAAGAAGCTGGTAAAATGCGGTCTTGACTATGCTACCACTCAGTGGATTTGTAACTGGCTGACTGACCGAACCCAAAGGGTGCTCATCAATGGTTCCTCTTCATCCTGGAGAAGAGTGACTAGTGGGGTGCCACAGGGTTCTGTCTTGGGCCCGGTCTTATTCAACATCTTTATCAACGACTTGGATGATGGACTCAAGGGCATCCTGATCAAATTTGCAGATGACACCAAACTGGGAGGGGTGGCTAACACCCCAGAGGACAGGATCACACTTCAAAACGACCTTGACAGATTAGAGAACTGGGCCAAAACAAACAAACAAGATGAATTTTAACAGGGAGAAATGTAAAGTATTGCACTTGGGCAAAAAAAATGAGAGGCACAAATACAAGATGGGTGACACCTGGCTTGAGAGCAGTACATGTGAAAAGGATCTAGGAGTCTTGGTTGACCACAAACTTGACATGAGCCAACAGTGTGACGCGGCAGCTAAAAAAGCCAATGCAATTCTGGGCCTCATCAATAGGAGTATAGCATCTAGATCAAGGGAAGTAATAGTGCCACTGTATTCTGCTCTGGTCAGACCTCACCTGGAGTACTGTGTCCAGTTCTGGGCACCACAATTCAAGAAGGACACTGACAAACTGGAACGTGTCCAGAGGAGGGCAACCAAAATGGTCAAAGGCCTGGAAACGATGCCTTATGAGGAACGGCTAAGGGAGCTGGGCATGTTTAGCCTGGAGAAGACGAGGTTAAGGGGTGATATGATAGCCATGTTCAAATATATAAAAGGATGTCACATAGAGGAGGGAGAAAGGTTGTTTTCTGCTGCTCCAGAGAAGCGGACACGGAGCAATGGAGCCAAACTACAAGAAAGAAGATTCCACCTAAACATTAGGAAGAACTTCCTGACAGTAAGAGCTGTTTGACAGTGGAATTTGCTGCCAAGGAGTGTGGTGGAGTCTCCTTCTTTGGAGGTCTTTAAGCAGAGGCTTGACAACCATATGTCAGGAGTGCTCTGATGGTGTTTCCTGCTTGGCAGGGGGTTGGACTCGATGGCCCTTGTGGTCTCTTCCAACTCTATGATTCTATGATTCTATGATTCTATGATTCTATGATTCTATGATTCTATGATTCTATGATTCTGTGCTCCAGAGTTGCTTTCTATTCCAGGGGTAATTAGCATCCTTAATTTCTGGTTTCCTCTTATTATTCCCCCCCCCCATTTTTCTTTCTTTCAATAGTGAAATAGTGGTTTTTGTTGGGGAAAAATGAAAAGAAAAAGGTAATGCAAGAAAACCAGTAATTAAAGGCTTCCCGACCTGTCTGAGAACAAAAATTGGGGCAATTTAGTGTTGTTGTTGTTACAATTACTTTTTTTAATCATCTTCTAAACCACCATTTCAAAGGCAATTTGCACATAAAAACAGTTTAAAATGCAAAAACAATAGACATTTGAAACAGGAATAAAGCCCTAACAAGTAGACACTTGTGATAAATTAGTATTAGTAGTATTAGTATTAGTATTACCGTAGTTTCCCAGTAGTGATGTATGGAAGTGAGAGCTGGACCATAAAGAAGGCCAATCGCTGAAGAATTAATGCTTTTGAATTCTGGTGCTGGAGGAGACTCTTGAGAGTCCCATGGACTGCAAGAAGATCAAACCTATCCATTCTTAAGGAAATCAGCCCTGAGTGCTCACTGGAAGGACAGATCCTGAAGCTGAGGCTCCAATACTTTGGCCACCTCATGAGAAGAGAAGACTCCCTGGAAAAGACCCTGATGTTGGGAAAGATGGAGGGCACAAGGAGAAGGGGACAACAGAGGATGAGATGGTTGGACAGTGTTCTCGAAGCTACCAGCATGAGTTTGACCAAACTGCGGGAGGCAGTGGAAGACAGGAGTGCCTGGCGTGCTCTGGTCCATGGGGTCATGAAGAGTTGGACACGACTAAATGACTAAACAACAACAACATTAGTATTAGTATTAGTATTAGTATTAGTATTAGTATTAGTATTAGTATTAGTATTAGTATCAGTAACTCGTCTTTTCCCTGACAGGACTGAAACAGAAACAACTAAAAACATACCAAAAAAACCCCAGTTGAAGAGCCAAGTGTGGTTGGTTTTTGCTTCTCCTGCCATGGAAAGCTTTCAAGTGCAAGAGAGGAATAGCTGTCAGCTATCTCCGCCCCCTGGTTCCTCCCCCAACATCCCATGATGTCATATGCCACGGGTGTGACATCACACACAACACCGTGCATCACATGTGTGACATCACAAACAACACTGAGCATTGTGGCATCATCTGGCCCTCTCCATCTTCGGCACAAGTTGGTGCCTCTGGGACGTATTACAGAAGATCTTAGCGTTGCCGGGTAACATAGAGCCATTATATTAAGCGATCTGTGGTACCTCTGTTTTTAATCCCAGTCACAGCTAATTGCAGAACAACAGTGCCTCAGCAGTTGAAAGGACTTGAGTGTGGAAGCAGCCCAAGGCTGGTTCAAATAAAAACACCATAGAAGTAATCTGTTTGGGATAATTAGTCATTACATTTTTATCCCACTCCTCAGCCAAGGAGTTCTCAATTGCTTATACTGCTCACCCAGCCAACCACCCTTTTTATTCTTCAACCAGCTCTCTGATGTAGGTTAGGCTGATAATGAATGACCCGTTTTAGAGGGTGAAACTTAAATTTGGCCAATTTCTTCAGTGAGGTGTCTTAAAGATAATTTTTTAGGTCTGAGGAATTCAAATCTGCTGTTATTTTTGTGACTGGGAAGCATTTTGCTTGGTAAGTCTACGTCGGATGAAGAAGCACTGCTTTCGGAAAACCAAAGAATTTTAACTTTGCCTTCTGAAAATCTCTGCTAATGCTAAATAATAATAATATTAACATACATTATAATTGCAAGTATTTGGCCATTGTTTTTAATGCCATTTTTCACACATTTTACTTCCCAAGCAAAGCTAATTTATATTAATCCAAATATATTTTGAATTCCCAAGTCATATTGCAGCATTTTAGCACCCTTCATTTGGGGAATGTGAAAGTAGAAAAAAAAACACCAGCAAGTCCTACTGGCCTAACATTACCTGGTTTGCTTCATGGTGGCATGGAGATTTGAACCCATGTTTTTCTAGCTTTATTTTGCTAAAGACTTTACTACCCTGGCTCTCCTGGTTAATATGACAACAACAGGCACGATGACAAGACAGAAATATCTCTGCAGCCAGATGAATGTTGCGATGGTCTTCTCAGAATCATGGAATTTTTGCAGAGTCCTTAGCAGAATTTAGAAAAGCTCTGGAGGAACTTTCAGTAGGGTCAAAACTCCTGCGTTGAGAGCAACGGGCATCAGAACAGAAGTGAAAACAAGGAAGAACGAATTTTTAATATGTTTCCCCCCCCCCTTTTGTCCATGTATCGGAGGAGAGGATGAGACTGGGCAGAGCTGGTCCCAAGGGGTGGGTGTGTTATAAGGCACTTCTCCAACTCGGGGGTAGCATATTTTGTTCGCATTAGCAAAACCAAGGGGCCTTTTCGCTGCCGCCTTCATTCCAGTGGGTTACTAAGGAACAAGATGAGAGAGGCCACGTTGGCTGAAACTGGAGACAACAAACAGCCATTGTGGTTTCTGGTTTGAGCAATAAGCCAGGTTGCCATTGATGGCTGAATCAGTGGGGTGTGGAGGAAGAGACCTTGCTTGCACCTGGGGAAATGGCACGAGAGGAAGGCAAACGGCAGGTTACAGGAACGAGAAGGGGGAAGAGCGAAACAATGTGATGCGGGGAACCAGATCCTCCGTAAATCTGGTCCGCCTAATTGGCTCTGTGCCAAGTGACAACAGCTGAGAGAGCCTGGCCCTTTGGGCAGTTTAGCAAACAAAAGGCGAACCATAAGGCAGAAGGAGAGGGGAGGAAATGTCCCATAGAGATCATTTGGGGTTGGGTTGGAGGGAGGGAGGGGGACAGTAATTGCACAAAGCTCCTTCCTTCTGACCTTTCAGCCACCACAGCAGCTTCACCTCAGGCCTGGCTGTACCCAGTGTGTTTTTTCTAATAAAAATAAAAATAAAAATAAACATGTTAAAGGGTACTCTCATTTTTACTCAAGGAAATCACCATTTCATCGTTCAAATTGGGGAAAATAAAGACAAAAGTACAAAGATTCACAAGGGACGTGGGTGGCGCTGTGGGTTAAACCACAGAGCCTAGGACTTGCCGATCAGAAGGTCGGCGGTTCGAATCCCCATGATGGGGTGAGCTGCCATTGCTTGGTCCCTGCTCCTGCCAACCTAGCAGTTCAAAAGCATGTCAAAGTACAAGTAGATAAATAGGTACCGCTCCGGCAGGAAGGTAAATGGCATTTCCGTGTGCTGCTCTGTTTCACCAGAAGCGGCTTAGTCATGGTGGCCACATGACCCAGAAGCTGTACGTCGGCTCCCTCAGCCAGTAAAGCGAGATGAGCGCCACAACCCCAGAGTCGGCCATGACTGGACCTACCGTAGTTTTCGCTCTATAGGACGCACTTTTTCCCCTTCAAAAATGAAGGGGAAATGTGTGTGCGTCCTATGGAGCGAAGATGCCATAGCCCTGCGACCCTCCCCCGGCTGGAGAGGTGATGCGCGGCTATGGCAGGAGCCTCTAGAGCTGCGCGTCACCTCTCCAGCCGGGAGAGCGCGCGCGGGGCTAAAGAAGCCCCCCGTGACCCTCTCCCGGCTGAAGAGGTGATGTGCAGCTATGGCAGGAGCCTCTCCGCTGCGCCTTTCCGCTGCTCCCTGACCTGCTCTTTGGGGCTGGTGGTGGGCTTCCCCCCGCCAGCCCCAAAGAGCAGGTTGAAAGGAACCTGAAGCCTGGAGAGCGAGAGGGGTCAGTGCACACCGAACCCTCTCGCTCTCCAGGCTTCCAAGGTAGCCGCCTGAACGAACCTTAAACGGCACCTTGTTTTAGAGCGGGAAAACAAGAGGGGGAAAGTTCTCCCCCTCTCTGTGCAGCGCCTCCTGCCGCTTCACTGAAGGGGCGCTGGGCAGAGAGGGGGAGAATTTTTTTCTTCTTGTTCTCCCCCCTCTAAAACAAAGTGCGTCCTATTGTCCGGTGCATCCTATGGTGCGAAAAATACGGTAATGGTCAGGGGTCCCTTTACCTTTTTACAAAGATTCACAAAATGTTTAGGGGTATGCATACCCCTGCGTCCCCCCAGAATAAAAGCATTTCCTGTTCCCCTAACCCAATGGAAAATTCACAGCTCCCATTTTGCCACAGAGCTGCTGGCACCATTGCTGTTACTTCCCATCTGGTTGGGGCAGATAATTACCTGTCTCTTAAGGTCCCCTCCCCAACCTTCTCTTCTCCCTCCTGTTGTGAGTTGTGTACATGCTTTCCTTCCGTGCCGCCCTTGTCCTCTTCTCCTCCGTCCTTCCCCACCTGCATCCTTCTCTCCCCCACCCACCCGCCCCCAATACACACAAGAGAGAGGCACGCTTCTTTTCTTCCCTCCGCCTCATTTTCCTGTGTATATTTGCATGCTCTTTCAAGCACTCTCCTCTTGTCTTTTCCGTTCATATATATTTAGTATTTATTTACAAGCTTGGTTTTTCCCCCCCCTGGATGTGAAGCCAGGCATGTACAGAAATCCTTAAGATGCTATAAAGCTGCTGAGGTATAAAATGGAAAGTGCTTACCCTGCCTGTATAGAAATATCTCACTGCATGGCAATGGGAGCCACCAGCGCTGGGCACAGTAAATCTCGCAGAGTTTAGCCTGTTTGTTTACACCGTGACGAGGAGGCTGGGGGGGAGAGAGAGAGAGATTCTGCTTCCCTGTCAAGCCCACTGAACATGTCGGCCCTTGCATTTGGCATCGCCTTCATTACATGCACGGAGTCCTAACTAACAGTCAGGAGAACGCTCTTGCTCCATAGCCCGTTGCATGAGAAGGGGTGTGCCTTATCCAGGTAGCAACTACCAGTGTTGGTTTCTCTCCTCAGCCTCCAACAACTTTAAAACACTCAGGGCCCCCTCTTTTTATTAAAGATTTTCTTGTTTTACAGAAGTATGTGTAATGCATAGCTGTCAAGCATCCCTTATTTGGCGGGACAGTCCCTTATCCCAGCGCCATGTCCCACTGCTGTCCCTTATTGATGATGTCTCTTAAATAAGCTACTGAAGGTAATGGGGCCCTTTCTATGTCCAGCTGTCCTTTGTCAACAACAAATTGTTGCTTTTTTGTGTTGAATATATGCTATATGGTAATTTATGGACCTAATAGGTATCTCAAGCCATTTGCACGCAACAAAATATGTATTTTATCAAAGTAATTGTTGATCCCTTATTTTGGCTGCTGATCCCTTATTTTCGAGGCTGCTGGTCCCTTATTTTCAAATCTGTAAGTTGACAGCTATGGTGTAATGTCTCTCATATTTTTTCCATGTAACATTTTTACAAATCAGTTTCATTTGTTGAGACATTAGGGGTGGGGGAAAGGGGGGGAAGATGGGTGGGGATGGGGTCGGGTGGCGATGTTTCTATTTTGCTTAATGTATGTAGGGTTTGGTGTCAGCGTTGCTCATGCTAACCAGAGTAAGCATGGACCAATGGTACCAAATAGTATGGGAAACAGGCCTACTAGAAAAATTAACCAAGCATGTATTAGAAAAATTATATAGAAAGGTTTATTGTTTTGTGTACATTCAAATGTAAGATAAAACATATGCAAAGGGACTTGACAGGAAGTCAAAGTTGAAGAAAAGATTTTGGAAGATAAAAGGGGAAAAATATTTACTTTCATTATTATCATTTTGTGTGCGGGTGAGGGTGTGTGGGTGTCTGCACATATGTGTGTTGTATGCAATGTTCGGGAGGAAATAAGATGGTAAATAACAAATAACAAGCTAAATATTGATGTATGTAATTTTTATTTCTTGATTATGTCTGGTGGTAGTATGGCTGTATTGTTTTTTGTGGCATAGAATCATTCAATAAAAATTATTTTTAAAAAAGGAAGAAAAATTAACCAGTAAACTGAAACTGACACGGGAACAAACAAGACGACGCCTTTACCCCGGTATGGCTCCCCTTTATCACATACACAGCCCAACAAGACAACGACAAGAATCCACCAACAGCGTACATATCAATATGGCTTAACCTGATCCAAAACACACACACACCCCACTCACACACGAAAACAAAGATCACCACAGCCAATCACAAACGAACAACCACACCCTAGGCCAACCCCAACCTCTCTCACCACCAAAGGGCCCCTTTTTTATAGCCGGAACTAAGTTCTGGCACCTCTCCTGTGGGTGCCATTGCCATTCTAAGTAACACTGCCATACACCAGGATTTCCCTAGACATTATCGGGATTTCAAAGGTGGAATTGACGTCCAGGGGGATTTCCAAAAGTCGGCGCTTTGTCCTGGATCTTAGACACATCAATAAAAAAAAAATCGCATTGTTTTAGGGGGTTGCCTTTTAAGAAGCTCAACTATTTTTGGGGTGTCCCAGTTTGAAATGTGGCAACCCTAATTCTAAGAAAACAAGGGAGGTGTTCATGGTGAGTTCTGGCACCAATTTTACTAGGAAAAGAGCACTGAATAAATACACACAGTGCTTCTTACTAGGGGGACGCATACCCCTAAACATTTTGGGAATCTTAAGTTTGGCCTCATTGAGGAGCAGTATTTCAAGGTGAGCAGGAGAATGAGAGTATCCCTAAACATATATTTTTTAAGAAAAGAAGCACAGCGTACAAACACCCTTTTTTAAAGCAGGGCACAAAAACCTCACCCAAAGTTGTGGGCGAATTCTGGAAACATTCTAGGGCCGTCAAAGTTTGACCTCAACATCTGTATGTGTCGGAATGGAACAAAGCAATCTGCATCAAGCTCTAGGAATAGACAAATCTGCCCATTTTTGTTTCTGCCATTTTCCCAATCTTAAATGCGCTTCTCCACATTTCCGCAGCTTATTTGTTTTTGAAATCAGCATCATCACTTTTAATACCATCTTCTATCTTACAATACCCAAGGTGGTTTGCAAGCTGAAGAAACAAAGAATGTACACCTTATAACCATCTAACGCAATACAAAAATGTGACACTAAAACATAACTTTAAAATATGCAACCTACATCAATTAAAGTATCATCGAAGATTCATTAGAATAGTATGGAATGATATTGAATATCGGCATATAAAAATTAAACAGAAACTCACTCTTTAGCAATTACAATAAATAATTTCTAAACTACAATTGATAAAGCAACGGCAAGCCACAATGCATAAAATAATATTTGTTTTTGAAATCCTCAGATGGAACTGCACTTCAGAACTCCTGGCCTGTTTACATCAGGCATGTGCCTTGGCTGTACTCTTTACAGCACCTGCTTAAAGCCTTTTTGTTTAGGCAAGCCTCGGAGAGGATAGCTCAGTTGGTGAAGCCTGAGACTCTTAACCTCAAGGTGATGAGTTCAAGCCCCATGTTGGGCAAAAGATTGTTGCATTACAGTGGGGTTCGACTAGATAATCCTTGTGGATCCTTCCAACTCTACCTTTCTATGACTCTCATTCTATGTCGATGCTGATGTGCTTCAATCTTTCCTTAGCCTGCTGTTGATTTTGATCATCCTTTAAATGTCTTTAACTATTTGCAACTGATAATTTTAAATGTTTATTCTAAACAGCTTAGGGGTTGTTGTCTTGTTTTACAGTCAAGCGGCATGTAGATTTTGTTAAAGAAATAAAATGAAAAGCCATTTCACCGCAGATTTCTCCTAAGGAATGCCGTTTTGACTAATATGTACATTTTTGCAAGCAGTTCTCCCCAATGCAAAGCATTTTTGCGTGTTATTTTCCTGAATGCACATATCTTTGTGCATTTTCCTGTACTATATGCATTTGGTACATGTTGGCTGGTTGGAGAAGCGCTTTGCAAAATTCAGCACGAATTCTGAAGAATGACTGTGTTTTGTTTGCATATTGGTTCACGAAGTGTGAGTTAGGTAGATTCGCACGGAAGTGCAAACAAAGCCCAACTTCTTCCTCATCCCCTATCCAGGTCTGATGGGAGCCCAGATTCTCATTCTAGGGAAGGAGAAATTTGCAAGGAGCAGCCAGTGCAATGGATCGTGGATGTCCCACCTGCTGCTCTCAGATCCCTGGACCTGCTGAGTGGCATTTCCCATCGGGTCCTTGGCTCTAATAACCTGATTCCTAACACTCCCTCATGCCCATGGTGAGCTAAAAATTCCAGGCTGGTCTAGAACCAGTAGCAGCTGGTGAGAGGGCATGGGTAGGGCACAGTTCCCCAGTTCCCAACACAGTTGGCCATTGGCGCTTGCAGAGAGGGAAGGGGCAAAGTTTGGGGCACCCAGTGTAGGGCAATGCGCCTAGTGTGGCGCCATGTGGCAGGAGCATTAGACTGCATCCACCACCAGACTTTACACTGGGCCAGATTCCCCACACCTTGCCTCTCCCCTCTCCTTCTCAGTAAGGTAAAGATAAAAGGTAAAAGACCCCTGGATGGTTAAATCCAGTCAAAGGTGACAATGGGGTTGCGGTGCTCATCTCGCTTTACTGGGCGAGGGATCCAGCGTTTGTCCACAGACAGCTTTCTGGGTCATGTGGCCAGCATGACTAAACCGCTTCTGACACAACAGGACACCGTGATGGAAACCAGAGCACACGGAAACATCGTTTACCTTCCCGCCGGAGCAGTACCTATTTATCTACTTGCACTGGTGTGCTTTTGAACTGTTAGGTTGGCAGGAGCTGAGACAGAGCAACGGGAGCTCACTCCGTCATAGGGATTCGAACTGCCGACCATCTGATCAGCAAGCCCAAGAGGCTCAGTGGTTTAGATCACAGCGCCAATCGTGTCCCTCTCAGTAAGCAGCAGCGACTCACTGTATTAGAGAGCCGGGAAAGCAGTGGTGCCTCGCCTGACCACCTCACTGACTGCTACTGCCTAGAGCTCATTCTGGGATGGGGAAGAAAGGATATGCTCAGATGCAGGAGAAGATTAGACCGGTGGGGGGTCTAGGGGAGCCCTGAGCATAGTGTCCTCTGATGGGGACCTTCCTCCATTAGTGGGCCCCATTGGGCTTATCTGGACACTCTGGGTGATTGTGCTCTGGGGGGGGGGTTTACCATGCGGCGTGGTCTGAGTCCGGTCCTAGGTCGAGGGTATGGAGGCTGTCCGTCAAGGGCGAAGCGGCGTCCAAGGCAAGGAGCCGGGCATGGTCAGGAACTCTGGAAGAGCAGGACAGGGTGCAGGCAGGAACAGGTTACCAACAATGTTGCTCCTCCAACCTAGGACTGGGCTGACTAGCCTTTATCTCCTCTGAGGCATAGGGCGGTCCTGGCCCACAGGTGACTCGCCTCTCCTGGCCTGGAGGCGAGCACTCCTCCTGTGATAACTTAGTTCCCTCCGCCGCTCTGCCCTGAGACTCTGCAGCTCAGGAGAGGCTGGAGGGTTACCGGACCCAGAGGCAACCTCAGCTTCCCCTGACGGGGCTGAGAGTGGAGCACCTGCAGGCAATGGGTCCTCCATCACCTCCGGAGCCAGAGCGGATTCAGCTGGTGCCTGCAGCTGAGGATCCGGCACAGGTGAGGACCCTTCAGGTTCAAGCCCCAGCCCCAGCTCAGCAGGTCCTGGAGGTGGGGACTCCTGTGCAGGCTGGGATTCCTCAGGTTCAGCCTCTGAATCGGATTCTCAGGCCATCACAGTGATGCTGGCAACTGGGTCTAGCCGCCCTTTCCATTTCTCACAATGCCCCAACGCAATACTAGGTCGGATTCATTGCAGTAAAGTAAAAAGATGGACAGAACCCGCTGCCTGGTGCTGTAGGGAACACTGGGCCTGAAATGAAATCTAAGGAGAACCCAAGGTGGGCACTCTTGGCGAAGGGTCCTGACAGGGTTCTGGCCACCTGGCAACTGCCCAAGTGCAATGTGTGCTTGGCGAAAATTGCCAGACGCTAGGCAGCCTCCTCTCTAACCAACCCCAGAGGGAGCTACTGCTGCCTCTACTGTGTTGCACATTGAATGGGGGTTCATTCTTTTTGGAAATGGGGTGGTAAGTGGGGGCCTTCCGGGTGGGCTTTGGATCCCAGGCAGCTTCCCGAGCTGCGAATGTGTTAAGAGCAATCCTTGAGAGAGAAAGCGAATGCGAGATTTACCCGCCAATTTCCTGGTCAAATGAGCCCGTCTTCCTCCTGCTGGTTGTCTTAGCTTCCCCTTTAAGAGATTGGGAAGGTTGTCAAGAGGATCTGGAGGTCAGGGCCGCTCTGGCATTAGGAACCAGGCCTGAGACAGCTGCAGGGAAAGGGGATGGTGCACTTCTAAATGTCCTGTGCGCTCTACATATTGTGAAAAAAGCTGTTGCATTCATCAATGTCAGGCACAGAGTTTGAATAAATTTGAATGCACTCAAGCGTGCTCCCTGCAGCTTTCTATAATATCACTTTCCAGTTTGAATATTTCACTTACTTTTTTTTCAAATTTCTTTTTATCCACCTTTTCATCTCCTTTCTCTCTCCCTCCTCGCTCCCCACCATTTTCCCAGGATGCAGAACGGGGCCTACAGATGAATTTGCCTCTCAGCGATGCCCATGTGTGCCAGCCAGATTGTGCTGCCGGGGTCTGTGCGCAGCGGACTTCTTCCTACCAGGCTGTGGGGAATTAAAGGCGCAGGAGATGAAGGCACTACCTGAAGGCTCACAGAAAGCAAGGTGCAATGGGCCAACTTCACACGAGAGGCTTTAACCTTTCATTTTCTCGTGCAGTGCTGCGAATGTAGAACTGTAGAATGTGGCCCCCATCTCTCTTCTGCATGTTCTCCCTCACTGGGAACAGTTGTACATGGCATAGAAACATGAGAAACTCACATGTCGTGCAAGATAACTAAAGCAGTCTGGGAAATGATCTACAATGAGTTAAAAAAAATGTTTAAAATAACGTTGGGGGGGGACAGAGACTTTTTCATTAGGGATTGTGGTACCTTGGGTTACATACGCTTCAGGTTACAGACTCCATTAACCCAGAAATATTACGTCAGGTTAAGAACTTTGCCTCAGGATGAAAACAGAAATCGTGCTCTGGTGGCGTGGTGGCAGCAGGAGGCCCCATTAGCTGAAGTGGTGCTTCAGGTTAAGAACGGACCTCCGGAACGAATTAAGTACTTAACCCGAGGTACCACTGTACAGAGATTCCGAGGGAGCAGAAATGACTACTCATGTACGCAATGACAGCAGAGAGGATACTACTGGCCCCAAGGATGGAAAGAAGACAAAGTTCCAGGCAGAGAGGAATGGCTGGTGAAGATGATGGACTATGCCGAAATGGCGGTACTGACTGGGAAAATTAGAACCCAGGAAGAGAAGAACTTTAAGAAGGAATGGGGGAATTTCATAGAACACTGTAAACAACTAAAAACCTTTGCAGGATTTGAGTAATGCTTGCGATGTACAAAAAGCTATGGGGAAACGGATTACTATTCTTTTAACAAATTAGAGAAAATAAGAAAAGCAGATGAAAAGAAAGATTGATAATGGTAACCATGGAAGGGCAGGGGAAAGTCAAGGGATTCAGAGAATCCAAAATGAGGAGGTGAATGATATGTTTAAATTTAAATTTGTTATGTAAAACTTAATAAAAATATATTTTTTTAAAAAAGAGAGGAACTCATATGTCACATTTTAATCTTATTTGTGAAAACGGTCTTAGCCATGAACTGCCCATGCCACTCAGTCGGGTCACTCTGATTTCCCGTCCATCAAAAGTACTTCCTTGAAATCCCCCACAAATAAATGCAAATTATGCCACTGCCATGTATTTAGAATGACTATCTAATTCGTGACACACGTTGATGCATTCACGCACATGGCCTTATTTTATGCCAGCAAGTTTTGATTTCCAGCTGATCACGAACACCCCACGGCCTGAACTTCGGGCATTGCATTGCAATGGCCTCAGCTGAAAGTGCCGTCGCTCGGGGGGAGTGGCACATGTATTTTGTGTGTAGGGAAACATTTGTGAAGACCAAAGGCACAAGAAAACAAGGGTCACTAAGAGGCTTAGCTACTTAGCAAGCCACAGGACTCCAAAGGGATGTAAGATGGCATCGTTTTCCCTTTCATTCTGCACTCATCACATGCAACACTGGAGTTCAACTTCCACTGCAGTTCAGCTTCTACTGAAAACTGCCGTATTTTGCCGTGTATAAGACAAGTTTTTTTTATTTAAAAATAATACTAAAAATTGGGGACTGGGGACTGGGAGTGGCTGCCGAGACCATATAACATCGGTCTTGAAAGACCTACACTGGCTCCCAGTACATTTCCGAGGCCAATTTAAAGTGTTGGTGCTGACCTTTAAAGCCCTAAACGGCCTCGGTCCAGTATAGCTGAAGGAGCATCTCCACCCCCAACGTTCAGCCCAGACACTGAGGTCCAGCGCCGAGGGCCTTCTGGCGGTTCCCTCACTGCAAGAAGCCAAGTTACAGGGAACCAGGCAGAGGGACTTCTCGGTGGTGGCACCCGCCCTGTGGAACACCCTCCCACCAGATGTCAAAGAGAAAAATAACTACCAAACTTTTAGAAGACATCTGAAGGCAGCCCTGTTTAGGGAAGCTTTTAATGTTTAATAGGTTATTGTATTTTTGTGTTTTGTTGAAAGCTGCCCAGAGTTGCTGGGGAAACCCAGCCAGATGGGTGGGGTATAAATAAATTATTATTATTATTATTATTATTATTATTATTATTATTATTATTATACACAGATAGTGGAGAATTGGGATGGGCGATCGGTGGCTGCCGCGACAAGGAGATTGTCAGCGGCGTTTTTGCGGGTTATTGGTGGGTGCGTCAAGGTCTGTTGGCTATTGGCTGCTGCGGCAATTGGGCGGGCAATTGGCGCTTGTTTTCGGTGAGCGTGCAGGCTATTGATGGCTTTGTTGATGTGTGTGCAATTGGCTGTGGCGGTCCTGTACGTGAGCGATTTTTAGCAATCTCTCGCCCCCCCCCCAAAAGCTCAGCAACTGTGGGCAATCCCCCCCCCCCAAGAAAAGCACAACAACTCTGGGCAATCTCCCCCCATTTTCTTAATTTTTAGTCCCCAAAAAGGGGTGTGTGTGTGTGTTATACATGGAAAAATGTGGCATGTTGTTTGTCTTGTTGCATGCCGTGGTGAAATGGTGTAACTTATGTCAATTACATAATTATGTAAATTACATTGTCATGATTCCGCCCCACACAATTCAGTGGGGGGGGGCGATGCAATGCAACGTAGGGTGGGAAACGGGATGCAAAAACTGGGTGCAAAATATTGTTCATGGATTGAAAGTTTCAGTCCCAGACATGGGAGAAATAAGCAAACACTGGGGATTTCTGTTTTCGTTGGAATTTCCCAACAACCCCAGTTCAAGCCCAGGGAGCAGGGGAAGTTCATTTTGTATTTCGGTGCAAAAGTCCTTGATTCACACTTCACAAAAGAGTATGTGACCCAAAACACAAAATTCACCCTTCTCCGAAATTTGCTACGCAAATGGGGAAAAAATGTGTATACTAAGGGGAAGTGTGCATGAAAGAGCGTGAAAATAATATGCAAAAATGGGTTACGTGAAGGAAAAATGCGTGCAGAAATGTGTATATCAGCATAAATGCACACTACAATGCTGACAAATTCTTGCAATGGCTTTTAATTATTATTATTATTGCAAACTGATGTTGAAATGCAGAGAGCAGAACTGAAGTCTGAAAAATGAGGAAACTGAAATAACTCAACATTTACAAATTTAGCCATCGCTACTGGAGAGAGTAGGGATGCGGGTGGCGCTGCGGGTTAAACCATAGAGCTTAGGACTTGCTGATCAGAAGGTTGGCGGTTCGAATCCCTGCGACGGGGTGAGCTCCCGTTGCTTGGTCCCAGCTCCTGCCAACCTAGCAGTTTGAAAACACGTCAAAGTGCAAGTAGATAAATAGGTACCGCTCCCGCGGGAAGGTAAACAGCGTTTCCGAGTGCTGCTCTGGTTCGCCAGAAGTGGCTTAGTCATGCTGGCCGCATGACCCGGAAGCTGTACGCCGGCTCCCTCAGCCAATAAAGCAAGATGAGTGCCGTAACCCCAGAGTCGATCACGACTGGACCTAATGGTCAGGGGTCCCTTTACCTTTACTGGAGAGAGAGTTGCATTGCATCTAGCAGATGATATGGGGAAGTCATTGTTTTTAACCGCAACTTCAGATTGGGAGACAACAACAACAACAAAAGCCACCCTGGTACTATTCTGGCTGAGTGGGACATATCAGACGCCCATATGATATTCCTGGAATTTTGTTTCACAGTGTGTATTAACAGAATGTAAGGGAAAGGGATCAGAGAGTGGTAAGATGTCACGGAGAAGTAATAGATGCTGTAGCTTGGACTGAACATTTCTTTCTCTCCCTGATTGTGAAAACTCTCCGATGGTGTGCATCTCTCCCATGCTTTCCCTCTCTCTGTTTTTGATTTATATCCCATTACTTTGCCTGTTTGTGCCTTGCAGACATGAATTTTCCCCCTGACATCCTCTACACCGCTGCCGCCACATCAAAACGTTTGATAAAATAATAGCGGCGAGGAGGTTTGTATGGCTGTCTTTATATTTTCAGGGGATATAGACATCAATTAAAAACACTTCACAAGATCTGATCCATCGTTATTAACAGCATTAATACTGCCACACCCCTCATATTAAGTGCTGTTCGCTGGGCAATGCAAGAATTGTTGGTCTCGCTGTCCACGTGAGGCTTGTATAGAAGCTACCAAAGGAACATGATTAAAAGGGGAAAGGGGTGTCTGGGAAAAACATAGGGGGCCCATGTAGGTGATGCTTGTTCACTCCGCAACAAAAAAGTTTATACCTGAAGCCTCTGAGGCAAGAAAATGACTATGATCACAGCATTTACAACTGGGGAACCAGTTTCATAGCGTACACATGGGGTTAGCTAAGCTGCCTTTGAGTTTCATAGCCTCATTTTAGCAACAGCTGAAAAAAGAAACATCCCATACATTCAATGTCTCGTGAACGTTACAAAATTCAGATCAGGGCTTTCGAAATGCGGGGGGGGGGGGAGGGAGTGACTCCATATTGAACAAAATCTGATGTTAAAGAATCTTGGTGCACTTCCCAAATTTAACACACCCGCATTCTTCACGGGCAACGTTCTAATTATTTTTTCTAAAACGTTTCCAAATATCTCGAATTCGGAAATCCAAACGTTCCAGGTGTGAATTTTGGATTTGAGAAGCAAACGTTACAAAGCACAAATTTTGCAGTGGACTGAAAACGCCTGCCCTCATCCTAAATTTATTTCAGCTCCAATGCACAGCTAGGTTGATCCGAATGTGGCTGCTCTGTGCGAATGTTCAGAACTGCAGTCAAGTTACTCTTGCAGCTCAAACTGGTATTTTTGTTTGTTTTCACAGTCTGTTCTCATGGTACGATTGTACATGTGTAGAGCCTGTTCTCATGTTCCGTCCACAACATCAAGCGTGGGTCCAATGAATTCATATTGGTGAGGAGGCAGCAGTCATGATCTGTTTTCTAGAACATGAGAAGAGGACTATAGACTCTCCAGTGTGGTGTAGTGGTTAAGAGCGGTAGTCTTGTAATCTGGGGAACCGGGTTTGGGTCTCCGCTCCTCCACAAGCAACTGCTGGGTGACCTTGGACCAGTCACACTTCTTTGAAGTCTCTCAGCCCCACTCACCTCACAGAGTGTTTGTTGTGGGGGAGGAAGGGAAAGGAGAATGTTAGCCGCTTTGAGACTCCTGAAGGGGAGTGAAAGGCGGGATATCAAATCCAAACTCTTCTTCTTCTTCCCACTCCAAACCTGAAGAAGTCTCAACATTTGTATGTTGCACAAGCTGTATGTAACTGTGTAGAAGCTGCACTGTGGTATGGACAGTCATATGCTGAATCTGTGTGCTGGTCCCGGGGGGGGGGGTACCGTGCAGCATGGTCTAAGTCTGGTCCTAGGTCGAGGGTAAGGAGACTGTTCGTCAGGGGCGAAGCGAGGTCCAAAGCGAGGAGTCGGGCGTGGTCAGGAACTCAGGAGAGCAGGTCAGGGTGCTGGCAGGAACCGGTTACCAACGATGTTGCTCCCACAAACTGGGGCTGGGGCTGGCTGACTTTTATCTGCCCCGAGGCATAGGGCAGTCCCGGCCCACAGGTGACTCGCCTCTCCTGGCCTTAAGGCGAGCACTCCTCCTGCGGGAACTTAGTTCCCTCCGCCTCTCTGCCCTGAGCCTCTGCAGCTCAGGAGAGGCTGGAGGGTTACCGGACCCAGAGGCAACCTCAGCTTCCCCTGACGGGGCTGAGAGTGGGGCACCTGCAGGCAATGGGTCCTCCATCACCTCTGGAGCCAGAGCAGACTCAGCTGGTGCCTGCACCTGAGGATCCAGCACAGGTGAGGGCCCTTCAGGTTCAAGCCCCTGCCCCAGCTCAGCCGGCCCTGGAGGCGGGGACTCCTGTGCAGGCTGGGATTCCTCAGGTTCAGCCTCTGAATCGGATTCCCAGGCCATCACAATCTGCCTGGAAGATAGCCTGGTTCGTATACTCCCACAATGCTATATGCTGATAGAAAGCACACACACCCATATATTCTCTGCCATGGCATCCAAGCTTCTGCCTTGGCAGGTGGTATGTTCTTGGCATTAGGCTAATCTATCTCCTTTACCATTTCACCATATGTCCTCTTTTTCCAGGACATGTCTTCTTTTTCATGGGTGCGTAAAATGAGGGTCGTCATAGTGATCCATGGTTTAAACTAGAAATCGGCAAAAGTGTCCTCTTCTTTGCTCTTCAAAATATGGCAACCCTAAAATGTTGAGCTCCAATTTTGCCCTTTCCTTCTTGCCTAAAACCTTTCTCACACAGCACTAGGGATATTTTTCATAATAGCTTTCTAAACAACAAATTTTGAAAACCAAAGCGAGCTTTACAGAGGTTCAGACATTACATCAAATCAGAGCAAGAGTCCAGTTAGTTATTATATACGAGATAATTAGGAAGATTTCAGTGGCAATAAGATTGCGCTGCCAAGAAACAAGAATCTCCTTCTAGAGCAAATTAGATACTACAAACAAGCAGAACTCGTTTTATTCACAATTCGAGTTCAGTGTGTAAAATTATCCTCCGCTTCTTCCCACCGTCTTCCTGGCTCGAGCTCCCACAGCCTTTAGAGCACCCTCACTTTCCAAACAAAAAAATTACCAGGCAATGCTGAACCTGCCCTTTGCTGAAGACGGTCAATGGTTTGTGATGAAGTCGTGTCTTTGGTGAGCATAGATGAACAGCTATTAGTTAAGACACTATTAGTTAAGACACTAGGACTTGAACCAATGGCTTCAAGTTACAAGAAAGGATATTCCCACTAAACATCAGTAAGACATTAAGAGCTGCTGGACAGTGGAACAGTCTCTCTCATGAGATTGTAGACTTTCCTTCCTTGCGGGTTTTTAAGCAGAGGTTGGATGGCCATCCATCATGGATGGTTTAGCTGAGATTCCTGCATTGCAGGGGGTTGGACTAGATGACCGTTGAGCTCCCTTCCAATTTTATGATTCCAATTCTATGAAGAAGAAGAAGAAGAAGAAGAAGAAGAAGAAGAAGAAGAAGAAGAAGAAGAAGACAGCTTGCACAATCTGCCTGAGTGCTTGGCCAAGTCTATGATGCTGATATTTTTCAGTAAACAAATATCACCAAAGTGCCCAGTGGGGCAGCCATCTCTTTGTCCCCTAGCAGGCCTCTGGGAATAATTCTGCAGCCTAACATAGCATTGCTGCCTTGGGACGTGGTGTCTCCAGTTATAAAGGGAATGTCAATGGGCTTCTGAGGGCAGATGAGTCACTGTCTGAAGGCTCCTTTCAGTTTGAGATCAACTATCACGTATTGTATGTATATTATATCTACACGACATATCGTAAATATCATATTGGACGGGCCTCTTCATCACTCTTGTTTCTTGCCATCATCCCCCAATGACTAGGCAAACCTGGCTGTCCGTGGGCTTTGCTGCCACAGAATGTACAACCCCCCCTCTGCCGTTGCTCAAAATCACCTCTCTAAAGGAAATGAAATGCATGAGATTTAAGAATATGACTTTCTCAGTAATAGCTCCGAGGCTCTGGAATTCTCTTCCTGTCCCGATACGCCAGAGTTTATATTTGCTGAGGTTTATAAATCTGTACATTTCAGCTTTCTGGGATGGTGACTCTGAGATTTTGGTGGAAAGACTGTTTTCCGTCATTCGTGGTTCTTGCTGTGCTTATGTGGTTGTGCAGTACATGGTTGCTTAAATTCAGTTGTGCTGGTGTATTTTTGTTTGAATTTCCAGGGTGTGTAGTCATGTCAGTCTGATGCAAAACAATAAGAACAAGAGGGGCAGAAGCCAACCACAGAGATTCTTGTGGTATCTTAAAAGCTAGCAAATTTATTATGGCACAAGCTTTCATGGGTTGCCATCTACTTCATCGCATGCATGAAACGTTACCTGAGATGTGTAGGATGTGAAACACAAGAGCAGTCAAGTACAACATTCCTAGAGTAAACATGTTTACACATGGGGAGGGATGTTTGTCCAGTCAGCAGGTAAACTTCCTGTTTCCTTCTGGGCTGGGACAGACTTCCTCTGCATGTGACTAGAGGTGGGTGTGGCCTCACCTGTGCAGGTAATGACAAAAGCACAGGGCAGGGCAGCCATCTCTCTCTCTTTCACCACATGCATCGAAGAAACAACATCTACTAAGCCAAAGATGCCCTCTTTGCTCCCGCCAAGAGAGGACAAAGGGACTGTCTTCTTATGAGATAGATTCCAAGTGTATGTTACTTCATTAAGCTAAGTCTGCCTTCTGGGATCTGATTGTGAACAGAATGTGAGTAAACTCTTTTTATACTTTTGTAAAAGACTGTGTCGTCTCTTATATTTTATGAGGGGGAAAGGGGGGAAATACCAGAACAGTTATTATAGAGGCTTTAGCGAGCCTGAGCAAACACATCCGTTGCAAAGCTTAAAATAAAAGGGAATGTTACTCTGCTGAAATTGTGGAACTTGTTAACACAAGTTGGATAAGGATATAATCAGACAATAGATCCTCTCCTTCATCCCTGAACATTCCCACAAGATGTGTGTGTTTGCTGACAGGGGAGAGAGAAATTCATAAACAGTGGGGTTAGAGGGAACTGAAATTCGGAAAAATACACATATTTTTATAGTCAAAATGCAGTGGCAATTGCATGAAAAGTAAGCTAAAAGAGAATTACGTAAGAGCCGAGCAGTATCTATCGCCTCCAACTCGCTAGATTGCTCTCTTACCACAGCCCAGTATACCTGAAGGAGGGTCTCCACCCCATCATTTAGCCAGGACGCTGAGGTCCAGCTCTGAGGGCCTTCTGGTGGTTCCCTCACTGTGAGAACTGAAGCTACAGGGAACCGGCACAGGGCCTTCTCGGTAGTGGTGCCCGTCCTGTGGAACACCCTCCCATCAGATGTCAAGGAAATAAACAACTATCTGACTTTTAGAAGACATCGGAAGGCAGCCCTGTTTACTGAAGTTTTTAATGTATGATGATTTATTCTGTTTTCAATATACTGTGGGAAACCCTCCAGAGTGGTTGGGGAGGCCTGGCCGGATGCGCGGGGTATAAGTAATAAATTATTATTATTATATTATTATTTTTAAAAACCCAATTGCACCCACTTTTTAGAAATCGCCAGTAGAATGGCTCTCTCACTGTAGCCCAAACCCTGGGCAAAAAACGAAGCACCTGTAGCACCATGATCCCTTTTGACCTCCCCGTCAGGATTCCCCACCACCTGTGACAGGCCTCTCCTCCAAAAAGCAACGTCCGCCTTGGAAGAGTCTGCCAAAACATCTGGATATAGCCAAGTCCCTCAAAGGGGTGAGGTTTGCTTCTTGACTCAATGCTAGTTCCTGGCTCCCTAACTCAGCTCCAAGCACCCCAAAAGGTCAGCTGTGCCCACGCCTCCCCTGGCACTGATTTTCCTGCTCCCGCTCCTGCCTGCTGTCTAATATTTAGTGGTAATAAATCAGGAATTCCATGCAGCATACATTCATCGAAAAGCCACTTGTCTTCGGCGGCACAGAAATCAAGAAATTCATTTTCTTGGAGGGTGGGTGTGTTTCAGTCTGAAACTCCTCGTTCGGATGTTTGGCTCTCTTTCCTCAGATTTCCCCCCTTCTTTAAATGGTGCCTATCTCCCCCAAAACATTTCTCCTATATGTTCAAAGCAAAACATGAACCACTGTTCCCCCCTCCTTCTCCTCAGCTGTAGTTATATTTAGGTTTGAGGGGGAAGTTGGTACATTTGGTCTGTGTCCCACTTACACACTCTGGTTTTTAAGCACCAAGGTGGCTTTTTGTTGTTGTTGTCGTTGTTGTCGTTGTTGCCTGGGGGAGTTTTGAGGGAGCGTGTGTCTCTCAGGCGCATGGCAGCCCTGACTGGGTAACGGTGCAGAACATAAAGTGTTGTCTATTAGGTAGAGAGACTGGTTAATACAAAGAGTTGTTGGTAATAACAATGTCCTTTCAGCGTTGACAGAGATAAAGCACCTGCGTGTAGTGTCTACCACTGCGTGCAGCGACTGATGGTCACAGGGAAGCATTGGAGAGCATTTGAATTTCACATCCAGGGAGAGTCGGCCTATCATTAAAAAACCCTAATTTCAGTGTCAGGTGGAGTTCCAGGTAATCGATCATGGTGTCAGCAGACACAGCCTCTTCCTTGCTGCCTCTCCTCCAAGTCAGCCTTGGGGTTTCCAATTAAACTTATGGCACGAATCTGGAAGGAAGTCGAAGGGAAGCCGGCAGAAGAGATGTGGAACTGGAAGCATTCCGCACCGGGACTGGGAAGGTGGAAAGGCAGGTAGGCAACCGACGCAGGTATGGGCCACACAAGGTGTTACGAAAACCCACAACAAAGAAAAGTACAGTGGTACCTCGGGTTACATATGCTTCAGGTTACATATGCTTCAGGTTACAGACTCCGCTAACCCAGAAATAGTGCTTCAGGTTAAGAACTTGGCTTCAGGATGAGCACAGAAATCGTGCTCCGGCGGTGTGGCAGCAGCAGGAGGTCCCATTAGCTAAAGTGGTACCTCAGGTTAAGAACAGTTTCAGGTTAAGAACGGACCTCCAGAATGAATTAAGTACTTAACCCGAGGTACCAATGTACAGCGAAAGGGAGGGGCGGTTGATAGGTGGAAAAGAATGATTCTTGTGCCCCCGTTTTGCCATTCACCACCACACCCCAATAATCTTCTTGTGCATGGTTTGGCTGATATGACGCTTGAAGCAGACTGCCACAGAATTCAATGGGGTTACTCAAGAGGAGAGTTAAAACGCACCTGGCAATTTCAGCGTCTTGTTTTTCCAAACTTCAGTATAGTTCATTTCCAAGTCAGTTTGCGATTTGTTTGCTTGCTTACAAAAATGTTCTCACCAAAAAAAAAACAGCATTGCAGGACCCGTTTTTTTATAATATACACATATTTCAGTGGCGGATTTATGTATAAGCTAAACAAACTACAGCTTAGGGGCCCCACTCTCTTGGGGGCCCCCAAAAAATTTAAAGGAAAAAAACCTGAATGTACATTTCCAAAATATAAGATAAAAACAAATAAAATAAAACCTACATACAGCAACAGTGTTTTGTGTTGTGTAGGCTCCTGTGATGTAAATAGTGGGCCCCGCCTGCCAGTCTGCTCCCTAAAATATCACTGGTTTGCTCATTTTTATATATAGGGTGCCTACATTCTACATGGACTGGTTGCATGGCAACCTGTGCAAATGGCTTGAGAGACCTATTAGGTCCATAAATTACCATATAGCTTATATTCAACACAAAAACCAGCGATTGTTTGTTGTTGACAAAGGACAGCTAGACATATAAAGGGCCTCATTACCTTCAGTAGCTTAGGGCCTCATCGAACCTAAATCCAGCCCTGACATATTTGTATGCAATTTTCTCTAACATACACATTTTGCAAGCAATTCCCCCTAATATAATTTTATACGTTATATTTGCTAATGCATGCATCTTTATACAAATTTATGTACGCATTATTTGGGTGGAGAACTGTATCACAAAATCCAGAGAAGTGTGAGTTTCTAGGGATTACAAGGGTATTGTTTTGGAAAATGCGAATTAGTTTGATTCACACTGGAATCTGAACTGACCCCCCCCCCCCACATTCCTACTCAGCCCCTACATTGTACCTAATCAGGTATCTCAGAGTCTCTGATGGTGATGTCAGACAAGGTTTGTTTTTTCTTGAAATCAGGAGGAATATAACAAATTCCCATAAGTCCATTGATAGAAGGAACGTTGGAATTGTCTGATGCTTCGGGCTGCACTCCTACACCCATTTACTTGGAGGCAAGTCTTCCTGAAATCAATGGGATTTCCATCTCAGTAGATGCAGCCCCCAAGTATCTGACAGACCATCTCCTTCCTTAGAGACCCTCATGGGTGCTAAGATCAGCAAAGGGTGTCCTCTTGGTGGTCCCGTGTTACGGACAGCTGAGCTAGAGCAGAGCCTTGTGGTGCAGTGCCTCAGAATTCCACCAGAGGGCTGGAGACTCTCTGTGATTGGCTACCAAGACAGCTAGTCAGAGAGGGTGGAGCCAGCACTTTGGGAGGGGATATAAAAGGAGCCATTTCTGAGAGAGCGCTCAGGTGGTTTTGGGAGGGAGAGCTGGTGAGTTGGTTCTGGTCTGCGTGTGTAACACCCACTCTGAGGAAGATATTTGGAGCTAGAGAAAGGGGTCTCTGAGCTTAGATAGAAAGGCAGTGTGGGAGGCCTAGTTTGAGGGTAGGACTCAAACCAATGCTTTCAAACTACAGGAAAGGAGATTCCAACTAAATATTCTCATCCACTTGGAGTGTGCTTCTCTTTTAGGGAAAACTTTGTGCAGGCAGAAATGGGTATAATTTGCTACAAAACATGAGCCTTACAAAAAATATTGACACCATCAAGTTGCTTAGCAAGCAATTCATGGATTGTTGCATCTTAGTCTGTTTCCTAATCTTAATTCTGAATTAATAAACCCTTATTTGCAGGGTTTTCTGAACTGCGTTTTCTTGAGTTCTCTTTAATTCAAGAAGATAGCTCCTCACACCTCCCCAAGTGTAACTAAAACAAGCAAAAGACAGCTGTCTCAGCTTTGGAAGACTATTTCAAGGCAAGCTAAACCAAAGGTGTGGGGGGGGGGAGAGAGAGAGTAGAGGAAGACCGTGTAGATCCAGAGCAGATTTATGGTTGAGAGGAGCCCAAAGAGAGCCCAAAGACCATGAAATTTAGTCTGTTGCCCTGTTGCCCCCAGCAATATCAATCAACAAAAGTGTGAGTTTTTTGGGGAGGGGCAGGAAAACAACTACCCACACAGCTTCTCAAGTTGCACTGATTAGGAAGGAACGGGTGAGGGGTTAACATGTCTCCACATCAGTCAGGAGGTGGCCCTAATGCAATTGTGCCTTGACTGACAACAGTCTGCATCTGTGAAGACTACCCAGCTCACGGCTTTTGATCTGCTTCTGCCTCCAGATATTGCCTGGACAGTCAAACGTAGGACGCGATGGCCACAGACTCCACCTGTATTTCAACTTTTGGTGTGCCACTTTGAAAGCTTTTATGGAAAAAAAGGGGGGGGAGTGACATAAAATGGAAGCTCATTTCTTTAAATATTTAAAACTTGCACATTCATCGAGTGTATCAAGGCAGCTGACGACATATGGAATTTAATCAAAACCAACCCATAAATACCTACAAAACGTCCCTGGGAAAACATCAACAAAACATCAGTAGATGCCGCCTACTTAGAATGATAAATTCATACTGTGAAGATCTGTCTGTATGGTACACTTTTCAGAAGGCACCTGAAAAGAAGGCAGGGGTGGTTTCTGTTGAACTTCTATTTGCAAGGAGTCCCACAGGGCAGATCCTGACATGCTAAAAGCCTCGGTCTCTAGTGAAGGTCAACTGAACTCAACAGGTGTGGGGAACCAACAGTATAAGGAACCAGGTCCTTGAGGTACTTTGGGCCAAAGTTGTTTGTGTCTCTGTGAATTAATTGAATTTCACATTATTGCCAAGACCAGCATAAACAGTCCAAGCTAATGCAGTTCCCTGAGATCAGCAAAGCAGTTGTCTCTGTTTTTTCCAGTTATTTCCAATTTCTCTGATGAGGATGGGCTGAACAGCTACTGACTTCTTCTTCTTCTTCTTCTTCTTCTTCTTCTTCTTCTTCTTCTTCTTCTTCTTCTTCTTCTTCTTCGGCGATCTCTCGTAGCCGAGTAAGATTGTCTTCCATAAACACGGTTTTAACAATGAGTCCGTAAGTGACTGTGGAGGCCTGTTCTGAATCCACATGTCCTTCCATAGTGGGGACATTGGTTTCTGGGCAGGAGTTGATCACGGTGTGAATTTGCCAAGTGTGCCTTCCTCCTAGCCCATTTCTCCCTTTCGTCCTGAGTTTGAGTGTCTTCAAAGCCCATAGCACCTTTGGTAAAGGCTGCTTTCCAATTGGAGCGCTCACAGGCAAGCGTTTCCCAGTTGTTGGTGTTTATACTGCATTTTTAAAAATTTGGCACAGAGTCTAGGACTTGCTGATCAGAAGGCCGGCGGTTCGAATCCCTGCGACAGGGTGAGCTCCCGTTGCTTGGTCCCTGCTCCTGCCAACCTAGCAGTTCAAAAGCATGTCAAAGTGCAAGTAGATAAATAGGTACCGTTCCAGTGGGAAGGTAAACGGTGTTTCCGTGCGCTGCTCTGGTTCGCCAGAAGCAGTTTAGTCATGCTGGCCACATAACCCGGAAGCTGTACGCCGGCTCCCTCGGCTAATAAAGCGAGATGAGTGCCACAACCCCAGAGTCGGCCACGACTGGACCTAATGGTCAGGGATCCCTTTACCCTTTACCTTTACACTTTCAACATGGGCAAGTCATACGCCCGGATTTTCCAGGACATTTCAGTGTTGTCCAACCAGATGCTGTTTATGAGGGCTGAATACCGGCTATATCTAGAAAATTCTGGGCATATGGCAACCCTACCCTCCATGACACTTCATTTCCTTTTCTTAATGCAGTGCCTCCAGCATCTCTCTGATGTATTTTGCAACTAGACGATGCACGTGGTAAACATAAACTGCAATATCACAACCACCTCAGAGGGTATGTTGTTTTCATTATTCCTGTTTTACTGATGGGGAACTTGTGGGAATGTTCTGGGGTGCAGGAGAGGATATATTGACTAATTATATCCTTATCCAACTTGTGCTAACAAGTTCCCAAAATATCAGCAGAGTTTATAGACATTCGCCTTTAAGCTCGCAACTGTAACGTGTGCACAGGTTCGCTAGAACCTCTATAATAATTACTCTGGTAATTTCCCCTTTGTTCCCTCTTAAAATACAAGACACAACACAGTCTTTATAAAAGTATAAAAGAGTTTACTCACGATCTGTTCACAATATGATCCCAGACGGCAGACAGGCTTAAAAAGGTTACATATATTTAGAATCTATCTTGTTGTAAGATAAACCTTATCTCCTCTCTTGGCTGAGAGCCAAGAGAGCATCTTTAGATGCTTCCTCATCGAAGGAAAATGGCAGAGAGAGAGAGATGGCTGCCTGCCCTGTGCTTTTGTCATTACCTGCACAGGTGAGGCCACACCCACCTCTGGTCACATGCGGAGGAAGTCCGTCCCCAGGAAGTTTACCTGCTTGCTGGACAGACATCCCTCTCCCATGTTGTAACATGTACACTTTAGGAATGTTGTCATTGACTGCTCCTGTGTTTACATCCCACATAACTGAGGCCGCAACACTTTCCATCTGAGCAAAACACAAAGGAAAGGTTGCAGATCTGAATTGCAGATGTCATAACCAGTGGCAGCATGCTTGAATCGGAGATGGTGGTATGGAGAGATATAATAGAAAGGGGAGAGGCCAAGGACACTGCTCACCGAAGCTCCCCTTCCACTGAATCAGACTTTCTTTGACGTCCTTCCTGGAAGATCCTGTTCAAGCAAATGAACCAAGCCTCAAACTGCACATCAAGGCCAAAAACCTACAGGGTTGCTAGTCTGAAAGTGCCAATATTTCCACCTCAATGTGTCAGTTTCTGATAGAAAACCTATGATTTTTGAACCCATTTGCCTCGTCCAGCAGGCTGCCTCTCTAAATCAGGCACATTTATTACATTTTCATGGGTCGTAAGATGTTGGAATGTGTAGTCAAAAACAGGTCTCGATATATGTGATCACTGTGTCCTCCGACCTTGATATGAACTAAGGTGAGATTACAGACTCTCCAAGTTTCCCTATTTTCCGGGGACAGTCCCAGATTTACAGAAGCTCTCCTGGATTATGATTTGATCCCAGAATGTCCCGCTTTTCCTTAGGACGTCCCTATTTTCATCGGAGAAATGTTGGAGGGCATGGAGTTATGCGACCCCCGAGCCAAGGCGATAACCTTTAGAAGGCATCTGAACGCAGCCCTGTTCATTGGAACCTCTACTTACAGAACTAATCAGTTCTTGAGGTCAGTCTGTAAGTTGATCCGAGTCGCTGGTAGAAGCACCATTGTGCGTATTCGGCAGCAATGCATTTCTGCACATGTGCAGATGGCGGCAGCTGTTTCTGCATGTGCGCAAACAGCAAAAGCCGCTTCTGTGCGTGTGCGAATGGCGACAAACCCGGTATTTACTACCGGGTTTGCCGCGGTCGCAACTTGGGTCAGGTCCAAGTAGAGGTGGTCGTAAGTAGAGGTTCTACTGTGTAGGGAAGTTTTTCAATGTTTGATGTTTTACTGTTATTATTTTATATGTTGGAAGCTGCCCAGAGTGGCTGGGGCAATTCAGTCAGACGTTCAGGGTATAAATAATCAAATTATTGTTATTGTTATTATTATTATTATTATTATTATTATTATGGAATAGAACGTCTCTATTTTCACCAGAGAAATGTTGGAGGGTATGATAGGGTATGATTTCCTCATGAGAAGGCAGTGTGTGTCACACACCATTTCCAAACATGCTGTTTGGATTGACCTCTCTTAGGGTAGATCTACACACAGAGAGAAAAAACGCTGCAAATAAGCCATAAACTAAATTATAACAAAAGAGGGGGGGAAACGCTGTGTAAAATCACATAGAAAAGTTTTGTGCTCTACAGTGCCATCTTGTGTTGCATGTTTATAACACATTCAACTCCCCCTTTTTTAAACTAATGTAGCTGAGTCCTTGCATTGATAAGTGCTACAAGTACAGATAGAAACTTACACCACAAATACAGATTCAGTGGGCAGAGGGCCATTTCCTTATCTGCTGCAAGAGCCAACATGGAAACCCAACACTACATTAGTAAAGAAAAAGCGTTTTAAATGCGTTATAATATTGTGACACTAGTTGGCGCTGTAGAGTTCCATCTTTCATCAACGTGGTTTCCCATTATGAGGTTAATAATGCGTTTTCCTGAATCTTTTTTTTAAAATGTGTCTAGATCCAGCCCCAGCCAGCTGCAGCAGTTTCCCTATGAGGGACTAGTGTTCACTCAAAAGGTGTTTCACATTATTTCCAATATTACGCCGCAATCCCTTCCATCCAATTTGGCTCTGGCCTTGTTATCATTAGACTCAAATTTAGGCAATAACCTTAAATGTAGAGATTTGGTATTCCGCCCCCTCCCCCTAGAATCAGCTGGCCACTTAACAATAGGCCAATACTGGAGACAATTGCTGAAATAATATTTGGAATCTGCCTCTATTGAAATGCTTTACTCACCACAGAAGGGCAATTAATGACATTTCAGGAATAGACACTTTTCACCTTCCTTCCTCTTCCTTTATAAATGAGACAGAAATACTTTTATTCTACCCACAACATGTCTGTGGAGAGGATACTTGAATTAACAAGGCATGTCAATGGATCAAAATTGTCTTTCAAATATATGGTGAATTTCTTCCAATCCTTCAGGAAAGTCTGGTCTTGCTGGTTCTGAATTTTCCCAGTTCACCAACTCAGCATAATCCATCAACTTCATCTGCCGTTCCTCTTTTGTTGGTAATTCTTCCTGCTTCCATCGTTGGGCTAATAGTATTCTTGCTGCAGTTGTCACATATAAAAACACTTTTTTATCACACTTGTGAATCTCTGTACCTACAATACCAAGTAAAAGGACTTCTGGTTGTTTTTTTTACAAGTGGACCATAAAGAAGGCTGATCACCGAAGAATTGATGCTTTTGAATTCTGATGCTGGAGGAGACTCTTGAGAGTCCCATGGACTGCAAGAAGATCAAACATATACATTCTTAAGGAAATCAGCCCTGAGTGCTCACTGGAAGGACAGATCGTGAAGCTGAGGCTCCAATACTTTGGCCACCTCATGAGAAGAGAAGACTCCCTGGAAAAGACCCTGATGTTGGGAAAGATGGAGGGCACAAGGAGAAGGGGATGACAGAGGACAAGATGGTGGGACAGTGTTCTCGAAGCTACCAGCATGAGTTTGACCCAACTGCAGGAGGCAGTGGAAGACAGGAGTGCCTGGCGTGCTCTGGTCCATGGGGTCACGAAGACGCGGACACGACTAAACAACAACAACAATATTGCTAAGATGGTCTCCTGTCCTCTGGCACAGCAGAGGACGTTGCCTCATCTCCAGAGCTGAAGTAAATGTCAGCTGCCAATCTGGTCAAGTTCTGTATCGTAAAAAGGGGAGGTGGAGCTGGCACTTAAATTGGTAATCATGGGATGCTTCACGGAGAGATAGCATATCCCCAGCAACAAAACTGGACAGCTTCGGACTCGGTGCTGGGAAATGGCAGTCTCCCCATAAAAGAAGTGGATAAACATCTGGATTGTGCCCCCCCAAATGATCTGAATTGCAGAAGCCCACCGGTGTGTATGCCACACTGCAATGAAATGGAGCTATTTCACATTCATTTGACTGATTGTGCACCGTGCATTAGTAATGACTGAACTGGAGCCGATATCTCATGCCGCACACATTTTACGGCAGAAGAACCTGGGAACTGTTATTTATTTGGCTGCATTTTGTTCACGATCCTATGGAATCCAGAATATTTGAGGTGTAAAGGAGCCAAGGCTGTCCTGTCCTGTCCCCCCCCCCCCAGCACTTATTTTTGCTCTCAGATCTGCTCGTAAAAACCTAAGTCATCCCAACTTTTTTCTTATTTACCGTATTTTTTGCTGTGTAAGACTCACTTTTTCCCTCCTAAAAAGTAAGGGGAAATGTGTGTGCGTCTTATGGAGCGAATGCAGGCTGCACAGCTATCCCAGAAGCCAGAACAGCAAGAGGGATTGCTGCTTTCACTGCGCAGCGATCCCTCTTGCTGTTCTGGCTTCTGAGATTCAGATTTTTTTTTTCTTGTTTTCCTCCTCCAAAAACTAGGTGCGTCTTGTGGTCTGGTGCGTCTTATAGAGCGAAAAATACGGTGCGTCCTGCCTTTCCTCCAAAATGCTCAAGGTACTGTGCATTCATATTCCTATTTTATCCATACAACAACTCTGTGAGGGAGGCTAAGCTGAGATATAGTAGTATTATGAGTAGCATTTAGTGGCCTTTCACTCTAAGGTCCCAAGGTGCGTTACAACAATAAAACACAATAATAACAGCAGCGAGAATACATCTGGCCCAGAAATGGAAACAGGAAGAATTACCAACGGTGGAAGAATGGAGAATGAAACTGACTGATTATGCAGAATTGGACAAATTAACAGGGAAGATTCGATATTTGCGAGACCATAAGTTCATCGAGGACTGGGGAAAATTTACAGATTATCTGTAAAGTATATGTGAAGAACAGACAACGCTTGTAGGTTTTCAAGATGTTCTGTGAAAAATCGAGGAATATTGTAAAAAAGGGAATAAGATTGGGGAGGTTATATATAAAGGCAATATTAAGATTGGGATATGCGTTAACAATACAATTTAAACGGAAGATTGGCAGAGAAACTGAGGGAAGTCAAAAAAAGAAAAAAAGAAGAATGTGTGATAAAATGTGATATGGTGGTATAAATTTGTATTTGAAAATAAGACAAATTAATAATAATAATAATAATAATAATAATAATAATAATAATAATAATTTTATTTATACCCCGCCCCTTCCTGGTTCAGGAGACCGGGCTCAGGGCGGCTAACAACAAATTTAAAACACTTAATTGATGCTACAAAAAAAACCAGCATAAAATACGGTATAAAGCATAAATAAAACAATAAAATAAAAAATCAATTAAGGGGGGAAATCCATCCAATAAACATTAGATGATCACCAGGGCTAGCTGGCTAAATTAGTCCTATTTGGGACAACGAGGAGACCAGGGGAGAATTAGCTGTGGGATCCCAGAGCGGGTAATCTTCACAAAAAGGGGAGGGGGAGGGAAGGAAGGGGAACAAAAGATCAGGCCAGGTTCAAATTGAAAGCCAGGCAGAATAGCTCTGACTTACAGGCCCTGCGGAAGGAAGTTAAATCCTGCAGGGCCTTGGTCTCATGGGACAGAGCATTCCATCAGGTCGGAGCCATCACTGAGAAGGCCCTGGCCCTGGTAGAGGACAATCTAACTTTCTTAGGGCCCGGGACCTCTAAACTAGGATTATTCATGGACCTTAAGGTCCTCTGCGGAGCATACCAGGAGAGGCGGTCCCATAAGTACGAGGGCCCTAAGCCACAAAGGGCTTTAAAAGGTCAAAACCAGCACTTTAACCTGACCTGATATTACCAGCGCTTTAAAACAACTTGCCCTAAAAAATATACACCTCAAGTGTCAAAAGCCAGGGCAAAGAGGTTCAGCATTTGCCAGAAGCTGTATAATGAAAGCACCAGAGACACCGCTGTGGAAAGGGAATTTTGCAACTTAGGGGCCACCACCAAGAAGTCCCAGGTGACTACCACCCTGAGCTGCTGAGGGCAGAGGAACCACGGAGGGTCTCCTCTCCTGACCCCAGCACCTAAGAATGTCTGAAGGGAAGGACATGAAATATCTTGAGGGCAATGGCATAGACTCCTTTGCGAACTGTGGAAGGGTTGTAGCGCAACTGCATTTCCATACTAACGATCACCTTCCTCACAGTTCTTACCTGCTTACCGATCCGACCAATAAACCCACCTTCGAGCAGGATGTAAGAAAAAAAATCATGAAGATTTTGGAGCCGGCCTGAGAAAGGTGGTGGTGCTTCTTTCGTAACCCCAGTGCTGGTTTTGACCCTGGTACTAAAGCAGCCAAGTTGTATCCCTGTCCTTCTCAGGCTTCCATCAGGTTTTGCTATCAACTCAAAAAAATCCCCAGATCTGCGCCTGATCCGCCGGTCCTGCTTATTGTTGTTGTTTAGTCGTTTAGTCGTGTCCGACTCTTCGTGACCCCATGGACCAGAGCACGCCAGGCACTCCTGTCTTCCACTGCCTCCCGCAGTTTAGTCAATCTCATGCTGGTAGCTTCGAGAACACTGTCCAACCATCTCATCCTCTGTTGTCCCCTTCTCCTTGTGCCCTCCATCTTTCCCAACATCAGGGTCTTTTCCAGGGAGTCTTCTCTTCTCATGAGGTGGCCAAAGTATCTGCCCCACAGCTCCGCCCAAGGACTTGTGAAACAGAACATTGGCAATCCTTTCTCCACCACCCTCCCCTCTTCCATCAGCCCCTTAGCAGTCCCATAAGTGTGTCAGTATCACTGCTGGGCTGTTTGGCACAGCAGGACACTGGTTTCTAAGTTGGCCATGTGGATGGTAGTAGGAAAGAAAGAAGGAAGGGGAGTCGCAACAGGCAGTTAGTAATAATAATAATAATAATAATAATAATAATAATAATAATAATAATAATAAAAAAATATTATTTGTACCCCGCCCATCTGGCTGGGTTTCCCCAGCCACTCTGGGCGGCTTCCGACCGAATATTAAAATACAATAGTCTATTAAACATTAAAAACTTCCCTAAACAAGGCTGCCTTCAGGTGTCTTCTAAAAGTCTGGCAGTTGTTTTTCTCTTTGACATCTGGTAGGAGGGCGTTCCACAAGGCGGGTGCCACTACCAAGAAGGCCCTCTGCCTGGTTCCCTGTAACTTGGCGTCTCACAGCGAGGGAACCGCCAGAAGGCCCTCGGCACTGGACCTCAGTGTCCGGGCAGAATGATGGGGGTGGATAATAATAATTTATTATTTGTACCCCGTCCATTTGGCTGGGTCTCCCCAGCCACTCTGGGCGGCTTCCAACAAAGATTAAAAATACATTAAAATGTCACACATTAAAAACTTCCCTGAACAGGGCTGCCTTCAGATGTCTTCTCCATGTCAGGTAGTTGTTTATCTCTTTGACATCTGATGGGAGGGCGTTCCACAGGGCGGGCGCCACTACCGAGAAGGCCCTCTGCCTGGTTCCCTGTAGCTTGGCTTCTTGCAGTGAGGGAACCGCCAGAAGGCCCTCGGCGCTGGACCTCAGCGTCCGGCCAGAACGATGGGGGTGGAGACGCTCCTTCAGGTATACTGGGCTGAGGCAAAGTATACCTTTGTGCAAAGGAGATCTTTGCAACGGTCCTCTCCAAAGTCACTATGCTTCCACCACCATACTGCCGCCTCAGGGCTGCCTCTGACAGTGAGCCGAGTGCCCCAGCTTCTTCCTGGAAATTCCACCCCTGAGTGGTCCATTTAGCTGTGATGTTTGTCCGGCTAAGCGAGGTCTGAAAAGGAAGCCGCTGTCCGCTTGCTGAGCTGGGATGCTGCCTGTTTGGCTGTGTGTGTGTGTGTGTGTGTGTGTGTGTGTGTAGCTCATGGTCAGAACTGGTGGAGGGGAGGCCCCTGCCGTCCGCCCTTCCGCACCCTGTGCCCCCCCTCCCCACAGCCCCTTAGCACCGAGCGGAGCCTGCTGTTGGCTGGAGAGGCTCTGTTCCTGCGTTGCCACATTGTGACAGATGATTGACTCGAAACAATATCTAAGGCGATCAGGATAAAGTACCGACCATTTCAAGGCTCAGCAGAATTCAAATTCTAATTAGACTTCTCACCACATTCCAAATAAAAATTGTTCCCCTGATATCCTTTTTGCCTATCAGGTGTCTCTCCCTGATCGCTGGAACAAAACGCATAAAGAAAGTGATTAAAGCCATAACAAAGGCATAAAATTGAAATTATTGCTGGCATCACATCTGGGAGTAGAAAGTGTCACCACACACATCCCTCCCTGTCCCCTCCCCTCCCCCATTGCACCGGCTGGAGCTCCCCTCCCGAAACCCACACAAAGCATTGAAACTCTTGGCCAGAGAGCACCTCTGGCTTTCCTCCCACCGTTCCCAGTCCGGGTCTCTCTTCCTCTTCCCCCATGACCTGAATCACATACAGGGTGGCTGTGTGTTTATTAGAAGGGCTTATTTCCCTCTCTCTCTTTTTTAGAACGATTCCAATTCTGCCGGCGTTGTTTTTTTACCATTTCTATCATTCCCATCATTTCCTGCATCCCTGCAAAATGCGTCATTGTCATTATTTTATATGGCGGTGACGGAGTCTTACAGATATTTTCCACAATGCCACCAAGCGAATCCGCGGTTGAGGTAGGGTGATTCTCCCGGCTGGCAGTCCAGCGTTCTGCTTAATGGCATCCACGGTGCGTATTTCACCTGCAAGTCCGGTCCTGCTAAGCTGTTTGTTTCTTCTTAATACACGTCACGCTAACCGTCGCCTGATGATGACATCATAAGGGGGTCATATTATGCCCAACAACATGGTCACCTGAAGGATGAAGGTACCTCCATCAATTCGGCAAACCCTTTGAATTTGTCTTAGGGCGTCTTCATAAGCAATACAAAAAGCAGACACACACGCAAACAGAAAAACGCTAAAGCATTCAAGCCGAAAGCAATATTCACATATATTCAGCATTCACTAAAAAGTCCTATTTTGTCATCCAAATTTGAGACATTTGAAGGCAACTTTATCTCACAATCTGAATGCCCTATAGTAAAAACCTGCACATCTACTTGAGTTCAGTGACCCTTATTCCCAGGTAAATGTGTACAGGATTGCAGCCTTAGACTCGTTGGCACCTCTCAGTTGTCTGGATTTTGGCAGGCTTTTAGTACCGAACGTTCATAAACATCACATTTCCATTGCATGTCACCTATCAAACGCTGTCAGCTAAAAACATACCATTACATGTCAGCCATCAAATAACAACTCATATCAAATATTTAAAACGCCTATCATTTGCTGTAAAATATGGATGTAACCTGGTGGCTATTCAGAAAATAGCCAGAGAATATCTGCAAAATATAAAACTCTTCGGGGATTTTGGTATTGGGGGGGGGGGGTTCATTTCAGACCTACAAAACCTAAACCGTCATATTGCCGACAATAAACCCAATCGTATGCATCATTTGTATAGTAGATACTGAAGACCTTCACACACAAAATGTGATATTGTGAAATTCATCGAAGTCTGCCACTTCCCATCTAGGAAGCAATGCTCATTTCTTTAAGAGCTGCAGGGCTGGGAGATATTTTGACTATGTGGGCCTCTGAGCAACATGCGCATGTACCACAGACAGAGAAAATGGGGGGTGGCCATTTGTATCTTTAAACACATGAATTTAGCAGCTATCATTGTTGTCCATCCTTGATACTCACAACAACCCTCTGGTGTAGGCTAGGCTGAGCACTTCATGGTCGCTCCAGTCTTAGGCTGCGTACAGATGCTGAATGAAACATTACAGTGAGAAGGTGATTATTTTTGCTATTCATGTTTTTCATCCATGTGCTTTTTATGGGACATGAAGAGACTTAATGTGGTCTAAAAGGAAGAGTACTCACCTTAGATACTTTGAGACCATGATGGGCTTCTGTGGTCTTGTCAGGCCACTCACTTTCAGAGAATACAGTGTTCCCCACCTGTGAAATGGGCTCAGTAAAGCAGTGTTCAAATTATCGGCAGTGGGGCAGGAGGTCCCTGGATGACAGCAACAGCTCTACCCCCTGGCACTCCACCCCAGTTTTAACCGAATTATGTGGCCTATAAACAGCATTGCAAAAGAGAAGGGGTCTGGATCTCTGCGTTCCCCACCGAGCACAGATGAAAATAATGCAAGCGTACAATATCTGTTTTCACCAACTGCTCAATGTGCAAAACATAAAGCAGGTGTTTGTGTGTGAGAGGATATGTCCCAACTTGCATTCCTTCAGAGCACCACCCACATTTTCAAAATATATGCAAACATACCCATACAACATCAATATCTTAAGACTAGTGAGGCTCATGCGACTCATAGACACCCACCCACACACCCCGTTGTTGCATTCGCCTCTAGCTGTGTGTCTCAGGGTCCTTCTGTGCTCTGATGTGAGAGGGCATAATGCACATTATTCTCACGGGGCTGGTCCCAATTCCCATTGAAGACTTGCATACACGTTCCATTATTCCCCCAGACAAATGTACCGTAATATTCTGTGTTAGTTGTCCCTTGTTTCACTGAGGCTGCACTCCTATACACTTTGACCTGGAAGGAAGCCCCAGTGAACTCCGTGGGACTTGTTTCTGTGTAGGGAGTGATTGATTGATTGATTGATTGATTTTAATATTGATATCCCACTCTTAATTCAAAATATCAGGACAGGGGACAGAATATCTTCAATAAACAACCATAAACACCAGGCAAAGGATTGCACTGTAAATTCTTGCTTGCCGCTAGTGAAGTGAATTCTAGATAGAGAGAAGTTAGAGGAAAGGACTAGAGACAACAACAAAGGCCCAGGGGCTGGATCCGGCCCAATCGCCTTCTAAATCCAGCCTGCGGACGGTCCTGGAATCAGCATGTTTTTACATGAGTAGAATGTGTCCTTTTATTTAAAATGCATCTCTGGGTTATTTGTGGGGCCTGCCTGGTGTTTTTACATGAGTAGAATGTGTCCTTTTATTTAAAATGCATATCTGGGTTATTTGTGGGGCATAGGAATTCATTCATATTCCCCCCCCCCAAAATATAGTCCGGCCCCCCACAAGGTCTGAGGGTCAGTGGACCGGCCCCCTGCTGAAAAAGTTTGCTGACCCCTGGTCTATATGCAAGAACATGTGTAATGGCACTGACTCCTGGATCTATGCCTATCCCGGTTCCTTACAGGGTACCCAGGGCTGAGAGACAGCCATACTTCCTTCACAGATCAAACTTGGCATCTTCCTGCAGAGATTCTGCGCATACAGAAATAAAACTAATGTGTGAACAGGGTAGTCAGTCCTGGCTTTCCCGGGCTCAAGCAAGTTTCACTGGGCATAGCACTCGGGCATGTCGGAATGCCTTTCTTGCCCTTTCTCCCTTACATCAGTGCCCTGAATCGATATTTCACCTCACCAGTGGCCTAGCCAGCCCTTTTAGCTAGCTGAGGGGGCACCACCAGAAGAGAGTTAGAAAAAGAAAGGAGAGGGAGGGAAGGGGAAGGAGGGAGGGAGGGAGGGAGAAAGAGAGAGAGAGAGACTGAGACTAAAGCGATATAAAATTAAAAGGTAAAAAGCAGGAACGCAAATGGGAGCACTCTTTCAGCTTTCACATTATTAATGACTCTTCAAAAAATCGGCGAGTTTTCCAATCTTCTCCGAGAAGCGCTTGAAGGAGCTCACAGATGAAACTGACCTTCAAAATGTTCTTTGGTCTTTAGTTAAGAAATTCGCTCGCCATTATGGCATCATTAGGGAAACAAGGATAAAATTACTCCATGGTTAATGACCTATAGTATCTCCCCACCAAAATTTGTTTCAGATCTAATAAAACTGTGCTTAACACACTCGGATGAGTTATGAGGACTGTTCTGCAGGGTATTAAAATGTGGAAAATAGATTTTCCGAAGCTGGGGGGACTGGACTTTTCGAATCAGATAGCAGAATGGAATTTTCTGGGCAATAAATTCTTCCATGTCTCAATTTCATCTCGCTCGCTCGCTCGCTCTCCCTGTCTCTCTCTCTCTCTCTTTCCCTCTCTCTCTCTTGCGCTCTCTCTCTCTCTCTCTCTCTTTCTTATTCACTCTCCCCCTGAAATGCAAAAGCAACATGGAAATCTTTATAGTGCAGAGACTTATATAAACTTGAGTGTGGCTTGAGAAGGAAAGATTCCCCCTTTCTGCTTTTATGTTTTGTGTTCAGGTGGAAGTTATTATTGCTCCCTTCACCTAAGCAATTCCACTGCCGTTCTCTTTTGGTGTAGCAGTTTTTATTTTTATTTTACCTTAGTTGGGTGTGGCATTAGAATTAAACTTGTGAAGGATATTGTGGTGGCTGGGGGGGGGGGCGTTCGAGAATTTGCACCAGAAAGACAGATCCCTTTCCCTTCTTCTTCATTTGTGCCCCAAACCAGTGAGGGTCACCCCACACCTTGGGGCATCTTGACCCACACCAGTGTGCAGAATCTAGGGAGAAAGCATCCAAGTTTGCTTGCCAACAGATATGAAGGGGTGGACTGACCTATGGAGAGTCCACCAGAGAGTTCATGTTCAGCATGGAACGCACACATGCCGCAACAGTTAGGAGCATGGCTGCTCTCATCTGCAGAACATGAAAAATAAAAAAAATATTGTGATGCATCTCTCTATAATTTGGGGTCACCCGTATCCCACAGATGGACTGGGGGGTAGTGGATGAACCCAGTCAAATCTGTTGTTGCCTGAAGCAGGAGCCCGCGTCTCTGGTGGTGCTTCTAGGTTAGCGAGGGCTAGTTACTGCCGCTGAGAGAGGTGGCTTGCGAGGTAATGGCATTTTGCTCTCTTTAAACTTTAATCTTTCCTATTAATTCCCAGCAACTGGAGAATGTATGAGAGTTAATGTTCCATGAACGTGTTTCTCACTCGACAGTCTCTTCGAGCTAATTACCTTCAGGTGCTAAATGGAGGGAAATTGCAATCCATTTGGATGTGAAAAAATTTCGCCTTTCCAATCCCCTGTGAAACATTCTTTTTCCTGAGTGTTGCAGAAAGAATGCACTTGGGTTTTTTTTTAATGTTTTCTTTCTCTACCAACTCCCCCCCCCCCTCCACACACACACACACACACACACCCCAAGCAACATCCCTTCTTTCCTCAAAGACTCAAGAGTTCTTCTTAGGCAATCTGTGAGCAGTTTGCTAAGTGAAAGGAAGGAGGTATCTCAGCATAGTCACTTGGGATCCAGCACCAGCTTTTAAGAAGGGGAGCTGGAGGCACAGAGACGTAGTACACTGCAAAATATGTAGGAGAAAAATCCGTTGCTTCGCAGGCCTGGAATCCAGGTGTGCGACACACGCATGATTATTACAGACATTTTCTCAACTGCCGAGTTTTGAACACAAGGATAATAGAACATCCCAGGCTACAGCAAGCTGTTTCCATTTCATATACAAGGAGCATCTCCACCCCCATCGTTCAGCCCGGACACTGAGATCCAGCACCAAGGGCCTTCTGGTGGTTCCCTCACTGCGAGAAGTGAAGTTATAGGGAACCAGGCAGAGGGCCTTCTCGGTAGTGGCACCTGCCCTGTGGAACACCCTCCCATCAAGGAGATGAGTAACTATATACTGTATTTTCCTGTGTATAAGATGCCCCCTTGTATAAGATGCCCCCTGCTGTTGAGCTTTTTTGGGGGGTCATGACCCACAGTTGCAGAACCCGCCAATCACCCACCCAATTCCTATAGTGAAAGCCAATCTACAACAGCCCTTGCCACAGCCAACAATATATTTTTTAAAAAATGCTATTTATTAAAGTTTCATAGAAAAACAATAAGTTCAAAATTTAAACATAAAATACAAAAGCCAATAGGAATAACAAATATAGAAAAATTACAAAACAAAACACATACAAAGTACACAATAAAAAAAGTTAACATAATAACAGAAAAAAGAGCAAAAAAGTAAAAAAGATTAGTATTTTCTTACCTTATCTTTCAATCACTAGTTTCTTGACCTCCTCACACCTCCCTTTTTGTATTCCAGTTGAGATATTTAGTTCAGCAAATCCTTACCCTCTATCACTTAACCTTACTCAACATCTTAACCTGTATTAAAAATACATTTTCCATCATTATCAATCCATATTTACATATTCTTATTAATCTTTTTACCAACACCACTTGTTTTCAATCCAACATCCCTTTAACATTCATTAATTTTACAGTATTTCTGTAGATAGTCTTTAATTTTTTTCCAATCTTCTTCCACTGCCTCTTCTCCCTGGTCTCGGATTCTGCCAGTCATTTCTGCCAATTCCATGTACTCTATCACCTTCATCTGCCATTCTTCCAAGGTGGGTAGATCTTGTGTCACAGCCAACAATAACACACCTGATAGCCAATGACAATCTCCGACTCGTGGCAGCAACCAATCCCACTTCCCCCCATACACTATCTGTGCATAAGACGATGATGCACAATTTTTAACATACTTTTATAATAATAATAAAAATCTGAAGGCAGCCCAGTATAGGGAAGTTTTTAAATGTGTAATGTTTTATTATGTTCATTGGAAGCCACCAGAGTGCCTGGGGCAACCTAGTCAAATTGGTGGGGTATTATTGTTATTACAGTGGTACCTCGGGTTACATACGCTTCAGGTTACATACACTTCAGGTTACAGACTCTGCTAACCCAGAAATATTACCTCAGGTTAAGAACTTTGCTTCAGGAAATCGTGCTCCGGCGGCATGTCAGCAGCAGGAGTCCCCATTAGCTAAAGTGGTGCTTCAGGTTAAGAACAGTTTCAGCTTAGGAACAGACCTCCGGAATGAATTAAGTACTTAACCCGAGGTACCACTGTATTATTATTATTATTATTATTATTATTATTATTATTATTATTATTATTATTAGAGTCCTGTCTTGGAATCATTGGGCATTTCACCTTCAATATGAAACACAAGCACCAAAACACCACAACAAAACACAATGTAGCTTCAGGTGGTATAATACCTAAAAGAGACCTCCTCCAGTAAGGCCCCCAACTTGAGCCCTACAACTTGCAATGGAGACCCTGTTGGTGGCGCCACTGCTGGCTGCTGCCAAGTTAGTGCTGATCCATGACAGGGCCTTCTCCATGTTGGCTCCCCATTTGTGGAATGCCCTCCTTGGGAAGCTGTGTCATGTCTCCTTCATTGCTAGCATTAAGGAGGAAGTGAAAACATGCCTGTTCACCCACATGTTTGATAGGCGGTCTCAGCAACCTTGAAATTATTAGCTGTGAGAGTATGTGGCCATTCTCAGGTGTTCTTAATGTTGTTGTTTTTACATGTTTTTATTTTATTTTTTATTATCTTATTTTGCTCCTTCATTGTTCGCCCCCCTGAGCTCCTTTGGGCGGAAGAACGGGATAGAAACATTAAGAGCAATAATTATAGTAACAGTAATGATAATAGTAAAATCTGCGTCTTGTTTCTCAGAATCCTCAGAAGACAGTGAATCTCATTCACTGTTGGACCATTCCTACTGGAAATCTTGCATAGCTGTCAACCGTCCCTTATTTGGCGGGAAACTCCCTTATCCCAGCGCCGTGTCCCGCTGCTGTCCCTTATTGATGATGTCCCTTAAATTTCCCAGGTTTCAAAGGAAGCAGCTCCTCTCCCTCCCTCCCTGCCGGCCAGGGAGGAGGGAGGCTCCAACTGTGTTGCTTGGCTACCCACCCCGCCCCCCTCCAGCCTCCTCTCACCAGCCTCGGCCCCCGGGAGCCCCTCCCCACTGGGACTGAGGAGCCTTGAGAGGAGAGTGAGGGCAACCATAGAGAAAGCAGTTCAGAGAGAGGAGGCGGGGGCGCGGGCAGGTGTTCCAAGGGCTAACCATAGAGGGGGAAAGCAGAGGAAGGACCACAAGTGCTTCTCCCATAGATTTGTAGTGGTAGACTAGCATAGATGGTCTGCTCTGCGGGTTTACTTCGGGCGCTATTCCCCCCCCCTCTCTTCCTCCCACCCCGCCTGATGGAACTGAGAGCTGCAGATGGAGCATGAGAGAAAAGATACAGAACTGCAGCAGCATCTTCGTAGCTTGGACTTCGTTTTGCGTGAAAAGTGGTTGCTGCTTTTAGTTATTTAATTGCAGTGTTTCATCAGCTGGTGTCTTGAGCAGCAACCTCTGGAAACGAAGGGCTAAAAACCGGCGCTGCTCTCCCAAATTATCTGGTCCCTTTTAACTTCGTATTTCAGCTGGTTGACTAAAATCCCTTATTTTGGCTGCTGGTCCCTTATTTTCAAATCTGTAAGTTGACGGCTATGATCTTGTCCATGATCAGTTGGGCAGGACTGAGGAGAAAGCTCTGTGTAAATGAAAATTAAGAAGTGCTTTGGGCTACAAACATAACCAGTAATTCCAGTGACAGCCAGTTGGAACTGCGTCAAAATCCCATTGTCGCCACAGGGCATATCCAGATTTACCTTTCTTCGGTGCTTTCCAGTCATGGGCCGCACTTTAAAGCGCCATGTCCTTTTTCTTTTTGCTTCGGAGCTTTCGCCACAAAAACCCACTCTTTAAAGCCGAATTGGAGCCAACTGCAATTTGTGGAAAACCCAAAGAGTCAGGGTTATTTTTTGCGCTTCAGCTTTAAAGAGCTGGTTTTTGAGGCGAAAGCTCCCAAGGCGGAATAAAGCATGCTTGGACATGGAGCTTTAAAGGGCAGGGCAGGCCTGGAAAGGACAGGATTAAAGGTAAGCCCAGAGTCTTGTTTCAATGCCTTAAAAAATATATGCATAAGCCACTCCAGGAAGTTCGCAGGACGAAAGGAAGATGGAAAAGAGAAATAGTGGCTGCATGCCTTGGCCTTTTACCAGGTCTGGAAAGGTCATGCCCACCCACTGGTCACATGCAAGGAAGAATGCTCCAGGCCAGGAGGAACAGGAAGTTTTGACTGGCTGGACCAAACATTCCCTTGCATGTCCACTCTATCAAAACAAGGAATGTTGTGTTTGACTGCTCCCAGTGGATTACATCCCACAAATCAGTGGTAAAGTTTTCCTGGCGAAATAATAAATTACAGTGGTGCCCCGCAAGACGAATGCCTCACAAGATGGAAAACTCGCTAGACGAAAGAGTTTTCCGTTTTGGAGGTGCTTCGCAAAACGAATTTCCTATGGGCTTGCTTCGCAAGACGACAATGTCTTGCGAGTTTCTGCTGGTTTTTTTTTCCTTCCCCCCCTTTTTCTAAGCCGCTAAGTCGCTTATCAGCTGATCCGATCAGCAGATAAGCCGCTAAAAGCCGCTAATAGCGCTAATCCGCTAATCCTTCAATGGGCTTGCTTCGCAAGACGAAAAAACCGCTAGACGAAGAGAATCACAGAACGGATTCTTTTCGTCTTGCGAGGCACCACTGTATAATAATTTTTTATTTATACCCTGCCCTTCCCGGTTCAAAAACTGGGCTCAGGGCAGCTAACAACAAATATAAAACACTTAATTATAAAAAGCAGCATAAAATACAGTATAAAAACACGAATAACAATAAAAATCAAAAATCAATTAGATAATGCCCAGGGCTAGCGTCAGAGCAGTTGGAAAACTGCTCAGATCCATGCCTAAAAAGAATGGGACAAGCAGTAAACCTCCTGGACCAATGTTTTCTAGGTGCAGGACGCACAAAGTAAGGATAAGCCCTGGTTTTCAGAGGAAGAAATGTTTGGCTTGGGGAGGGGAGGTTGCAGTGATTGGTGGTGGTGATGGTTTTGCCTTCCTGCAGTTGTGGCAAAAGCACCTCTCCCTGGGGTGTGGGCAGTGATGAATTACCCGGACAAACAGTGCACCAGCCAGGTGGCAGCGGCTTGCTGGCTGACTTGTTCAGAAGATGCTCAGTGTAAAACATTTTTAGAGCAAGCTGGTTGGCAGCTGGCCAGACAACAGCCACTTCCCGGCCAGCCAGCTTGCATTAAGGACAGCTAGGTAATCGGTAGCTTCTCCCCTGCCCTCTGAACAAGGGGGTGCTATGAAGGGGGAAACCCACACATCCTTCAGAAATGTAACAACAACAACAAAATCTCTTTCAGCCTTCTCCCTCCCCCCCCCCTAAAACAATATGGAAGTTTTTGCCCCGAAGAATGGCAGACGAAATTAATGGACTATGCAGAATTGGACAAAATGACAGGAAGGATTCGAAACCTGCAGGACCACAAATTTACAGAAGATTGGAAGAAGTATATGAATTATTTGAAGAGCAACTGTAATCAACAAATTACGCTAGTAGGACTAGAAGAAGTTTTGTAAGGAGAAATATACGAAGTGTTACAAAGTAGAAAAAGACAGAGATACTGGTTATGAGTTTGAAATGTAATAGGGAAGATAAGAAATGCATACTGAGAGATTAGATTGGAAAATTTTCAGACAGGATTGATGGAAGTCAAAAATTTGAATAAGATGTAAAAGTATGTTTAATTACTGTTGAAAATGATAGGTTAAAAAAAAACTAATAAAAAATTATATATATAAAGGAAGTTTTTGCCCACCACCTGAAAATCAAAAGGGACTAAATTCACCCTTTGTGGTTTGTTTGTTTTTTTGCCAGATCATTTTTATTGATTTTCAAAATTTTACCAAACCTTCCACAAATTAAAACAATTTCCCCCAAAATTGGTTTCCCGCACTCTGTTCTTGATGCGTCCAAGTTTTTCTCTCATTGCTGTTTTATTTTCCTAGTTGTTTCTAGTTTGCATACTATTCCTTACCATTAGCCTTTTACAGTGGTACCTTGGTTTACGAACTTAATCAGTTCTGGAAGTCCGTTCTTAAACCAAAGCATTCTTAAACCAAGGCGTGCTTTCCCATAGCAGCCGGGGACTTAATTTACAAATGGAACACACTTGACAGGAAGCGGAACATGTTCTGCTTCCAAGACTAAGTTCACAAACCAAAACACCTACTTCCAGGTTTGATATGTTCTTAATCCAAGTTGTTCATAAACTAAGCTGTTTATAAACCAAGGTACCACTGTGCTACAATGGGTTTTTTGTGGCCAGCATGACTAAGCCGCTTCTGGCAAACCTGAGCAGTGCACGGCAGTGGCGTAGCGTGGGTTGTCAGCACCCGGGGCAAGGCAAGTAATTTGCGCCCCCTAACCTGTGGATTTGCGCCCCCTAACCCTAACCCCCAGATGTTGCGCCCGGTGCGGCCGGCCCCCCCTGCACCCCCCACGCTACGCCACTGGTGCACGGAAACGCCGTTTACCTTCCCACTGGAGCGGTACCTATTTATCTACTTGCACTCTGACATGCTTTCAAACTTCTAGGTTGGCAGGAGCAGGGACCGAGCAACGGGAGCTCACCCTGTCACGGGGATTCAAACCACCAACCTTCTGATTGGCAAGTCCTAGGCTCTGTGGTTTAACCCACAGCACCACTCGTGTCCGTGTGTGTGTGTGTGTGTGTGTGTGTACACACACACACACACACACAGCATGCTATCCATTTTATTGTAAAGTAGTGACTAGAGGAGGAATGAGCGCTGGGAGGAGCACAGAGAGAAGAAACGCCATGGTGCACCTTTAGCGGCAGAATCGGACACCTCCACCTGCCCCAGCTGCAACCAAACATGTCTTTCCCATATCGGTCTCTACAGCCACAGCAGGCGCTGTAACTCTCCAATGCTTTGACTTCACCCCCAAACACACATTCTCCATCGTCTCCCAAGACAGATGGATGCCAACAAAGCAACAATTCATTTTGCCATAAAGTTTACAAGATTATGGGCTGTAAGCAACATTAGTCCTGCTCAGAGTAAACTCATTGCAATTAACGAACACAACTAACTTATGTCCACTAATTTCTACTTTGATCCAAGTTTGATACAACCCTGCGTATGTGTTGCACTCTGAACAAGCAAAAGCGCTGAAAATTAGATATTATTATTATTTTCCTTCTTATAAGCTCAGGGTACTTTCTGATTTACATATGGCATTAGGAAGAGACCATCACAAATAGGATATAGGTGACTGTGAACTTAAATATTTTGGAGAAGCAGAAGCAGGGGGTGTTGTTCATACCAAAAAAAAAAGTTGCCCTATTTGGAGCAAGGGATAAATTCTCCCCGCCTTACCACAACCAGTCTACACAACCTGGATGTTGTGGTTCTTTTACTTTTGTCTCCTTTCTAGTGAACAATTTGCTCCTGGATTTCTTCCTTTGGCACTTTGTGGACTAGATTGCATGGGTCAATCCCATCAATGGCCTTTGGTCATTTCCATTCTTGGTGGGCTAGACTGGCAAGCAGGATCAAACCCTTGGGAGGGGGAAGGCTCAGCTGCAGAAGAATTCTCTACCTTTTCCTTAAGCATCCCCATTCAGTGGAACTTTGAGCTATCCCTTTCCTTTGAGCTATTCCAACACTGAGATTTCCACTAATGGCAATAAAAAAGAAGACGCCAATTTTTTGTTTTGGAGTACGTATGAAAAAGAAAATAAAAGCCCCAACATTAATCTCTCATGTACAGAGACATTTCTTTTATTATTTTCCCTTTTTCCTGTCACATTTTCTCATGGAGTTCTTTCTTTCTTTCTTTCTTTCTTTCTTTCTTTCTTTCTTTCTTTCTTTCTCTCCTTCCTTCCTTCCTTCCTTCCTTCCTCCCTTCCTTCTCTTTCTTTCTTTCTTTCTTTCTTTCTTTCTTTCTTTCTTTCTTTCTTTCTTTCTTTTCTTTCCCTTCCTTCCTTCCTTCCTTCCTTCCTTCCTTCCTTCCTTCCTTCCTTCCTTCCTTTGCCTGCCTTCTTTCTTTCTTTCTTTCTTTCTTTCTTTCTTTCTTTCTTTCTTTCTTTCTTTCTTTCTTTCTTTCTTTCTTTCTCTTTCTTCCTTTCCTTCCCTCCCTCCCTCCCTCCCTCCCTCCCTCCCTCCCTCCCTCCCTTCCTTCCTTCCTTCCTTCCTTTCTCCTTCTCCTTCTCCTTTTCCTTCTCCTTCTCCCCTTCCTTCCTTCCTACCTTCCTTCCTTCCATCCATCTTTCTGTCTTTCAACCTGTTCACTTGTCTGTCCTCTTCCATTTGCCCTCTCCATCCCAGATGATTCTCTCACTCCCTCTCCCCCTCTCTGTCCTGCCTGGCTCTGCCTGCCTTTCTTCCTCAGCCTCATTTTCCACCCTGCGCCTTGCCCTCCCCTAGCTGTGGTGCAGCAGCCAAGTCTGAAATAGGATGCCTCCCTGAGAAGCTGGGATGTTTTCAGAGGTCACCGCGGGGTTAACAGGTGTGAGTCCAGACAAAAGGCCATTTCATAAGTCTTTGAAGGGAATGAATTATTTAAGTGCCAACACATTTAATAGGCTAATGCAAGCAGATATCTCACCTGCTCCCGAAAATGGCAGAACAGACCCACCTCTGCACAGAACGTCAGATTCAAATGGTGCAACTCACCTTTCCAGAGTTTCTCTTTCCTTCCCCCCCATACGCAGGTGAAGGTGTTCGTCTGGTCCGTTCACCACCAGGCATTCTAATTCCAAGTCAGTTCTCCAAGGCTCGGCACATATTTGGCCAAAATGGCAACAGCCGCACACAGTTGTCGTGGCAATAAAACTGCCAGCAGATTTGCAAAGCTAAGCAGGGTCTGATGTGGTTTCAAATTGGATGCGGAACCACTTGTACCTACTGGACTGCCTCTCCTGGTATGCCTCGCGGAGGAACTTAGGTAAAGGTAAAGGGACCCCTGACCATTAGGTCCAGTCGTGGCCGACTCTGGGGTTGTGGCGCTCATCTCACTTTACTGGCCGAGGGAGCCGGCGTACAGCTTCCGGGTCATGTGGCCAGCATGACTAAACCACTTCTGGCGAACCAGAGCAGTGCACGGAAACACCGTTTACCTTCCCGTTGGAGTGGTACTTGCACTTTGATGTGCTTTTGAACTGCTAGGTTAGCAGGAGCTGGGACCGAGCAACGGGAGCTCACCCTGCTGCAGGCATTTGAACCACCAACCTTCTGATCGGCAAGTCCTAGGCTCTGTGGTTTAACCCACAGAGCCACCCGTGTCCCTGCAGAGGACCTTAAGGTCCACAAATAACAACACTTTGGAGGTCCCAAGCCACAAGGTGGTTAGATTGGTCTCAGCTAAGGCCAGGGCCTTTTCAGTACTGGCCCCAACTTGGTGGAATGCTCTGTCACAAGAGACTAGGGCCCTGCGGGACTTGACATCTTTCCACAGGGCCTGCAAAACGGAGCTGTTCTGCCTGGCCTTTGGTTTGGACTCAGTCTGACCCTTATGTTTCCCTCCCCTTATGGTTTTGATTTATGTGCCTCTTTTTCTCATAATCTATAAGAGACACACTGTATTAGGCAGTGTCATTTTAGGGGGCAAAGCTTAATCTTTGCAAATTTCTTCATTGAAGGGTCCTTAGAATAAATTTTAGGGTGAGAGAAATTCAAATCTGCAAGTATTTTTTGCAACTGGACAACATTTTGCTTGGTAAGCCTGTGTTCGATGAAGAAGCGCGGAAATTGCTTTCATAAAACCAAAGAATTTTAATTTTAGCTTCTGAAAATGTCAGGTAATGATCACTGCTTATTTTATTTTAAAAAGAAAAATAAAGTGCCGGTACTCACCATGAAGTTGTTAAAGTAAGTGTCACACTTTAAACATTGGGGGGGTTGCTGGTATTGCACACCCGTGAGTTACCCCCCCCAAAAAAGCACTTATAATGCTTAATAATAATAATAATAATAATAATAATAATAATAATAATAATATACTATATCTGCAAGTACTAGGCAGTCATTTTTAATGATTTCAAGGCAATTTTACAGACATTTCACTCACCGAGCAAAACTCAATATTAATTTAACCAAAATAGCCTTTGAATTCCTTTTTTAAAAATGATCTTTATTGGTTTTACAAATTTCATCATCATAATACATAATACATACCTTACTTCTTTTAACCTTAATACTTTAACTCTAAACGAATTTGTACTTCCCTCCTTCCTTCCTTTCTTCTAGTTTCTTTATATTTATGCATTTGTCATGTTTACATTCTATGTGTACTTAACACTATGGAATAATACTATCCAAAATTTCATTCATGTACATCCTTCAGTCGTTGTAATATGTTTGTTCGATATTCTTAAACCAAAAATGAATGATTTTTAATAAACATTATGAGGTCTACTTCAGCAAAATAGCCTTTGAATTCCTAAGTCAGGTTACAGTTTTTTAGCGACCCTTATTTGGAGAAGCTGAAAATTGAAAAATTCAACACACCCTAACACTACACGTCACTTCGGGTTTTGAGCCGCTAGTCTACTTCTCTTTCTAAAGCAGTTTTGGCACCCGGCCCTTTAGTCTAGATTAGGCCATGGCATGTGGGAGAGTTGACCCCCCGCCCCCAACAAACAGGGGCCCTAGTCTAGATTTAATTTTGCATGTCTTTCTGACCCTCCCCACTAGAATCTTCAAGCACAGAACTGTTATATACATATAGATTGGTTCTCAGTGCAGTGTGTTTTTCCTCCACTTCTGTCCTGCTTCACATTACAATGATACCTTGGTTCACAAACTTAATCCGTTCCGGAAGCCTGTTCCAAAACCAAAGCGTTCCAAAACCAAGGCGCCTTTTCCCATAGAAAGTAATGCAAAATGGATTAATCCGTTCCAAACTTTTAAAAACAACCTCTAAAACAGCAATTCAACGTGAATTTTACACTCTAATGAGACTATTGATCCATAAAATGAAAGCAATAGACAATGTACTGCAGTCACACAATCAATCAAACAGTAGCTGAACTGGGTTCCACACAGTCACAAAAACAAAACAAAAAGAGCCGCAAAAACACAAAATAAATAGCAAAAACAGACAGACCTCAGCATAACACTCAACACGGAAGTGTGGCACTCAAAATGGAAGTGTGGAACTCAAATTGGAAGCGTGGCGCTCAAAACGGAGCACGTTCGGCTTCCGAAAAAAGTTCACAAACCGGAACACTTACTTCCAGGTTTGCGGTGTTTGGGTTCCAAGTTGTTTGAGTATCAAGGCGTTTGAGAACCAAGGTACCACTGTATTGCCTGCTGGGAGGGGAGCAAGGCATAACATGCTGATAACATGCAATGGGTAGTGTTAAACCAGGTGTTAGGAGAAATAAAGGAGGGGAAGGAGGTTCCTTTGCCCTTCGGCCAAAGGAAAACATCCTGCCTTTCCACTATCGCCCAGATCTCTTCCCTTGTTGTCCTTTATTGTGGAGTCTGGTCCAAACGCCTCCCAGTTATTCTTAACCTTGTTTAAATATCAGCACAAGAGTTAAGAAACGTGAGACATGAGGCTGGTTCAAGCATCAGCTGATTCTACTCATTAATTTCCAACATAAATCATATTCCCGCTTTTTAAAGCAGCAAGGGTGATAAAGCACACAGTAAAAGGGAACGGAGGGAAGGAGACAGAGGGAGATCAAAATGTTTGAAGAGACAATTTGCTGCCGATAAAACAGGATTAATCTGCATACGAGAAATGCAGCCAATCCCGCTTTGCAGGCATGGCTTGAAGCTCCAAGGACCATCTGGCGCCCCCATTTAGGCCTAACTCAGGGTGAAACTAGATGCACTGGGCTCTTGGAGCCTTGGCTGTTGCCTTTGCAGTGCAAAGCTGCAGGGGCTACAGGTTGCAATGGTAAGGTAAAAAGGTAAAGGACCCCCTGGATGGTTAAGTCCAGTCAAAGGAGGCTATGGGACTGTGGCGCTCATCTCGCTTTCAGGCCGAGGGAGCCAGCGTTTGTCCACAGACAGCTTTCCGGGTCACGTGGCCAGCATGACTAAACCGCTTCTGGCGTACCTTCCTGTAATGTGTATGGGTTGCTCGTGCGTAGGTTGCCGCCTCTCCAGGCTTTGTTGCCTTGCTAAACCTTTCAGTCTGGGCAGCCCTTCATTTCGTGGCTGCCTCAGTCACTAGCAGAATCCGTCAGTGGGCGTTTCTTAAATCTTTTCCAACATAAAAGTTGTTTGACACCCAGTCTCCTCCTACTCTCTCTGCGCGGAAGTCTTCTGCGCAGGGTGGGCGTGGGTAGCGGAGGACCCGTGCTCTCCCCACTGGTGTCTGGTGAAGAGTCCTGGAGCCCTCTCGCCGATTCTCCCATCAGCCCCTCTATATCCCTGGTGTTGTGCTGATTTGCTTCCCCATCTGCGGAGCTGCCTCTCTCCCTGCTGGGCCATTCTCCAACATCATTTGAGAGCCTTCCCTCCGCCTCTAGCTCCGATGTCAGTTCCCTGACACTTCCTCCCAAAAAATTTACACACCACTTGGGAAGACAGGCAAACTAATGCCAGTGTACTGGAAGAAGCAAAGATCACCAGTGTTGAAGCAATGATTCTTCAACATCAACTTCGTTGGACTGGTCATGTTGTGCGGATGCCTGATTATTATCTTCCAAATCAAAGATAGTCATACCTCGGGTTGAATACGCTTCAGGTTGAGTGCTTTTGGGTTGCGCTCCATGGGGACCCGGAAGTAACAGAACGTGTTACTTCTGGGTTTTGCTGCTTGCGCACGTGCAGACGGTCAAAATGACGTCACACACATGAGCGGAAGCTGTGACACACAACCCGCGCACGCGCAGACTCGCAGTCGCAGGTTGCGTTCTCTTCAGGATGCGAACGGGGCTCCGGAATGGATCCCGTTTGCATCCTGAGGTACCACTGTACTCCATTCCAAACTTAAAAATGGAAAGCGTAATCCTGGTGGTCAACAAAAAAAGGTTTAAAGACTCTTTCAAGGCAAATCTTTAAAAATGTAGTATAAATGCCGACAACTGGGAAACACTAGCCTGCAAGCGCTCCAATTGGAGAACAGCCTTTACCAAAGGTGTCATGGGCTTTGAAGACACTCAAACTCAGGACACAAGACAGAAACGTGCTAAGAGGAAAGCACACTTGGCAACTCCAGCCCGGAAACTTATGTCCCCACTGTAGCAGGACGTGTGGATCCAGAATTGGCCTGCACAGTCACGTACTGTTAAAACCGTGTTCATGGAAGACAATCTTACACGGCTACAAGTGATCACCAAAAAGAAAGAAGAAGATGTGTAAGGTATGGGTAAAGGTAAAGGTACCCCTGACCGTTAGATCCAGTCACGGACAACTCTGGGGTTGTGGCGCTCATCTCACTCTATAGGCTGAGGGAGCTGGTGTTTGTCTGCAGACAGCTTCAAGGTCATGTGGCCAGCATGACTAAGCCGCTTCTGGCAAACCAGAGCAGCGCACGGAAACGCCATTTACCTTCCCGCTGGAGCGGTACCTATACTTTGACGTGCTTTCGAATTGTTAGGTGGGCAGGAGCTGGGACCGAGCAACAAGAGCTCACCCCGTCGTGGAGATTCGAACCACCAACCTTCTGATCGGCAAGCCCACCCGCGTCCCATAACTCTACTTAATTATTATATCAAAAATGACAGTACATGTGGTTAAAGGGAAAGCCAACATGTGGACAAAACTCTGCAAAATATGGATTAGTGCTACACACATGTTGAATGTTCTAATGTCATTTGGGCTGCTTTGAGCTGCCTAGCAGCTCCGTGGGATCAGAGAGTTAGGGCAATAAAGTGAATTATGAAAATTTAGCTGGAACAATTAAAAAAAAACCTCAAGAGTGAAAGAAAATAATTTATTTAAAAAGAGAGGAATGGAGGGGTAGGAGCATTGACTCTTCAACTCTATTATCATACATCTAAATTAATATTGATGTTGCCTGGCTGCTCATCAATCTCTGACACGAAATGAACAACTATGTAGTACCTCCATTGATTTGGCTTTTAAAAAGAAGAGAGATGAGAAGTATTATATGAGTAGTAACTTCGTTGTAAAAATGGCATTAGAAACGGAGAAGAAATGCTATATGAAATGGGCCTCAGGAATATGGCCTTTGACAGCGGTAATATGAGAGGGGAAGTTCAACTCCAGTCAACATCTTGTTAGTGATAAGCTTTGGGAAGTATCTGATATTGACATACATAAAGACGTGATTGATAACAATATAGTCAAGTCATATGCTGAGCTTATGGAGTTATTACAAGAAAGAAAGATTACCAATACGCCTTTTTGATCAAACGGAAAATAAATACCAAGTCTGAGAATCAACAGAATTTGATTCTCAAATGTTACCGTTAATGGTTAGTTGACGAAAATTGACCACAGAGAGAGATCTCAAAATTATCGTTACTATTATCGTTACTAATGTTTGGACTTTACATGCAGTACAATTGCATCAGGTGCACAATTCCAACCTGACGCAGTTGAAAGCTGGCCGGTTTGAGCTACACAAATTAACTGCACGCAAGGAAGAGAGCTTTAGGGGTCTTTTTGTGCCAGGTTTTCCTGGCATGGAAAGACCTTTAAAGCTGTCTGTCTCATTTACTGCCGTGCTCAAAGGGCTCTGGGATGCTTTCGCAAGATCTTGCAGGAACTTGGAGAGCCCTGCGACATTCATGAGAGCATCCCAGAGCCTGTATGCTGAGCATGACTTCCCCAATAAGCAAGGTGGAGAGCTCTCCACCTTGCTTGGGGGATAGATTTTGCTTGGTACACTGGTCCAGAATAAAGGATGCTCATGCTGGAAGCATTTCCAAGGAAGCAGTTTGAATATGTGCATTTTTGCATGTACATGCTATGCCCGGAATACAACCCCAACACAAGATGTGACCGTACTGTATATATGTATAATATATATGAATCACAATTCTCTTTAAATATGAGACACCCGCAGACGGGGCATGTGGTCAATGTTAGTTTCTGTTTCTCACTGAGCAGCTGCGTGGAGTCACAGGACTCTGTTTACATTCCAGAGACCTTGCAGCCTCACGGGAAATGTCCAATCCAGGTTTATCAGGACAACAAAGCATGTTTGGCTTTGCTGATAAACCTGGATTGGACATTGGACAGGAATTCTCATGTCTTTGCACAATTGTAACAACCATTCACAATCCACAAGTGAATAAGATTTGTGAAGACTTCAGCTTCACAGTCAATACAGTGGTACCTCTGGTTGCGAACGGGATCCGTTCCGGAGGCCTGTTCACAACATGAAAAGTGCGCAACCTGAAGCTCCGTATCTGCGCAGGTGTGCGGCACGATTTAGCACTTGTATGCATGCGCGAGCTGCGAAACCCGGAAGTAACCCTTTCTGGTACTTCTGGTTACCTGAAAAACGTAACATGAAGCAAACATAACATGAGGTATGACCGTAGATCTCCCTTGCTGGGACCCAGCACCTGCCAGGCGAGAGAAATTGTTATGCAGGGGTATGTTTCCTTACTTAATATTATTATTATTTATTGAATCTATATACTGCTCTATACCTGGAGGTCTTGGGACACGGGTGGCGCTGTGGGTAAAACCTCAGCACCTAGGACTTGCCGATCGTATGGTAGGCGGTTCGAATCCCCGCGGCGGGGTGAGCTCCCGTCGTTCGGTCCCAGCTCCTGCCCACCTAGCAGTTCAAAAGCACTCTTAAGTGCAAGTAGATAAATAGGTACCGCTTTATAGCGGGAAGGTAAATGGCGTTTCCGTGTGCTGCGCTGGTGCTGGCTCGCCAGAGCAGCTTCGTCACGCTGGCCACGTGACCCGGAAGTGTCTTCGGACAGCGCTGGCCCCCGGCCTCTTAAGTGAGATGGGCGCACAACCCTAGAGTTGGACACGACTGGCCCGTACGGGAAGGGGTACCTTTACCTTTACCTGGAGGTCTCAGGGCAGTTCACAGAAAAGATCAACATAAAAACCACAATATATATAATCAAAATAAAAACAACAACCCAATAACACCCCCCCCAAGGGCATAGGATGTCAATCAGATTAAACAAAGGCCTGGTTATTTTTGCTTGGCACCTAAAGGTGTATAATGAAGGCGTCAAACTTCCCAAGGGAGAGCATTCTTCAGGCGGGGAGCCACTGCAGAGAGGGCCCCGGTCTCGTGTTGCCACCCTCTGGACCTCTCAAGGAGGGGGCACACGAAAAAGGGCCTCAGAAGATGATCTCAGGGTCTGGGTAGGTTCATCTGGAAAGAGGTGGTCCTTGAGGTATTGCGGTCCTGAGTCATTTAAGGCTTTATAGGTCAAAACCAGCACTTTGAATTGGGTCCAAAAACTCATTGGTAGCCAGTGCAGTCAGACCAGAATCGGTGTAATATGCTCAAACCGTCTTACTCCAGTGAGCAACCTGGCCGCTGAATTCTGAAGTTTCTGAACCATCTTCAGAGACAACCCTACATATAACACATTCCAGTAATCTAACCTTGAGGTTACCAGAGCACAGACAACAGTAGTTAGGCTACCCCTGTCCAGATAGGGGCGTAGCTGGGCCACCAGTCGAAGCTGGTGGAAGGCACTCTGAGCCACTGAGGCCACCTTTTCAGGATAAATTATTGTTACACAAGGCCCCAAATCTCTGCCAAGCACTTGCAAGATTCCTATGGGTTCCAGTTGCTGATTGACGGTTGTGTTTCCATAGGAAATTCAAAGAACAGCAGAGTCTACAGTTTCTTAGAAATATAGTTTATTCACCCATATTTGTACCTGAAGTCTTCAAAGGAGGGGATGCAGAACATCATACCCTCCAACATTTAACCAATGAAAATAGGGATGTGAAGAAGAAGAAGAAGAAGAAGAAGAAGAAGAAGAAGAAGAAGAAGAAGAAGAAGAAGAAGAAGAGGCTTCAACCCATCATTCAGCCAGGACACTGAGGTTCAGCTCTGAGGGCCTTCTGGTGGTTCCCTCACTGTGAGAAGCAAAGCTACAGGGAACCAGGCAGAGGGCCTTCTCAGTAGTGGCACCCGCCCTGTGGAACGCCCTCCCATCAGATGTCAAGGAAATAAACAACTATCTGACTTTTAGAAAACATCTGAAAAATTAATAATAATAATAATAATAATAATAATAATAATAATAATAATAATAACCCGACCATCTGACTGTGTTGCTTCTGCCATTCTGGGCAGCTTCCAACATATATAAAAACACAATAAAACATTACACATTAAAAAACTTCCCTAGACAGGGCTGCCTTCAGATGTCTCATAAAGGTTGTAAAGGCTCAGGGGTCGCATAACTCCAAACCCTCCAGCATTTCTCTGATGAAAATAGGGACATCCTAAGGAAAAGCAGGACACAGGTGGCGCTGAGCGTTAAACCACAGAGCCTAGGACTTGCCGATCAGAAGGTCGGCAGTTCGAATCCCCGCGACAGGGTGAGCTCCTGTTGTCCGGTCCCTGCTCCTGCCAACCTAGCAGTTCGAAAGCACGTCAAAGTGCAAGTAGATAAATAGGTACCACTCCAGCGGGAAGGTAAACTGTGTTTCCGTGTGCTGCTCTGCTTCGCCAGAAGCGGCTTAGTCATGCTGGCCACATGATCCGGAAGCTGTACGCCGGCTCCCACGGCCAGTAAAGCGAGATGAGCACCGCAACCCCAGAGTCGGCCACGACTGGACCTAATGGTCAGGGGTCCCTTTACCTTTACCTTTCAGGAATAGCAGGACATTCAGGGATCAAATCAGGGATGGCTTCTGTAAATCCGGGACTGTCCCTGGAAAAAAGGGACAATTGGAGGGTCTGAAACACTGAAAAGAGTGGCAGTGGCGTCACCAATCATCCAAAGGCAAACTATAATTTTTTTAAGGTAGAAGGGCATTACTCCATTTTTCGCACGCAGGAATAGGGCGCTTTTGCATCACTTCAGCTCATAGGATATGCTCCTTTCCCATCCTCGCTTCTGCTCTCTGTTAGCATCGGAGGCCCAGGGTGGTTGTGGTTGGCACTGCCTTGCCAGCGGCTCTCCTCTTGCCAGCTGGCAGGGAGACGGAGGGGCAGTGATGATGGCCTCATTGTTGAAATGGAACAGCTAAACATTAACACCTCTACAAACAGCAGCAGAGTTGGTCGCTTTCCAGAAGCCTTTATCTTTGGTAGCTGGGGGGGGGGGGCGGCAAAGGCTTAGAACAGGACATCCTCTCCTCGAAAAGGAGGCAGAGAGAGACAGCAGACCAATGATTCCTCTGCCGTTTCAGAGAGTGGAAGCCATTCGTATCTTCTGTGGGAAGAGCTGAGAGCACACGGACCCGTCAGGGCCGGCCCGAGACATTGTGGCGACTGAGGCGAACCACAAAATGGTGTGCGCCCAAAAACACATCCTACCAACATTTCTCCAGTGAAAATAGGGGTGTCCTCTTTAACTACAACAACAACCTTTAGAAGGTTGTATAATGATATATAAGCTTTAGAAGACATCTGAAGGGAAGTTTTAAAAAATGTTTAATGTTTTATTGTGTTTTTATATATTTTGGAAGCCACCCAGAATGGCTGGGGCAACCCATTCAGATGTGCGGGGTATAAATAATAAATTTATTATTGTTATTATTATTGAGTAAGATGTCCATAGTTTCATCAGAGAAATGTTGGAGGTCAGGAAAATGTGTGTTGCTACTACTTGTACCATAAATGAATGAATGGTTTATTGATTTCATTGCCTTTCTGCAATGAACTCAAAGTGGCATGTATGTTTCTTCCCCGATCTTTTTTCCTAAAAACATCCCTTCAGTGTAGATTGGACTGAGAGATGTTGACTGGCCCAAGATCACCCAAGTGAGTTTATAACTGAGCAGGGAGGGAGAGAGAGAGAGAGAGAGAGAGAGAGAGAGAGAGAGAGAGAGAGAGAGAGGGGGGACTGACTGATTTATTCCCCGGCAGGAATATTTTTATAAAAAAACAACAACAACATTTCTTCATGTCCAGAATGAGCTAAATAAATTAGGAACATTTCCCAAATTGCAGCCGTTATTATTTGATCTAATTGCAATGCAATCAATCACAATCAGAAGCCACCTGTGTCACAGATATGGTACATTCCAGGTTGTGGTGATAGCAACTGCTACAAGCACTTTCACTACACTTCATATTGTTACAAAGCTTGCGGGCTGGGCAAGATGACCTCCAGGGGTCCTTTCCAACTCTGGCAGGTATCTCCTTTATTGCTAGGTAAAGGTAATGGTAATGGTAAAGGACTGGACGGTTAAGTCCAGTCAAAGGCAACTCTGGGATTGCGGAGCTCATCTCGCTTTCAGGCCGAGGGAGCCAGCGTTTGTCCGCAGACAGCTTTCTGGGTCATGTGGCCAGCATGACTAAGCCGCTTCTGGCGAACCAGAGCAGCACATGGAAATGCCGTTTACCTTCCCGCCGGAGCGGTACCTATTTATCTACTTGCACTGGCATGCTTGCACTAGCAGGACTAAACCACTTCTGGTTTAGTCTTGCACTAAACCACTTCTGGACTAAACAGGACTAAACCACTTCTGGTGCATTGGAACACCCTGATGGAAACCAGAGCAGACGGAAATGCCGTTGACCTTCCCGCTGCAGCAGTGCCTATTTATCTACTTGCACTGGCATGCTTTCGAACTGCTAGGTTGGCAGGAGCTGGGACACAGAGGAGCTGGGACAGAGCAAAGGGAGCTCGCCCCGTCCCAGGGATTCGAACCGCCGACCTTCCGATTGGCAAGCCCAAGAAGCTCAGTGGTTTAGACCACAACACCACCCACTTCCTAGGTAAACTCATGTTGCCATGGGAACTAAATAGGGACTAACTGTTTTCAGTGTCTTCTGAAGAGCCAGCAAATATCTGCATAAATATGTACTGGAGTGCTGAGGGATGTTCCTGTGAAAGAGAACAACAGGCTGAGGCAAAAGACAATGAGAGAGCTAAGTTTTGGACTCTGAAAAGTTTAGAGCCGTTGGAGGTTCTGCTGGAGATCTGAGTGCTTTCCCTGTAAATTTGTAAATAAGCTCAAGTATTACAAAATGAGAGAAAGGAAGCAAAGCTGGGTAAGTGCTGCAACCCACACACTCAGAGAACTGGTGGGTGGGTGTAACAATACCGTGCTTAAAGGTAAAGGGACCGCTGACCATTAGGTCCAGTCGTGACCGACTCTGGGGTTGTGGCACTCATCTCGCTTTACTGGCCGAGGGAGCCGGTGTTTGTCTGCAGACAGCTTCTGGGTCATGTGGCCAGCATGACTAAGCCGCTTCTGGCGAACCAGAGCAGCACATGGAAACGCCGTTTACCTTCCCGCCGGAGCGGTACCTATTTATCTACTTGCACTGGCATGCTTTCGAACTGCTAGGTTGGCAGGAGCAGGGACTGAGCAACAGGAGCTCACCCCGTCACGGGGATTCGAACCGCCGACCTTCTGATCCTAGGCTCTGTGGTTTAACCCACAGCGCCACCCGCGTCCCAATACCATGCTTGGCCCTGCGCAAAACATGGTTACAGCCCTGACTCTGTATATGTTCATTTGGATGTTAATTATTTGTGGCATGTATACTGGGCTCCCAATAAGATAGTTATCGGGATGTCTCGCAAAGAGAAAATGATAATAGACAATATTTTAAATATATAACTAAAAATGATTGAAGCATGCACATCTCCAGCAGAGAGAAACCTAAAACTAAAGTCACAGTACAGCCGTACCTCGGAAGTCGAACGGATTCCGTTCCGGAAGTCCGTTTGACTTCCAAAACATTCAGAAACCAAGGCACGGCTTCCGATTGGCTGCAGGGAGCTCCTACAGCCAATCGGAAGCCGCGTCGGACGTTCAGGTTCCAAAGAACGTTCGCAAACCGAAACGTTCGACTTGCAAGACGTTCAACAACCAAGGTATGACTGTATAGCCCCAAATGTGTGCTATATAATTGGCAGAATCAAAATTCAGATTTTAAGGTTTTAGACTTTGAAAAGCTGAGGGAATAAAAACAATTGCCCCCCCCCAAAAAAAACCCAATCAGAAAGGCTGTGATTGGCTGCCGTCAGTATCCTGTATTTCATGGTGGATAATTGGATCAGGATAGGGGGCAGTGATTATTGGCTCTCTGTAAAGAATCACAGAATCATAAAGTTGGATTGGAAGACACAAGATTTACCCACTTTGGAAGAATGGCAGATGAAAGTGATGGATTACATGGAATTGGCGGAAATGACTGGTAGAATCTGAGTCCAGGGAGAAGAGTCGGTGGAAGAAGATTGGAAGAAATTTAAAGACTATTTACAGAAGTATTGCAAAATTAATGAATGTTAGAATGATGTTTGAATGAAGTTAAGCGGTTTCTAGCTGTAATGATATAAAAGAATATGGAAAACTGGATTTTTAAATAGGTAAAAATATAATGTTATAATATATTAAGATCAAAGATCAGGATAATAAGGAGGGAAAGAAATTGCTGAATTAATTAACTGAATTGGAATACAAAAAAGGGAGGTATGAGGAGGTCAGGAAAACAAGGATATGAATGTAAGATATGGAAAGGTTGATTTTTTATATTTTTTTATCTGTGTACTTATTCTGTATTTTTCTTGTATTTTTATTTTTGTCTTTTATTCCTGTATTTTTTGCTTTAATGCAATTCCTTTTTTCTGAAACTTTAATAAATATTTATTAAAAAAACCAAAAAACAGAATCATAAAGTTGGAAGGGATCCTGAGGGTCATCTAGACCAACCCCTGCAATGCAGGTGTCTGGACACAGCGGCAGAGCAAGCCGGTTGGGCGCCTGGGGCAGCGCGCATGCCCTGCGCCCGGGGGCGGGACCAGACACCTGCAGGGGCGGGGCCAGCCGGGACAGGATGCTCCGGGGACCACTAGAGTCTGCCTGCCTCCTCCCATTCAGCCGCCCTACAGCTGAGGGTGAGGCAGCGGGAAGACCGTTTGGGGCAGGGTGAAGCCAGCGGGCACCCAAGCCACCGCGTCACTTCCCAGGAGAGACGCATAGTGAGTGACACCTGGCATTTTGTCACCCCCTCAGTGGTGACACCCGGGGCGGTCCGCACCCCACCGCACCCCCCTTCCTCCGCCCCTGTGTGGACATGCTGTCTCAGGCATGAAAACATCTTACGCCATTTCTATTTATCAGACATTTTAAAAAGCAATACAGTGGTACCTCGGGTTACATACACTTCAGGTTACAGACACTTCAGGTTGCAGACTCCCCTAACCCAGAAATAGTACCTCGGGTTAAGAGCTTTGCTTCAGGATGAGAATAGAAATCGTGCTCCAGCAGCGCCGCAGCAGCGGGAGGCCCCATTAGCTAAAGTGGTACCTCAGGTTAAGAACAGTTTCAGGTTAACAACGGACCTCCAGAATGAATTAAGTTCTTAACCCAAGGTACCACTGTATTGAGAATATTTTGCGCGCACGCACACACACACACACACGTAATATAATATAATATACTCTTTCTTTCTCTTTCTCTCTTTCATTGGTTACAAAATCCTGAAAAGCCAGCCTTTCTCTTAGCCATCTGTGTGTTGAAAAGACACCAGCCTAAATCCACAAATTAAGGCAAAACCCTTATTGTATTTAAATCACATTTAATTAATTGCCTGAATAGGCCTAAAACCTATTGCATTCTCTCAAGCAGCTTGTCGATTGGGCTGTCTCTTTAAATTGCCCCGTCTTTCAAAGCATGGGCTAATGTCCTGGTCTCCTTTTTCAAAGGTAGCCCTGAAGAATCAGCCTCTTCTTTGATGCAAGGTGAAGGACCTCTACTTTGGGGGGCCTTGAAGATTGAACTGTTATGGGGACCCCTTCGCAACGAGCAATGAGGTCTGGGCAACTGCTGTTGTCTGCTTCAAAAAGGTTTGTTCCATGACAGATCTCTCCCTCTCCCTCCATCTCTCTCTCTCTCTCTCTCTCTCTCTCTCTCTCTCTCTATATATATATATATATATATATATATATATACAGTGGTACCTCTAGGAGTCTTGGTTGACTACAAACTTGACATGAGCCAACAGTGTGACGCGGCAGCTAAAAAAGCCAATGCAATTCTGGGCTGCATCAATAGGAGTATAGCATCTAGATCAAGGGAAGTAATAGTGCCACTGTATTCTGCTCTGGTCAGACCTCACCTGGAGTACTGTGTCCAGTTCTGGGCACCACAGTTCAAGAAGGACACTGACAAACTGGAACGTGTCCAGAGGAGGGCAACCAAAATGGTCAAAGGCCTGGAAACGATGCCTTATGAGGAACGGCTAAGGGAGCAGGGCATGTTTAGCCTGGAGAAGAGGAGGTTAAGGGGTGATATGATAGCCATGTTCAAATATATAAAAGGATGTCACATAGAGGAGGGAGAAAGGTTGTTTTCTGCTGCTCCAGAGAAGCGGGCACGGAGCAATGGCTCCAAACTACAAGAAAGAAGATTCCACCTAAACATTAGGAAGAACTTCCTGACAGTAAGAGCTGTTTGACAGTGGAATTTGCTGCCAAGGAGTGTGGTGGAGTCTCCTTTTTTGGAGGTCTTTAAGCAGAGGCTTGACAACCATATGTCAGGAGTGCTCTGATGGTGTTTCCTGCTTGGCAGGGGGTTGGACTCAATGGCCCTTGTGGTCTCTTCCAACTCTATGATTCTATGATTCTAGGTTACATACGCTTCAGGTTATATATGCTTCAGGTTACAGACTCCGCTAACCCAGAAATAGTACCTAGGGTTAAGAACTTTGCTTCAGGATGAGAACAGAACTCATGCTCCGGTGGCGCGGCAGCAGTGGGAGGCCCCATTAGCTAAAGTGGTGCTTCAGGTTAAGAACAGTTTCAGCTTAAGAACGGACCTCTGGAACGAATTAAGTACTTAACCCGAGGTACCACTGTATAAACTGCTACATCTCAGATTTTGATTTAAATTGCTGTACTGGATTATCTCACATGCCAAAGTCACTGGTGTGAATAAAAATTTCCCAGGGCTTTTTTTCCAGCCGGAACTTGGTGGAACTCAGTTCCAGCACCTCTCAGGTGAGCCCCATTGCCACTGTAAGAGAACAAGAGAAGCGTTCATGGTGAGTTCTGGCACTGCTTTTGTGGGAATGTTGTGGATAGAAAGGTAAAGGTAAAGGGACCCTTGACCATTAGGTCCAGTCATAACCGACTCTGGGGTTGCGGCGCTCATCTCGCTTTATTGGCCAAGGGAGCTGGCGTACAGCTTCCGGGTCATGTGGCCAGCATGACTAAGCCGGTTCTGGCGAATCAGAGCAGCGCACGGAAACGCCGTTTACCTTCCCGCCGGAGCGGTACCTATTTATCTACTTGTACTTTGATGTGCTTTCGAACTGCTAGGTTGGCAGGAGCAGGGACTGAGCAACGGGAGCTCTCCCCCGTCGCGGGGATTCGAACCGCCAACCTTCTGATCGGCAAGTCCTAGGCTCTGTGGTTTAACCCACAGTGCCACCCGTGTCCCTTATCCGTGTGGATAGTAGGAGAGGATACATTGATTAAATATTATCCTTCCTCACTCACGCTAGCGAGTCAATAGCAGAGCACATTCCAGGAAGCTAGTTGGTAGATTTGTTAGAATCTCTTGAGTTAAGCAATCCAGTCTAGTTTTTGGAGTAGCCTAGGGTCTCTCTTCATCCAAATCTGGCCCTGGTCTGGGTCCTCTAGGATTAGGAGCCCTGAAGTTTAAGCTTCGTTAGTTTCATAATAGATCCACCCCTATTTGGCTTTATCCTTCTAGGTAGCTTTCATCCATAGCTCAGTGTTGCGCTAAGCAGCAGATGGCCAGACAACATCTCTGCAGTATCTTCTGAAGGGCTCACAGCCTCCACACAGCTTCCAAGATCTTCTTGGCTGACCAGCAACCACCTAGTAGCCAACCACTCCTGCCCCCTCAGCCTTGCTCCCCACCTCAGACACGTCATCCCTAGCTAATGGGATCAGCAGTCAGGGGTGATGGGGGTTGTAGTCTGGGGAACTGTAAAGTGTTGCTTGTCCATTTTGTCCTGCCCTGCCCAGCGAGAAGGAGGGTAATGACAAGCTGGAACGTGTGCAGAAGAGGGCTACCAAGATGATCAAGGGTCTCAAAACCATGCCTTATGAGGAACAGTTGAAGGAACTAGGTATGTTTAGCCTGGAAAAGAGGAGACTGAGAGGAGAGATGAGAGCCCTCTTCAAATATCTCAAGGGCTGTCACATGGAAGGGGAAGCAAGCTTGTTTTCCCCTGTTCTCTAGGGTGGGACTCGAATCAATGACTTCAAGCTACAACAAAGAAGATTACCCGAAGTATACCTGAAGGAGCATCTCCACCCCCATCATTCTGCCCGGACACTGAGATCCAGCGCCAAAGGCCTTCTGGCAGTTCCCTCATTGCGAGAAGTGAGGTTACAGGGAACCAGACAAAGAGCCTTCTCGGTGGTGGCGCCCACCCTGTGGAACACCCTCCCTTCAGATGTGAAGGAAATAAGCAGCTATCCTATCTTTAAAAAACATCTGAAGGGAGCCCTGTTCAGGGAAGTTTTTAATATTTAACGCTGTACTGTTTTTAACACTTGATTGGGAGCTGCCCAGAGTGGCTGGGGAAACTCAGCCAGATGGGCGGGGTATAAATAAATAAATTATTATTATTATTATTATTATTATTATTATTATTATGACTAAACATGAGGAAGAAAGTTCTGACAGTAAGAGCTGTTTGATGGTGGAATGGTCTCCCTTGGGAGCTTGTGGACTCTCCATCCTTGGAAGTTTCGAAGTAGAGGTTGGGTGGCCGTCTGTCATGGACGCCTTAGCTGAGATTCCTAAATTGCAGGGGGTTGGACTGGATGACCCCTTCCAACTCCACAACTCTATGATTTTACATACTGGGGCCTTCCTGGTTGGTGTGGTGTTGATTTGAAAGGTACCCTGGGCCAGAAACTCCCAGAGAGGAAGTCATTATGTTCTACTGCTGAGGTTGCTTTCCAGCATCAGGTCAAAGCAAGGGGCTTCCTACGTAGGTCAGTCTGACATGTAGGTCAGATTTTTTTTTAATGGTGGGTTTCTTTCAATGATGCAAATACAGTGGTACCTCAGGTTACATACGCTTCAGGTTACAGACGCCGCTAACCCAGAAATAGTGCTTCAGGTTTAGAACTTGGCTTCAGGATGAGAACAGAAATCGTGCTCCGGCGGCGCGGCAGCAGCAGGAGGCCCCATTAGCTAAAGTGGTGCTTCAGGTTAAGAACAGTTTCAGGTTAAGAACGGACCTCTGGAACGAATTAAGCGCTTAACCCGAGTGGGGGTGGGGTGGGTGGGAATGGAGAATAACCCAAACTTCCTATCTTTCTCCCTGCTCCTTGCCTCCCCCCACTCCTGCCTGCAACAGACAGAGCTGGCCGCAAGCACACTGTGTTGACACGCATCGCTCTCTGTTCCTTTTCCTGCTCCTTTGCCAAAACATCTCCTGCTGTTTATTTATTTATTTCCTCCCGATAATGGAGGGGATCGTGTTTCCGGAAGAGCGCCAGCAGATGATACGAGCCCCGGCGCTGATACTGCCAGCGTAGCCTATGCCAGCTTTTTCTGCCGGAAAAAATTCATTTTTTCCAGAAGGAAGCCATGAGTGTGAAGTGGAATCCAAATTCGATTTCTCTGCACTTTCAACGCTCCCCCCCCCTTTCCTCTTATATTTGTTATCGCACAGCAGCCCACCAGGTGGGGCAATGGAGGAGCTCATTCAGCTGCAACTCAGAGCCTTAATCCAATTTACAGTTTCTCTCAGAGAGATAATTACAGCCGTTAAACCAGTTAGTGCGCCACAAAGAAGCTCTCCTACAAAGTTCTAGTCCTGTCTTTCAAAATCTCACCTAAAGTATTAGGGGATCTCGGGAAAGTGTGGGGCAGCAGGGACAGATGGAGTCTGCCTGCAGAAAACCTGAAGGTTCTCTGTTAAAAGGTAAAGGTAAAGGGACCCCTGACCGTTAGGTCCAAATCATAGAATAGAATCATAGAATCATAGAATCATAGAGTTGGAAGAGACCACAAGGGCCATCGAGTCCAACCCCCTGCCAAGCAGGAAACACCATCAGAGCACTCCTGACATATGGTTGTCAAGGTCCAGTCGCAAACGACTCTGGGGTTGTGGCGCTCATCTCACTCTACAGTAGTACCTCAGGTTACATATGCTTCAGGTTACATACGCTTCAGGTTTCACACTTGCTAACTGAGAAATAGTGCTTCAGGTTAAGAACTTTGCTTCAGGATGAGAACAGAAATCGTGCTCCGGCAGCACAGCGGCAGCAGGAGGCCCCACTACCTAAAGTGGTGCTTCAGGTTAAGAACAGTTTCAGGTTAAGAACGGACCTCCGGAACGATTTAAGTACGTAACCAGAGGTAGTACTGTATGGGCCAAGGGAGCCGGCATACAGCTTCCGGGTCATGTGGCCAGCATGACTAAGCCGCTTCTGACAAACCAGAGCAGCACACAGAAAGGCCGTTTACCTTCCTGCCGGAGTGGTACCTATTTATCTACTTGAACTTTGACATGCTTTCGAACTGCTAGGTTGGCAGGAGCTGGGACAGGAGCTCACCCCGTCGTGGGGATTTGAACCGCCAACCTTCTGATCGGCAAGCCCAAAAGGCTCAGTGGTTTAGACCACAGCTAAGTGTTAGCTTTCCTTTATAAACACTTATAACAGATCTTCCAAGTGTCCCTATTTTCCAGAGTCAGTCCCGTATTTACAGAAGTCATCCTGGCTTCTCATTTGATCCCAGAATGTCCCGCTTTTCTTTAGGACATCCCCATTTTCATCAAAGAAATGTTAGGGGGTAAGGTAGGACATCCTTATTTTCATTGTCAAAATGTTATGCAAGCTCCGAGCCAAGGAGATAAGTAACTATACAACCTTTAGAAGACATCTGAAGGCAGCCCTGTCTAGGAAAGGGTTTTTTATGTTTAATGTTTTATTGCGTTTTTGTATATGTTGGAAGCTGCCCAGAGTGGCTGGGGCAACCCAGTCAGATGCACAGGGAAGAAGAGGAGGAGGACGAGGAGTTTGGATTTGATATCCCACTTTATCACTACCCTAAGTCTCAAAGCGGCTAACATTCTCCTTTCCCTTCCTCCCTCACAACAAACACTCTGTGAGGTGAGTGAGGCTGAGAGACTTCAGAGAAGTGTGACTGGCCCAAGGTCACCCAGCAGCTGCATGTGGAGGAGCCGGGAAGTGAACCCAGTTCACCAGATTACGAGTCCACCGCTCTTAACCACTACACTACACTGGCTCACTTTTTTTCTTCACAAGGATAAAAGCTTGCTGAGAAAGACAACAGCAGTGAAGGTATGTGGTAGAGCACATGTTTTTCAGGCAGTCCTTGGCATCCCCGGGTAGAGCTGGGAAAGATCACAGAACTGGAAGGGACCAGGAGGGTCATGTAGTCCAACCCCCTGGAATGCAGGAATCTTTTGCCCATCATTGGTCTCAAACTCATAACCCTGAACTTCAGAGTCTTATGCTCTATGGACTGAGCTATCCCAGCTATTAAAAAAAATATTGGGTGGGCACCTTTTATCATATGTGGTGGAAGTGTAAGGTAATAAAAGCATTCTGGGAAATGATATATAATGAGTTGGAAAAAATGCTTAAAATAACTTTTGTGAAAAAACCAGAAGCTTTGCTATTAGGAATTATAGGTGCAGAAATACCAAAGGAGCAGAAAAGACTGTTTATGTTTGTGACGACAGCTGCGCGGATGCTCTTAGCCCAGAAATGGACGGAAGACAAAATCTATACGAAAGAAGAATGGTTAATCAAGTTGATGGATTATGCCGAACTGGCAAAAATGACTGGAAAGATCAGAAACCAGGAAGATAAAAACTTTAATAAGGAATGGGGAAATTTTATAACTTATCTTGGAAAACACTGTAAACGATTAAAAACATTAGCAGAATTGTAACAGCACTTGCAATGTAGCAAGAACGATGGATATAATGGAGTTTTCAAAGAAAAAAATGGAGAACAATATAAGATGCAATGGGAAGAGGTTAAAAAGGGAACCCGTGGGGTTGGGGGTGGGGGGAAGTCCAAGGCGAATCCTATATTTTTGTGATGTTAACTGTGCTGGTCCCGGGGGGTTACCTCGCGACATGGTCCAAGTCCAGTCCGAGGTCAAGGGTGTGGTATGGAGGCTGTCCGTCAAGGCTGAAGTGGGGTCCAAGGCAAGGAGTCGGGTGTGGTCAGAAACCCTGGCAGGAGAGCAGGACAGGGTGCAGGCAGGAACAGGTTACCAACAACGTTGCTCCCGCAACCTGGGACTGGGCTGGCTGGCTTTTATCTGCCCCGAGGCATAGGGCGGCCCCGGTCCACAGGTGACTCGCCTCTCCTTGCCTGGAGGCAAGCACTCTTCCTGCGGGAACTTAGTTCCCTCCGCCTCTCTGCCCTGAGGCTCTGCAGCTCAGGAGAGGCTGGAGGGTTACCGGACCCAGAGGCAACCTCAGCTTCCCCTGACGGGGCTGAGAGTGGAGCACCTGCAGGCAATGGCTCCTCCATCGCCTCAGGAGCCAGAGCAGACTCAGCTGATGCCTGCACCTGAGGATCCAGCACAGGTGAGGTGACCCTTCAGGCTCATGCCCCAGCCCCGGCTCAGCTGGTCCTGGAGGCAGGAACTCCTGTGCAGGCTGGGATTCCTCAGGGTCAGCCTCTGATTCTGATTCCCAGGCCATCACATTAACTCACATTTGAATGTAAATGTCAGGGAACTGCCATCAGCTCAGAGCGAGAGATGGAAGGGCAGTTGTGTTCTAGGGAGCCTCCGAAAATCTTGTGAAGCACTTCCTCCTCTGGCGAGGAGGAAAGCCCCACCTGAGTGGAGAAGAGGCGCAGGGACCAGGGGATGCTAGGGAGAGCCTCAACACCAAGCCTGAGCAAACCGGAGAGGCGGGAAGTACGCCCTTGCCAGCGCCCATTCTGCGCAGTAGTCTTTGGCACAGGGAGGGGTGGAAAAGGCTGGGGGTGACGCGACTTTTATGCTGGGGGAAGTACAAAAACCGACCACTCCCGGATTCTGCTAGCGATTGAGCCAGACATGAACTTACGACGCTCTTCACTGTAAATAGTTTGCACCAAGAATAAAGCCTGTAAAAGACAGGTCAGAGTCTTCCCTGGTTACACTCGAGCAACTACAACAGCATCTGACAGCAAACGTTAACTGTAACATCAAATAAAAATGTATATATATAAAAAAAATAACAAGAAAATTGGCCTCAGTACAGTGGTACCTCAGGTTAAGTACTTAATTCGTTCCAGAGGTCCATTCTTAACCTGAAACTGTTCTTAACCTGAAGCACCACTTTAGCTAATGGGGCCTCCTGCTGCCGCTGCACCGCCGGAGCACGATTTCTGTTCTTATCCTGAAGCAAAGTTCTTAACCTGAGGCACTATTTCGGGTTAGTGGAGTCTGTAACCTGAAGCGTATGTAACCTGAAGTGTATGTAACCACTGTATAAGGCAGTTTCCTGCGACCTTCACAGGTCCTCTGTTGATATGTGGCCACTTTCATATTACATGGGCAATTCTGCCCTGAACAACAAAGCTGTGCTTGCCCAGCCCTTCCCCGTCTGCCTGTGATTGTCGGCAACAGTAAGTGATGTTGACATGGAGCATCGCTGCGTCTTAAAAAATGGCAGGTCCCTGTAACTGACCCTCCTCATCACGGACACACGATGCGTCTTTTATCGACGAAAGGACATTTCATCTTTTGCGTTATACAGTGGTGCCCCGCAAGACGAATGCCTCGCGAGATGAAAAACTCGCAAAACGAAAGGTTTTTTCGTTTTTGAGTTGCTTCGCAAGACGAATTTCCCTATGGGCTTGCTTCGCAAAACGAAGCTTGCCCCGCAAGCTCCGGGGACAGCGGGAAGCGCAGCGCGTCTTCCCCACTGTCCCCAGACCTCTTTTGAACCAAGGGACAGCAAGGGGGAGAAGCGATCTTCTCCTCTCCGCCCCTTGCTTCAAAAGAGGGGACAGAGTGGCGCTTCCCCTCTGTCCCCAGACGGTCTCCATAGGAACGCATTGATTGATTTTCAATGCATTCCTATGGGAAACCGTGCTTCGCAAGACGAAAAACTCGCAAGAAGAAAAAACTTGCAGAACGAATTAATTTCGTCTTGCGAGGCACCACTGTACATGCATGCCAGGTTAAAGCGCTGCCTATTTTGATCTGGTCTGAGCTCAGCGGATCTGTTGCTTGATTTGAGACAAATGCTGAAACTCCTTTCTCCCTGAAGACGAAACATTGGATCAGCCTGGATAAGGGGATGTGCTACAGAAAAACTGGTTTAACAGCCTGAATGCAGGGCATGTGAAGGAGAGGAAAGAAATTAGGAAGGGCAATAATGAAAAACCTGTTCACTTCTACGCCAGGAATTCCTGAAATTCAGAAACTGTATACTGGAGTGAAAAGGTTTGAGATTTGGGCTTAGCAACTGGCCTGGCAAAGGAGAAACCAAGCAGTCACAGCCAGGGCGCCCTTCTGCTTGATCAGATACTTGGGGCAGCAAGTTTATATAGCTCATAAACAGCGGTCAGAAATATGTTGATCTCTCTGCAGATTGATGGGTATGGCCTTAAATGCTCTATGAAATACAGATTGCATTCCCCCCCCCCCGAGACAGGGTTGGACTCAAAAGAACAAGCACAACAATCTGGGAATAACCAGAGACTACGGATTTGGGATGAAGCGGGATTTGTTTGGTTACATTTTAATTCAAAACTAAGACAAGCCTATGCGTGAAGCAAAAAGGAAGTTCTCATACAAAATTCACGCCTCTCCAAATTTTGCAACACAATTCTCCAAACAAAAAATGTTTTTGGGGGACACATACAAGTATGCACAATGTACAAAATGCTTAGTGTTAGGCAAAACTGCATAGGAAAATGCATATATTAGGACACATGAAGGCAAAAAAAAAAAATGTTTATAACCTTTCAGTGCATTTTTTTTAATTAAAAAAAAATCACATCTAATGCAAACTGAACTTGAGATTGGAAATATGAAAAACTAAGATAAACCGAAATGGACACATTCTTCAGAGTTCATGTGTCCTCTTTTATCATGTTTTTAGTCCAAAAATTTAACACATACATTTCAGTGCATAATAAAAAAATTATTTGTTGTTGTCAACTTCCCACCCTCTTTTCCATGGTGTTTTTATTTCTCTCCCTCTGCTGCACTCTTGTCTTCTATCTCTTATTTCTTAACAACACTACTATAATCTTTAAATTCTTCAGTTGCTCATAGTTCAAATCCTGACCACATATTCAGCTTATAATAATATTTCTTTAAATCAGGCGTGGCCAAACTTGGCCCTCCAGGTGTTTTAGGACTACAACTCCCATCATCGCTACCTAACAGGACTTGTGGTCAGAGATGATGGGAATGGTAGTCCCAAAACATCTGGAGGGCCATGCCTGCTTTAAATAGTCCGAAAAAGACTTCCATTCTTCCACAAAACCTTTGTCATTAATTCTCTTATTTTGGTTGTTAACTTTGCCAGTTCTGCATAGTCCATCACCTTAACTTATCCATTCTTCTTTGGTGGAAACTTCCGGTTGCTTCCATTTTTGTGCATAAAGAATCCCAGCTACAGTTGTAACATACATAAACAGCTTAATCACCTTTTAGGGGACTTCGGTCCTGATAATGCTTAGTAGAAAAGCTTCAGATTTTTTTGGAAGAGGTATGATGATATTGGGACGTGGGTGGCACTGTGGTCTAAACCACAGAGCCTAGGGCTTGCCGATCAGAAGGTTGGCGGTTTGAATCCCCGTGACAGGGTGAGCTCCCATTGCTCGGTCCCAGCTCCTGCCAACCTAGAAGTTCGAAAGCACGTCAAAGTGCAAGTAGATAAATAGGTACCACCCTGGCAGGAAGGTAAACGGCATTTCCATGCGGTGCTCTGGTTCGCCAGAAGCGGCTTAGTCATGCTGGAGGACAAACACCAGCTCCCTCGGCCAGTAAAGCAAAATGAGTGCTGCAACCCCAGAGTCGTCCATGACTGGACCTAACAGTCAGGGGTCCCTTTAACTTTATGATGATATTAAACATCTTTTTTTATTGCATCATATATTATTTCCCCAAATACCGTTGCTTTCTTAGAAGTCCACCACATATGAAAAAAGGGTTCATGTGTCCTATTTTACAGAGAACAGTCTCCTCTTTGAAGGATTGTGTGTCTATGTTTGGTTTAAGGGGAGAGAACCATAAGAAGGAGGACAATCGGGGCCTTGAAGTTGTCCATCAAGAGTTAGCACAGACTTCCTCAGCCTCAGCCCTCCAGATGTTTTTGGCCTACAACTCCTATGATCCCTAGCTAGCAGGACCAGTGATCAGGGATGATGGGAATTGTAGTCTCAAAACATCTGGAGGGCTGAGGTTGAGGAAGCCTGTGCTAACTCTTGATGGACCACTTCAAGGCCTTGATTCTCCTCCCGTCCTATGGTTAGCACCTAGAAAGTAGATTGAGCAGACGCACAGATGACCTGGCCACTGTCTTTCTAACTATGGTAAGATGTATTTCTGTTTAAATTAATCATTTCTAAATTTGCAGTTAAACATATAAATTAGGAAATGCATTTTTTTTATCCATGTTTTGCCTCTCTCTCTCTCTTTTGGTGTTGCATAAGTGTCTCCCCTAGTACTATAGGACGACGCAGACACATTTGCTAGGTCTAATTGTACTAGAAGCCAACCGAAGGAGGAACCAAACGCCAAATTTGCTTTGGGCATCATGGCCAAGTCCAAATCAACATGGATCTGCAAAGAAGGGATCTCTCCATCTCTCTGCCTTTGGGCAGCCGCCAATGGAGCCTGCTGCACCAGGGCTTGCTGTGACGTGCTGTGGGGAGAAGTCCAAAATGCGGCGGCAATTTGACAGCCTGTGTGATGCATAATGGCACAGATGCTCCTGTGTTAATATGGGCTCTTGCTCACTCCCATTCTGATTACAGGCATGGGTGTTGCTGGCTGAGGGATCACCTCAACTCGTTCCAGCAGATTCATGAGGCCTGGGAAGCAACCCTTCCTAAGAAGGAAAGCTAGGCAAAGGCATTGGGTAGTGTTCAACCAAACATTTGTTCTAGTGCAATGACTTTTGGCTACGTAGTGTAACTTCTCTGCCCTCTCCTCTCCCAAAGTACCCCCCCAAATTTGCTCTGGGGTTTTCCCCAGCCCACTGAATCAGATTTAGGAGGTACATGGAGAGAGGAGAGGGTAGGGAATTCAGATTGCCCAGCTAAAAGTTATTGCACTAGCACAACTAGATGGCTACCCCCATGCAGTGGCATAACATGGGTTGCCGGTGCCCGGGGCAAGTTGACTATCCTCAGCACCACCCACTGATAGGCTGGAACAAAGGGACAATAACTCAGTCAGCTCCCCAAGTGGCAGCCGTGGCAGCTCATGAGCATCAAACACGGCGGAGAGTGGGACAGGGGATTGGTCAGGAATGGATACCATTCTAAAGTCCACGCAGAGGACACCTTAACAACTGTCTGTCAGCCAAATCTGCTCCTAAGTCTGCCCATGCAAACATTGGGAAATTTTCTGCGTGAGTGGGAGGGAGTGCTATTTTTTTATTATAACTACTTACTTTTTGTTTTGAAATTTTGCGCCCCGAATAATTTTGTGCCCAGGGAAAACCACCCCTGTGGCCCTGCCCATGCTATGCCACTGCCACCACGCCCTCTGAATGTAGGGTCCTCTAGATTTACTCTTCCCATTCGATTAAGAGTGCTTCTGAGCATCATGGTCAAATTGGGCAAATCTAAGAATAATAGATCTTAGTCCAGGGGATGGGACTTGGATGCAGCCCAGCTGTGCTCTGCTGTCCCTGCACCCTTGGCTTTCGGCTTTCTCCCAACATAGCCATTGCCAGACCTTACCCTTGGCAGCGCTGTACCTTCGTTCCATCTTTCCTTCCCTGGACAAACACCTCTGTTTGCACCTCAGCCCAGTTTCCCCTCTTCTCTCCTTGAGATCTAGCAAAATGGCTGGGACCAAAGCAGTTCTGTAGATGGCAACCTCACTGTTGGTAGCAGATATGAAGGTCTCTGGTACTTGCTGCCCTTCTGTAGCCATTCACAGTTCTGGCCACTTTTCTTCTGACTTGCTCTTTCCCAGTGGTGATGGAATAGGCCCCAGGCAGAGTTCTGTGCCTTCTGAGAGGGTTGGCCACTGTGAGAACAGGATGATAGTCTTCATGGGCCATTGGCCTGATGGTTTTCCCAGTAGTGATGTATGGAAGTGAGAGCTGGACCATAAAGAAGGCTGATCCCCGAAGAATTGATGCTTTTGAATTCTGGTGCTGGAGGAGACTCTTGAGAATCCCATGGACTGCAAGTAGATCAAACCTATCCATTCTGAAGGAAATCAGCCCTGAGTGCTCACTGGAAGGACAGATCGTGAAGCTGAGGCTCCAAGACTTTGGCCACCTCATGAGAAGAGAAGACTCCCTGGAAAAGACCCTGATGTTGGGAAAGATGGAGGGCACAAGGAGAAGGGGAAGACAGAGGACGAGATGGTTGGACAGTGTTCTCGAAGCTACCAGCATGAGTTTGACCAAACTGCGGGAGGCAGTGGAAGACAGGAGTGCCTGGCGTGCTCTGGTCCATGGGGTCATGAAGAGTTGGACACGACTAAACAACAACAACAGCAGGTTTCTTTTGTGTCCTTAGCAGCATAGCGCCACTCCAGAAACTGAGGGATAGCTCAGTTGGTAGAGCATAAGAGTCTTCATCTCAGGGTTGTGGGTTTGAGCGTCAAGAAAGATTCCTGCACTGCAGAAAGTTGGACCTTCCAACTTTACAATTCTATGATTCTATTACTTCACCCACTCCTTTGTGGATACTAGGAGTGATGAAAGAGAGAGCTGTCTTTTCCACTGCTGTAAAGCTCTGAGCCCCACACATTTCTTTCACGGTACCCACTTTGTACTGTGTGCCCCCCTGCACATCATTGGCAAGAGGCGTACCAAAGTGAAGCCAATCACATCTGCAGAGCAACCTCCTGAAAAGCAAATTCTGTCTCTTTAAATGTAATACAAGTTTTTTTTAAAAAAAAAAACACCAAGAAAAAGAATTGACAAGCTCCCTCGCTCTCTCAGAAGAGTGAGAAATTTTCATTGATTGATTTCTTCATGGCTTCTTAAACAGATAATTAATTCACCACGAACCTCCGGACACTCCGTAGCTAGTCGTTAATATTGTAAATTCAGATATACTTCAATAATCGCCTGACCCCCCCGTCACCCTGTAATAGATAGCCACGGCGTTATGCTGATGTGCTGCTGGGGGGGAGCAAATCAATTTGAGAAGACATGAAGGGATCACCTAGTGAAAGGAAGCTATTGATTCTCTCTTATAAGCCACTGCTATAATATTTATTCTTTTGTAAACAGAATTAACCCGGCACCATGGGTCATTCCTATTGAGTAGCATTCTTCGTGTTCATATAGTAATACAGATTGTAGCAGACAAGGTGGAAACAACAGACAAGACATCAAAACCACACCACTTACTTCGAACATGCTTGTCACGGGCCTGTTGCTCTTTGAAGAGGCCATTCAGCAACCACAGAAATCTTACCAAATTAACCACTTCTAAGGTTCAGGATCTGTACGCATCTGAAGCTGCGGTGGGGGGTTGCATGCTGCTGAGCGGACGATTGCACAAGGACGCCGTTCTGCTGAGTATCACCAGAGCATGGACATGTATCCAAGCTGATAGATCTTGAAGTACAACCATTGATAAGCCACAGATAGCCAACTAGAGGTCCTAAGCGATCTCAGGGTAAGGTAAAAAGGCAAAGGACCCCTGAACAGGTAAGTCCAGTCAAAGGCAACTATGGGTTGTGGCGCTCATCTCACTTTCAGGCCAAGGGAGCCAGCATTTTTCTGCAGACGTCTCCACCCCCATCGTTCAGCACCGAGGGCCTTCTGGCGGTTCCCTCATTGAGAGAAGTGAGGTTACAGGGAACCAGACAGAGGGCCTTCTCGGTAGTGGCGCCCACCCTGTGAAGGAAATAAGCAGCTCTCCTATCTTTAAAAGACAACTGAAGGCAGCCCTGTTCAGGGAAGTTTTTAATATTTAATGCTGTACTGTTTTTAACATTTGACTGGGAGCCGCCCAGGGTGGCTGGGGAAACTCAGCCAGATGGGCGGGGTATAAATAATTTATTATTATTATTATTATTATTATTATTATTATTATTATTATTATTATTATTAATTTCTGGGTCATGTGGCCAGCATGACTGAAGCGCACAGAAATGCCGTTTACCTTTCCGCCGGAGCGGTACCTATTTGTCTACTTGCACTGGCGTGCTTTCAAACTGCTAGGTTGGCAGGAGCTGGGCAGAGCAATGGGAGCTCACCCCATCGCAGGGATTTAAACCGCCGACCTTCTGATTGGCAAGCCCAAGAGCCTCAGTGGTTTACATCACAGCATCACCCTTGTCCTTTATCTCAGTGTACAGTCTTCCTGTGCCATACATGGCCTCCTCCCCACACATTTTATTTAATAGCCCTTCTTTCTGCTTCCTGCTGCCTTTACGTACTCAAAGTTTGAGCATGAGGCAGGCTGAACACTCCGCCTCACACAGCACATTTTGGAGCACACTGTTATTTTCCAACACGGCCCAGCTCCAGAAGAATTGCTGTGGGAAAGGCACAGACCTGTCTGGAGTGGCGTGCTGTAGCCATTTCCAAACATGTCTACAGTGGTACTGAAGGAATGGGTTTCTGTGCAGTCAGTTTGAAACTGACCCCAAATCCCCATTTTTCCTCCTCCAAGAGAGCATTTCTAAAATGCTCTAACTTGAGCTCTTGAGCCAAAACCCAGCTGTATAAACAAGTGCTCAAAGCTCTCTCCCTTATCAGTCCGTGACGGCAATGAGTGGCCTTGCCAGTTCCAGTAGAGCAGGGATGACGCGTCTGGGTCTTATCTTACATCCTGACCACAAAGACGCACAGACCTTGTCAAGTCTGACAAGAGACCCGGGAACGGCGCCAGGAGTTGGTGACCTCCTACCCCAAGATAAGAGTATAGGAACAGGAACAACCTTTTATGGTCAAGTGTACAGGAAGAGGAAAACCCTTTTATGGTTAAGAGTACCGGAGCAGGAACATATGTGATGTCAACCTGCGTGTATAAGCTGATGTGGCTGGATTCCTGGGGAAGAGGGGAGAGGGTGCCTGGAGGATTGGCAGATAGCTCATTTCTTTGGACTTACTGTGGACTGACCACACAAGTGCCTTCTGCTATCCGGAGAGCAGAGTAAACTCTTTCTCTGAATCAACCTCGGTGTCATTTGACTTCCTTCCTCCCTCCCAGGAGCAACGCAGACCCCACCAGTCGGTAAAGTCTAATAAGGCTACAGTACCTCGGTTCCCAAATGGCTTAGTTGTCAAACAAATCGGCTCCCGAACACCGCAAACCTGAAGTAAGTGTTCCAATTTGTGAACACTTTTCAGAAGCCGAATGTCCGAAAAGTCTTCCGCGGCTTTCAGTTGAGTGCAGGAAGCTCCTGCAGCCAATCAGAAGCCGCTCCTTGGTTTTCAAACCAAACAGATTCCCAGAACAGTTTAAGTTTGAGAACCAAGGTACCACTGTAGTGTATTGTGGTCACATCCACAGCATGCATTTAAATCACAGTTGTGGTTTCCCCTCAAAGAATCCTTCGAACTGTAGTTTACCCCTCACAGAGCTACAATTTCCAACTCCCTTAAACAGATTACAGTTCCCACGATTCTTTGGGACTTTATATACTTTAAAGGAATGTTGTGGATGGGACCGATGTGGCACTGTCTGAAGACAGCTCAGAAATTTCAGTCATCCTAGCTGCCATTACCGAGGAGCAAAGACTCTCCCAAAGCTGAGGAGATGGAGGAGAATGCATGGTAACTGCTAAGCCCTTGCATAACATCTTCCCCAAGCATGAGACAAGCCTGAGGGGACAGGAAGGAGGCAGTGGGCTTGTAAGGATGAGCTGGCATGGAATGCGGCAGTAAATGCCAAAGTCTGGCCCTGATCTTTGGAGGAGGCCTTGACCGTCAAGGATGAGTTCCAGAACTTTCCTGCCCTGGCTACTTCCTCGTCCCTATGAAGGGCCAGACGTAAGGTTCCTTTCTGCTTGGTTCGCTTTCCTTCTTCTTCCTTCCTTCCTGCTGGAAGTCAAGGAGAAATTAGACTGTTCAAATTGGGGCAGAAAATTGGAAAGGAACAGAGAACGCTAAAGAGAGGTGAAGGAGCCAAGCCTGTGAAGGGCTCTTGCGCAGAGCGAAATCCCTAATTAAAAGACAGACAGACCCATTCAGAGGGAAGACAATGAGACAGTCTGTCGAGCAGAACCAGGAAGCCATGAAAGGAGGCTGGAGCCGCCGCATCTCCCCTTGGAGCCTTGCAAAGGGCTTCATTTCACGGGGAGACCCCCAGCGGCCCACCTTGGCTTGCCTGCACCGAGATGCGAAGTCAAAGAGATTTGCATCTTCCCATTTGCGCGGGAGAAGGTGGCGGAGGTCAGAGGCAAAGCCGGCTCAGCAATTCCTTTTGTGCTTCCTGCTAATTTTTGTTGTCGCTGTGGCTCAATAGTTAAACTCTCTTTACCCTTGGAGGGGGCACCTGGGGTCAGGTAAATGAAAGCAGCCCAGAGGGCAGCGTTTCTATGGCTGTAAGGAAGAGCAAACCTGACTTGTTGGGAGGGAGAAGAAGGAGATGCAGACAGAGCGTTGCCCCGTCTCTTTCCTGGGTCAGTTCCCCAATCCTTCTCATCAGACAAGCACCCTCCTGGCCTTTCTGCTTGAGCAGAACCCCTGAATGTGTTAATTAGCCGCAAGCCGGTGCCCCGAAAGGGCAAGGAGAGGAAGTGCAGCGTGAATCATAGGACAACTATGGAAAACTTGGCCTCCCTTCACACTTTGCTTGGCAAGAGGTGCGGTGGGAGCAGGCGGGATGCTGAGATCTTCCGATGCCCCTCCTCTAAAAGGACTCTTGCTGGCTCACGGTACTCCACACACACACACAACCTTTGGCTGGGAGAAGCCAGGGTGGGAGTGGGGAGCGTTTGCCAGGCCTGGTGGTTCCAGGAAGGGAATACTGAACCTGTCAATCTCCTAGAAAAGGCTTCCCGATTGACGGACAACAGCAGGATTTAAGACAGGGCTCTCTCCGAAACACAATTTTCAGCATCCTTAGGCAGCAGCACAAAGCAAGATCCTCTGTAGTCCAAGCATTCTACTCACGAGTAAGTAGAACGCTCAAGCAGGGTGAGCAAGCTAGATCTGCACCCCACTTTAGATTTTCCTTCCTGTTGGACAATTGGGGAAAACTTTTAAACTGGTTGCTATATAAAAGACTAACCGAGTGACGGGAAACTAATTGTGGAAGAAGAAGAAGAGTTTGGATTTGATATCCTGCTTTATCACTACCCGAAGGAGTCTCAAAGCGGCTAACATTCTCCTTTCCCTTCCTCCCCCACAACAAACACTCTGTGAGGTGAGTGAGGCTAAGAGACTTCAGAGAAGAGTGACTAGCCCAAGGTCACCCAGCAGCTGCATGTGGAGGAGCAGGGAAGTGAACCCGGTTCACCAGATTACGAGTCCACCCAGTGGCGTAGCGTGGGGGGTGCCAGGGGTGCCGGCCGCACCGGGCACAACATCTGGGGGGCGCGCGCTCGCTGCCTCCGGAGTCGCCGAAGAGCCTCGGGCGCAGGCTGTAGCGGAGCCGCATGTCTCGCGGAACCGACGAGCTGTGCGCGCGTCCGGGCTGAAGGCGCCCGGCAGGCAGCGGATCTCAGCGCTCGCCGCGGAGGACGCGCCAGGCAGCCCCTCCTCACAGCCCGCCTCCGCCGCTGCTGCTGCAGCTGCTGGGCCGTTGCATTTTCCTCGCCTCTCTGCCCCCCTCCTCCTCCGGGCAAGCGGCGTCGTTTGGGCGGCAGTGCCAGCGGCAACTCGCAGGTTAGGGGTTAGGGGGGGCGCAAATTACTTGCCTTGCCCCGGGTTAGGGGGCGCAAATTACTTGCGTTGCCCCGGGTGCTGACAACTCACACTACGCCGCTGAGTCCACCGCTCTTAACCACTACACCACACTGGATCTCTGGCTCACTGGAAGGCCATTGGGCTTTTTTTTAATTGGTTGCTGGGTTGATTTTTCTTCCCAGAAAGCCTGAAGAAGCCTTATGCTGAGTTGCATATACTGGCAGAATCAGAAATTAGGCCTGAGTTACAGGTTATATGTGGGTGGCTGTGTGGGTTAAGCCACAGAGCCTAGGGCTTGCCGATCAGAAAGTTGGTGGTTCGAATCCCCGCAACAGGGTGAGCTCCCATTGCTCAATCCTTGCTCCTGCCAACCTAGCAGTTTGAAAGCACATCAAAGTGCAAGTAGATAAATAGGTACTGCTCCGGCGGGAAGGTAAACGGCGTTTCCGTGTGCTGCTCTGGTTCGCCAGAACCGGCTTAGTCATGCTGACCACATGACCCGGAAGCTGTACGCCAGCTCCCTCGGCCAATAAAGCGAGATGAGCGCCGCAACCCCAGAGTCGGCCACGACTGGACCTAATGGTCAGGGGTCCCTTTACCCTTTACCTTTTTACAGGTTATATGGCCAACCCGCTAACTAATTGCCGTATGCGCAGTCCTGTTTCTCTTCCTCTAGGGTTGTTTTCATCCGTTGTCATCAAAGCCATTGTCGCTGTTTTGATCTGTAAGTTGTCTTGAGTCCCGTCTTGAGAAAATATGGTATATAAATAAAGATAATAATAATAATAACAATAATGTACTCAAGGAAGAAGAAGAAGAAATAACCACTATAATAATGAGTATAGTGAGTGCTTTAAAAGAGTAAAGGGTAACTTAGGGTAGATATTTTTTTTCAGTTTACTTTAAGTTATCTCTTTATTTCACCCTTCAGCAATAGGCACCCAATTCTGCTCTACTTATCATCATAATTGCACAGTTAAAAGACTCATTTCTTCTTTCTGCAGGCACACAAACAGGCAACTTTAATGCTGACTTGGTAGAGAATACAACTGAAACTGAAAAGCAAAGGAAATTTCAAGTAGTGGAGTCACATTCTAGCCCAGAATGCAGCATTCTAATATTTAACTCTTCAAGGCTGTTATCTTTTCAGGCTCGCTTACAGGGTGATTGTGATCATGAGGAATCCACTCTCAGTCAGGGAAAGTCTTGAATGAGCAAAATTTAAGGGGCTCTTCTCCCAAAAGGCTTTCGTTGTGTGCTCGCCCTACTTTATTCACTGAATTTTTCAGAGGGCCCCATTCTTATTTCTCTCCCATCCTTAAAGCAAGCTGCCATTCATTAAATGGAAGCTGGCATTATCAAGTACGTCACAAATTAAAGAAGACAATACCCCTTTAAAAAGTCTGGCTATGGGGCTGGGTCAAAAGTGTGATCTGCCACATGCCGTCCATCAGACCAATAACATGTATGAAACATGCTACGAAAACTATAGAGTGCAACAGGAGCTGCAGAGATGCTAAGATATATAATTCAGGTATATATTCATTTTCTCTTTTTTTGCTATTAGCATTTTATTGATTTTTTTAATACTCGTACAATTACCCTCTTCCCCACCCCGGCTCCAATACATAGATATTCCATACATTTTGGAACTGAACAGAAATGCCATAAATAGCAGCTTCAATGTTACTTTGTTCCCCAAACCACTCACTTTTTAACTTAGTTTCTCCCCCTTGCTTTATCCCTTTCTTTTATTTTTAAAATATTTTTTTTTAAATTTTCCATTTTAACAATCCAATCCAATCACATTGAATATTCCAAATTGTACAAATACCTATCATATAGTCCAAATATTCTGCCAAATTATAAATTTTGTTGGGGCTTCCCATGCTTCAAGTTCGGGAGGGCTCTGATCATCTCATATCTCTGCTGCCTTGAGTTTCCAATAGTTCCTTTAAATCTTCCTATTGTTAACCTTCCTGCCTTATCCCTTTCACATCTTGAGCAAAGTGGGCAAAAGGACCGCGTAGAGTAGACAGTTCATTTTACTTACTTTTCACTCTACTGTGAATTCCCTTTTCCATATATTGTTGTTTAGTCGTTTAGTCGTGTCCAACTCTTCGTGACCCCATGGACCAGAGCACACCAGGCCCTCCTGTCTTCCACTGCCTCCCACAGTTTAGTAAAACTCATGCTGGTACCTTCGAGAACACTGCCCATCCATCTCGTCCTCTGTCGTCCCCTTCTCCTTGTGCCCTCCATCTTTCCCAACATCAGGGTCTTTTCCAGGGAGTCTTCTCTTCTCATGAGGTGGCCAAAGTACTGGAGCCTCAGCTTCAGGATCTGTCCTTCCAGTGAGCACTCAGGGCTGATTTCCTTAAGAATGGATAGGTTTGATCTTCTTGCAGTCCATGGGACTCTCAAGATTTCACCAGTTCCTGTAGAGAAAGTTTATCACTCCTGCTTCCTGCTTGTGCACTTCCAAAGACATCGGCTGGCCTCTGCTGGAAGGGGAGTCCACCTAGTGCAGTTGTACATGGAAACTGGTGGCCTAGATCAGTGGTGGTGAACCTTTAAGAGACCAAATGCCCAGACTGCAACCCAAAACCCACTTATTTATAGCAAAGTGCCAACATGAAAATTTGCAGTATTTTTCCATATACTTTAAGAAAATGGAGGGAGATGGTCCAGGGTTGTGGAGCTTTTTTTGGTGTGCTACTGGGTGCGTTCCCTGCTCACAGCAGTGGGGGGGCGTGCAACTCCCCCCGACACAGCTGCGGTTGGCGAGCGCTCCAGGGAGCGTTTTCTGCTGGGACAATGGCGCACGTGCCCACAGAGAGAGGGCTCTGAGCGCCCACTGTGGCACTCATGCCATAGGTTCACCACCACTGGCCTAGATTGACCCAGGGTCTAACTCATGGGTAGGCAAACTAAGACCCAGGGGTCGGATCTGTCCCAATCATCTTCTAAATCTGGCCCACGGACAGTCCAGGAATCAGCGTGTTTTTACATGAGTAGATTGTGTCCTTTTATTTAAAATGCATCTCTGGGTTATTTGTGGGGCCTGCCTAGTGTTTTTACATGGGTAGAATGTGTGCTTTTATTTAAAATGCATCTCTGGGTTATTTGTGGGGCACAGGAATTTGTTCCTTCCCCCCCCCAAAAAAAAATAGTCCAGCCCCCCACAAGGTCTGAGGGACAGGGGACCGGCCCCCTGCTGAAAAAGTTTGCTGATCCCTGGTCTAACTCAGTAAGCAAGGAGCCAGTGTAGTGTAGTGGTTAAGAGCGGTGGACTCGTAATCTGGTGAACTGCGTTCACTTCCCGGCTCCTCCACATGCAGCTGCTGGGTGACCTTGGGCCAGTCACACTTCTTTGAAGTCTCTCAGCCCCACTCACCTCACAGAGTGTTTGTTGTGGGGGAGGAAGGGAAAGGAGATTGTTAGCCGCTTTCAGACTCCTTAGGGTGGTGATAAAGCGGGATACCAAATCCAAACTCTTCTTCTTCATCATCATGCTGGTCTTTTGAAGTTAGAGTGTATAGCTCTTACTCCTTATTACTACCACCGGGGGTCACTGCAGGAAAAAGCATGGTTAAAAAAAACATTTTCTCCACTATTGCGATAAGAGGCTGTTGTGGAAAGCCGTGTAAGGCACTGGAGTTAGGGAGTTTTGATCTGGCAGCACAGAATGCCAAGGCAATAATGAATGATGCTGCGTGATCTGGAAAAACAAGTCTCTGTGGTCCATAATGTTTGCCTCAACTATAAAATAAACATTACCTCCATCTCCTCCTCATTCTTCTTCAGCTTGGCTTGGAATCTAAGCTGGAGAAGAATTATTCTCCTATTCAGAAAGCCCCCAAACCTCCTCCAGCCCCCTCATGTTCCTGTTTGTACAGCCTGTGGAAGGAAAGTTTTTCATTTCACAAAATATTTTACAGCTAGCCCATTCCCTAATACAGTGCTACCTTGGGTTAAGAACTTAATTCATTCCGGAGGTCTGTTCTTAACCTGAAACTGTTCTTAACCTGAGGTACCACTTTAGCTAATGGGGCCTCCGGTGCGCCACCACCACGCAATTTCTGTTCTCATCCTGAAGCAAAGTTCTTAACCTGAGGTACTATTTCTGGGTTAGCGGAGTCTGTAACCTGAAGTGTATGTAACCTGAAGCATCTGTAACCTGAGGTACCATTGTATCACAATTTGTCCAGGGTGCTCAGTCTGCATCCTCCCATTAGACGATAATCAGTGTGAGGCTCCTGTCACCCAAACACCACAACAGTGCTTCTTACTTAAGAGAAAGGAAAAGGAGTTTCCAGTAATGGCAAATGGTGTTACAGACTCGGCATAAAGTCCAGGAGTCAAGATTGCAAGATTCATGAGCAATGCAACATGTTCGCAACCAAATGAAAGCAACAAAGACGTCCTGACAATAGGCACAACCCACCCACCGAGCTTTTAATGGCAATGTAGGGCAAACTCACTCACAGGACTCTCGCAAACACGCTGGCTGGGTGTGTCTAATGCCACCTGGCTCTTGGCAGCAGTGCTGTGTCTTGTCCCTCTGCCTCCAACTCTACTGCCTTCTCCTCCTCTTCAGCCCCTCTCTCAGGCTGGTCAAAATCCTCCCTTCTCCCCGGTGTGGTGCTCCACTGGAGGGGAGGGGGAGAGAGCTGGCAGACCAGCTTACCTCTCTCTGATATCGACTGTCACAGTCCCCACTTCACCCCTGGGTGCCAGTCTTCCAGCCCCCATTTACTCCTCCTTCCTCCATCTGGGTCAGATCCAGGAGGTCATGATGATCAATTGGATATGGGAATATAGTCAAGTTATTTACATAACTCTCTGGTTACGTAAACTTTGGGATGTGCGTGGGGCAAACCCAGAAGTATTTTACTAGGTTTCACCGCGTGTGCATGCACAGAAGTGGTCCTCAAGTTGCAAAAACCTTGGGATCCGACAGGACCTCCAGAACGGATCCCATCCGCAACCAGAGGCACCACTGTATGGGAAAGAAAGGAAAAGTATGCCCGATGGGTGGCCGACTGTTTTCTAAGCACCTCCCAATCAATCCAGAATTGTTCAGGTCTTGGGCAGGATTTTCTGTGAGTCAGTTAGCTTAGAATGCAAGGATAGCTAGCACATTAGTGTCTTAAAGGTAAAGGGACCCCTGACCATTAGGTCCAGTCGTGACCGACTCTGGGGTTGCGGAGCTCATCTCGCTTTATTGGCCAAGGGAGCTGGCATACAGCTTCCGGGTCATGTGGCCAGCATGACTAAGCCGCTTCTGGCAAACCAGAGCAGTGCACGGAAACGCTGTTTACCTCCCCGCCAGAGTGGTACCTATTTATCTACTTGCAGTTTGACGTGCTTTCAAACTGCTAGGTTGGCAGGAGCTGGGACTGAGCAACGGGAGCTCACCCCGTCACAGGGATTCAAACCACTGACCTTCTGATCAGCAAGTCCTAGGCTCTGTGGTTTAACCCACAGCGCCACCCATGTCCCAATCCATTAGTGTCTTACTGGACATATAAACTCTAAGGTGTGTGCATTGCATTGGAACAAATTCTGGCCTGAAGTGGGGCACTTCAGAAGGAGTTTCAGGCTTGTCAGAGATGAAATGGGATCTGTAGAAGGTGGGATTATTATTATCATTATCATCATCATCATCATCATCATTAATTGAATTTATATAACAACCTACACCCGGGGGCCTCAGCATGATCCACAGAATAAAATCAAGATATAAAACCACAAAATACATACTAAAAATATAAATAACAACCCAACAGCCCCCCCCAATGCACAAAAAACCACATTTTAAAAGGTCATAGGATGTAAATAAGATCAACCAAAAACCTGGTTAAAAAGGAACATTTTTGCCTGGTGCCTAAAGTTGTATAGTGAAGGCGCCAAACTTCCCTGGGAAAAGCATTCCACAGATGGGGAGCCACTGCAGAGAAGGCTCCGTTCTCGTGTTGCCACCCTCTAGACCTCTCAAGGAAGAGGCACACAAAAAAGGGCCTCAGAAGATGATCTCAGGGTCCGGGTAGGTTCATCTGGAAAGAGGTGGTCCTTGAGGTATTGCGGTCCTGAGCCATTTATGGCTTTATAGGTCCAAACCAGCACTTTGAATTGGGCCCGGAAACTCACTGGTAGCCAGTACCGTCAGACCAGGATTGGTGTAATACACTCAAACCGTCTTGCTCCGGTGAGCAACCTGGCCGCTGAATTCTGCTCTAGCTGGAGTTTCCGAACCGTCTTCAAAGGCAGCCCTATGTATAATGCATTGCAGTAATCTAACCTTGAGGTTACCGGAGCACAGACAGCAGTAGTTAGGCTACCCCTGCCCAGATAGTTGAAGCAGGAAGTCCTGAGGCACTTGTGGTGGCTCAGTGATACGGACCTTAAAAAAAATACTGCAGACAAGCATCTGCTAAAAGCAAAAGTAATGTTTTTAAGCTTACCATATAAAGGTAACACCAGGGTAATGGGGAAAGCGAGAGTAAACACCATACTGTGGAGAGGACAGAGGGAAAGCTTTCTTGTGACTGACAGGTCAAGCTTGTAATTAGAGGGAGGGGTTTTACATCTTCTTTCTCACTACCCCCTTAATCATCTTTAAAGGTGCCTGGTGCAAAAGTTTTTAGACCCATTTGTCTGCAGTTTGGCAGGTTTACTGTTGTTGTTGTTGTTTAGTCGTTTAGTCAGGTCCAACTCTTCGTGACCCCATGGACCAGAGCACGCCAGGCACTCCTGTCTTCCACTGCCTCCCGCAGTTTGGTCAAACTCATGCTGGTAGCTTCGTGAACACTGTCCAACCATCTCGTCCTCTGTCGTCCCCTTCTCCTTGTGCCCTCCATCTTTCCCAGCATCAGGGTCTTTTCCAGGGAGTCTTCTCTTCTCATGAGGTGGCCAAAGTACTGGAGCCGCAGCTTCAGGATCTATCCTTCCAGTGAGCACTCAGGGCTGATTTCCTGAAGAATGGATAGGTTTGATCTTCTTGCAGTCCATGGGACTCTCAAGAGTCTCCTCCAGCACCAGAATTCAAAAGCATCAATTCTTCGGTGATCAGCCTTCTTTATGGTCCTGCTCTCACTTCCATACATCACTACTGGGAAAACCATAGCTTTAACTATACGGACTTATGTTGGCAGGTTTATTAGCCAGGGACAATTTCTTAGCCAGGGAAAATTGTGTGCAATTCCACACAAAACGCTAGGGTAGATTAAGTTATTCCTTTTGTACCCACTCTCCCTTGGCCAATAAAGCGAGATGAGCGCCGCAACCCTAGAGTCGTCCGCGACTGGACCTAATGGTCAGAGGTCCCTTTACCTTTACCTTTTTACCCGCTCCAAAACTGTTATAGCTGCTCTTACCATAACAATCGTTCTGAAACTTGAGCTACAGCCCCTCAGGAGGCATGATATTGCCAGCAAATTTCACCCAATTCTGCCTCAAACTTTTAAAAAAGCCAGCTTTAAATGGGTCCAGCACAAAAACTTCTGGACATATTAACCTGTAATGTGGCAGGCACTATCTGCTTTTGGAAGGACTACTACTCTATCTACACCTCCCCCTCCTTTTGTTAAAAGGCAACACAAACCTCAATAATGAAATTGAGGTGGAGGGCAGCAAAATGGAGTCAGACGTGCCCAAAGCCAAACTGGTCAGCCTTTAAAGCACCTTGGACTGAGATAGGCAAAACCAGGGTCCAAATTGAATCTTGTCGTTGGTGCACGTAGCTGATAAATCATTCTCATGTCTCATTTTGAGGCACAGGAAAGGTTTGCAGGAGTCCTCAATTACTTCAAAGCATAACACGGGGACTAGGACTGTCAAATCAAAGTTTAAGAATTAAGGAAGACATCAATTCTGCAGTGCTTGAAAGAAGAGGCCTTCATCATAAGTTTGGAAAGTAGAAATCTGGGACACTCATTAGGTTGTATGTATTATTTTTAGGACTGCGAGGTTTAATTGATTATTTGGTTCATCGACTAAAAGCATGCCCCAAATTAATCAGGCTGTAGCTGTTATATACAGAGATAGACAGTTTTTAATGAAAGTGTATATAGAAATTGCAGAGGCAAAAACCATCTTAATAGAGGCATCCTTCCTTCTCTAATATACAGGAGGGAAAGTCTCTCCGAAAGATGGTACCTGCAATGATATAATTCTACCTTCTGAAATAGTGTTTGTACCTATATGCAAGTGTTATCAATTAACCGGCTAAAATTTCTTCGCTGCATGTTCTTTTGCTGCTTTGATTCTGTCGCTGCAGGTTTTGTCACAACTACAGACAACTCCCGATTTAGGCACGTCTGAATGACACACGATCACATAGGCCCCGAACCTGGAAGGAACCCCAAAATGTCATAAAGAAAAGGGCAGGGTGGGGACTGGGCAGCCTTACACACACTCCACGAATACACACAAGGGTCTGGGACAGAACCCCTGCGCAAAATGAGGATTGTCTGTATCACTAAATGCCACACCACAGAATAGGGGACTCTGCCGCTCTTCCAATACAACATAAACATTGGGAATGCTTCTTTTGAAACTGAAGTCCCCAAGCCGAAACATGGCCATCTTGTGGGATGTGAAGCACAAGAGCAGTCAAGTACAACATCCCTAGAGTGGACATAAAAGGGGATGTCTGGACCAGCCAGTCGGAACTTCCTGTTTCTCCTAGGCTGGGACAGACTTCCTCTGCATGTGACTAGAGGTGGGCGTGACCTCACCTGTCCAGGTAACAAAAGAGCAGGACTGGTCAGCCATCTCTCTCTCTGACTGCATTTGTTGAAGAAGCAACATCTGCTTAGCCTAAGATGCTCTCAAGAGAGGGCAAAGGAGCTGTCTTCTTATTGGATCGTTTCCAGGTGTATATTACTTTTGTAACTTAAGTCTGCCTTCTGAGATCCATTTGTGAACAGAATGTGAGCGAGTAAACTCTTTTTATACTTTTATAGAAGACTGTGTCGTGTCTATCTTTTTATAAGGGACTAAATGGGGAATTACCAAGGAAATGTGTTTTAGAGGCCTTAGCGAGCCTGAGCAAACGCATCCGCTGTGCAAGTTTAGAAAGGGGAATGTTACTCTGCTAAATTGTAGAACTTGTTAACACAAGTTGGAAAGGACATAATCAAACAATATATCCTCTCCTACATCCCTGAACATTCCCACACATCTTTCCATCAGCCTTATTCTGAACTGCCTGGCAGGGACCTTATCAAGAGATTGTTGAGGCCCTGGACCAATAGAACCACATCTTGCTTTGCCTTGGGAAAGTGTATCATCCCTCCTGACCTAATCTCTTGCCAGCGATATCGTCCCCTGGAAGAAGTCTCCTGCTTTTACTGGAGCACTGCTACAAAGGAAGTGCTTACTAATCTATTGATCGTAGGCCACACAAGCACACACATATTACTGCTACATTTTGGTGACAAATTGATAAACTGCATCTTCTCTGGGTTAAAGATTTGATCTCATTCACTTAATCCACTATCAATAAGATATTAATCGTGCACCGACCCACTGTGCTCCTCATCCGCCTACAAATCCAATAATCATTTCAGAATTCACAGCTGAGTAGGACACTTGCTTCAAACAATTAATTTTAGGGGAGTCTCATTTATTTTCCCTATAACCCTGTTCTCCCTCCCTTGGCTTGTACACACAGAGACACACATACACAAACACAAACACTGCCCTGCTGATGCTTCCACTCAGCCATGTTTATAGGGAGGGAGGGAGGGAGGGAGGGAGGGAGGGAGGGAGGGAGGGAAGGAAGGAAGGAAGGAAGGAAGGAAGGAAGGAAGGAAGGAAGGAAGGAAGGGGATTTTCCCCACGCTGCAGGGCACAGGATCTTTTGTTGCTTGCTTGCTGACATTCTTCTGCCCCCGTCGACAAACTCCACAAGCTTTATGAAGCCGAAACTCATCAGGCTGAGATACCTTCCATGCTAAACACTGAAGAAAGGCAAAGCGTGTTCTTCTTCATGGAGAGCATGTGTTGCCGTGGAGTCTAACAAGACTTGGTTACTGGGTGGGACCATTTGGATGGCCATGACTGTGATTGGGCCAATTTGGGTTGTTGGGGAGATTTTGATGTTACCATTTAGAGTGTTGTCCCGAAGTTTATATATTCTTGGCATGCAGCTTTTTTCAGTCTCTTTTGCCGCATGCATCGGATCGCCCGCCTACCCTTCCTAATTTAGGGCTGTTGCTTTTGACCTTGCTATGCCTGTCATGGGGTCATCTGCTTTGGGGCAGGGGCCCGGTAGGAATTTGGTCCATTTGGCAGATTGGCTGGTGCCATTTGGTATTTGCCTACTGCGTAGCAATTCGTCACAACTTGTAAGGTTGCGGTTAGGCATTGGTTAAAATTTGGTTGGTGGAGGGGTAAGGGTTGGCTCAGTTGGTGAAGCACTCTTGTTCTCAGAATTGTGGACTCAAGCCCCACGTTGGGCAAAAATATCCCTGCGTTGCAGGGGGTTGGACTAGATGACCCTCGTGGTCCCTTCCAACACTATGATTCTATGATTTTATGCTTGGGTTAAAGGGGGGTCCCATGCCTGAAGGCTGCTGGGCTGTAGAAGCTTTTTTGATCAGAGCTGAAGGCCTTCTCGGTGGTGGCGCCCGCCCTGTGGGACACCCTCCCATCAGATGTCAAGGAAATACACAACTATCTGACTTTTAGAAGATGTCTGAAGGCAGTCCAGTATACCTGAAGGAGCGTCTCCACCCCCATCATTCAGCCCGGACACAGAGGTCCAGCTCTGAGGGCCTTCTGAGGGTTCCAGAGAAGTGAGGTTATAGGGAACCAGGCCTTGTCAATAGTGGCGCCTGCCCTGTGGAATGCCCTCCCATCAGATGTCAAAGAAATAAGCAAGTATCACAGTCTTAAAAGACACCTGAAGGCAGCCCTGTTTTGGAAAGTTTTTAATGTTTGATGTTTTATTGGGCTTTTAATAGTCTGTTGGGAGCCACCCAGAGTGGCTGGGGAGGCCTGGCCAGATGGGCGGGGTATAAATAATTAATTATTATAATAATATTATTATTATTACTAGTTGAAGCATGTAGGAAAAGGTAGCAAGCCCTTAATCCACCCTCTGAACGCAGGGAGATGAAAGCAGAAAAGCTGAGCAGAATCTCCTAGTTCTGTGCTGGACTCTGGAAAAACAGTGCCAGAAAGCCAACAGCGAAGACACAAAATGGGTTGTGTGGGATTTAGAGAAGAGGGAGATGGAGAGAAAGACTCCCCCCCAAAAAAACTCACATGTTTGCCTTTTTTTGACAGCTAGAGAGAGATGAAGCGAGGGTTTCACCCTGCCCACAGTTGGTGCGAGTTTTCGACAGGGAAGGGGAGTGAAATTCCCTGCTGCGGGCAGGGAGGAGAAGCTGGCTCCAGCGAAGCTGCGACACAAAAGTGTTTGAGCAACAAAAGCCGCAGCAGAACAAACACACTAATCCCTTAATGAGGCGCCTCATCTCCTCTTCCTTGTGTGGGAGGTGGCAGTGGGCAGATCCCTTCGGAGACACCCTTTTAAACTCATTCAAAGAGCTCGCCAGGGTCCAATCCAATTACCCTGTATCCCGCAGAGCATCCCTGCATAGAGCGGTCAGCGCACACACGGCCCTTTCAGAGCCGCCTCTTAGTGCTTGTTAATCCTCCCCTCATTAAAGGCCTTTTACCTCCTTCCCGGAGGACTCCATGCGGCAGCGTCTTTGGTGCCGCACAAAACTTACCTGCCAAGACTTACCGCCGGTGGCAGCTCGGAGGGAGAGCCAGCCTTCCAAGGGGGAGCAATGGGGAGGGAGGCGAACCAGTTTCCAGCCCTTTCAAAGGCTACCCGTAATCTTCTGCGGTGTCTCATTGGCTCTGGGCAGGATCCTTTGGGGCTTCTGCATGGCATGGTTTTGCTGCTGCCAACTTGGCAGGCCGCTCGGCTGTTAAAGCAGAGGACGGCAGGGGTGGGTGGGTGTTGGAGGTTTCTCATACAGCTCACAGTCCTGCTTTATGGCCAGTGGCAGAAACTCCTGCGAGAAAGGGCACCCAAAGTCTAGCTGTTGTTTTCAAAACAAAATAACAAAGTTCCCTCCAGTAGCACCTTAGAGACCAACTAAGTTTGTCATTGGCATGCACACTTCTTCAGATACACACGAAAGTGCAGTGGCATAGTGTGGGGGGTGCAGGGGGGGCCGGCCGCACCGGGCGCAACATCTGGGGGTTAGGGTTAGGGGGCACAAATCCACGGGTTAGGGGGTGCAAATCCACGGGTTAGGGGGCGCAAATCCACGGGTTAGGGGGCGCAAATTACTTGCCTTGCCCCGGGTGCTGACAACCCACGCTACGCCACTGCGAAAGCGCATACCAATGACAAACTTAGTTGGTCTCTAAGGTGCTACTGGAATAGGGTTACAGTGGTACCTTGGGTTACATACGCTTCAGGTTACAGACTCCGCTAACCCAGAAATAGTACCTCGGGTTAAAAACTTTGCTTCAGGATGAGAACAGAAATCGTGCTCCGGCAGTGCGGCGGCAGCGGGAAGCCCCATTAGCTAAAGTGGTGCTTCAAGTTAAGAACAGTTTCAGGTTAAGAACGGACCTCCAGAATGAATTAAGTACGTATCCAGAGGTACCACTGTACCAGACATCCCCGGATTTGCAAATCTGTCCCCAGACAAATTCCACCCCCGGAATGTCCCCAGATTTGCAAATCTGTCCCCGGGAAACATGGCGGCAGCAGCCCGGAGCCAGCCTGCTAGCGCTCGTTGCTGCCGTGGTGTCCGCCATTTTTCCTGCGCCATGCTCCTTGCTTTAAGCTCCTGAAGACAGCCAGAGCCAACTGCACTACCAGGCTGGCCCCTCCTGGGCAACGGCTGCCCGCCCGTGACTCCCGAGCCTCCCCTGATCTGTCAAAATAAAGGGGGAAGGGGGAAGGAGATTGGGAAAGGCTTGGGAGTCACGGGCAGGTGGCATGCCGTTGCCCAGTTTTTTAAAAACTCTGCGCATTTATGTTTCACAGGGTGCGAAAGAAGGGCTTTGCACCTTTATACAATATGCGTGTGTGCTTGGGCCCAGGGTCTTTTGCCTCACCATCCCCACTACTGGCTCCCTGTTGCTACTCAGCTTCAAAAAAAAAAAAGTGTCTCCAGATTCATTGAAAAAAATCTGGTTTTTTTACATGACTAGAATATGTCCTTTTATTTAAAATGTATCTCTGCGTTATTTGTGCGGCACAAGAATTTGTTCTTTTTTTTTCTTCCAAAATATAGTCTGGCCCACCACATGGTTAGCCCACGGCTGAAAAAGGTTGCTGACCCCTGAATTACATCCTTGATGGGACAGATCATGGCCTCACTAGGTGTAATGGGGCAGCAGTTGATACCACTGCTCTATTCATGTATGTAGCAGGTGTGTGTATCTGTCAGTGTTTTCTCCCTTTGTTTGCACAACACTGTGTTGCTTTAAGCCCTTTCTCCCCTGCTTGACTCCAGCGCTGGAAGTGAGCCAGGCTGGGAAGTAGTTGCTTGAAGTAATGAAGTGCAGCAAGGCAAGGCAGCAAAGGGCTTGCTCCCCTCTCTTGCACATTCCTTCCTGAGATAACAATAAGCCCGACCCTCACTTACCTACCCCAGCCTCATTTGAACACAAAGCTCTGGAGGGCTTAAAGGTAAAGGTAAAGGGACCCCTGACCATTAGGTCCAGTCCTAACTGACTCTGGGGTTGCGGCGCTCATCTAGCTTTATTGGCCGAGGGAGCCGGCGTACAGCTTCTGGGTCATGTGGCCAGCATGACTAAGCCGCTTCTGGCGAACTAGAGCAGCACACGGAAACACCGTTTACCTTCCTGGTGGAGCGGTACCTATTTATCTACTAGCACTTTGATGTGCTTTCGAAGTGCTAGGTTGGCAGGAGCAGGGACCGAGCAACGGGAGCTCACCCGTTGCGGGGATTCAAACCGCCAACGTTCTGATAAGCAAGTCCTAGGCTCTGTGGTTTAAGCCACAGCGCCACCTGCGTCCCACTCTGGAAGGCTTACAGCATACCTAAAAAGATAAGAATAACACCAAGCATTATTACTGAATAGGACATCCCTATTTTCACTTAAAAAGCAGTGACATCACCTTGCCAACAAAGGCCCATATAGTTAAAACTATGGTTTTCCCAGTAGTGATGTACGGAAGTGAGAGCTGGACCATAAAGAAGGCTGATCGCCAAAGAATTGATGCTTTTGAATTCTGGTGCTGGAGGAGACTCTTGAGAGTCCCATGGACTGCAAGAAGATCAAACCTCTCCATTCTTAAGGAGATCAGCCCTGAGTGCTCACTGGAAGGACAGATCCTGAAGCTGAGACTCCAATACTTTGGCCACCTCATGAGAAGAGAAGACTCCCCTGGAAAAGACCCTGATGTTGGGAAAGATGGAGGGCACAAGGAGAAGGGGACGACAGAGGACGAGATGGTTGGACTGTGTTCTTGAAGCTACTAATATGAGTCTGACCAAACTGCGGGAGGCAGTGAAAGACAGGAGTGCCTGGCATGCTCTGGTCCATGGGGTCACGAAGAGTCGGACATGACTAAACGACTAAACAACAAATTTTCATCAGAGAAATGGTGGTGGGGGTGTTACTGCACGGGCATGTGCCTGGGCACACCTGGAAACAAAAACTGACACACTTTTCCCCTTGATCCAGCTGGAGGAGATCTGTTTGTCTCCAGTGTAAACTTTGCATAGAGGATGGATTTACATGGCATCGATTGGCCAAGCCTTGTGTCACTCAAAGCAGCTCCCTGCTCTTAAACTAGGATGTACTGTGCTGATCAGCTGTCAGTCACAATACTGCCACTTTAACTGACCTACATCAGAGCAGTTTATTAAGATTTTTCAAAGGTGGAAAGGGTTGGAGGTTTATTTTTAAGTGCTAATCGAATGTTTGAGCTAATAACCATTGGGGCAGGGGGACCAAATTAAAAGCAGATGGCCAACCTTAAGAATGGGATCAGGGAAAGGAGTTATTGATCCAAAGGCTGTATGGGAGTGGGTGGCAGGGGAGAGGATATGGCTGCGCACAAATCAGGCACATGATTCCCTAAAGGATCGTGGGAACTGTAGCTTGCCGCTCACAGAACTACAGCTCCCAGCACAAACCACAGTTCATAGGATCCTTTAGGAGAAGGAATGCGCTTAAAATAAGTGGTGCGTACAGTTTTCAAGTGTGTTTGAAGAATGAAGGGAGGGGGAAATCGTAAGCTCACAAAAAGAAAGAAAAATATCACTCGCTTTTTTGGGGTAGGTTTGCTCCATGTGAAACTCAGAAAAAGTGCAAGCGTTTTGTAGTTTTGTTGTTGTTGTTGTTTAGTCGTTGAGTCGTGACCGACTCTTTGTGACCCCATGGACCAGAGCATGCCAGGCACTCCTGTCTTCCACTGCCTCCCGCAGTTTGGTCAAACTCATGCTGGTAGCTTCGAGAACACTATCCAACCATCTCGTCCTCTGTCGTCCCCTTCTCCTTGTGCCCTCCATCTTTCCCAACATCAGGGTCTTTTCCAGGGAGTCTTCTCTTCTCATGAGGTGGCCAAAGTACTGGAGCCTCAGCTTCAGGATCTGTCCTTCCAGTGAGCACTCAGGGCTGATTTCCTTCAGAATGGATCGGTTTGATCTTCTTGCAGTCCATGGGACTCTCAGGAGTCTCCTCCAGCACCAGAATTCAAAAGCATCACTTCTTCGGCGATCAGCCGCCTTTGTGGTCCAGCTCTCACTTCCATACATCACTACTGGGAAAACCATAGCGTTAACTATATGGACCTTTGTTGGCAAGGTGATGCCTCTGCTTTTTAAGTTTGTAGTTAGTGCAAGCAAAAATGGGAGGAAATGCAGCATGAGGGTGGAATTTCGCAATAATAATTTATCAGTATGCATCGTGCCAATGTCCATTGGACTGAAAAAATGGGGCAGACACTTCAGTGACAGACAATCCTGGTGTACCTTGATCTAGAAAAGACCCTAGAGAGAAACTGGACTGTATCGCCAAGGAGTGCTCCCCAAAGCATAGAGAACAGTTGTGACAACTGCATATTCCTGCATTTCAGGAATGATCCTCAGTTCAACTCTCCAATTCTATGATTTAGGGACACTGAGCTTTCGGAAATGTCTGACAGAGCAGGCGGAAAGAGTAAGTCAAGCAAGGATCCTTAGAAGCTATGTATTATGGAGGAGACCCATATTTGAATTTCACAATCTACCGTATTTTTCGCTCTATAACTCGCACCAGACCATAACACGCACGTAGTTTTTAGAGGAGGAAAACAAGGGGGGGAAAATCAATATTCTAAATGAAACAGTGGATGTAGGATTTTTGTGCTTCATGCTGTGGCCACAGACATGTGATCTGACAGTGAGTTTGGAGTAGCCCAATGCAAAAATCCTGAGGATCCATGTGGATCCATGCTTTGTAACCACGTTTTTGCACCACTGCGACCCCAGGCAACAGTGGGTGTGTGATTTTTTTTGGTGCAAGATGTAGCCATGGACATGCTATGTGATCTGATGGTGAATTTGGGGTGACCCAGTGCAAAAATCCTGAGGATCCATGTGGATCCGTGCTTTGTAACCACGTTTTAAGTGGGAAGGGAAGGAAAAGCACTCAAGGGACAAGGAGCATGCATGGGGTGTGTGGAGAAGGATGCTGCTAATAATGCCATTTAGTGAGCTGAGTGGGGAGGAGAGAGGGACAGAGAGCCTGCTTGCTTTAAAGGAGCCAACCGGACAGGAGCCGCTTACACTCATGTAAGCGGCTCCCCTCCCCTCCCGCTTTGCTCCTTTAAAGCAAGCAGGCTCTCTGTCCCTCTCTCCTCCCCACTCAGCAGCTCTTCTCCCACTTTACTGTTTCAAAGCGAGCCACGGAGGAGGGAAGGAAGGGGAACCATGGATCCTCTGCTCACAACTGCAGCAGATCCCCCTGCCACCCGTAGGCATTCGCTCCATAACACGCACAGACATTTCCCCTTACTTTCTAGGAGGAAAAAAGTGAGTGTTATGGTGCAAAAAATATGGTATTTTATGTTTCTTCTCCTGAAAGGGAACCAGTTTGAATCAAGGCCATAACGTGGGGAGGGAGATTAATGTTTTCCTAAGCAGAAAAAAAGAGGGGCACATTTCACGAGGTGCTGAATGGAAATAGGACAACTTATTGTGCCCAACATGTTTCAAGTATAACAAATCTTCATCAGAGGCACATAAAAACATACCCAGGAAAGCCAACCAACGTCAAAAAAAAAAAAAATATGACTGAGATTGCAGGCAAACACAACTGAGAACATTTTAGGATCTGTTTTTCTCTGTAAAAAGCGTTCCCGTGGATTATCAAGATAAACATTGCATGGACAGGAGGAGTCCCCCAAACCTTGGGCGGCTCCCGTGTGGAATAACGATTCAAGACAAAGTGCTATGGGATTAAAATTGGCCACAACTTTATTATGTTTCAGATGTTGGTAGACTTTGGCTCAGGCATTGGGCGTTTATCTCTCCCCCGTTCCTAGCCGAGGATCTGGGGAACATCAGGTTATCCAGTGTGATTGGGGGATGGGCTGGCTCTGGAGAACATATGTTCAAGCAGAGAGAGCCCGCCCCCATTATGCCACCACCGCAAGGGAGAGCAATGACGACCTCTAGGCGTACGGCCAATGCCTCCCCTCAAACGACCCCTTTAACGGGGAACCCTGGTATTGCCGCTGTGAAGAGGAGGGGGCGTGGGTCACCGCTGCATGCCATCCTTGTGGGGCCTCCATGGGGGATACAACAGACCCCCCAAAGGTCCCTATTTTCCAGGGACAGTCCTGGATTTACAGTAGCCCATCACGGTTTCTGATTTGATCCCAGAATGTCCCGATGTTCCTATTTTCATTGGAGAAATGTTGGAGCTTATGGAGTTACGCTTCACCCCACCCTGAACCAAGGAGATAGGTCACTATACAACCTTTAGAAGACATCTGAGGGCAGCCCTGTATAGGGAAGTTTTTCCCCGTGTTTAATGTTTTGTTTTGTTTTTATATGTTGGAAGCCGCCCACAGTAGCTGGAGCAATGTCGTCAGATGGGCGAGGTATGAAGATGATGATGAAATAGGACATCCCTATTTTCACCGGAGAAATGTTGGAGGGTATGAGACAAGGGAATCGGGTATGGGTTTTTAAAAGCATTATTGTTACCAGAGGAAGGCAGTTCTGGCCCCATAAATCAGAGGAAGGCAGCAGTAGGGCTAGCATACTTGGAGTGTGTGAACAAACTTCATTTCCTGGGAGACTGGCGTTCAATCACCCTCTGTCATACTTCACTGATCAGAGGTGGACATGAGAGGAGTTCATTAAGGGGGAAGAAAAATAATATAATAGGCCCTCCCTTGTGTACGCACTATTCACGACCCCAGCTTTGGGAAAGACACGCTCTTCCCACCGTTCAAGGAAGCTCCAGAATGTGCTTAAGGGAAACAAGTTGTGTCCCTTCTTCGGAGGACATTTTCTTTGGGAAACGGCACGAACGTGGCGGTTTGTTTTTTATTGTTGTTTTTCCACTGCTTCCCTCTCATTTCCGTTTTCTACTTTCTGTTTTCTCTTAGAGGCAAACTAGACTTGATACAGCAGTAGATCCAGAAATAGAGAGGTGTTTTTTTAAAAAAGAAGAAGAAGTGTTAATAAGCAGCTATGGTGGGGCAGGATTTGGCTCAGAACTTTGGCTCCGGGTGGCCCCTTCACCTTTTCTCTTCGTGTTGTTTTCCAATTTTAAACCAATTTCCCTCAAAGCTGCTCTTTGCCCTGTGAGGCAAAAGTTTGCAGGTACCTGTGTGAGAGGCGCATTTTCCCCACGTGGGGCAGATAGAAGTTCTGGGTGGTGGTGCAGGGAGCAACCCCCCCCCCTTTTATTTCTGTCATTTTGAGTTGTTTTAAACCAGGGGTCAGCAAACTTTTTTAAAACATATCTTGAATTTGCCATAGCTCACCACCGCCATCTAGTGTCAACATTTGCATAACACACTTTACAACACACTTAAAACGTTTTATTTGCAGCTGTATAGCTGAGCCCTAGATGACCCTTGTGGCCCCTTCTGAAATTCTATGATCATATGCGTAAAATGCAAACAGAACTGGAAAAAATTCTTCCATCTACATTTGTGGTCAGCAAAATTTTTCAGCAGGGGGCCGGTCCACTATCCCTCAGACCTTGTGGGGGGCTGGACTATATTCTGAAGGGGGAAAATGAACAAATTCCTATGCCCCACAAATAACCCAGAGATACATTTTAAATAAAAGCACACATTCTACTCATGTAAAAACACCAGGCAGGCCCCACAAATAACCCAGAGATGCATTTTAAATAAAAGGACACGTTCTACTCATGTAAAAACACGCTGATTCCCGGACCATCCGAGGGCCAGATTTAGAAAGCGATTGGGCCAGACCTGGCCCCCGGGCCTTAGTTTGCCTACCCATGTGTCAGGGGCTCAGGAACAGAGGCACAGAGGAGAGAGGAAATGGAGAGCGAAGGGGAAGAATCAGAGGGCAGCGTAGGGGAGTATGGCAGTGACCCGAGAGATTCCATGAGCTTCTCCAGCGAATCAGAAGATTCCCAGAAGGAGGCGCCCATGGTCAGGGCAAGGGGGGTCCCAGTGGGGACACACCAGAAACAAGGGGCCAGCGGGGACTCCCAAAGCAGCAGCTGGAGATCAGGACCAGCTTCCCCACCACAGCGTAGTGGGGGGGAAGAGTCCCATGTGTCAGGGCCAGCGTCTTCTCCAGCAGGGAGAGAAGATGAGTCAGGGCTGACCACGCCTCTATCGGAGAGTGGGGAAACGGAGGGGAGGTCAGGTCCAGCTAGCCTCCCCGAAGGGGAAAGCAGTGACAGGAGCAGTGTAACGGTCAGGAGGAAAGTTGCCGGCTGGGCGCGCGCGCCAAGTTCGAATGTACAGGCGCGTGGGACAGCAGAAAACCCGGATTGGGAACCAGGTCCTAAAGCCCGCCGGAGGCAGGGGGAAGACTCAGGGGACTCAGCGTCAGAAGAGTCTAGGAAGGGCGAGACCCCAGCTGGCAGGAGGACCCAGAGGAGGAAAGAGCAAAGGAAGAGGTGGAGCAAGGCTAGAGTCTTAAACTGGTGTCTGGGGGGAGGAGATTCAGACGGAGCTTCAGCGGTCTAGAGTTTCAGACGTAGAGCTGCACGCTGCGGCTGTGAAAGCGAAACTGAACTTCAATAAAGACTTTTGTATATAACAACGAACTGGCGTTGGTCCTTTGTGAGCTGGGACCTCGGGCAGCTCTGACACCATGTTTTAAACCGTTCCTCATATTGTGTAATGTTGCATTTTAATATTAATGTAGCATTTTAATTGTTGTTTGGGCAAAGGGTGGGTAATGCATTGTAATACTGTATGTATAACAACAACAACAACAACAACAACAACAACAACAACAACAACAACAACAACACAGATTGGGAAATCAAGATGAAATCTCTTCAACATCAGGAAATTGCAAACAACTGTAAGAAATTATTCTCATGTCCACTGTGACAATATTCCAACTTGCATATTATTATTCTCATGAAGACATTGAGGCGGCAGGCCTATACGAGAACCTTCAAGCATCCCTATTTCCCAGGGACAGTCCTGGATTTACAGAAGCCATCCTGGTTTCTGATTTGACCCTGGAATGTCCCGCTTTTCCTTAGGATGTCCCTGTTTTCATCAAATAAATGTTGAAGGGTATGGAAGGACTTCCCTATTTACATCGGAGAAATGTTGGAGGGTATGGAGTTGTGTGATCCCCCCAAGCCAAGGAGATAAGTAACTATAAAACCTTTAGAAGACATCTGAAGGCAGCCCTACACGGTGAAGGTTTTTTAAAAAAATATTTAATGTTTTATTGTGTTTCTTTATATACAGTGGTACTCAGATTAATTTGTTCTGGGGGTCTGTTCTTAACCTGAAGCGTATGTAACCTGAGTTACCACTGTATATATAAACTTATTTACTTGGTTTTTCAGATTACAGTTTTACAATCACATATCCAACATACAACATAGAAACAAGATTCCAAAGAATCTCCTGGACTGCCCTCCTTCCCTTTGTGGGTCCTATTGTTAATCATTTCCTCCTGCATCTTTTATTATAATCCATATATTTTACCTCTCCATTGTGTCCAAAATTCACCATTAAACCACAAGTGAACTAACAGTCCTACTAACAATTTTAACTGTTTACAATGGTCTTTAAGATAAATTATAAATTTCCCCCCATTCCTTATTAAAATTTTGGTCTTCTTGATTTCTGATTCTTCTAGTCATTTTAGCCATTGCAGCATAATCCATCAACTTGATCTGCCATTCTTCTCTGCTATGGACTTTGTCTTCTTTCCATCTCTGGTGGAGGCTAGTAGAGTTGTCAGCAGGTTTTCAAAGTAAAGGTAAAGGTAAAAGCAACCCCTGACCAACTCTGGGGTTGTGGCGCTCAACTCGCTTTATTGGCCGAGGGAGCCGGCGTATAGCTTCCAGGTCATGTGGCCAGCATGACTAAGCCGCTTCTGGCAAACCAGAGCAGTGCACAGAAATGCCGTTTACCTTCCCGCCAAGTACCTATTTATCTACTTGCACTTTGACGTGCTTTTGAACTGCTAAGTTGGCAGGAGCAGGGACCGAGCAACGGGAGCTCACCCCGTCACGGGGATTCGAACTGCCGACCTTCTGATCAGCAAGTCCTAGGCTCTGTGGCTTAACCCACAGCGCCACCCGCGTCCCTGGTTTTCAAAGTACTTTTTCACAAAGCAAGACAGATCACAATACATCCATGCATCCACCCATCCATCATCTTACTCGCATGCTACCTTATGTTTCTATATATGTTGGAAGCCATCCAGAGTGGCTGGGGCAACCCAATCAGATGGGTGGGGTATAAATAGTAAAATCATCATCATTGACTAGGACGTCCCTATTTTCATCAGAGAAATGGGGGGGGGGGTGGATGCTGAACACACTTCTAGGAATAAGTCGCATTGAGTAGGCATTTAGAGGATTACAGTCTGTCTATGTTATTTTGCAAAACCAAGGATGGGGAACTTTGACCCTGTAGATGTTGCTGTACATTGTTGGGCTTCCAGTTCCCATCATTCCTGACCTGAAAGGGAACGACTTAAAATATTTTCAACAGGTGAATTGTGGAGCAGCTGCAAGAGAAGAGAAGAGAAGAGAAGAGAAGAGAAGAGAAGAGAAGAGAAGAGAAGAGAAGAGAAGAGAAGAGAAGAGAAGAGATCTCCCACCTCAGGTATCTCAATTTAATGGACTGGCCTTAGCTAAAATGCTCTTATTCACTTCACAGGACTACAAAATCAAGGGATTGATGCATAAAATACGAACATGGAAGTGTCGGATGTACATGTGAGATATTGTTGTTCAAGTCTTAGGTACATCTTTGGCCAAAAGGACAAATACCCCCACATTTTAAACTGATGAATGGCAAACTATTGCCGAGTAAGTAGACACAAACAGCGTGGGGCATAGACAGTTGCACAACAGACACAGAAATAAACAACTATCTGGCTTTTAGAAGACATCTGAAGGCAGCCCTGTTTAGGGAAGTTTTTAATGTTTGATGTTTTATCGTGTTTTTAATATTCTGTTGGGAGCCGCCCAGAGTGGCTGGGGAAACCCAGCCAGATGGGCGGGATAAAGGGTAAAGGGACCCCTGACCATTAGGTCCAGTCGCAAACGACTCTGGGTTTGTTGTGCTCATCTCACTTTACTGGCCAAGGGAGCCGGCATGCAGCTTCTGGGTCATGTGGCCAGCATGACTAAGCCGTTTCTGACAAACCAGAGCAGTGCACAGAAACGCCGTTTGCTTTCCCGCCGGAGCGGTACCTATTTATCTACTTGCACTTTGATGTGTTTTCAGACTGCTAGGTTGGCAGGAGCAGGGACTGAGCAACGGGACCTCAGCCAGTCATGGGGATTCACACCTCCGGCCTTCTGATCAGCAAGTCCTAGGCTCAGTGGTTTAGACCACAGCACCACCCGCTGTTGTTGTTGCTGCTGTTGTTGCTTTGCTGCTGTTGTTAATAATAATATTAATAATAATAATAATAATAATAATAATAATAATAATAATAATAATAATAATAATAATACAATGGTCTTTGGAATGAGTTGCCAAGAATGTTAGGTTAGTGGCAATTATATGTGTATTAGGATAAGAAGAATACACACATTTGCACATGAAAGTCTTTTTTTCATCCTCACTTTTTTCTTTCTTTTTCCCTCACTCTGTCTTTTTAAAATGAAATTCTTCTAATAAATTACACACTTTTTTGATCCACTGGGGTTCCAAGCAATCACTTGACTTGTGCAGGAATCTCTGGCGTGGTAATCTCTTCTTCTTCGTGCAATATGGTGCGGTTATGGTTTAGGGCAGGAATCAGATGGGCATGAACTAGGTGAATTCTATGAATTTTGGGGGGAGGCAGGTGATTTCCCCCTTCCATCTCCCAGTCCCTGGGACCCCCTTCCCATTGCCTTTGCTGTTGTTGAGTCATTTAGTCGTGTCCGACTCTTTGTGACCCCATGGACCAGAGCACGCCAGGCACTCCTGTCTTCCACTGCCTCCCGCAGTTTGGTCAAACTCATGCTGGTAGCTTCGAGAACACTATACAACCATCTCGTCCTCTGCCGTCCCCTTCTCCTTGTGCCCTCCATCTTTCCCAACATCAGGGTCTTTTCCAGGGAGTCTTTTCTTCTCATGAGGTGGCCAAAGTATTGGAGCCTCAGCTTCACGACCTGTCCTTCCAGTGAGCATTCAGGGCTGATTTCCTTCAGAATGGATAGGTTTGATCTTCTTGCAGTCCAGGGGACTCTCAAGAGTCTCCTCCAGCACCATAATTCAAAAGCATCAATTCTTCGGCGATCAGCCTTCTTTATGGTCCGGCTCTCACTTCCATACATCACTACTGGGAAAACCATAGCTTTTACTATACGGACCTTTGTTGGCAAGGTGATGTCTCTGCTTTTTAAGATGCTGTCTAGGTTTGTCATTGCTTTTCTCCCAAGAAGCAGGCGTCTTTTAATTTCGTGACTGCTGTCCCCATCTGCAGTGATCATGGAGCCTTTGTAGGGAGCTCAATTGGGCACCCCAGAGAGCTTAGCACATTCAGCAGGCTCTGTCTTGCCTTCCACACTTTCTCCTCCATCAGTGTGTGGTTCTCGGCAACTTCTCATGCTAGTTCTTTCTAATCTCTGTTTGGATCATTAGTGCCTCTTTTAATTTATTTATCCAATTTTACCGCTGGAAACACTTCATGATTTACAGTCCTTTCCTAAGTGCACATATTAATAAGGCTTCTCCCCATTTCCTCAAGAGACAATTATCATGTCCCCATGATGGGAAATGACGGCAAGAACCTAAGGGAGGCAGCTAAGGCCAGATAAATTTGAATAAATTCTAGCTGCTGCTGCTCTTCAGAGAGCAGAGCTCAGGCTGTTTGCGTATCAAGAAACATTGGGGTGGGCAGACCTGAGGAACACGGAATGTGTTTTGTTTCTTGTCAGAACCCAGAGATCCACCAACCAGAGTCTGATGCAAAATAAATACATATAGAATTAAAGAATTCTGAGTCCGGGAATTAATTCTGAGCAGCACAATTGAACAGAACTCACAGTCGTCGTCCCCCTTCTCTCTCTCTGACCCACAAACACACAATTCTGGCTACCCAAGGCTTCTTAATTCAGCAGTATAATTTATGGCATGGGAAGCAATTAGTTGTTGCTGTTGTTGTTGCTGTTGTAAAGCAACCAGGAGTCAGAAAGAATAGCAGTTACTTCAGCACTGGTGATAGAACAGAGTCTTCTTCTTTTTTATATAAATATTTTATTAAGTTTTCACAATAGAAAAACATTCAAGAAAATATACCAAGACAAAGAAAATACAAAATCACAAAAAAACAATACAATACAAAAATACAAACATTGAAACATCAAAAGAAAAAGAAAGAGAAGATAAAAACACATATGATAACAAAAAACAAAAATTCCCTCTTTCTTAGTTTCTCATCTTCAATTAACTTATTTTCCCGACTTCCTCACGTCTCCCGTTCTTGTATCCCTTTTAAAAATTAATTCAGCAAATTCATATCCTATTAATTTATCTGTTATTAATCCAGTCTTACATTTTACTTTGTTGCTAAAGCCCCTGCAATTCATTTCAATGTCCTCAACATTCAAAAGTTTTACAATATTTCTTCAAATAAATTTTAAATTTCTTCCAATCTTCCTCCACCGACTCCTCTCCCTGGTCTCGGATTCTGCCAGTCATTTCTGCCATCTCCATGTAGTCTATTAGTTGCATCTGCCAGTCTTCCAAGGTGGGTAGATCTTGTGTCTTCCAATGCTTTGCAATGAGAATTCTTGCTGCTGCTGTAGGATAGAACAAAGTCTTCTACAGCACCCAAGGGCAAAAGGCTAGATTGGGGGCTGCAGGGCAGGCCACACAGCACAGACTTCTAACCATCTTCTGCCCCTCAGAATTTGCCACCTGAGGCAGCTGCCTGACTCTGCCTCATGGAAGTGCCGGCCCTGAGATGGGCACATTGTATTCTGCATTTGCATTTAGATTCTGTTATGTTTTCAGAGTGACAACAGGAGACTAACCTACACTCATTGTTTAAAACGTTATAAATGTGTTCTTAAAATGAAACTCCAGAGGGCGATGCAGAGCTGTGAGCCTCCGACAATGGGAAACTCCGCTTAAGCTTTAGAGACTGTTTTAATTTAAAATGTTTAGAACATCAATGTAGATCCTGCCAGGGCCTTTCTCAAACTTCTGTTCCATACTGAACTGCTGAAAATAGTGACATCCTATTCAATAATAATAATGATAATGATGATAATGTTAATAATGTTATTTATACCCTATGCATCTTATTGGGTTGCCCCAGCCACTCTGGGTGGCTTCCAACACACACACACACACACACACGCACACACACACACACACACACAGAGAGAGAGAGAGAGAGAGAGAGGTACCTTGGTTTACGAACTTAAACCGTTCTGGAAGTCCGTTCTTAAACCAAAATCGTTCTTAAACTGAGGTGCACTTTCCCTAATGAGGCCTCCTGCCGCTGGTGCCCTTCCACCATTCAGTTTCCGTTCTTAGACCAAGGTAAAGTTCATAGACCGAGGTAAACTTCTGGCTTTGCGGAAGTTCTTAACCCGAATCGTTCGTAAACAGGGCTGTTCTTAAACCGAGGTACCTTTCTCTCTCTCTCTCTCTCTCTCTCTCTCTCTCTCTCTCTCTCTCTCTCTCTGTGTGTGTGTGTGTGTGTGTGTATAACCATTAAACATTTAAACCCTTCCCTATACGGGGCTGCCTTCAGATGTCTTCTCAAGCTTGTATATCCTTGACTTGGAGGTCACCTAACTCCATAACCTCCAACATCTCACCAATGGAAATAGTGATGGCACTGTGGGTTAAACCACAGAGCCTAGGACTTGCCGATCGGAAGATCAGTGGTTCGAATCCCAGCGACGGGGTGAGCTCCTGTTGCTTGGTCCCTGCTCCTGCCAACCTAGCAGTTCGAAAGCACATCAAAGTGCAAGTAGATAAATTGGTACCACTCCGGTGGGAAGGTAAATGGTGTTTCCGTGCGCTGCTCTGGTTCACCAGAAGCGGCTTAGTCATGCTGGACACATGACCCGGAAGCTGTATGCCGGCTCCCTCGGCCAATAAAGCGAGATGAGCGCCGCAACCCCAGAGTCGGCCATGACTGGACCTAATGGTCAGGGGTCCCTTTACCTAAGGAAAATCAGAAACTGGGATGGCTTCTGTAAATCCAGGACTTTCCCTGGAAAATAGGGACACTTGGACAGTCTCTTGCTCTGCTCCTGCACTTTTGTTCAGGTGTCCAGAAACTTTGTTCATCCGAGAGGCAATCGCAGCAGAGCCCATCTCCCTCCCCCTCCGTCAGTCAGAATTAAACTTGAGTTTGCTTATTATACGACTCTTCTTAACTAGGAGAACACAAATATTTAACAACTTTAAAAAACCACACTGATTTCCTGATTTCATTTTTGCCGAAAGAAGCCTTAATGGTGTCACGTGACTCTCATTGGAAGTGATAAAACACAGGTCATAAAGCAAAGCTTTATCACTCTGCGCAAGGAGTATAAATAACAGCTATTACTCAACCTCACTCTGCCTGCTAAGCTCAGAGAGTTTCTATATACACTTCTGATTCTTAAGAAGCTAATATTCATTATCATTTCCCCTTGCGTATTATGAGCCCCCATCTCAATGCCTTTGTCCACAGCCGGGCCTCCAAGCCCCCTGTATAGCCTACCTGATTTATGGGGACAATGGTCAGGGCTGACACCCTAATGAAATCCATGACACCACATTAATGGGGTTGTTTGTTACCACCAGAGTGCACCCTCCGAGCCACGCTTAGGAAGGCACACAAAGGCAGTCTATAAAGGCCACTGGGTGAGTGACAAAGCCACACAAGCCAGTCACACTGTGGCAGCTGGGAAAAGACAGGGGAATTTGTCAAGTCCACATGGTGGAGACATTCTTGGCCACAGCCCTTGACTCCTTGACCTAGGTAAAGGTAAAGGGACCCCTGACCATTAGGTCCAGTTGTGACCGACTCTGGGGTTGCGGCGCTCATCTCGCTTTATTGGCCGAGGGAGCCGGTGTACAGCTTCCGGGTCATGTGGCCAGGATGACTAAGCCACTTCTGGCGAACCAGAGCAGCGCACGGAAACGCCGTTTACCTTCCCACTGGAGTGGTACCTATTTATCTACTTGTACTTTGACGTGCTTTCAAACTGCTAGGTTGGCAGGAGCAGGGACCGAGCAACAGGAGCTCACCCCGTCACGGGGATTCAAACCGCCAACCTTCAAGCTGCAAGCTGCTATCCGCAAGCCTTCGGAGCCCGACGGGAACTCCCACTGCGCTCAGAAGGCTTGCGGATAGCAGCCTGAAGCCTGGAGAGCGAGAGGGGTCAGTGCGCACCGACCCCTCTCGCTCTCCAGGCTTCAGCAAAAGCCTGCATTCGCTCCATAGGACACACACACATTTCCCCTTCATTTTTGGAGGGGGGATAGTGCGTCCAATTGAGCGAAAAATACGGTAGTTGTAGTTTCCGAGTCACCTTCAAAGGTAGCCCCATGTGGAGTGCATTGTGGTAGTCCAAGCGGGAGATAACCAGAGCATGCACCACTCTGGCAAGACAGTCTGTGGGCAGGTAGGGTCTCAGCCGGTGCAGAGCCGGTAGACAGCCGCCCTGGACACAGATGGCAATCTGGAGATCCCACCTTCACCTTTTTGTACCCCAAGCAGTCTCCCTTCCACCACAGAACAACTTGTCAAATGCCGTGTTCTCATTCTCTCATTGGTGCAGAATTTCCAAGAAGGAGCAAAGCATACTCTACCCAAACTCTTTATATATATTTATATATATATATATATATATATATATATATATATATATATATATATGCGCTTTGCGCTTTCGTAGATTTTCACGGGTACAGGAATGCAGGTTTTGGTGTCTTCGGGTGTCTTCCCGTGTAAGAGTTGGGGTGTCTAGGCGACGTTTCGACGAGGTCTCACTCGTCATCTTCAGGCTGGTGCTTTCGGCTTCTTGTTACAGTAACAAGAAGCCGAAAGCACCAGCCTGAAGATGACGAGTGAGACCTCGTCGAAACGTCGCCTAGACACCCCAACTCTTACACGGGAAGACACCCGAAGACACCAAAACCTGCATATATATATATATATATATATATATATATATATATATATATACACACACACATATATATATATTTACATATTAATTATCATTCATACAACAAAATTTCACATCTTATACAATCTTTTTGGACTTCCATCATCCCCTCTGATGGTCTTCTGTTCTTATCACTTATTCTGCATTTCTGGAATTCCTATTGCCTTTAATTATCTTAACTAACAGTCCCCTCGTTACCTTTTTTTGCAACATTTCAAATAATCCACCTTACAAAACTTCTCGCAAACCTACAAGCGTAATACGATCATCACAATTACTCTCCAAATAGTCCGTAAATTTATGCCAGTCTTCTGTGAATCTCTGGTCCTGCAGATTTCAAATTCTTCCTGTTAATTTATCTAATTCTGCATAGTCCATCAATTTCATCCTCCATTCTTCTTTTGTCGGTAATTCTTCTTGTTTCCAATTTTGTGCCAATAATATTCTTGCTGCCGTCATTGCATATAGAAATAATTTACAATCCTTTCTGTTTATATCATCTCCTACAATGCCAAGTAAAAATGTTTCTGGTTTCTTAATAAATGTCTATTTCAACATTTTTTTCATCTCATTATATACCATTTCCCGGAAGTTTTTCACTTTTTTACATTCCCACCACATATGGTAAAATGTTCCTTCACTTCCTTCACATTTCCAACATTTATTACTCACTTTATACATTTTAGCTAATTTAACAGGTGTAATATACCATCTGTACATCATTTTCATCACATTTTTTTTAAGGCATTGCATGCAGTAAATTTTAAACCTTCTTTCCATAATTTTTCCCAATTATTTAACTGTATATTATACCCAACGTGGGACGCGGGTGGCGCTGTGGGTTAAACCACAGAGCCTAGGACTTGTCGATCAGAAGGTCGGTGAGCTCCCGTTGCTCAGTCCCTGCTCCTGCCAACCTAGCAGTTCGAAAGCACCTCAAAGTGCAAGTAGATAAATAGGTACCGCTCCGGTGGGAAGGTAAATGGCGTTTCCGTGCACTGCTCTGGTTCGCCAGAAGCGGCTTAGTCATGCTGGCCACATGACCCGGAAGCTGTATGCCAGCTCCCTCGGCCAATAAAGCGAGATGAGCGCCACAACCCCAGAGTCGGCCACGACTGGACCTAATGGTCAGGGGTCCCTTTACCTTTATACCCAAAGTTTTTGGCCCAATGTATCATAACCGACGACTCTACCCAAACTCAACAGCCACAGTTTAGTATTACTTGTCATCGTTGAAAAGGCCCACCTCTCAGGGTTGTTGTGAGAAGGAAATTGGAACGAGGAGCTCCACAGAAGGGGGAAATAAGGGCCAGGATATAAATCCCAGAATATCAGCCAAAGGACCAGAACTACTGGACCCATGAGAAGTGACTTGAAATGAGCGCACTGCATTTGAGTATTTAATTAGCAGAGTTACACAAAATTGCAACAAGGAAACTAGATGGATATAAATGTGGTTATCCTTAATTAAAACTTAAGTTAAGTCTATTAAGTCTGGAATTGTCATGATTGTGAAACATTTCATTTTTTTAAAGAACCAAAAGCCTATGGTTCCAAACAGCCTGAGACGGCATTTGCCAAGTGCAAAAGTATATCCCATCTTACCCACCCACCCAAAAAAATCCAAACCCCTTCTGCCGCTGTATACACAGACATTTCAATTACTTCAGAAAACATTTGGTTGTATCCAACTAAGTGCACTCTATGTACATAGAACGGAACACATTCTTCACACAGGAACTTTCTTTCAGTACCAGAGCTGAGTCCTGTCACTCAAAAATCTACCAATAATACTTCGTTCCAGCAACCTGGTTTAGAAAGGGGGGATCTCTTTTTTGGTGGCTATTTTTAAACAACTGGGAATTGGAATCCCTTGCAGATCTACTCTTGAGCTCTACCAGTAGATCCCAATCTACCTGCAGTCTATCCCTGCACTTGGGAAGACAGGCAAACTAATATCAGTGTACTGGAAGAAACAAAGATCACCAGTGTTGAAGCAATGATTCTTCAACATCAACTTCGTTGGACTGGTCATGTTGTGTGGATGCCTGATGATCGTCTTCCAAAGCAACTCCTCTATTCCGAACTTAAAAATGGAAAGCGTAATGCTGGTGGTCAACAAAAAAGGGTTTAAAAACTCTTTCAAGACAAATCTTTAAAAATGTAGTATAAATGCCGACAACTGGGAAACACTAGCCTGTGAGCGCTCCAATTGGAGAACAGCCTTTACCAAAGGTGTCATGGGCTTTGAAGACACTCAAACTCAGGGCCCAAGGGAGAAACGTGCTAAGAGGAAGGCACGCTTGGCAAATCCACACCGTGATCAACTCCCACCCGGAAACCAATGTCCCCACTGTGGAAGGATGTGTGGATCCAGAATTGGCCTCCACAGTCACTTACGGTCTCATTGTTAAAACCGTGTTTATGGAAGACAATCTTACTCGGCTACAAGTGATTGCCAAAGAAGAAGAAAAAGAAGAAAGACGCTGTTAACCATTTAATTAACAATTGTTCTGAGCCGAGTAGTAGATTTGGTGTAATCAGCAGCAAACTAAAGTCTAGTTTCCTACTCCCTCCCAATGGATGACGGCAGTTTTCGAAGATTTTATATATGTGCAGACAGTTGGCTGGTTGTCAGCTCGAAGAGGGGCACTCGCCGCACTGCAACCTTTCGTCGCAGTTCCCACTTGTGTCTAAATAAAACTGAAACAATGACACACTTGAGATAATTATCTCGAAATGTCTATAAGAACAAATCGGCATTTGAAAAAAGCTTGATGGGTGGAATGAGAAATTGTGAGAATGGACCAAAGGTACACAGCAATGTCAGATTTCCCAATCCATAAATACTTTGTGCCATTGTGTTTTTGATGCTTTCTTTACAGATTGGAAGCCGAGATAGGGAAAAGGAGCCTAAGTTTGTTTATCTTTCGCTTCATCGTGTTGCTAAACCAATCCCAACGTATTTTTTTAGGAAACTGCAAAGTCTCCTAAAAATCTCTGCAACTCCAAAGTAGGCAGGCAGGCCACCAGCAATGAGGCCATATGGAGTAACCAAAACAGGTTCAAAAACAAATTCTGAGTGTCTGTAACATAAGATCCCTCTGTTGTAGCTGATACCCAGGGCCTGAGTTTTCCAATACTAGGACAAACCCACATACAACTCTCATTGAAGCAGGGGCCGAATCTCTTGCGCTGCTTTTTGAAATCTTAATCATAGTCTATGCAACAATGATCAAATGTATCAGTTGCACCATAGAGAGGATCCCTTCTGAAGAGCCTTTTTCTAATAAGCACACACACCTGTGAGGAGGAAAGGAAGAAGTATTATTATCATTCTCTCTGCAAAGGATGGATGTCACATAATCAGACCCTCGGGTGATCTTTCTTTCTTTTTTCTCCTGAGGCAAGACACACAGAGAGTTTGGAAGGAAGTACTTGTATGACCAGGGAGAAGAGTCGGTGGAAGAAGATTGGAAGAAATTTAAAGATTATTTGCAGAAACACTGCAAAATTAAGGAAAGTTAAAGTGATGCTGGATGGAAAATAAGTGGTATTGGTTAAAAGTTTTTTAAAGTGTATGCAAGTATAGATTGTTAATATTTAGAAATATATATTTACAATAGGTGATGACGCAGAGTTATGAAAAATGACAGAGGGTAAGGATTTGCTGAAAGGACTTTTTAAATGGGAATACAAAAGGGGAGGTGTGAGGGGGTCAAAGAACTAAGGTGATGAGATAAAGGAGATTGAAGGATGGAATTAATTTTAAACTTTAAACTTTTTATGTTTGTTTTTCTTTCTATCTATATCAAATCATTCTTTTTCTTTTATGACTCTTTTTATTTTTTAAATTGTTAGTTGTGTGAACTGTATTTTATAATTCTATGTGTATTTTAAAAATCTTAATAAATATTATAAAAAAGGAAGTACTTGTAGACTTTGTACCACCCTTTTCTCAGATCTTTCCCAAAGCAGGTTAATATATTTCATCAGCCCACATAGACTTGGTCCCAACTGATAGCTGCCACTCATGCAGGCTGCAGTCATACCACAGAGACAATGGCAATGCTGGTAATTTGGGCATACAGCAGTAGAGCAGTAAACAGCCTCAGCCCAGTATAGCTGAAGAAGCGTCTCCATCTCCATCGTTCAGCCCAGACACTGAGGTCCAGCTCCGAGGGTCTTCTGGTGGTTCCCTCCCTGTGAGAAGTGAGGTTACAGGGAACCAGGCAGAGGGCCTTCTCAGTAGTGGCACCCGCCCTGTGGAACGCCCTCCCAGCAGATGTCAAGGAAACAAACAACTATCCGACTTTTAGAAGACATCTGAAGGCAGCCCTACTTAGGGAAGTTTTTAATGTTTGAAGAAGAGAAGAAGAAGAGTTTGGATTTGATATCCCGCTTTATCACTACCCGAAGGAGTCTCAATGCGGCTAACAATCTCCTTTCCCTTCCTTCCCCACAACAAACACTCTGTGAGGTGAGTGAGGCTGAGAGACTTCAGAGAAGAGTGACATGCCCAAGGTCACCCAGCAGCTGCTTGTGGAGGAGCGGGGAATTGAACCCGGTTCACCAGATTACGAGTCCACCGCTCTTAACCACTACACCACACTGGCCTGATGTTCTATTGTGCTTTTAATTCTGTTGGGAGCTATCCAGAGTGGCTGGGGGGAAACCCAGCCAGATGGGTGGGGTCTAAATAAAATAAAATATTACTACTACTACTACTACTACTACTACCTAGCATGTTTTATTTATGTATGGAGGTGCTTTTTATCTTATGCTGGCCTATGACCATAATAAAGATTTGGATTGGCAACAGAGGGAGGGTCATGGAGCTCTGGCACTTTCCCCCCACTGCCTCCCTCGCATGTTGCCCAAGCACTGGGTCGTGATTCCTGAAGATGGCGAAGGTCACTCCTTATCCCATGCTCCTCCAGTCGATGTGAACCAGAGAGAGGACTGCATGCTTAGGCGATAGACTATCCTCCTGCTGCCAGCATAAATCGAGGCAGCGCAATGTCTGGGCTCTTGAAATGTCATGCGCATTCAAACTGATGGCCACTTACCAGAAGTCGTACAGAGAATCTGGGGCAGGATGAGAACCATGTCTTTTAGCGTTGGCCACCGCTGGTCCAGTTCCTTGGAAACATTCCTGGAGAAACAGGAGGGCTCTGTACCCTTGCTGTCATATTTACAGGAAGGCTTTTGTGTTTGTGTCTGGAGGGCTGCCTCCCCCTCCCCCCCAAAAAAAGTTCTCCTGTTGCTTGGCCGTTTTCTTTTTCTCTCCCCCCCCCTCTTTCTTCCTTTCCCCCCACATAGCTGCTGAAGTGCTCTCAATATGTTTAATGGGCCGTTAACTAGCTCTTTCCATGCTAGGGTTGGAATGGAAAAGAAGTGCTGAGTTCTGTAGAAACACCCAGAGAGAGAGAGAGAGAGCACCTTTGGGGAGGGAAATAAGTGGAGGGAGGTGTCCACACTCCCTTAAACACACACACACACACACACACACACACACACACACACACTGAATTAGCAGAAAGAGAGAGAGAAGATTGTTAAGGATTCAATGAGCTGTGCCAAAAAGACTGGAAAGGTGCTTAAGAAATGGAAGAAATGGAGGACCGCTCCCCACCAAACACACACACACACACACACACACACACAGAGAGAGAGAGAGAGAGAGAGAGAGAGGAAAGAAAGAAAGAAAGAAAGAAAGAAAGAAAGAAAGAAAGAAAGAAAGAAAGAAGAAAAAACCACATTGTTTGTCCCTTGGCATAATAATTGTCAGAGCTGCTTCAAGATCCTAGCTCACAGAGGATCACGCTAGCCAGCGGTCATTAAGTAAAAGTCTTTATTGAATTACAGTTTCCATTCTCACGCTGCTGTCTGCAACTCTACGTCTACTAGCTAGATCGGCGAGGCTCCGTCTGAGTCTCCGCCCCGTGCGCACCAACTTAATATCCTAGCCTTGCTCCACCTTTTCCTCCTGACTGTCCTCCTCTGGGTCCCTCTACCCCCCGGGGCTTCTTCCTTCCGGGATTCTTCTGACGCTGACCCGGACCCTTCTGCCTCCTTGCGCCGGGCTTTAGGACCCGGTTCCCTTTCGGGGCTGCTCACTGCGCCGCCTTCGTCTGCATTTGAACTTGGCGCGCGCGCCCAACCTTCCACTTTCCTCTTAACCGTTTCTTCGCTCCCCGATGGAGGTGTGGCCACTCCTGACTCCTGCCCTCCCTCCTGTGGTGAGCTGCCAGCGCTTCCCCCCTGGCTCCTTTCCTCTTCCCTGCTTCCTGGCGGTGACGCTGGTCCCGATTTCCAGCTGCTCCCCCCTGAGTCTCCTCTGGCTCTATCTTCCTGGGGTGCCTCCCTAGACTCCCCCCTTGCCCTGGCCACTGGTGCTCCTTTCTGTGAATCCTCTGATTCACTGGAAAGACTGGGAGATCTCGGGTCGTCGTCATCACTCATCCTTTCCTCTGTCTCCTCCCCTTCGCTCTCTGTTTCCTCCCTTGCCCGTGCCTCTGCACCTAAACCCCTGACATCCATCCCCCCCTCGAAGCCCCCCAGTCCCCCCTCCCCTCCTTCCGGTGCTGGAACTGGGGGCTGCTGTTGCAAAGGGACGAACGTCGGATATCGGTCGCTTCCCGTGGCAGGCCTCCAGCGGAACTCTTCCAGGTCTTCCTCTCTGCTCTCGTTGACGACAGTCACCTCCTCTTCCATCTCTGTGCCGCCGTGCTCGAAACCAGGGTCGTCCCCGAAAATGTCCATGTCCGTCTCTCCCGCACTACCTCCAGGCGGCGTTGCTCGGCCGGAACAGTCCAGCCACTTCCTGCGGAACTGCTCCTCCGGCCTATCGTCCCACCAATACGAGGGTTCTGAGACAGATCCCGAGGGTGACCCCTCCGGGGAACGGACGTCTCGTGTTGGTTCCTCGTCCGAGTCGAACCCCCTGAACGTGCTGTCCGAAAGCGTGGGCGTGAAAAGCCAGTCGTCGAAAAAGTCTGCTGGCATCGGTCTATGTGGGAAGAGGGCATGAAACTCGTCTTTGAGCAGAGGTTCGTCTAAAGCGTAGCCCGGCACCCAGCTGTTCGCACTGGCCGGGGTGCCCTCCCTGGCGAGAAAGTATTCTACTCCCTCTTCCCCCCATCTGGAGTCCAAAATCTCCGTGACTTCGTTGATGCGCTCCTCCTGTGCCACTCCCGCGTGCCCCGTTCCTTCTCTGAGCGGACTCGGCGCCGTTCCGGGTTCCTGGAACCTGTGCGGTGCCTTGTAGGGAGTGAGCACCGATCTGTGGAACACCGGATGCATTCTGGAACCCTCCGGAAGCGCCAGCCTGAAAGCCACCGGGTTGACCTGCTCTTCGACTTGGTAGGGCCCCAGTTGTTTATGCCCTAGTTTCTTCTTGGCCAACGACCTGGCCGGCACTGCGTGGGCTGCTAACCAGACCCAGTCTCCCACGTGGAGCTCTTCGCCAACCCTTCTGTGTTTGTCCGCTTGTACCTTGTATGCGTGTTTAGCCAGCTCCAGGTGGCGCCGCAGCTGATCGTGGACTTCCTGCAGCTCCGACGCGAACGCATCTGCTGACTGCGGCTCCTCTTCTCCCCTGCATTCCAGTCCCGGAAAGGTTCTAGGGTGCCGCCCGTTGTTGGCGAAGAACGGCGTGACGCCCGTGGATACGTGCTTCGTGTTGTTGTAGGCAAACTCTGCAAGCGGCAGGTAATCCACCCACGTCGCAGGCTGTTGGTTTGCATAACATCTCAGGTACTGCTGCATGATGGCATTGGCTCGCTCCGCTTGCCCGTTGGTCTGCGGGTGTCTCGCCGACGTCAGATTGATCTTGACGTTCAGGAAGCCCATCAGTCTCTGCCAGAAGTTCGAGATGAACTGCCGCCCGCGGTCGGACAGAATAGACCGTGGCAGACCGTGAACCTTGAACACGTGGTCTATGAACAGTTTGGCGGTTTGCTCCGCCGTGGCCACCTTAGCACACGGAATGAAATGCGCCATCTTGGAGAACAGGTCCACCACCACCAACACTGCCGTCTTGCCCCTTGAGCTGGGCAGATCCGTGACAAAGTCCAGAGCCACCCTTTCCCAAGGTTCGACCGGAGTTTGCAGCGGCTCCAACAGTCCAGCCGGCGGTTTGTGCACCGGCTTTGCCCTCTGGCAGGTGTCACACCTCGCTACGTAGTCTGCGACCTCCCCTCTCATTCCAGGCCACCAGAAATCCCTGGCTACTAATTCCACCGTCTTCTCCTTGCCAAAGTGCCCGGCCGTGGGTGCGTCGTGCAGCTGCTGTAGCACCTTGGCTCGAAGTTCGTCACCCGGCACGTAGATGGCCCCTTTACGGATGAGCAAGCCATCTCGTAGCTGGAAACCGTCGGCCGCTGCCTTGCCCCCTCGCACCTCTGCCATCTTCGTTTGTGCGAAGGAGTCCCCCTGCAACGCTCGCCGCACCGCCTCTAGGTCCACGGTCGCCGCGGCGCACGCCCACACTGTCGGTGCAAAGATGTGCATGGCGGCCGCTGGTGTCGCGTCCTCCAGATACTGTGGCTTGCGGGAGAGAGCGTCTGCCATGATGTTGGTGTCCCCCGGGACATACTCTATTCGGAAGTCGAAGTCCGCAAAGAACTCAGCCCAACGTATCTGCCTCTGGTTCAGGAACTGTGCTGTGCGCCAGTGTTCCAGATTCTTGTGGTCCGTGCAAACCTGCACCGTGTGCTTGGCGCCGATCAGAAAGTGCCTCCACGCCTTGAACGCTGCATGAATGGCCAGCAACTCCCTGTCCCATATGGTGTAGTTCTGCTCGGACTTGCTGAGCTTCCTGGAGTAAAACGCTCCCGGTCGCCACACGCCCCGCGGGTCCTTCTGCAGCAGGACCGCCCCCACTGCTCTGTCCGAAGCGTCTGTCTCCACCCTCATCGGCATGCTGGGGTTGACATGAAGCAGCTGCTCTTCCGACGCGAAGAGACGCTTGAGGGCCTGAAAGGACTGCTCCGCCTGCTCTGTCCAGATGAACTTCTTCTTCTTGGAGCTAAGGGTGTCAGTGATGGCCGCCGTCTGCATCGCGAAGCCCTTGATAAACTTGCGATAGAAGTTCGCAAAGCCGACAAACCGTTGGACCTCCTTCCGGTTGCGTGGGCTCTTCCAATCCAACACTGCTCGAACCTTGGCGCTGTCCATGGCGAGCCCCTTGTCAGACAGCTTGTAGCCCAGAAAATCCACCTCCGGCACGTCAAATTGGCACTTCTCCAGCTTGGCGTAGAGCCTGTGTTGCTTTAGCCTGCCCAGCACTTCCTTGACGTGCTTGTCATGTTCTTGCTGCGACTCCGAAAAGATCAGGATGTCATCCAAGAAACAGACGCACGTCTTGTAGAGCAGTCCCGCCAACACGTGATGCATAAATGCTTGAAAAACGTGAGCGCCATTTTGCAGTCCAAAAGGCATAACTCTGTATTCGTAGGTACCCAGTGGCGTGAACATGGCTGTCTTCCACTCATCACCTTCCCGCATGCGAATGAGGTTGTACGCCCCCCGCAGGTCCAACTTGGTGAACACCTTTCCCTTCCGTACCTTCGCCAGGAGGTCGTCGATGCGGGGCATGGGGAAGTCCGACGGCTTGGTCACACTGTTCAAAATCCTGTAATCCACTACGAGTCTTTTTTGGGGCGTGTCTCGCTTCTTAACAAAGAATACAGGACTGCCCCCCACTGCCTTAGACTCCCGGATGAAACCGCGCTCCAAATTATGATCGATGAAGTCTTTGAGTTCCTGCAGTTCGTCCTCAGACATGGAATACAGCTTCCCTTTAGGCAGCGCCGCCCCCGGCAGCAGGTCAATTTTGCAGTCATATGGTCTGTGAGGGGGTAGTCTGTCCGCCTCCTTCTCGCAGAAAACTTCCAGAAATTCTGCGTACTTGTGGGGAATCGCTTGCAGCGTGCCTAGCAGCAGCTGTGACTCCTCTTCCTCTCCTTCCTGCCTGGGTACGATGCAGTGTTCAGCACAAAAGGAAGAGCCGAAGACCAGCTGCCTCTGGAACCAAGCCATCGTTGGGCTGTGCTTGTCCAGCCAACTCATACCCAATACAATGGGCGTGTCAGACAGTTGAGTGACGTTGAAGCTGATGACTTCCCTGTGATTCCCAAGTCGCATCACCATTGGTGGCGTCTGCTTCACCACTTGCCCCCCTAGCAGCTCCCTGCCATCCACCGTGACAACCTGCAGGGGCAGTGTGGCCGGCAGCAACTGCACAGCGTGCCTGTCGACAAATTCCTGCCCTATAAAGTCCGCGTTGCTGCCGGAGTCGATGGTGATTGGCACGTCCATGGTGATTCCATTGGGCAGCTGGAGAGATGCTGTGAGCCTCACTACTGGTTTGGGCGGGAGGGGGTTCACTGGCTGTAAAATTTCTGGGGACTGCGTCACTAACACGTCTGGCTGGGCCCCAGTGCCTCTTCCTCCAGCCAGACATCGTCGTTTCCCTGCTGTGGTCCTCCCTGCTGCGTTGCTGCAGTCACCATTGCTGAGGCTGCAGTAAGCTTGTGGGGCCTCCGGGGACACTCTTTCGCCATATGCCCTGGCTGCTCACAGACGTAACACTTCCTGGTCCCTCTAGGAGGCTTCGCCTTCACTGCTGCCGGTGCTAGGGCTCTGGTTGCTGACTGAGCCCTTGCACCTCCAACCTCCATAGGTTCGGCTCCTCCTCCTGGCGGAGGCGTGGATTGCGCCCGCGCTGCTTCTCTGGGAAAGAAGGAGGGGCCCCCGGCTGGTTCGCGCCCTCCACGTCCTTCGTCCTTGCTCCACGGACGTCCTTCCAGCCTCACCCCCACGGCCAGTGCCCTCTGAACGACCTCCTGGGTGGTTCGGGGTCTCTCCCCCCTCGCTATCTCATCTTTAATCGAGTTGTGCAGTCCCTCCCAAAAGAGGTCTCTTACAGGAGCCGAATCTCTGTCCCATTCCAGGGCGCTGACCAAGGCGAAAAAGCGGGCATGATACTGTCTGACGCTGGCCCTCCCTTGTCTCAGCCCATGCACCTCCTTCCGTGCAAGATCAATGTCAATACTTGATAAGAAACACCCATCCATCGCTTTAATAAAGGCATCCGCATTCTGGAGCGCCGGATCGTTATCTCTCCATAAATTGCGCAACCATGCTTTCGCCTCCCCATGCAGATGGGACATGATGAACCCCACTCTCTCCTGTTCATCTCTAAAGTCTTTATGCAACAGTTGCAGTGCGCACAGTACGTCGGCTCTAAAGTTGGGATACTGTTGCAGGTTCCCATCGAAGTGAGAGAGCAGCCCGCCTGTCCGTCTCGCCAACCCAATTCCCTCCTGCCGGGGTGGTTGCTTTGCCAGTACGTCTAACCTGACCTGGAGATCCCTGCAGGCGGCAGCTGCCTCGTCCTCTCTCTTCCTGGATGCGAGAACCTCGGCGTTCAGTTGTGCCACTGCTTTTCTGAGGTCCTCTATCTGCTGCTCAGCCGTCATGTCTCCTGCCGTTCGTGAGCTCGCTAGTGGGCGCCTGTTTCTCTCCCCTCCTCGAGGCTGCAGATGCCCACAATGTAGAGACGGAGCCTACTGTCAGAGCTGCTTCAAGATCCTAGCTCACAGAGGATCACGCTAGCCAGCGGTCATTAAGTAAAAGTCTTTATTGAATTACAGTTTCCATTCTCACGCTGCTGTCTGCAACTCTACGTCTACTAGCTAGATCGGCGAGGCTCCGTCTGAGTCTCCGCCCCGTGCGCACCAACTTAATATCCTAGCCTTGCTCCACCTTTTCCTCCTGACTGTCCTCCTCTGGGTCCCTCTACCCCCCGGGGCTTCTTCCTTCCGGGATTCTTCTGACGCTGACCCGGACCCTTCTGCCTCCTTGCGCCGGGCTTTAGGACCCGGTTCCCTTTCGGGGCTGCTCACTGCGCCGCCTTCCTCTGCATTTGAACTTGGCGCGCGCGCCCAACCTTCCACTTTCCTCTTAACCGTTTCTTCGCTCCCCGATGGAGGTGTGGCCACTCCTGACTCCTGCCCTCCCTCCTGTGGTGAGCTGCCAGCGCTTCCCCCCTGGCTCCTTTCCTCTTCCCTGCTTCCTGGCGGTGACGCTGGTCCCGATTTCCAGCTGCTCCCCCCTGAGTCTCCTCTGGCTCTATCTTCCTGGGGTGCCTCCCTAGACTCCCCCCTTGCCCTGGCCACTGGTGCTCCTTTCTGTGAATCCTCTGATTCACTGGAAAGACTGGGAGATCTCGGGTCGTCGTCATCACTCATCCTTTCCTCTGTCTCCTCCCCTTCGCTCTCTGTTTCCTCCCTTGCCCGTGCCTCTGCACCTAAACCCCTGACAATAATAATGGTCATAATTTTTGTATTATTTATTATTTCATTAGTTGTCATCGTTTTTATCATTTGCAAAACTTCAAACGTTAAAAAGGCTGTAGACTTATTCATCTCCTCGACATCTAATGGGAGGGCGTTCCACCTCTCGCCACTACCGAAAAGACCATGGGTAGGCAAACTAAGACCCGGGGGCTGAATCCGGCCCAATCGCCTTCTAAATCCGGCCTGTGGACAGTCTGGGAACCAGCGTCGTTTAACATGAGTAGAATGTGTCCTTTTCTTTAAAATGCATCTCCGGGTTATTTGTGGGGCATTGGAATTCGTTCTTTATTATTTTTCCAAAATATTGTCCTGCCCCCCACAAGGTCTGAGGGACAGTGGACCAGCCCCCTGCTGAAAAAGTTTTCTGACCCCTGGAAAAGACCCTCTGCCTGGTTCCCTGTAACCTCACTTCTCACAGTGAGGAGCCACCACTTGGAGGCACAACGACGCATCGGCCGGACACAGGGAAGAAGCGTCAGAACAGAGCCACCAACTGGGACCCTAGGGAAAAAAGAGTGTGGCCACAGACCCACAAGAGGTTTGAAGCACAGGGCAAAACACAGAGAAGACGAAAATGTGCAGGAAAAGGCATTTCAGGTGTCATTTCAAGCACCTATTGAAGTTGAAACAGAATCCTTCCTGCTACAATGCATGCATGCATTGTTGTTGTTTAGTCGTTTAGTTGTGTGACCCCATGGACCAGAGCACGCCAGGCACTCCTGTCTTCCACTGCCTCCCGCAGTTTGGTCAAACTCATGCTGGTAGCTTCGAGAACACTGTCCAACCATCTCGTCCTCTGTCATCCCCTTCTCCTTGTGCCCTCCATCTTTCCCAACATCAGGGTCTTTTCCAGGGAGTCTTCTCTTCTCATGAGGTGGCCAAAGTACTGGAGCCTCAGCTTCAGGATTTGTCCTTCCAGTGAGCACTCAGGGCTGATTTCCTTCAGAATGGATAGGTTTGATCTTCTTGCAGTCCATGGGACTCTCAAGAGTCTCCTCCAGCACCAGAATTCAAAAGCATCAATTCTTCAGCGATCAGCCTTCTTTATGGTCCAGCTTTCACTTCCATACATCACTACTGGGAAAACCATAGCTTTTACTATACGGACCTTTGTTGGCAAGGTGATGTCTCTACATTTTAATGCATTTTAATGCATATTGTTTTAGTGCATTGGAGAAGCCCTATAGTACAGCCCCGAGACCTGTGGGAATAGGGCAATATACAAATTTAATAAATAAAATAACTAAAATTAACTAGGGTTGCCATATTGTCAAGCTTTTTTTGGGAGGGAGGGCACAGTGGTTGGACATTTTTATTTTTATTTTGCAAACTCTCCCCAAAAAATTTTGGAGCTATTTTTTAGGAAATTCACCAAAAGAAATTCAACACTTCCAACCTGAGTTGCAATTTGCCCAGGTTCGGCATTTTTACTAACTTTTGGAAATGTTGAGAATATGGATATGTGTGGTAGCTGCAGTGCTTTTTTTCTAAGGGGTACTCTCATTTTCCTACTCATATGAAATGTTGTTATTGTTTAGTCGTTTAGTCGTGTCTGACTCTTCGTGACCCCATGGACCAGAGCACGCCAGGCACTCCTGTCTTCCACTGCCTCCTGTAGTTTGGTCAAACTCATGTTAGTAGCTTCGAGAACACTATCCAACCATCTCATCCTCTGTTGTCCCCTTCTCCTTGTGCCCTCAATCTTTCCCAACATCAGGGTCTTTTCCAGGGAGTCTTCTCTTCTCATGAAGTGGCCAAAGTATTGGAGTCTCAGCTTCAGAATCTGTCCTTCCAGTGAGCACTCAGAGCTGATTTCCTTAAGAATGGATACCTTTGATCTTCTTGCAGTCCATGGGACTCTCAAGAGTCTCCTCCAGCACCATAATTCAAAAGCATCAAAAATCTCTCATTGCCTCCATTTCTTCCCCTTCTATTTGCCAGGAGGTGATGGGCCCAGTGGCCATGATCTTTGTTTTTTTGATGTTGAGCTTCAGACCATATTTTGCACTCTCCTCTTTCACCCTCATTAAAAGGTTATTTAATTCCTCCTCACTTTCTGCCATCAATGTTGTGTCATCTGCATATCTGAGGTTGTTATTTCTTCCATATGAAATACTCATATGAAATACTGCCCCTCAATGAGGCCAAACTTAGCTTCACAAAATGTTTAGGGGTATGCGTACCCCTGCGTCCCGTTCCCCCCCCCCCCAGAAAAAAGCACCGGGTCGCTGGATATGTGTGTTAGCTTGCTGCCCTGCAACGTCCATCTTTTTGAAGTTGTTTTGCTTCTCACACCCCTGCCCACCCTCCTCATAGCCTCTTGTCCATCGGGAAGTCTTTGAGAGTGAGAAATTGAGCAGCAACCTCCAGAAAGCTGAGGCGACTCGAGAGAAACTGTGCCACCCTGTACAAGTAGCAAGTTCCTGAAGTCGGAGGCCTGGGAAAGTTTAGACAGATACCTGACTGGCTCGCTGACAATCCTTCACAGAGTTGACATTAAAAAGTGCTGACAGCGGTAAGGAGAGAGGAACACTTTCATCTCGCGACAGCCTCCTCCTAGCCCAGGGGTCAGCGCTTGTCTCCACAGCCTTCCCCTGCCCATCAAAGCCTTCTTTTTCTCAGCATTTTATTAAATAGGGTCACAACCCATGTTACCCATTCCACCTCCCACCATAAGCGAGAGCAAAAACACTCCCTTGCCAGGCAGACTCCGGGCTCGAAATGCAGGGACCTCATTCCTGCCGTCACCTTGAACTTTCTCTGCCAAACATCAAGGCAGAAGAGGGCACTTGTATGTGGTCTTTTCCTCCCTACATTAATTATCTCCTTGAGTTGAAAGAAAAGTTTTAAGACGGAGCCAGTCGCTGGCAATTGGCAGCGCTGGGGGAGCAGAGCAGTAATCTGTGGCTCGGCCCAATTTGTTTAGCCCACCACTCCCACCCCCCGTCTTCATAGACACAAAAATAACAAGACGGGAAGGAAGTGTCAACCTGGATTCATCGCAGCAGTTAGTTACCTGCTTCTGAGCAAGCTGGGGCGTATTTCACAGGCAGGGTGGTGAAAGGGGCTTTTAAAATTAAAGTTAAACATTAGAGAGCTGTTCTCTGGCACTCAGAGGCTCCTGCGGAGGTAGAATAAATGCAGTTATGAAAATTGGCATCTCCATTTCAGGAGAAGAATGTGATAGTAATAAAAACAGCAGGGCTCCGACAACAGGATTGTCAGGCAAGGACTGAGAAATGGCCAAGCTAAATAAATATATGTTGTACAGTGGTACCTCAGGTTAAGAACTTAATTCGTTCTGGAGGTCCGTTCTTAACCTGAAACTGTTCTTAACCTGAAGCGCCACTTTAGCTAATGGGGCCTCCGCTGCTGCCGCACCGCCGGAGCATGATTTCTGTTCTCATCCTGAAGCAAAGTTCTTAACCTGAAGCACTATTTCTGGGTTAGCGGAGTCTGTAACCTGAAGCGTATGTAACCTGAAGCGAATGTAACCCGAGGTACCACTGTATTTATTTCACAAAGGCAAGCCTACTTATCCATTATCCCATTAAAATCAATGGAATCTTTGCAATTTAATGTACTATCTACAGATTACATACCCAAAGCCCAATGTCTTGTGTGGAACACAATTTGGGCATGTGGGTCTAGCCTTTGCGTATATGCAGGGCCGGCTCTGTCATTGGGCAGAGTGAAGCAACCTACCACAAGCTGAAAAAACTGCTGTACCTTTCACGCTATAGGGCAGCAAACCAGCCCACATACCTGGCTGCAGAAGCAAATTATTCTCAATGCAGATGAGTGTGAAATATCTACCTAGCCAAGACAGAAGGGCCCGGTTAAGAAATAAAGTTGTCCTGACATTAAAATCCACATGATCTATATGTTATGAAGGCATTCACGCAAAAACCAGCTCAACTAATAAACCAAACCATTGCCGCGTGGGCAGGTGGGTTTTCTAATGTTGCAGCCCCCTTAAAATAGGACTGCTATGTAAATGAAATCAAAGACTCACACTATAGGTCCAGGCTCTTCAAACTTTAGGTACAGTACTTTGTTAATAATCTGTTATTCTTGTGGTGGCCCCAGGATGCTTTTGTGTTGGGCAGAAGACAAATTCAGGTGACTCCACACTTCAGACAGTTGCCCTTCACGAGTTGGAGTGTCACAAGAATAGCGACCTTTTCTTCAGCTCTGGAATCAATCCTGATTTTCTACCGAAAGACAATCATAAGCATTTTTACCTTTCCTATACCTTTTCTATTACTGTTTCATTATTGGCTTTGTTGCTTTCCTTTCCTTTGTTTTTAAATTAACTGTGGCTTCTGTTTCAAATGCTGACACACACACACACAGACACAGCCCCAACTCCTAGGGGCTGAGATCTCTTCGCCCAGCCCAATAAAATATTTGAGGGGGCTGGGGGTCCCCAAAGTTGATGGACATTGCCATTCAAATGGGTGGGTGCTGCATCTTGTGATTGATTATATGGGCTGGGGCGTACCTGCCCCCCCAATTCAAAATACCTGCCCCCTCCCCCCCAAAAAATACTGTTTGATACAGGGGTGTTTTTGTATTGGTTTTTTATATTACAGTAGTTACTTTCACGGATCTGTGCAAAGCACCTTTTGGGGGCAGAAAGGCAATAATTTAAAAAATAAATAAATACAAAAACAAATGTGAAAATGTTACACTTCACGTAGAAGACCACAGAAGACCAAAGGAGGACAGCAATGTGTTACTAGAGGAACAAGACTTGTAAAAATGAACGGAGAAGATGAGATTACTCCTGACTGTTAAATGCTCTGTGCAGAGGAAAAGAAGGGTCTTCAACAAATCATGGCAAGCATTAAATAGTAATTGAAATCTATGTATTTTATACTGCTTTAATTATAAACCCAAGCTTTTCATAAATCTTATTGTGGTGTGTTTTATGACTGTGTTCCAATCTCGTTCGCTGATGTTTTTCAAGTTCCAAGTTTCCGGAGAATCGTGATTAAAGGAAAACTGGGCGGATCAGAAGAAACTGTTTTTGTCTCGTTTACTTGCCAGAAAGATCCCAAACTTGGATCCAGTGTACTTCATTCAAGATCCAGAATGCGTGTGGAAAATAGCATAATCCTTGAATGAAACATGACCTCCGATTTTCAGTGCTGTCTTAATGAGAAGGCTCTAGGTGCTTTCCGTCATAGCGTAATTTTTTTAACGTCGGGCCTGTTGAATCAACATGACTAATATTTTTATTTCATTTTTATTTCTTGCATTAGAATCCCGTTTTAAGCGGGACATCCTGGATCGACAGAAGCCACTCCAGCTTCTGATCCCAATCCTAGATGTTTTGGCTCTGGTGCTCTGGCTGGCCAGTTTGGCCGAGAGACAGTGATTCCCTCAAGGTCACCGACCAGGCTGAGTAGAGATTTGAACGTTGATCTCCCAGGTCCTAGTCCAACACTCTAACCACTACACCAAACCACATGGGGACAGTGGTGATCCCTGTACTGGTTGCTTCTAATCCAAATGACAAGCATGATAAACACGGTTCAAGAATGCACAAAGCGGGCAGTGGTTGTAGCACCAAACTTTCATAGTTGTCGGTTCTTCTTCCTGGATGTGCTATTCCCCTTGCCACCGCCACCTCCCACTCTCTTTCATAGTTCCAGTAACTGACGCAAATGCTAACTGGGAACCAAAATCCCAACGGATTTCCAGCAGAAAGAGAATCGAGATATAATGAGAAGTCTGGTGGGAATGCAATCTGATTTAAGTGTACTGTAGAGTTCAGAGGCCTGGACTTTTAGGCGGCATGCACACCTCCAGTTACCTTGCTGCTTCCGCCCGGGAAAACCTGCTCTTTGGTGCTTAATTGGAACAAACAGCCATTGGGTTTTCCGGGGATTACCGTTTGTTCCAATTTATCACAAAAAAGCATGTTTTCTGGGGGAAGAGGCGAAGCAAAGGCAAAACTGCTCGGACCCATTGCCAGGAGAAGCAGAAAACCAATTGTTCCCATGGACAGAACGTGTGGAAGAGCCCTTAGAAACAATAACCTGGACTGAGGCAACAGTTGTTAAATGAAGATGTTTATTTTGGAGTGCTTTCCTTGCTCACAGTTCCATAAAGACTGGTGTTCTTCCTTCCAGAATTCTCTGTAAGTCCAAGGATGGACTACCCACTGCAAAAATGGCCAGAATGGTGCCTGAAGACACACACACCATTTGCAGCTGAACTTCTGTTTTAAGCCTTCAAATGTATCCATAGTGGCACACAGCCATCGCTTGTTTTCCATGGCAGTTCACACACTCCTGTTTTCTCTGAATCTAGTAGATTCCGACTGCCATGGGATGCCATGATTAGGGTTGCCACCTGTCCCTCGAAAAACAGGGTCTCCCCGTTTTTGGACAAAAGTGTCACCTGTCCCATTTGAGATTCGAACAGGATACCTCCCCACCCCTCCTATTCAAGCTCGGCCAGCCCAAAATGGCGGCTGTGTCACTGTTGGTGTGGCTGATGGAGCCCAAGACAAGTGACCATAGGGAGAAGGGGGAAGAAGTGACCTCTCTCCCTCGCCCCTTCCTTCCCTCCCTCTCGCTGGTGCTTCTCCTCACCCACCACAGCTGGTCTAGCATGGAGTGGATCCAACGCTGTTTGGCCCCTCCACCACCATGACCTGACCTCTCCTCCACCCCTCACCCTCTCTATGCTCAAGTCTCTTCCAACACCAACATGGGCAAGAGGCTAAAGCTGTGAGAATGTTCAGAGTGGCAGGAGAGGATATATTGTTTATTAATATCCTTCCTAACTTGTGCTAGCATTCCTTTACTTAGCAGAGTTACATTTCATCTTTTTTTATACAGTATGCACAGCAGATAGCTGGTTGCAGGCTCGTGTGAGCCTCTCACTATTATTTTAATTGTGTTTTTCCCCCTATTATGTTGTATTGTAATTTATATTTAGTGTTAGCTGCCCTGAGCCCGGCCCTGGCTGGGGAGGGCGGGGTATAAATAAAATATTATTATTATTATTATTATTATTATTATTATTATTATTATTATTATACAATTCAGTCTGTCTCAGACTGAATTGTACGTTCCTGGTAAGTTCCCTTGAATCCCTCTTAAAAGAATAAAGACGCCACAATCTTATTCAAAGTCAATAAAAGAAGTTTACTTACATCAGTTCACAGTTGGATTCCTGAAGGCAGACTTAGTTACAGAATTGTACATGTGGATCTACCCCATATGGGAGAATAATCCCAGTGCTTCTGCTAGCTGAGAGCTAGCAGAGCAGTCCTAGCTAAAAGCTGGTCAAACGAAGAAGAATGTCAAAAGGAAGGAAGGGTGCTGCGTCACTCATCCTTTTGTTACCTGGACAGGTTAGGTCACGCCCACCTTCTATCACATGCAACAGGAAGGATGCTCCAGCCAGGAGGAACAGGAAGTTTCGACTGGCTGGACCAAACATTCCCTCGCATGTCTTCTCTAGCATTACAAGGAATGTTGTACTTGACTGCCTCTCATGGATCACATCCCACAAGAGCTGTGTCTGAAGTCGGCCATGAGAGCCAGCCATCTACCCCTGGCCCCTTCAAGGGGGAGAGTGGGGCCGGGGTGGTAAGGGAGATGGGAGGCTAAATGCAGGGAAGCCCCTCCATAAAAGGGGGGGCAAGGATTTGGTGTCATGAGTGCCCCCCAATTCCCTACCCACCCGACCTGTCCCGCATTTTGCCTGACCAAATGTGGCAGCCCTAGCCCTCATCCAAATCTGCCCTGTCTCTATTCTGTCATTTCTTATGAAATGTTGCATTTTAATGCATTCCCCCTGTCCCCAGCCAGTTTGGATCCAACATGAGAAAACAAATACCGTATTTTTCGCTCTATAGGACACACTTTTTCCCCTCCAAAAATGAAGGGGAAATGTTTGTGCGTCCTATGGAGCGAGTGCAGGCTCCTTGGCTTCAGGGAAAGCAACACAAAGCCTCCAAAGCACAGAAGGAGCGCCCCGTCCGCTCTCCAGAGGCTACGCGTTGCTTTCGCTGAAGCCTGGAGAGCGAGAGGGATCGGTGCACACCGACCCCTCTCGCTCTCCAGGCTTCAGAGATAGCCGCCTGAAGCCTTTGGAGCACAGCAGTACCTCACACTGTGCTCCAAAGGCTTCGGGTCCTTTCGCTGAAGCCGGGAAAGCAAGACTCTCCTGGCTTCAGCAAAAGGAACCCAAAGCCTTTGGGTTTGGGTTGCGGAGGCTTTGGGCAGCTGACCCCGAAGCCTTTGGAGCGCAGCGCGAGGTCCCGCTGCACTCCAAAGGCTTCAGGTGGCTATCTCTGAAGCCTGGAGAGTGAGAGGTCAGCTGCCCAAAGCCTCCGCAGGGCAGCGGGGTGAAGGCACCCCGCTGCCCTGCGGAAGCTTGAAAGGCTGTCCCTGAAGCCAGAACAGAGAGACTGAGCGCTGCGCAGCGTCTCGCTGTTCTAGCTTGGGGATGCCGGGGCTTTATGGGGAAACCCCGGGCTTCCTCCTTCAGCCCTGACACTGATTTGATTCAAAGTATTTTTTACTTGTTTTCCTCCTCTAAAAACTAGGTGCGTCCTTTGCTCGGGTGCGCCCTATAGAGCGAAAAATACGGTAGCCTAGCTGTGTGTATATCACTGAAGACTCGCCCCTCTTTGCTCTCTCTCTGTCACCTTCCCCACTGTCAAAATTTAGATTTCTAGTCCTTCCCCCAGAAAGCTTCTGAAGCTCCACGTAAATTAATGCCACTGGAAAAGCCTGCGTTCCCCGACTTGGTGCCCTCAAGATGTTTTTGACGGCAACTCCCTGCACCCTGGCTCCCCCACTTTCGCCACTTTGGCAGCTTTTTTCAAGAGACAAAGATATTTCAAAGCCCGTTTTCCGTTCCTTTCCTTCGTTGTCAGTTTGCATGCATTGTGCTTTATGTGCCTCGAAAATGAATTTTCATGTCAGGAGAAGAGAGCAATTATCTCAACGAAGGCATGCCAAATTGGCTCTTTTAAAGAGAAAATAAAGTTTAGAACTTATTTGATTAACGAGATTCCTTCTAAACCTCAAATGGATTTTTTTTAAAAAAATATCTCCACTGGGAAAGGTGAGAAACAAGTTCAAAACTGGCACACATTCATTCACACATAACGTTTGACTGTTTTATAAGTGAACAACTGTTGGATGGGGAGAACTGTCCCCACACACAATGCACATCCAGTTGGAACAAGCTGTGAACTTTGGACGTTATCACTGTATTGACTTTGGTAGTGGTTCATTAGACGTTGCAAAAAATGTGGTGTTTGGGTGTTGGCCGGACGAATGCCTGCAAATGAAAGGGAATGTAGTCATTATCTTTCCATGATTCTCCCAGTACGTTTCCGAGCACAATTCCAAGTGTTGGTGCTGACCTTTAAAGCCCTAAACGGCCTCGGTCCAGTATACCTGAAGGAGCGTCTCCACCCCCATCATTCTGCCTGGACACTGAGGTCCAGTGCTGGGGGCCTTCTGGCGGTTCCCTCACTGCGAGAAGCCAAGTTACAGGGAACCAGGCAGAGGGCCTTCTTGGTAGTGGCACCCACCCTGTGGAACGCCCTCTCACCAGATGTCAAAGAGAAGAACAACTACCAGACTTTTAGAAGACATCTGAAGGAAGTCCTCTTTAGGGAAGCTTTTAATGTTTAACAGACCACTGTATTTTAATACTTTGTTGGAAGCCGCCCAGAGTGGCTGGGGAAACCCAGCCAGATGGGCGGGGTATAAATAAATTATTATTATTATTATTATTATTATTATTATTATTATTATTATTATTCTGTAAGAGCTCTGCTATGTTTTGACCAATGGGTGGGAAACTAGAGAAACCCAGAGACGTGTTCTCAACATATTGTCTTGAAGCACTTGCAGTGTCTGTGGAGCATCTATTGTTTGCTCTTGGTGGCTATAACTTTTACCCGGAGGTAGAAACGGTCACAATTACATCAGCAAGTTGTGTCGCTCCCAAATTATACTAGATTTTCTTTTCATTTTAATGCAGATCTGCTGTTGTAAAAACTGACCTTTTTAATGTCTGCAGTTTGTTCAGTTTTCTTTTACTATCTGTATTATTATTATTAATTATTATTATTATTATTATAGAATTGATTTTACATACAAAAATTCAAAAAAGAAAAACTTAACAAGCAAACAATTTATCATATATTTCTTTTTTTCGACTCCCCTCCTCCTCTTTCTGAGGTTCCTTGTTTTTATAATATTTTACTGTATTTCCAAATTAAAACCAATTTATTATTCATCCCTTACGTTCCATATACTTTTTTTTTTTACTATTGCACGTTTTTATATTAAGCCTGCTAACGTCTGTATTTGTTTACAATAATTTTGTACACACTCTATAAATGCTTTCCATACTTTCTTTAAAACTTGATCATTCTGATTTCTTATTCTTCCGGTAAGTTTCGCCACCCATTGGATTCAAACGTTGGGGGGAAACCACACCTCACCAAAGACTTCAAAGAAAATTGTACCTAGTTGCACAAACTGACAGGACAGAACTGCATTGTGGGACATTCCAGATTTGCTCCTGCTTCAGAACATAAAACACCAAAAGGGGAGCCATTTTCTTCCCAGAATGCCCTGAAACAATGCTACATCCAGGGAATTTAGAGTGGGGTGGGGGTTAGAGTTGTTCAGCAGAATCCCTGATCTAGATCTTGTGTAGAAATGAATTCTCTCCACACAAAAATGCACTTTGAAGCATTACTGCAAAACAGTCTTAAACACTAGTTACAATGACGACAATTTGTCTTTTGTACCCCGCTCATCTGACTGGGTGGCCCCACCCACTCTGGGTGGCTTCCGACATAATATACAGAAACACAACCACAACCACCACCACAACAGAACACGACACATTAAAGGCATCCCAAAACAGTGCTGCCTTCGGTTGTCTACATAATTATTTATCTCTTTGACACCTGATGGAAGGGCATTCCACAGGGCAAGCACCATTACTGAGAAGGCCCTCTGCCTCGTTCCCTGTAGCTTCACTTCTCACAGTGAGGGAACCACCAGAAGGTCCTTGGAGCTGGACCTCAGTGTCTGGGCTGAATGATGAGGGTGGAGGTGCTCCTTCAGGTATACAGGGTTGAGGCCATTAAGGGCTTTAAAGGTCAACACCAACACACTGAATTGTTCTCTGAAAGGTATTGGGAACCATATAACCAGTGTTATGTGGTCCCAGCGGCCACTCCCAGTCACCAGACTAACAGCCACATTCTGGATTAATTGTAGTTTCTGAGTCACCTTCAAAGGTAGTGAGGGAACCACCAGAAGGCCCTTGGAGCTGGACCTCAGTGTCTGGGTTGAATGATGAGGGTGGAGGTGCTCCTTCAGGTATACAGGGTTGAGGCCATTAAGGGCTTTAAAGGTCAACACCAACACACTGAATTGTTCTCTGAAAGGTATTGGGAACCATATAACCAGTGTTATGTGGTCCCAGCGGCCACTCCCAGTCACCAGTCTAGCAGCCGCAATCTGCATTAATTGTCATTTCCGTGTCACCTTCAAAGGTAGCCCCACATAGAACGCATTGCAGTTGTCCAATAAGATGAACATTAGAAAATAGCAAAGCAGCACATTGAACACAAGCAATGAAGTTCCCTCCTTTATACAATTCTCCTTTATACAGTTCATCATTACAGAACTTCCCTGCAAGTTCTGTTGTTGTTGCTGCTAGCCTTCTCCATGAAGCACACATAGATTTCTCTAATTTCAGCTTCCTGCTGTCAGAGCTCTGCTGAGTCACCAGGTAGCTTCTCTGACTCTAATGGGAAAATACCAGCCTTCTCTGACGCTTTTGCCAGAGTGGAACCTTTCTGCCTAAGGTGAACTTCCAATTACTGCACTGTAACTACAATGCATTCAAACACAGCATTTTATGTACATTAAACTTATAACTGTAACTTGGGGGGCTGGCAGCCACCAAAAGACCATTGCTATCATTAAAAGGCTCTTAAATTGAAAAATCTCTGGCAGCGTTCCCCACCTCACCTCAGTTTCCCAGACGGTTCTGTACTATCAGTTTGTTCAACTGGCTACAATTTCCTTCAGTTCACAAACAGGATTTGGGCTAACACTGGAGCAAAACATTTTAGGAACACTTTCAAAGGATCGTCTCTCAGCAGAAAAGGAAGAACAGTCAAGCCTAATGGCAGGAATTACATTAATGGCAATTGAAGGATTGAATTCCGCTTGACTATAAAGGAATTCAAGTCTGGATGAGGGCTTTAAGTCCCTAATATTCCAGTGCATTAAAGTAGGCCATTGTGCTAACCAATTTATAGCAAAGACCGGTACGCCTAGGAAGAGGGCTGGATGTGGAAAGACAGGTCTTGACTTCATTCCATACTGTAAAATAAGTTATTATCTAAAGTGAGCTGTTGAATCTACAATTGTCCAATAGAATGAAATTTATGATCAGGTGCAAAGGTAATCTTGGTAAATCAAGGCCCAGTAGTGTACAAGATATACATTTGGAAATTTAGATGTGCTTTATCTATAAGTACAGGTCTGAAAGACTTTTTTTTTTAAGCCAATGGCACAATGCCAGAGAAAATGAATAAGATGTATCCTGGACTCCTGGCTTCTTGCTGGGAGTGTAATATGGTTAATGCAAATTCTATTACATATGCAGCAGGACGGTAATAAGGTCAAGTTCTTTTGAAAGAAAGTGCTCACAATTACAAAAAGCCACCGGGTATGCATTCCCTTTGACCCACCCATCATACAAGTAGGATATTTAAAGGGAGGGAGAGTACATTTGAGAGATATGGAGGTAATTATGGCTTCATTAACAGCAACATTGAGATTGCAGCTTCCTAGATATTACCCGATACCCCAAAATAGAATACTGGAGCAGCTTTCTGGAGTTTGGATTCAGAACAGCACAGACATGATTAAGTTGCCAAATATAATGAATTACGATTATTCTTAATGTCAATTTTTACTAAAAGGAAATATAAACATACTAGCCACCAGAGATGAGTGTGGTTGCTGATTTTGTTTTAATGGAAAGCCTTAACTTTTACCTTAACAACAACAACAAAACATTTATGCGCTGATTTTCTTAAAAGCAAGAAGACTTCCATTTTCTTTTTTTAAATAAAATAAAATAATGTTACAGATTTTGGGGGGAACCCTCTAAACCCTAAAAATTAATAAATGATAGGCTTTTGATTATTTGCGATGTGGAGGGAGAAATACAAGCTGCAGAGGAATTCCTGGGCTAGCCTGTGCAAAAAATGACCTGGCTAAGTTAGGGCCATTAAGAAACAATACAGGGTCATTGAGAGCCATTGGCAATTCAAGAGAACTGTACTTCCCCCTTGTTCTGAGGTGTGAACAGAGACTGAGGGAAACTGGGTGTGGGGTGACAGGAAAATAGAGGTTTTTTAGCAAGGTGTTCTGGGAAGAGGAAGGGAGAAGAAAAGACTGGGATCCATCTTGGGCAGGCTGGCTGAAGACTGGCTGGGAGAGATGCTTTGGACAAGCCCTTCTTTAAACGACCATGTTGCGTGTGAGGACCCCCAAACCCTCTCCAAAATAAATCACACAGGGAACAGAATATTTGTTTAAGATTTTTGGCTTTAATTTGGCCACAACTTTATTGTTGGCAGCATGTGAGCGGTTGCTTAGGCATTGGTTCGGACTACCTGAACCTGCACTGGCAGGAACAGGAGTGACAACTGGAACCTCCAGAGGTCAGTAAGGGAAAACATACTAGGGGAGCACAGAGGCGGATTTCCGCCTCTTAGTTCACCCCAGATGCTCCCAGGAACTCTGGCATGGCCCAGGGGGATCGGACAGAGCAAATCGAGCCCCTGGATTCCTTTAACGGAATTCCCTAGCAGCAGCAACAAAAATGAGGGGCAGGCACAGCCAATCCATAATCCCCTCCACCAAAGAATGAACCAATGCCTAACAGCCAACCTTACAAAGTTGCGACGATTTGCTGCACGGGAAGTAAAAACCAAATGGCACCAGCCAATCAGCCAAGCGGCAAAATTCCTACCAGACCCCTGCTCCAAAAACAGACGACCCCTAGACAGGCATAGCAAGGTCAAAAACACAACCTTAAATTATAGGGAGGGAGGGAAGGAGATCCGCTGCAAAATGCGAAAGAGGAAGTACTTCGCCTCGTGCAGCTCCTTAAATAGCCCCTTAGTTGCCAATCAAACCCCAACTGACAGAACTTTGCCCCAGTAACAAAGGGGCGACCAATGAGGCAAGGAGGTCATCCAAACGGGCCCGCCCCAGCAACAAGAAGGCAGTTTGGTGATCTCACCAAAACCTGTGGCTCTCCATGATTTGGAGGACACGATTTGTAAGATCTGGCTTCCCTCCATGCAGTCTGAAGGTGTAAATAGGTGAAGAAACCATATTTCTTAAAGCTACGGCAGTCTCTGCCATGTCTCTTTTTATAATATTTTTTAAATTAATTTTAACATCAGCACCTCTGATGATCCACCGTTTTAACCACTTCTTGTGCATTTCTTAACTTTATATTGCCTTTACATCTCTTAACAAATCATCCTCCCCCTTCTCTATTTTTACAATACTTCTAATAATACTCCTCACAAAACTTCTTGCAACCCTACAAACGTCATCTGTTCTTCACAAATACTTTTCAAATAGTCCGTAAATTTGCTCCAGTCTTCCGTGAATTTCTGGTCTTGCCAGTTTCGAATCCTTCCTGTTAGTTTATCTAATTCTACATAGTCCATTAACTTCATCCTCCATTCTTCAATCGACGGTAACTCTTCTTACTTCCATTTTTGGGCCAATAATATTCTTGCTGCTGTTATTGCATATAAGAAGAGCTTACATTCCTTTCTATTTATATCACTCCCCACAATGCCCAATAGAAATGCTTCTGGTTTCTTTAAAAATGTATATTTCAACATTTTTTTCAACTCATTATATATCATCTCCCAGAAGCATTTCACCTTTTTACATTCCCACCACATGTGATAAAATGTTCCCTCTTTTTCTTTACATTTCCAACATTTATTACTGACTTTATACATTTTCGCTAACTTAACAGGTGTAATATACCATCTATACACCATTTTCATCCCATTTTCTTTCAGGGCATTGCATGCAGGAAATTTTAAACCTTCCTTCCCTAATTTCACCCAATCACTCAGTTGTATATTATACCCGTCTCTGCCATGTCTCAATTCTCCAAAAGGACACAGACCCAGGTGAGTGCCTGGAACCCCATGGGCTCTTGCCACCGCTTGGCAGAGAGAAGGGGAATCACCCAACTTTTGTAGCAATAACAACGAAGAGAAGATTAGCACAGAGTAGGCAACATCTCCTTCTGCACTTACAAGAGAGTCCTGCTGAGGATGTCATGCTTTTTTTAAAAGATTCAGAGGCAGCCAGGAAGACTGAGGAGTTCAGACCACCAGAGAAACGATGCTCACAACCTTAGCCACTTCAAAGGTGAGCTAAGCACATCAAAAGCACTGCACCAACCTATGAGAATTCATCCAAAATATTCTCTCAGATTAGTTCCGATTGCAATTTCTGTTCTCATTCCGTGATGAAGAGTGACGGTGGGATAGATGCAGGTGAATTTTTCGACACGGCACAGCGCTCACTTTAAGAGCCAGAGGCAAGAGATGTTCCTGTTCTTTAAGAGCTGGGAGTCAGAGCTGATCGGCTACTTTCCTAGAACGTGCCTAGCTGGAAAGTTGCAGGAAAGGCAGAAGAGGTAAAAATCACACACACTTGACATGCTGCTGCTCTTAACTTCTCAGCCAGAGCAGCTGGCAGAAGAATAACTACTTCTGAGGATATGGACTTCAATAAGTAGCATTTATTGTAACAATAAAGGTAAAGGGACCCGTGAGCATTAGGTCCAGTCACGAACAACCCTGGGGTTGCGATGCTCATCTCGCTCTATGGGCAGCGGGAGCCGGCGTTTGTCCGCAGACAGCTTCCGGGTCATGTGGCCAGCATGACTAAGCCACTTCTGGTGAACCAGACAAGCACACGGAAACACCGTTTACCTTCCTGCCAGAGTGGTACCTATTTATCTACTCACACTTTGACGTGCTTTCAAACTGCTAGGTGGGCAGGAGGTGGGACCGAACAATGGGAGCTCACCCCGTCGTGGGGACTCAAACCACCGACCTTCTGATCGGCAAGCCCTAGGCTCTGTGGTTTAGACCACAGCACCACCCTTGTCCCATTATTGTAACAATAATCGTTGCTATTGAAAAAAAGTACCTTGGTTTTTCTGAAGCTCAAAGCACTCACAATAAACCCCGTTTCATAGCATTCCCTCCCCTTTTTTGCTTGCAAAATCCTGCCTTAAGGAAGTGTTAGAGATTTGGGGGGGGGGCCGCACCTAGACCATTTTGTTGTTGTTTAGTCGTTTAGTCGTTTCCGACTCTTCGTGACCCCATGGGCCAGAGCACACCAGGCACTCCTGTCTTCCACTGCCTCCCGCAGTTTGGTCAAACTCATGTTGGTAGTTTCGAGAACACTGTCCAACCATCTCGTCCTCTGTCGTCCCCTTCCCCTTGTGCCCTCCATCTTTCCCAACATCAGGGTCTTTTCCAGGGAATCTTCTCTTCTCATGAGGTGGCCAAAGTATTGGAGCCTCAGCTTCAGGATCTGTCCTTCCAGTGAGCACTCAGGGCTGATTTCCTTCAGAATGGAGAGGTTTGATCTTCTTGCAGTCCATGGGACTCTCAAGAGTCTCCTCCAGCACAGAATTCAAAAGCATCAATTCTTTGGCGATCAGCCTTCTTTATGGTCCAGCTTTCACTTCCATACATCATGTTTACCTGGGATGTGAAGGGAGAAGTACAAGCTGCAGAGGAATTCCTGACCTAGCCTATGCAAAATGACCTGGTCAAGCTAGGGCCATTAAGAAACAATACGGGGCCATGATTCAGAGCCACTGGCAATGCAAGAGAACTGTCCTTTGTTCATATCTCGGAGCAAGGGAGAAGGACAGCTAAACAAACCATTTCTTAAGGCTATGGCAGTCTCTGCCTTGTCTCAATTCTCCAAAGGAACGCAGCCCCTGGGTGAGTGAATGGAACCCAGAGAGTTGGGGTGGCACCCAACTTTTGTAACAGAAGGAACAGTCTTTCAGCACCCAAGAAACTTCAAAACCCCATCTCTTTGCATGTGAAGGAATCAGGGGCAGCAGGAATATCAGGAGAGCAGAAAGAAGGTTTCCCTGTCACCTCCAGTTGCGTAGATGTCTTGACCATGTGGCACTCCTAACAGGGTGGTGCTGTGGTCTAAACCACTGAGCCTCTTGGACTTGCCGATCAGAAGGTTGCTGGTTCGAATCCCCATGATGGGGTGAGCTCCCATTGCTCTGTCCCAGCTCCTGCCAGCCTAGCAGTTCAAAAGCACATCAGTGCAAGTAAATAAATAGGTACCGCTGTGGTGGGAAGGTAAACGGTGTTTGCGTGTGCTCTGGTTTCCATCACAGGGTTCCATTGTGCAAGAAGTGGTTTAGTTATGCTGGCCACATGATCTGGAAAGCTGCCTGTGGACAAACGCTGGCTCCCTCAGCCTGAAACCGAGATGAGTGTTTCAACGCCATAGTCGCCTTTGTCTGTCTTAACCGTCCAGGGGTCCTTTACCTTTTTTTTACCTACCTCCGGGATTCCTCCGCGGTCAACCACACTCAACACAGAGATGTCAGAGGAAAGAGATGTGGTGCCAGAGGCAGGACCACACACACACACTCCGGCTTCAACACAGAAATGTTCTACGCGCGAGTTAAGAAGTGAACAAGACTAAAACATAAGCTTTTATCCAACGTTGTCCAGGAAGCAGACCCTGCAAGCAGAAGCAAATACAGATGATGGCTATATGCAAATATTCGGCCAGCAGTAGCAATGGTTGGAGAGCCAAGCATTCAGGATTCCCCTGAGGAAGAAATGTCTAACCCAAGAGTCTTTGGCCTTTCTTGGGCCAATGGGCACATCTGGGATTTTGAGAAAGTGCCGGAAGTCTCGGTCACAAAATGGCTGCCGTGGCGTGTGGCACCACACAAAATGGCTGCCGCATGCAAAAGAGCAGGGGGGAAAAGAGACAGGACCACAAAATGAGGCAGGTGTGCCCTCCCCCTTCGCCCCCCTACCCATCAATGGGTTGAAAGGCACCTATGTCATCCCCTAAAATGCATACTCACAGAGAGAAGGACTTTGCATATGTTCAAAAACAGGAGGGAGGGTGGCCGGCTGTCTGTCTTGGAAATGTGGGCATGTTTAAGGGGATATGCTCCTTGAAGGGGAGGCTGCAAACAGAAACTGAGCTGGAAGGGCAAACGGTCTCTCATGCTTGGCAGATTTTCAAGTGCATGCTTATTAAGACATTTTGCAGGTACCCTAGGAGGTACTGGCACACACTGGTGCCCAGAACATTGTGTTGGCAACCGCTAACTTAGCCAACACATACTTTTCATGTCATGTAAGGGGAGAGGGGAGCACAAGGGGGAAATATTTGTGCAGGGAGTCAATACATTGAAACGTGGATTCTGCCTTCGTTTGCTCAGCTATGTAGAGTGTTCTACCCTGGCATCCCGAGATGGAGGAGTGAGGATAATTTGCTGGGTATTTGCATGTGGGAATCCCGAGGCAGAAGATTCTGACAAGACAGCGGTTCACAACAGGATTTTCCTGTGGTGAGATCTGGCTGTTTCTGCCCTTTCTCTACAGTTCCCATCAGCAAGGTTTACCTGTGTCCTCTCAAACAATGCACACATGATGGGGAAAGCGCAGTTTCATTGTGTTTGTGAATGGGACACGGCGCCAAAATGTTACATTGGTGTATTCCTGACATTATGCTGGTCTCAGGGACCTAACAAGAAGTATAACTCCAACATCTACCAGAACAGGAGACGTACACCAAATCTGTGGGGCACTGGGTCCCCACAGAAGGCAAAGGATTATGGGAATAATGAAATTATTTTTTAAAACAATCCTTGCCTTCATGTTCGCAGAGAAAAACATGAAAATGAGTTAACAGTTTCTGCTAAAAAAGAAGGAGAATCCCTCATATTATTTTCAGAATCCTGTTTGCGGGTCATCTGACCCCTAGATCCCACCTCTCTACCCTGATTAGGAGTAGGGGAGAAATTTGATGCACTTTGATTTTAAAGCCCAAACATTCTGAAACAATGCACAAACCAACACACAGCCATTTTTCAAAATTTGCACTTCTCTAAGTAATGTGCACAGCCATATATATATACTGAGGTAAAATGTACATATAAATGCATGTATTAGTAAAAATAATATACAAAACCTCCTCCTCCTCCTCCTCCTCTTCCATTTATTTATATTCCGTCTTTTTCCCTGACAGGGACTCAAGGCAGCTTACAGATAAAATAAGAACAGCTAACAGCTAAAAACATAGGGGACAGGAAATGCTTTGCAAGAATGGAAAAATGCACACATACAAAAATGTGCATATTAAGAGAAAACCACACTAAATGCTGATGAATTTTCATGGAGAGTGAGAAAAAACACAAGCAGATGCCGAGAACTTAAGATTGGAAAAATGAAAAACTGAGAGAAACCTAAATTGGCACATTCAGTCATCCCTAGCCCTGACAGATCCAGTCTGCATTTAAAAGGATATGCTTTCAAGTAAGCTTTTTCTGGATAGAAAAGGGGTTTACCTTTTTCCCTAGGAAAAAAGTAATGGAATATTGTTGTCTTGCAACTTTTGGCCTTGGTTTTCTTTCTCGTCCTTCACACACACATATCCAAAAATAAACACTAGACAAAGCAAAATCTTCCCAGCAGGCAATTAAGTAATTGGTTACAAACTTTTCATAATTGCATTGAAAAACAGAGGCTGTATAATTTTATGGTTCTGCTGTCATTATTACAAAATTCCAGAAGGAGGGATGACACCCATAGCCTGCCCTCTGACCTGAAAAACCTGAATGTTGGTTTTCTGCATATGCCGCAATGTCTTCCACACAGATTCTGAGGTACATGATGCCAAGTGTGCTACAGAATGGGGCTTCTGACAAACCAAAATGGTTTAACCATTTGGTTAAATGTGCAAAGTATGAAAACCCTTGTTTTTGTTATTAAAAACAGCACAGGTGACACCTACCTGGTGAGGTCAGCAAAAGATTTCCATTTTTAAATGTACTAAAACACACCTCATTCCATCTCTTCTTCATTGGAATGCCTTATCATTGATAACAAACAAACTTGAAAGCTCAAGTTGCAAATCCCGGTATTGGGGGAGTGTTTTGATGAGAACCTTGCAGACGAGACACCAGAAAACGCTGAATGCATTTTGTAGGCATGTATTGTGACATCTGACTTTACACAGGCCCTTCACTGTGAAACGAAAAGCGCCGCACACAGAAAGGAAAGGAAACAGAAGCATAACGTGAAAATGTTTGTGCTCACGAACCTTGCACTCATGTGCGAAAGATGGACACATGAAATGGCATTTAGTGTGACCCACTGATTCCATGCGTCCGCCTTGCTTACAAGGGGACAAAGCGTGGGGTGAGAAATCAAGCGGCCACTTTGTCACAACCAGGAAGTTGACCACATGTACCACATTCTGTCTCCAACCTGAGCTCAGGTGTTTTGTAAATCCCGTCCAGATTTTCCGATGGGAAGCACTCTTTATCACAGTGTTTTGCTGCCCCCTTTGGCCTGATGGAAGAATAGCACTGGCATCTTTAACTCCCAGAAAGGTAAATACATCTTGTTTGGACTTTATGCAGCAAGTTGTGTTTTCTTCTTTTTTAAAAAAAATGGCAGTTTTATGGCCCTGCATAAGAAGACACATTTTGGCATACTGAAAAATAAGTCTCTGGTGACCCCTGCCTCCAAAGTTATCTTAGGTAAAGGGACCCCTGACCGTTAGGTCCAGTCGTGACTGACTCTGGGGTTGCGGCACTCAACTCGCTTTATTGGCCGAGGGAGCCAGCATACAGCTTCTGGGTCATGTGGCCAGCATGACTAAGCCGCTTCTGGCGAACCAGAGCAGTGCACGGAAACGCCATTTGCCTTCCCGCTGGAGCGGTACCTATTTATCTACTTGCACTTTGACGTGCTTTCAATCTGCTAGGTTGGCAGGAGCTGGGGCCGAGCTCACCCCATCGCGGGGATTCGAACCGCCGACCTTGCGATCAGCAAGTCCTAGGCTCTGTGGTTTAACCCACAGCGCCACCCGCGTCCCGTGAAAGTTATCTTACAATGTAGTATATTATCCCCTGTATATTATCCTGATGTCTCTAGGGCTCAAAGCCTGCAGCTTTATGCTTCAGATGCTAATCAGAGTTGCTGCTTGTGGCAAGAGTATGAGTCCACCCTTTCCATTTGCCCCACTGCTTTCCCCAGGGAAAACCTGCTGTTTCCAACTGAATCGGAGCAAACGTCAATTGGGTTTTCCACAGATTGACGTTTGACCCTGATTCAGGAGAACAAAGTGAGTTTTCCTGGGGAGAGTGGTGGAAAACCTCTCCGGCCTGTGCTTTCTAGATACAGGTCGAGCAGAAGGGTGGATAAGCCCTCAAGCAGCTTTTGGCAAAACACTGAGAAGGAGAAAGCTGGTTTTCGATACCCGGGGAACCAAACCCATCTCGTTCGGCTCAGGCTATGCATAGGGTAGACAGTCTGGCTGGTTCTTGCATAAAAGAGAGACAAGGTCGTGGTGATGATTCGAAATCGAAAGAGTGGGCAGTACAGCTGGGTCTAGGTGGAGTCTCCTACTAGAGGAGAATATAATAATAATAATAATAATAATAATAATAATAATAATAATAATAATTTATTTATACCCCGCCCTTTCTTCATTGTGCAGCCTCACGTCTTGGCAACCCAGAAGTGGCCAGAAAGAGGGGCAGATCAGCTTATACACTTTCCATTGTCACATACACTGACCCAAAATATAACCCCAGTGTAAATCAAGGATTGTCATGTGAGTGGCGCTGTGGTCTAAACCACTGAGCCTCTTGGGCTTGCTGATCAGAAGGTCGGCAGCTTTCCGGGTCATGTGGCCAGCATGACTAAGCCGCTTCTGGCGAACCAGAGCAGCGCACGGAAACGCCGTTTACCTTCCCACCGGAGCGGTACCTATTTATCTACTTGCACTTTGACATGCTTTCGAACTGCTAGGTGGGCAGGAGCAGGGACCGAGCAACTGGAGCTCACCCCGTCGAGTGGATTTGAACCGCCGACCTTCTGATCGGCAAGTCCTAGGCTCTGTAGTTTAACCCACAGTGCCACCCATGTCCCTTTTTGTTAGGACGTAACTATTTTCTTTGGAGTAATGTTGGTGGGTATGCTGGGATATGGAACCCCTGAGCCAACCATACAACCTTTAAAAGACATCTGTATAGGGATTTTTTTTTTAATATTTAATGTTTTATTATGTTTTATATATGCTGAAAGCCACCCAGAGTGGCTGAGGCAGCCCAGTCAGGTGGGTGGGGTAGAAATAATAAAAATTATTATTATTATTATTATTATTATTATTATTATTATTATTATTATTATTGGATAGGACACCACTATTTTCATTGAGGAAATGTTGGAGGGTATGCAAGCACATTCAGCCCTGCTTTGGCATAATTTCTGAAATGACACAGTACTTCTATTAACTAAATAAAAGTGAAGACCCATTCTAACAGTAAGCAGAGAAAAAACAAAACAGCATTATTAAAATGGCTACCAAATTTTGTGGCAATGTGTCCAGGCTGTGCTTATAAAAGTAAATAAATAGAATAAATTAATTTTTTATTATTATTATTATTATTATTATTATTATTATTATTATTATTATTATTGAAGGTCAAGGGTTTCTGAAACTTCGGGGCTCAAAGGAGCTGCTCCTCCAGACTCTTAAATTCCCTTCCCCAAACCAAACTGTCTTCTTCTACTTATGCTGACCTTCCCGTCTGCTACTGCACTGCTCCTTTGCACAAAACAGAAAATTCTGCAAAACCCCGCATATAAAGTTCCAAAAAAATCAAAGGGGGCCCAAAATAGGGGGAAGGAACAGCCAGCTTTGAAATGGAGTTTCTTTCAACTCGCTCAGCCTCTGCGCCACAGAAATGTCGCCACATAGAGCAAAGGCATCCCCTTGTGGCCAGACAGAAATATTTCATCTCTGTGCTTCTCTGCTAAAGAAAAATTAGTTACAGGCACACGCAGACAGGCAGGACCCAGTGTCCTGAAATACAACCGTTTTCAGGGCATATTTCTCAAGCTTACAACTTTCCTGGAAACACATGTCACGTCAAAGTGCAAGTAGATAAACAGGTACCGCTCCTTCGGGAAGGTAAACAGTGTTTCCGTGGTTCTCCCCTTCCCCATTCTATTCTACCAACAACACCGTGAGAGGGAAGCTGGGCTGAAATACAATAGCTGAGTCCCAGGTCATCCCATGAGATTCAGTGCTGAACCCAGGTCTCCCAGATCCTCGTCCAACCCACTAACCATAAATACACCATACTATGCCAGTAAATCAATAGTTTCATAAAGCTCTATGCATCGCTCAGTTGGTTGGTGCTGATAAAGGCAAGGTTGCAGGCTCAGTCCTCTTATGGGACAGTTGTGTATTCCTGAATTGCAAGGGGTTGGACTAGAACAGCGTTTTCCAGCCTTGGGATTCCAGCTGTTTTTGGACTACAAATCCCATCATCCCTAGCTAGCAAGACCAGTGGTCAGGGTTGATGGGAATTGTACTCAGAAAACAGCTGGGGTCTCAAGGTTGGGAAACACTGGACTAGGAGAGCCTTAAAGCCCCACTCTCTTGGGGGGCCCCAAAAAATTAAAGGGAAAAAAACCTGGATGTACATTTCCAAAACATAAGATAAAAATAACAAATAAAATAAAACCTGTGTACAGCAACAGTGTTTTGTGTTGTGTGGGCTTCTATGGTGTAAGTCATGGGCCCCACCTGCTAGCCTGCTCCCTAAAATATCACTGGTTTGCCCGTTTCTATATATAGGGTTACTATATAGAAGGCTGATTGCCGAAGAATTGATGCTTTTGAATTCTGGTGCTGGAGGAGACTCTTGAGAGTCCCATGGACTGCGAGATGATCAAACCTATCCATTCTTAAGGAAATCAGCCCTGAGTGCTCACTGGAAGGACAGATCCTGAAGCTGAGGCTCCAATACTTTGGCCACCTCATGAGATGAGAAGACTCCCTGGAAAAGACCCTGATGTTGGGAAGATGGAGGGCACAAGGAGAAGGGGATGACAGAGGACGAGATGTTTGGACAGTGTTCTCGAAGCTACCAACATGAGTTTGACCAAACTGCGGGAGGCAGTGGAAGACAGGAGTGCCTGGTGTGCTCTGGTCCATGGGGTCACGAAGAGTCAGACACTACTAAATGACTAAACAATATATATATAGGGTGCCTACATTCTGCATGGGCTGGTTGCATACTTCTTTTTAATTGTATTTCAGTTCAACAATTACTTTGATAAAATACATATTTTGTTATGTGCAAATGGCTTCCGATACCTATTAGGTCCATTAATTACCATATAGCATATATTCAACACAAAAACCAACGACAATTTGTTGTTGACAAAGGACAGCTGGACATATAAAGGGACTCATCAAACCTAAATCTAGCCCTGTTTATGATTCATTGTGGAGAAGTCCTTACAGAAAACGCCAATAGATAGGTTTTATTATGGGTTACATTGCAAGCCACCTTTATATATTTTATATAAATATATTTGAATATTTATATATTTATATATATTAAAATAGACAGGATCTTAAAAAGCAGAGACATCACCTTGCCAACAAAGGTCCGTATAGTTAAAGCTATGGTTTTCCCAGTAGTGATGTATGGAAGTGAGAGTTGGACCATAAGGAAGGCTGATCACCGAAGAATTGATGCTTTTGAATTCTGGTGCTGGAGGAGACTCTTGAGAGTCCCATGGACTGCAAGAAGATCAAACTTCTCCATCCTTAAGGAAATCAGCCCTGAGTGCTCACTGGAAGGACAGATCGTGAAGCTGAGACTCCAGTACTTTGGCCACCTCATGAGAAGAGAAGACTCCCTGGAAAAGACCCTGATGTTGGTAAGATTGAGGGCACAAGGAGAAGGGGACAACAAGGACGAGATGGTTGGATAGTGTTCTCGAAGCTACGAACATAGGTTTGACCAAACTGTGGGAGGCAGTGGAAGACAGGAGTGTCTGGCGTCCTCTGGTCCATGGGGTCATGAAGAGTCGGACATTCTGCATGGACTGGTTGCATACTACTTCTTAATTGTATTTCAGTTCAACAATTACTTTGATAAAATACATATTTTGTTATGTGCAAATGGCTTTAGATACCTATTAGGTCCATAAATTACAATATAGCATATATTCAACACAAAAAACAGTGACAATTTGTTGTTGACAAAGGACAGCTGGACATATAAGGGGACTCATCAAACCTAAATCTGGCCCTGTCTATGATTCATTGTGGAGAAGTTCTTACAGAAAATGCTGATGGATAGATTTTATTATGGTTTACGTTGCAAGCAACCTTTATATATTTTATATAAACATAAATATATTTTAATATTTAAATATTTATATATATTCAAAGAAATAAAGGAAACAATGGGGTCACGGCAGTCCTGAAGACTCCCTTCTAACTTAAATCTGGAGATTACACAGAAGTTAATAAATCAAACAGCAACGTTTAGCTTAACTTGTAATCAGAGCAGCTGGCAGAGGAAGAGGAGGAAGAGGAGGAGGATGAGGAGAGAACAAGAGGCGAAGAAAGAGCTGTGAGTGGATGGTATCTAACACCAAGTAAACTGGCAAAAATGTATAAATCTAAATCAAACAAATGTTGGAAATGTAAAGAGAAAGAAGGTTCTTTTTATCCTATGTGGTGGTCTTGTAGTAAGGTTAAAGCTTACTGGGAAATGATATATAACAAATTGAAAAAGATGTTCTAAATACCGTATATTTTTTGCTCTATAAGACTCACTTTTTCCCTCCTAAAAAGTAAGGGGAAATGTGTGTGCATCTTATGGAGCGAATGCAGGCTGTGCAGCTATCCCAGAAGCCAGAACAGCAAGAGGGATTGCTGCATTCACTGTTCAGCAATCCCTCTTGCTGTTCTGGCTTCTGAGATTCAGAATATATTTTTTTCTTGTTTTCCTCCTCCAAAAACTAGGTGCGTCTTGTGGTCTGGTGCATCTTATAGAGCGAAAAATACGGTAACTTTTATTTTTAAAAAACCCAGAAGCTTTTGTTTGGGGAATTATAGGGACTGAACTACCTAACTTATAAATAAATTTATTTATGTATGCCACTACAGCAGCAAGAATGTTACTTGCCCAAAATGGAAAGAAGAAGTCCCAGTAAAGGAAGAATGGATACAAAAACTTATGGAATGTGCAGTACTGGCAAAACTTACCAGAAGAATAAGAAATCAAGATAACAAACTTTTTATAAAAGAATGGAAATGGTTTATCGAATATATTTACAGATAACTTGTAAACAGATAAAAAATATTAGCAGGATTATTGTAATAACCTGCAGTTTTATAAGAGTATATATAAATAAGAGACCAATAAGACTGGTTTGGGGTCAAAACATGCCATAACTTTATTGAATACAGATGAAAGAAGTTTGGCTTGGGCATGGGGCAATCGAAATACTTCCAGCCTGCCCACCGGAAGTGACGTGTGGTCAATCCAGGCAGGGATTCCTAAGACTTACATCAAATAGGGTGACCCCCACAGGGACCATCGTCTGGGGTAGTGCCTTTGGCCCTTGCCCACGCCTGGGCACACGGACATGACCACTCCCCCTGGATCCCTTTAACAGGATACCCCAGTGTTTGGAGACTACAACCTCCCCTCCGTCCAAAACAAAGGTTTGCCCCAATGCCCAACCAGTTGTGGCGATTGCTATGAGGTAGGCAAAACCACCAGGTCAGTGCCAATTATCCTGGTGGGCAAATTCCTACCCGGCTCCATAAAGAATGGCGACCACTGTAGCCACAGCAAAGTCATTGACTATCAGCTTAAACTGAGGGTAGATGAGGAAGAATAAGAGGAGTTTGGAAACCCGACAAGGGAACAAGCAGGTAGTGCCCCAGGTGCAGGCTGCTTAAATGGGCAAGGGGTGAATCCGAGGGAAGCCTTCCCACTCCATCGGCTCCACCCCCTGGCACAGCCCAAGTCCCATCCTGAAACCGCATTTGCCAAAGCTGGGTGCAGGCTAGGATCCAATTCCTGATAGGCCTATCAGGAAGGGCACTGAAGCTCCAGCTCCCTCATTGCGGCCCCAGTGAATGAATTAATCTTTATTTGCATCAGCCATCAGCCATAAAACAACAATACGACATATAAAGAATAGAAATTACCGTATTTTTTGCACCATAACACTCACTTTTTTCCTCCTAGAAAGTAAGGGGAAATGTCTGTGCGTGTTATGGAGGGAATGCGTACGGGTGGCATGCCTACGGATTTTGCTCCTCTAAAAACTATGTGCGTGTTATGGTCGGGTGCGTGTTATAGAGCGAAAAATACGGTATAAAGTCAATTACATAAAATACATTTTAGGGTTTTGAATCAATAATCAAATAGTGGGTCTTATTCTGATTGTCCCAGCTAAAAAACCTTGCAACCTTTGCTGTCACCTGCTTATCTTGATCTGCCAAGAGACAGGACACTGTGGCAGTGGCTGGGTGACCTGGAATGGACAATAAAAGAGGGGTGATAACCTCCTTCCTCATGTCTGTATAAAGAGTGCAAGCCAGAAGGGCATGCGCCACCGATTCGGTGCTGCCATCTCCACAGTGACATGTGCGTTTTTTGTGTGAATCTGTTGGAGTCATCCCTCAGGTACAGGCAAGGGCAAACATACAATCTTGCGAGAGCAAAAGCGCGTCTATATTTAAGAATTGCTAGGTTATGCAGATAGGGTGACAGAGAGCCGAAATGGGAAGGTGGAAAATAGTCATACCATGGGCGCAATTTCATTGGGGTCCCAGTGAAGCCTCTGCTATCCCATTGCACCAAGAAGGTGAGCAGACTTACTGAAACATGAACCTTGTGGGGGATGGAGTCTTTTATTCACTTTGGGGGGTGCGCTTTTTTTACCCTGTGTGCCTGTTTCCTTTCCAAGCTGAGGACCTTCCGTTCAGAGTAGGGTTACCAGACATCCCCGGTTCCCGGGGACAGTCCCCGGATTTGCAAACGTGGCAGCGGCAGCCTCAGCAGCCCGGAGCCAGCCTGGTAGCACAGTTGGCTCTGGCTGGCTTTAGGAGCTGCTGGCTGCCGTGGCGCCCGCCATTTTTCCACGCTGGAAGTCCCCATATGATATGTCTTGTGTGCAACACATCATATGGGGACTTCCGGCGAGGAAAAATGGCAGGCGCCAGGGTAGCGGGCAGTGAGCAGCTCCTGAAGCCAGCCAGAGCCATCTGCGCTACCAGGCTGGCTCCGGGCTGCTGACTTCCACTGCCAAAGGGGAACCGGGGACGTCTGGTGGTACAGATCTGCCCCCTTCCCCCTTTGTTTTGATTGATCGGGGGAGGGTCAGGAGTTGCAGGCGGCCATTGCCCAGTTTTTTAAAAACTCTGCACGGCCTAGGACCCTCGTACCAACGGGACCGCCTCTCCCAGTATGCCCCACGGAGAGCATCAAGCAGCGGCGTAGCGTGGGTTGTCAGCACCCGGGGCAAGGCAAGTAATTTGCACCCCCTAACCCCTAACTTGCCGCCGCTGCCAGCTTCTTCTTGCTGCTGCCTGGGCTGGTCTGGTGTGGTTCTCTCCCGCGCTCAGCGCTGCGCTGGGCGGCCGCTGCACTGTCCCTCCCCCAGATAGTCCCTCGCTCTCTCTCTGCACCGCACGTCTGGCACCCCCCCTCCACAGTGGGCGGCGACCCGGCGGCTCGGATCGGATTCGCACAGCCAGCACTGCAGTGAGAGAGAGTGAGTGAGCCAGGTAGGGGCAGAGAGCTGCGAGTGCGAGCGCCCCCCCCCCAGATGTTGCTCCCGGTGCGGCCGACCCCCCTGCACCCCCCACGCTACGCCACTGGCATCAAGGTCCATAAATAGCAACACCCTAGTGGTCCTGGGCCCTAAGGAAGTTAGATTAGCTTCAACCAGAGCCAGGGCCTTTTCAACACTGGCTCCAGCCTGGTGGAACACTCTGCCTCATGAGACCAGGGCCCTGCAGGATCTGATTTCTTTCCGCAGGGCCTGTAAGACAGAGTTGTTCCACCTGGCCTTTGGCTTGGAGCCAATTTGATTGCATCCCCCTCTTTCTTTTTCCTTTTTCCTTTCTCCTACTGTGATGAGGCTGCATTTTAATATTTTAATGTTTCAGTATTTTAATGTTGTATTTTAATCTTGTTTTCAAGTTGTATTAATTCAACTTGTTTTTATTATTGCTTGTTAGCTGCCCTGAGCCCGGCCTTGGCTGGGGAGGGTGGGGTATAAATAAAAATTAGTAGTAATAGTAGAAGTAGTAGTAGTAGTAGTATTTATGTTTCACAGGGTGCGAAAGAAGGGCTTTGCACCTTTCCTGGCAGAGAAACTGCATGCCTTGCACCCTGCTGGGAAATGGCCGCCCGCCCGCAACTCCCAAGCCTCCCCCGATCTGTCAAAAAAAAGGGGGAAGGGGGCAGGAGATCAGGGAAGGCTCGGGAGTCATGGGTGCACGGGACGCCATTGCCCAGTTTTTTTAAAAAACTCTGCGCATTAATGTTTCACAGGGTGCGAAAGAAGGGCTTTGCACCTTTATACAATATGCATGTGTGCTTGGACCCAGGGTCTTTTGCCTCACCATCCTCACGACTGACTCCCTGTTGCTAAAAGCTAAAGGTAAAGGGACCCCTGACCATTAGGTCCAGTTGTGGCTGACTCTGGGGTTGTGGCGCTCATCTCGCTTCATTGGCCGAGGGAACCGGCGTACAGCTTCCGGGTCATGTGGCCAACATGACTAAGCCACTTCTGGTGAACCAGAGCAGCGCACGGAAACGTCGTTTACCTTCCCGCCAGAGCGGTACCTATTTATCTACTTGCACTTTGACGTGCTTTTGAACTGCTAGGTGGGCAGGAGCAGGGACCAAGCAACCCTGTCACGGGGATTCGAACAGCCGACCTTCTGATCGGCAAGTCCTAGGCTCTGTGGTTTAACCCACAGTGCCACCTGCGTCCCGACTCCCTGTTGCTACTCAGCTTCAAAAAAAAAAAAAAAAAGTGTCCCCAAATTCATTGAAAAAAAATCTTGTAACCACAGATCAGAGGGAAGACAGGGATTTGTCCATAGCGTTGGGTGGGATTGCCTTTCCCCTCCGATGGCAGCAGCTGTCACACCTGTCAGCAAGGTGGCCTGTCAGCCGCCGCTCGGCTGTGCCATTATTGCCTGACACCTCCAGAGTTGTGTGTGTTTGTGCGGTGATTATTACCTGTCCCTTCCGCAGAGGCTGCACAGCTTTACGGTTATTGCCTGCCACCTCTGGAGGAGCTGCACGGCTGGCAGGTCATTGGCTGATCACGCCCGCAGCTCCTGCCTGGCTACAGAAGGGAGGTGCAACGGTGTAGTTACTGCCTTCTGTCTGCCGGCGACAACGACGAAGACTCTGCCTTTCATCCCCGGTGCAGGTGTTATTATCTGTCACCCTCCAAACAGCTTGTCAGGTTCGTCCTACAGATGACAGAGCAAGAGTCCTCCCTGCCTTTCCTCTTCCCGAAGGCATTCTCTGTGGTCAGGTCGGGTTCTTTGCAGCTGCAATGACTAGGCTTTTATACCCACCGAGCTGCTGTTGTGCTTGGCATAACCTTTCAGAAGCATTTTCTTTTACTGCCGGGTTCCAGAGCTGTGCGATGCACTAAGCAAGGGCTCTGCCCAAGGAGACGTTAAGACATGCGCCAGATTTTCCTCTCTCCCTTCCGGTGTTTCCTCTGACACCGTCCTTTCTAAATATAATAACACGTTTTCCAGAATCAAAATTAACTGTTACATGCTCATTAACAGAAGAATAATTAAACACAACCCGCAGGGATTTGCTTAATCATCCCCCTGTCTCCCAGCTCAGCCCTGACGTGATGAGAGAGTCCTTATTGTAGATCATTGATTATTTAATTTCTAAACTGCTTAATGTGTTTAAAAAATGTTTCCAAGCGCTACAGGAAACTGAAGCCACAGCAGACAGCTTTAACACAACGTTGCAAAAATACACAGCTACATTTGAGAGTGTTACATTAATACAAAGTTGCTAATATAGTGGTACCTTGGGTTAAGTACTTAATCCGTTCCAGAGGTCCGTTCTTAACCTGAAACTGTTCTTAACCTGAAGCACCACTTTAGCTAATGGGGCCTCCCACTGCTGCCACGCCGCTGGAGCACAATTTCTGTTCTTATCCTGAAGCAAAATTCTTAACCCGGGGCACTATTTCTGGGTTAGCGGAGTCTGTAACCTGAAGTGTATGTAACCTGAGGTACCACTGCATGTATAAATCGGTATCAGTTCATTTTCCCTTTGGCGCGCACACCCTTCTCTCCGCCTTCCAAACCCTCCAACATTCCTCTAAAGAAAATAGGGAGGTCCGATTCCATCACCATCAACATATTTATACCCCACCCATCTGAATGGATTGTCCCAGCCACTCTGGGCAGCTTCTAACATATATAAAAACATAAGGAAACATTAAACATTTGAAAACTTCAGCTAGTGTAGAATTCAGCGGCCAGGTTGCTCACCGGAGCAAGACTGTTTGAGCATATTACACCAATCCTGGTCCAACTGCACTGACTACCAATGAGTTTCCGGACCCAATTCAAAGTGCTGGTTTGGACTTATAAAGCCTTAAACGGCTCAGGACCGCAATACCTCAAGGACCACCTCTTTCCTTATGAACCTACCCAGACCCCAAGATCATCCTCTGAGGCCCTTCTATTTGTGCCTCCTCCTTGAGAGGTCCGGAGGGTGGCAACACGAGAACGGGGCCTTCTCTGCAGTGGCTCCCCTTCTGTGGAATGCTCTCCCCAGGGAAGTCCGCCTGGCGCCTTCATTATACACCTTTAGGCGCCAGGCAAAAATGTTCCTTTTAAAGCAGCCCTTTTAAAATGTGGGGTGGTTTTTTGGGGGGGTGTTGTTTTTATTTTGAGTATGTATTTTGTGGTTTTATATTTTGATTTTATTCTGTGAGCTGCCCTGAGACCTCCAGGTATAGGCGGTTTATAAATTCAATAAATAAATAAAAACTTCCCTATGCAGGGCTGCCTACAGGTGTCTTCTAAAGGTTGTATAGTTACTTATATCCTTGGCTTCTCCCCCTAGTCCACTAACTGCTCACCACTGCATCCATCTTTAAGGGATGACCAGTATGCTGAAAAACATGGCTTGGAAGAGGGGAGGTTGATGATAACAGTTCAAGGCAAAATGAGAGGGCTCAGCAACAGGGGCAAGGAATCCCACTGCGGCCATGCTTGATCAGATAATAATAATAATAATAATAATAATAATAATAATAATAATAATAATTTATTCTTTATACCCTGCCCATCTGGCTGTGTTTCCCCAGCCACTCTGGGCGGCTCTCAACAGAATATTAAAAACACTATAAAAAAAATCAAACAATAAAAAATTCCCTAAACAGGGCTGCCTTCAGATGTCTTCTGAAAGTCTGGTAGTTGTTCTTCTCATCTAGGGCGTTCCACAGGGCAGGTGCCACTACCAAGAAGGCCCTCTGCCTGGTTCCCTGTAACCTCAATTCTTGCAGTGAGGCCCTCGGAGCTGGACCTCAGTGTCCGGGCTGAACGATGGGGGTGGAGACACTCCTTCAGGTATACTGTTAGTGCCCACCCTAATCTACACACTGCAGTGACACCCCAACTGCCCACCTGGTGCCAAGCGATGAGAGGTCATCGCTGCACAGAAGGCCCTTGCCAGAGTCAGCAGCATGCTGCCCTAGGGCAACTTAGCGCTGCAGTTTTCATTCAGGTACACTCACCTTGCCCACTTACCCTAGTGTCCCACCAGAACTTTTAGAAGAGATTTTGAAAACAGTGAGTATGTTGTTACTCAGCACCACATATGAGGCTCTTAGGGTATGTGATGCAGGAAACAAAGCCACAATTCACATACTCTGTTACCCTCTATAACATGAGAAGAACTGTCAAATTAGTAATCTGAAATATACTTGGAGTCGAGAGTGGATTTCATGCTCTTTATTCAGCTCATAGTGATGAGGAATGAAAGTTCCCCCACAATACAGTGGTACCTCGGTTAAGTACTTAATTCATTCCAGAGGTCCGTACTTAACCTGAAACTGTTCTTAACCTGAAGCACCACTTTAGCTAATGGGGCCTCCTGCTGCCGCTGCGCCGCCGGACCGGAGCACGATTTCTGTTCTCATCCTGAAGCAAAGTTCTTAACCTGAAGCACTTTTTCTGGGTTAGCAGAGTCTGTAACCTGAAGCGTATGTAACCTGAAGCGTATGTAACCCGAGGTACCACTGTATCTGCTTTATATACATTATTTACACAATGGGCTGCATGTGATGGGCTAATCCCAGAATTCTCCTGTAGGCCAATCAGGTTGCGGATTCACTTCCACCTGGAGCTGGATTGGGTGGCTCCTGAGGACCAATCAGACTGCTGCATTGTTCTAGGACCAATCAGACTGCTGCATTCTGAATCCTATTTTTCTAGGACCAATCAGACTGCTGCATTTTGGATCCTATTCAACTCAGTACATAACATAATCCAAGCTCGGACCCTATGATGGACTATTGTTCTTCCCCCCCCCCCCCCACACACACACCCCTTCCTTTGGTTTCCTTTATTTCCCATCCTTGTGTAAAGTCATTCCTTCCTGGGCACAGAAAGCCCCCCGCAGATGCCAGCTGGCTTGCCCTCTCGCACAACCCTTCTGGAGTTTGGCAGAGGGATGTGTGCATGTTGGCGCATGAAAAGCCACGGTTATCTTCCGCATTTAAAACCTGCCTCCCCCCGGATTCATCAGCGATGCACACACATTGCAAAGGACCTAAAGACTTCACCGAAGACCCATCGGAAACATAAACAACAGGGTGCATTTTAGGCTCTGATTTGCACCACGGATACACCATCTTGGGACTAGCCAAAATGGTGCCTGCCGGCAAGCCATGTATCTATGGAGGATGCTCGCCCCAGCGGAAGCTGAGCCTCGAAAAGGCATTTTATTTATTAGACCAGATTGCATTGTTTGTTTGGTCATGGGCTGCGTGGTTGTGGTGCTTGCAAATGGGACCATGGGATCCCAAAAGGTTGGTGACCCCTGGTCTACCTGCTCAAAGATGGGCAGTTAAGTCCTTAAGCACAGGTGGTGCTGTGGTCTAAACCACTGAGCCTCTTGGGCTTGCCGTTCAGAAGGTTGGCGGTTCGAATCCCCACGACGGGGTGAGCTCCCGTTGCTCTGTCCCAGCTCCTGTCAACCTAGCAACTTGAAAACACACCAGTGCAAGTAGATAAATAGGTACCGCTGCGGTGGGAAGGTAAATGGCATTTTTGTGTGCTCTGGTTTCCATCACGGTGTCCCATTGTGCCAGAAGTGGTTTAATCATACTGGCCACATGACCCGGAAAGCTGTCTGTTGACAAACACCAGCTCCCTCGGCCTGAAAGCAAGATGAGCGCCACAACCCCATAGTCACCTTTGACTGGACTTAACCGTCCAGGGTTCTTTTACCTTATTATTTTTTTAACTTTCACGTGCTGTGAGGACCCTACATACCCAGTCATTTGCCTCTAACAGCCAGCCCCTGTTAGGCTGACCTGTAAGCTCAGGTGACCAAAATTCAGAGTCCAGCCTTCTAGATGCTCAGGGCAAAATTGTTTGCCTGCCTGGTGGCTCCCTGCTTTGGCCACAGATACCTGCTGGCGCATTGGGAACCTCTGGCAACTGCCTGGTGCAGAAAGACAAGCCTTGTTGAGCGTGGCTGAGTAATCCTGTCAGTGAAGCTGCATGAATTCTCATTCCGAAGCAAGGCCCACTGCCTCCCCGAATCACCCCATTAAATTGCTAATATCTTATTGTTTTTTAAGATTCTGCAACTTGCTGGGAAATGTTTATAATTTTTTTCCTCTCCCTGCCTGCAGTCACTGTGCCTAATGCCCAGTCATTGAGTGCCATATGTGTTTATATGCACTGCAATTTTCCACTTGATTACATTTTACCACAACCACTTTGAGCCACTCTGCAAAGGAGGGGAAACATCCATAACGCCCACAGCAGCCCAGGCAGATGAAGCCCAAAGATGTGAGCATCTTGGACGCCATGGCTGCTGGGCCTGCATCAAACTCCTGAGGCTGGAGGAGTAGAGGGGAGGGTGAGGTTACAGTAGATGACCAGCGACAGTCATGGAAATGCAAAAGCCTGTAGCCTCTCCAGGTTTGCAGTTAAAACTCATCCTTCCACTCCCTCTGCAGTAGCATAAAAACTCAGGGAACAACACTGGATTTAAGCAGGAAAAGCTGGAGGCCTCATTATAAGCTTTCCAGCAGCTCCCAGTGGTCTAAACTGGGCCAGAGCTCTGTGAAAAGAAAACAACAGAACAAAGCACACCATTACGGTGGTACCTCGGGTTACATACACTTCAGGTTACATACGCTTCAGGTTACAGACTCTGCTAACCCAGAAATAGTGCTTCAGGTTAAGAACTTTGCTTCAGGATGAGAACAGAAATCGTGCTCTGGTGGCGTGGCGGCAGCGGGAGGCCCCATTAGCTAAAGTGGTACCTCAGGTTAAGAACAGTTTCAGGTTAAGTACGGATCTCCAGAACGAATTAAGTACTTAACTCGAGGTACCACTGTACTCTTTTTGACTGATTTTCTATCTGGGAAAGCTTTTCTGCCATTCTTTTAGAAAAAATAATAATTCAATGCATTAACGATGTTAACCTCAAGATAGATCCACCGATCCACCACAGAATGAGATTTTTCCTTTCCTTGCAAGAATATTTTAGGAATCACACAGTGCCGAGAAGACATTGTTTTAATTTTGCTCAGAAAAAAGCAGTTCTTTTTTTCAGATCCTAAAGGTGGTTCTCCTTAGTTCCCCCCCCCCTTGTTTTTGTTGTTGTTGCTTTACAACAGAGTAGCAAGTAAAATGTGATTTTCAAGAATAACCGAATGGCATGCTTCCTGATTTGTTTTCCTGGCAGCCCATATGCACTTCTGCCCAAACCGAGGTGCTCTCAGTGATCTCCTGATCATGGCTTTCAGCGTTTCGTCAAGCTCTGTACATTTCAACCTCTCCTGATCGATATTGTGAAGCGTAGCCAGATTGTCGCACTTCTCTGGGTTATCACGGAAACAAACCTTCTAGTTTATACAGTGGTACCTCAGGTTAAGTACTTAATTTGTTCCGGAGGTCCGTTCTTAACCTGAAACTGTTCTTAACCTGAAGCACCACTTTAGCTAATGGGGCCTCCTGCTGCCGCCGCACCGCCGGAGCACGAATTCTGTTCTCATCCTGAAGCAAAGTTCTTAACCCGAGGTACTATTTCTGGGTTAGCGGAGTCTGTAACCTGAAGCATATGTAACCTGAGGTACCACTGTACTTGCAAAGATTTTGCTATCTTCTGTCGTAAGAAGGACATATTTTCTGCTTCCTGAGGCTTAATCAAGCACCGCAGGGGTCAGTTAGACTTACGAATCTGCAGTCAGTTGGTCTGTAGTTTTCTCCTCACAGAGTTATCATTTCCAGAACCTTAACAAACTGCAACTCCCACCTATATATATATATGGGTAGTCATGTACTCTAAATATGTTCTGAATATGTTTTTAATGTTTTGTTTGTGTCTGTCCATCTCTCTAGGGGTGGGCTTCTAGGAGATCTAGCAACTAAGTTTGTCATGCCTGAGACTGACTAGATTTCTACTTTGAACTTGACAAGGAGCTGCACTGCCCTCTGCTGAATGGAAGGAGAAAACCGCAAACACACATTCCTCTTCCGTTGCAGGGCAAACACACGATAAGCTGTCAACGCAGTTCCAAGGCATGAGAATTTTACCACTTCCATCTATTTCTTACCATGTGCAGGTCGGCTGGCAGTTATGCAAGCGGTCGCTAAGCTGCCTCATGGTCAATGGCTGGCTGCGTACAACCAAGTGGCCAGGCTTTCTGCAAAGGAGGAAGAAATTAGGAATAAAAAAACCCTCAGAGTTGCAGCCAGGAGCCACAATTGGACTATCCTGGGTGGCGCTGTCGGTTAAACCACAGAGCCTAGGACTTGCCGATCAGAAGGTCAGTGGTTCGAATCACCGCGGGAGTGAGCTCCCGTTGTTCCGTCCCTGCTCCTGCCCACCTAGCAGTTCGAAAGCACGTCAAAATGCAAGTAGATAAATAGGTACCGCTCCGGCGGGAAGGTAAACGGCATTTCCATGCGCTGCTCTGGTTTGCCAGAAGCGGCTTATTCATGCTGGCCACATGACCCGGAAGCTGTACGCCGGCTCCCTCGGCCAATAAAGCGAGATGAGCACCGCAACCCCAGAGTCGGTCACGACTGGACCTAATGGTCACGGGTCCCTTTACCGTTTACCTAGCAGCACTTACAGATTTGCTGAAGCAATTCAGCCAGCAACGCTTGCCAATACACAGATATGATAAAGTTCTGTAGGTTGAAATCTCTCTCTGTAGCCATATATATTGTTCCTAGAGGGAAGCCGATGACCTTGCACACCTTGCCTCATACATTTTTATAAAGGAAATTAAGCATTGGGGGAGCCTAGCCAATTTCGAGACATAATTTAATGCATTGAAATGCAAGGTCACGCATTTAAAATTGAGACGGCAGTGTTACACCTATAGGAACAGCGACCTGTCTCTTGGAGGACAGCCTTTCCTGGGATATGCTGGTCTCAGCAACGGACAGGCAAGCAAATGTACTCCCAGGGCATAGACTCAGGGTAAGCTCTGGCAGTGCAGCAAATTTGGGCACTGATCTCTCTTATCTGTAAAATGAGGGAAACTGACATCTACTTTATAAGACAGAAGTACTGTTTCTGGGGGACAGGGGGCAGGCTGCTGTGGAGGACTCACTGGTCCTAAATGGGGGTAAAGGTAAAGGGACCCCTGACCATTATGTCCAGTCTTGGCCGACTCTGGGGTTGCGGTGCTGATCTCGCTTTATTGGCCGAGGGAGCCGGCGTACAGCTTCCGGGTCATGTGGCCAGCATGACTAAGCCACTTCTGGCAAACCAGAGCAGTGCACGGAAATGCTGTTTACCTTCCCGCCGGAGCGGTACCTATTTATCTACTTGCATTTTGACGTGCTTTCGAACTGCTAGGTTGGCAGGAGCAGGGACGGAACAACGGGAGCTCACCCCGTCGCAGGGATTCGAACCGCCAACCTTGTGAACGGCAAGTCCTTGGCTCTGTGGTTTAACCCACTGTGCCAACTGTGCCCAAAAAGGAATGGGTGCACAGCCTGGGGGTCGTTTTGGACCCACAACAGTCCATGGAGGTGCAGTTTGTTGTTGTTACACAACTATTCTGAGGACAATTAAGACAAGGAGCTGTGCACATTAAATGCACTGCATACATTAATCTTAAGACCAAAAGGAGAGAAGTTTACTTATGACATTGATGTGACCATTGCAAGAGGACCCTAGAGATTCGCTCACATTTTTGAAAGATAATGAAGGATTAAAGGAGGGTTGGGTTGGGTTGGAGAACCTTTGGCCCCCCAGATGTTGTTCCACTCCAGTTCCCATCAACCCCGGCCAGCATGACCAATGATCAGGAATGATGGGAGTTGTAATCCAGCAATATCGGGGGGGGGGGGACTATTATCCCATCCCTGGTTTACACAGTCAAAAAAAATTCAGATGTTAGAAAACAGGAGAGGTTCTTCAGCATCTTCAGATTGCAGAATCATGAAATGGGAAATCAGATAGATCTTCAAGTTCAGGTTTTTCTCTTTAACCAGAGCTTTAAAAATCTGCTCACTCTGCAATGGAAAGTTGAGACATGGTCAGGATCCTGCATTAGCAGACCACATTCCATGCCCTGCAATATTATTACAGACATGTAGATTCCTTTTCCAGGCACCCGAAGCTCATGGAACAAAATAAAACCCTAGTCTTATAAGAAGCCACTGCAGATGATTCTGCGGGGCTCCTCTGTCTCACCTCAGCATCTGAAATAAAAAGAACACTTGTTTCCTTGACATGAAAAGGTAAAGGGACCCCGACCATTTGGTACAGCTTCCGGGTCATGTGGCCAGCATAACTAAGCCACTTCTGGCGAACCAGAGCAGCGGACGGAAACGCCGTTTATCTTCCCGCCAGAGCGGTACCTATTTATCTACTTGCACACTGACGTGCTTTCAAACTGCTAGGTTAGCAGGAGCAGAGACCGAGCAACAGGAGCTCACCCTATTGCGGGGATTTGAACCACCAGCCTTCTTATCGGCAAGCCCTAGGCTCTGTGGTTTAGACATTGACATTAGACAGCTCTACAAACCACAAAATACTCAGAGGTTGCCATCTGGTGGGGTTCTTTGAGGAATTCCTTCCTAAGTTATCAGAAATTTCTAGGACCGAGGAAAGATCTGAACACAACAGATTTATTTTACAGCCAAGGAAATTGCTTTTGGGAGGGAAGTCTTTCCTATGTCTGTGATATAATTGTGTCTGTGTGTATGCTGACCCTCCAAGTGTCCCTATTTTCCAGGGACAATCCCAGATCTACAGAAGCCATCCCAGTTTCTGATGTGATCCTGGAACGTCCTACTTTTCCTTAGGATATCCCTATTTCCATGGGAGAACTGTTGGAGGGGACACCTCCATTTTCACCGGAGAACTGTTGGAGGGTATGGAATAGGACGTTCCTGTTTTCATCGGAGAAATGTTGGAGGCAGGGCTTTCTTTCAGCCGGGACTCTCCGGACCTGAGTTCTGGCACCTCTCAGGTGGGCGCCATTGCCATTATAAGAGAACAAGGGTTTGTAGTGAGTTCTGGCACCTCTTTTTCCAGAAAAAATAGCACTGGTTGGAGGGTATGGCGCAAGTACAGAGATTTGTTCAAAGGCAGAGTGTATAGAAGAGAAAGAGGCAGTGCCTGTATTCCTTTGCCCTTTAGTGAAACCACAAACCACCATGTCTCCCGCAGCCTTTACAAACACGCTGCCTGTGTCGGCCTGTCCCCCGTGATTCTGCTGAGCTGAGAAATATTGCTTCCCCAGAACAACAATGGCAGGCATGCCAAACGCCCACAACCTACTCTTTAAATGCTGCTGTTTAGTGCCTGAGGCACAAAATCAATATCCCCAGCAATGTGGAACAAAGTAGTGGTGGCCTCAGTGTCAGGCATCTTCCCCACTGCCACCAGTGAGGGTCAACTGCCCAGCCAGGGAAGGAAAGGCTGAAAGACTGTCGACAAGCAAAAGGGAAAGAAACTCGGCCTTTAAACTTCGGGGGTCCGCTGCACTCTGCACATGCCCAGAAGCCCTCTGCTGTCAGGGCAGGTAAACAAAGCCTTGGTTAATATATATTCTAAAGATAGTGGGTTCTTGCACTGAATCACCCCCCCCCCCAGTATGGCTGATAAAGGTAAAGGTAAAAGGACCCCTGACCATTAGGTCCAGTCGTGACCGACTCTGGGGTTGTGGAGCTCATCTCGCTTTATTGGCCGAGGGAGCCGGCGTACAGCTTCCAGGTCATGTGGCCAGCATGACTAAGCTGCTTCTGGCGAAACCAGAGCAGCACATGGAAACGCTGTTTACCTTCCCGCCGGAGCGGTCCCTATTTATCTACTTGCACTTTGCCGTGCTTTTGAACTGCTAGGTTGGCAGGAGCAGGGACCGAGCAACGGGAGCTCACCCCGTCGTGGGGATTCAAACCGCCGACCTTCTGATCGGCAAGTCCTAGACTCTGTGGTTTAACCCACAGCACCACTCTTGTCGTATGTTTATAGAGCATTCAAATAGCTGTTTTTTGTTTTTGTTTTTTATTAATGTACCTGAGTCCGAGATGGCAGAACATAAAAAAGCAGCAGCAGCAGCAGAAGCAGCAAAAAGTTTAGTGGTGAAAGATGACCACCACAATTGCCATGTCCACATGCTCCCATTGAAAGCTGTGCTAACATGACTCCTTCAGAGTGCAGAGAAGTTGCTCCCTCCATGTGTTCTCCCCACCCCCCCAGCTGCTCACATCAGCATGGGTTCAATTTGTTTCTGTTTGGGTTCACATCAAGAAGAAGAAGAAGAGTTTGGATTTGATACCCCGCCTTTCACTCCCTTTAAGGAGTCTCAAAGCGGCTAACATTCTCCTTTCCCTTCCTCCCCCACAACAAACACTCTGTGAGGTGAGTGGGGCTGAGAGACTTCAGAGAAGTGTGACTGGCCCAAGGTCACCCAGCAGCTGCAGGTGGAGGAGCGGAGACGCGAACCCGGTTCCCCAGATTACGAGACTACCGCTCTTAACCACTACACCACACTGGCTCTCAGGGATGTCCTTACTCTTCGCAAAGGTGTTTACATTTTGGTTTTTTTGCTGGTTAGCGTGGCGGTTGAATATGGCCAATATCCTGTAGCATCTCATGGGGAGTGTTATGGAAAAATCTAGGTGCGGGGTTACTCTGCCACCCAGCTCGTCGGACTAAGTCCGCGGGTCCCTGCGGAAGAAAATGAGCTCAGCCGGAGAGGAGCAAACTGCAGAAGATCCAAGTTTATTGCGCAACAGGTTCAAGGCGAGATTGAACAGCGAGAAAGGGGTGACATGAACTTTTGAAATTTCCCTCCATGTCCCAGAATACAGTGCAAAATACATCCCAGTTACATCATGAATACATTAGGAAGAGGTTGGGTTACACCGGATTAACATATGGAGGAGGGAGGGGGGAATATACAGAGCTGGAGATATGCGCAGATAAGCACATCCTGAGAAGACAATGGTCTGTCACCTGGCATCGCCCGGAGGAAGGGCTTGGCAGAGCGATTTGACCGGATTAGGGTCTTGACACCTTGCTTGAGGGATTATGGAGGACAGGGGAGGTGTCATGGGGTCCTAGAGAAATTGAGCAAATTGGCACGTTGATTTTCTATGAATTTTATAGATTTTAGTCCCTCTTGACATTGACAATTTGAAATAAATGGATATATTGTAGCGAAGAAGGAGGTGAAGAAGACATGCCCCCCCCCCCCCGTATGAGGGAGATTGGGCTGGAATCAGCCAAGCTGGGAGGACAAGGAGAACTTCCGCAGACCAGATGGACCATTTTAACAATAATAATATTAATTTATTATTTATACCCCGCCAATCTGGCTGGGTTTCCCCGGCCACTCTGGACGGCTTTCAACAGAATATTAAAATACAATAGTCTATCACAGTGTTTCCCAACACTGTTCCGCGGCACACTACTGTGCCACGAGATGATGCCTGGTGTGCCGTGGGAAAAATTAAAAAGATTTTTTTTTTTTGCAAAAGTCAAATTAGGTCCTAATCTATCCCTCGAGCGCCCCTTGTCCGTTATTGTGACGCATGAAGCGTGTTCCCGCCCACTCCCCGCCCTCCCTTGCTTCTCTCTCTCTCTCTGTGGCGCTCTCTGCCGCTTCCTGCTGGGCATGCGCAGCTCGCCTCGCGCTTCCGTTCCGGCCCCTCCTTCCCCCGACTACCCCGCCGCTCCGTTCCTTTCTCTTTCTCGCGTGTCAGAGAGCGGCGGCGCGAGCGCGGCGGTTCCCTCAGGGCTGACGGAGGGCTCGAGGAGGAGGAGGCAGGACGTGGAGGCGGAGAAAGCGGCGGCGGCCACCCCCCACCTCCGGCTCCAGGCCCGTGTAGAAAGCTAAGGGGGAGAGATAGATAGAGGTGGGCGGCGGCGGCGACCACGACCAACCGCCACAGTAGTTGTAGCGGCGGCAACGGCGAGCAGGGACTCCCGCTCTCTCTCCATCGTCTCTCTCTCTCTCTCTCCCGGGCCCGTCCGTTGAGTCTCCCGCGCGCCTCGGCTACAAGATGAGCATCGAGATCCCGCCGGGTCTGACTGAGCTGCTGCAGGGCTACACGGTGGAGGTGCTGCGGCACCGGCCGCCGGACCTGCTGGCCTTCGCCGCCGAGTACTTCACCAAGCCCCGCTCTCCTTCCTGCCTCGCTTTGCTGCCTCCTTCCCCCCCACCCCCAAAGCTTGGAGGTTCCCCGGCGCCGACCCGCAGGTTTGACCCCCTTCTCACACCTGTTCGCGCTCCTTGCACGGAATGGGGCGGATGGGGAGGAACGGGGCTCGCCGCTGCCTCCGCTCGCCCTCCCCCCCTCCGCCGGCGGTCCCGCGATTCTTGGCTTTTTGGCGGTTGGCACAGAAGGAAGGCAAGGGGGAGGGGAAAAATTGAAACTTACACTTTCGTGCGTCCCTCCCAGCGTGACGCTGCGCGCTGACGTCACGGGGCTGTAATGGTGGTGTGCCTCGAGATTTTTTTCATGAAACAAGTGTGCCTTTGCCCAAAAAAGGTTGGGAAACACTGGTCTATCAAACATTAAAAGCTTCCCTAAACAGGGCTGCCTTCAAATGTCTTCTAAAAGTCTGGTAGTTGTTTTTCTTTTTGACATCTGGTGGGAAAGCGTTCCACAGGGCAGGTGCCACTACCGAGAAGGCCCTCTGCCTGGTTCCCTGTAACCTCACTTCTCGTAGGGAGGGAACCGCCAGAAGGCCCTCGGAGCTGGACCTCAATGTCCGGGGTGGATGATGGGGGTGGAGACGCTCCTTCAGGTATGTTGCAGGACCCCCCCCCCCAATTATTCAGTTTGTACCAACACCACACACACACACGACATACACGTTTCTGTTATAAATTCATAGTAAATCAACCGTACATCGGTTTTACACCGGTCCACTTTTATCTTGCTCCATGAAGGAAGGACTATCAAAGGGGCATGGCTTGATACAGGAAGGCCATAATCCCTTAACCATACCAACACGTACTCAGGAGCCCTGCCCAGTTGGCATGGCAACCTTGATGGTCCCAGACAGAAGACCATCAAGGACACAACGGACTTGCATATGGGAGTGGATTCAACACGGACTGGAACAAAGGACAATGATCAGATCTTCCCTCTGGGGGCAGGAAACTGCCAACTCCCCTTTGTCCTCTGGAAATGACTCATGGGGAGGGGGAGAGGAGGAACCAGCCAGGTGACAAGATACTCAGGTTACTTCCACAACCCCTCCCTTTTGTGATGTGTCAATGATGTAGTCACGATGTAGTTGTGATGTAGTTCTAGGGGTGTAGCTTGGGGGATTAGTAGCTAATAAAAGTTGGGGTCTTCTTTTGTTCGGGACTTCCATCTTGCTTCATCTTGTTGTGGGTGGGAGTCCTGTCACGACAGTTTTCAATAAAGGCCAAGTCTACAGGCTGCTGTTTTGCTCCAAATTGTCCTGGTTGGTGTCTTTGTCTTTTTGTCCAAGGGAGCCCGCGGATTCCTCCGTTAACAGGTATATTGGGCCGAGGCCGTTTAGGGCTTTAAAGGTCAGCGCCAACACTTGGATTTGTGCTCAGAAATGTACTGGGAGCCAGTGTAGGTCTTTTTTTTTAAAAAAAAAAAAAGATATTTATTAAAGTTTTTTAAAATATAACAATGGAAAAAAATAAATAAAAAAGAAACAAAATACAAAATACAACATAAAAACAGTTAAAAAACAAATAATTTTCCATAACATATCTTCCTTACGCTTATTTCCCCAGACCTCCTCATACCTCCCTTCTTTGTATTCCACTTCAATTTGTTAGTTCAGCAAATCCTTACCATTAAGCTTTTACCCATTTATAAACCTTTTTTTCCCGTATCTCCTAAAGCATTACAGCTGGAAACCCCTTAGTTTCTATCCAACATCCTTCTAACATTCATTAATTTTACAATATTTCTGTAAATAGTCTTTAAATTTCTTCCAGTGTAGGTCTTTGGCTTGCCACTCTTTAGCAACACCTCAGCTCCTTGCCTTTCGGTCCGTGGGTCGATCAAATCTCCAACTCTGCTCAATTTCCACGTGAACTCAGTGCACATGAACTCCCGCCAGCATAACACAGCAAAAACAGATCCCTTCGATCAAGCTGGCACAGCAAAAAGCAAGGAATGACATTGGAATGACTTTGAAGAAATGAAATGGAACAGCACCTCAAAGCTATCAGTGGTCCATACATATGGCGACCAGCCCAGTTGCCTACATACCACCGGTTTCCCAGTTTGCAATGATCAAGGTTCCCCCCCCCCGCCCCGATTTGCAAATGTGTCAATCCAGCACAAACGTCGAGGCTCATTGGTGGGAGAATGTGAGTGTCAGAAAGGTGCCAATAGACATTTCTTGGCTCCCTCAAGGAAATAAAGGCCATCGCTGAGACTGTCAAAATGATTAATAGCTTATGGAGTGTGGGAGGGAAAGAAATTGAAAGGAAGGCGAGGAAAACAAAATAGAGTGGGGGGGTGGACAGCAGATGGGAGATCTATAAATAAACAGAGAGTTAAATAAATGCGGTATTATCTCAGTGCAGAGATGAGAAGGAGATCAACAGCAAAATGAAGGCAACTTTATTTTGCCAAGGCAGTGGAGTAAGATGAGGAAAGGTATAACGGCAGATTTGGCCTGGTGTCTTTTTTAAAAAAAATAGGAAATTGAAGTTAATGTGAGGGAACAGTGGGCTTTCCCTCAGCACCTGCTTAATCATAGATGATGATGGGACCCAATATGCAGACCACCACTGTTAGCTCTTAAGAACTGGGGTCTGTCTCCAGCTAGACACAGCTGTAACAGGAGGAGATGCTAACCCAGCCCAGGTGGACTCTTCTTAAAGCAGCAGACTACAGTGGTACCTTGGTTCCCAAACGCCTTGGTACTCAAACAACTTGGAACCCAAACACTGCAAACCCGAAAGTAAGTGTTTGCAAACATTTTTCGGAAGCCGAACGTGCTCCGTTTTGAGTGTTACGCTTCCGATTTGAGTGCCACACTTCCATTTTGAGTGTGACGCTGAGGTCTGTCTGTTTTTGCTATTTATTTTGCATTCTTGTTTCCTCTTTTTGTTTTGTTTTTGTGACTGTGTGGAATTCAGTTCAGCTACTGATTGATTGATTGGGTGACTGCAGCACATTGTTTATTGCTTTCATTTTATGGATCAATGGTCTCATTAGATAGTAAAATTCATGTTAAATTTCTGTTTTGGGGGTCGTTTTTAAAAGTCTGGAACAGATTAATCCATTTTGCATTACTTTCTATAGGAAAGCGTGCCTTGGTTTTGGAACGCTTTGGTTTTGGAACAGACTTCCGGAACGGATTAAGTTTGAGAACCAAGGTACCACTGTAATATGCAGTTGAAAAGGTTGACAATATGACCTATGGATGGGTTCGTGGGAAGTCTGGAGATTCAGAGAAATCTCTAAATGTGGATATTGGTATCAGTCCCGGAATTACAGAAGCCGTCCCAGTTTCTGATTTGATCTCAGAATGTCCCGCTTTTCCTTTTTTCCCCTCCTCCACGTCTCAGAGAACAATTAAAAGTGGTTTGTGTGTGTAGGTGCAAAAACGGAGTCCTGTTTATGCCGAAAATAAAATTCCTGCACCAAATGAAGGAATCCCACTGAATGGAGCTTACTCACAGGTAACTGGGTAAAGACAGGGCAGCCTTACACTGCAATCCTCAGCATTTTTACTCAGAACTAAGTCCCACTGAAGGGATGCGGGTGGCACTGTGGTCTAAACCACAGAGCCTAGGGCTTGCCGATCGGAAGGTCGGCGGTTCGAATCCCCGCAACGGGGTGAGCTTCCGTTGCTCGGTCCCAGCTCCTGCCCACCTAGCAGTTCAAAAGCACGTCAGAGTGCAAGTAGATAAATAGGTACCACTCCAGCGGGAAGGTAAACGGCATTTCTGTGCACTGCTCTGGTTCGCCAGAAGCGGCTTGGACATGCTGGCCACATGACCCGGAAGCTGTCTGCAGACAAACGCCAGCTCCCTCGGCCAGTAAAGCGAGATGAGTGCGCAACCCCAGAGTTGTCCGCGACTGGACCTAACTGTCATGGGTACCTTTACCTTTTAAGTCCCACTGAGTTCAATAGGATTTAGTCTCTGGTATTTTCCTGATCATTCTCACAGTTTCCATGATTATGATTATTATATCCCACCTTTTTCCCTAACAGGTGTTAACAGAGAAATCTGAGGGCTCCCTTGGACAAAAAGCAAAGACACCAACCAGGAATAATAGAGCAAAACAGTAGCCAGTAGGCTTGGTCTTTATTGAGACTGTTGTGACAGGACTCCAACTCACAACAAGACGAAGCAAGATGGCAGCCTCGAACAAAAGAGCCCCCAAACTTTTATTAGCTGCTAATCCCCATGTTACACACCCCCGAACTACATCACTAATATATCACGGTTACATCATGAAAGGGGAGGTCTGGTGGCAGTAATCTGAGCATCCTGGACCCTGCCCCATGGTTCTCCTTGCCCTCCACCAAACACCCATCAAGTGTAACAAAAGACATATTTACATTTCCCTTTTTCCCAGCCAAGTTAATCACACCCTTTTGTCTTCATCTGGGTTTGTTATTTCTGGAATGGCTACCTGTCTGGCACTCAGATATCAGGATGCCAGGAATTATCACTCAGGCAGAGGGGCTGCTGAGTAGCTGAGCTCACCTGCCTATATGAATTTCTGAAGTTTCCCCAGTGAGCCAGTACACAGATGCATTTATCAGTGAATTCTTACATTTGGTATCGTGCAGCAAAGGCCCTTTGAATAGTGAGGAAGAAACTGTGATGAAGTGTTTTGTGGGGACAAATCACAAAAGTCACAAAAGCGATTGTGCTGATTTTGGTAGTGGGCTGAATGTGCATGATATCTGCTGGAGGGGCAACCCCCCCCCCCAACCTATACATAAATTCCTGCAACACAGAGACTTAAAGCAGCTCACAGCTCACATTTTATTTCATTACATTTATGTTGGAAGGTGTTGTACATGATCCCTTCCCTCACACATTTTTTTCTTTACAACCACCCTGAGAGGTAGGCAAGGTGGAGATGTTGTAATTGGCTCCAAGTGACATATATGTGCACAGGACATCTATGTTTGCAGCGAGATCAAACAGGGAAGAAGCTTCCTGATGTAGAATAGAATATCTGAGAAATGTTGGAGGGTATGCTCCTTTATAGGACCGGCGCTGTGGGTTAAACCACAGAGCCTAGGACTTGCCAATCAGAAGGTCGGCGGTTCGAATCCCCGCGAGAGGGTGAGCTCCCGTTGCTCTGTCCCTGCTCCTGCCAACCTAGCAGTTCGAAAGCACGTCAAAGTGCAAGTAGATAAATAGGTACCACTCCGGCGGGAAGGTAAACGGCATTTCCATGCACTGCTCTGGTTCGCCAAAAGCGGCTTAGTCATGCTGGCCACATGACCCGGAAGCTGTACACCGGCTCCCTCGGTCAGTAAAGTGAGATGAGTGCTGCAACCGCAGTCGGCCACGACTGGACCTAATGGTCAGGGGTCCCTTTACCTTTACCTATACTGTACACAGTTCATTATTGTTACATATGTTTTCCGTTTCTTATCAAGAACATTCTATTATATACTTTCTTTGTAGTTCAAGATTCATTCTAAGTCTGCCAGGAGTTTACCATTGTCACAATAGTTTTTAAGATATTCTTGAAACGTTATAAAATCTTTATTAATTTTCTGTACTGAATTTCCTCTTAATCTCCCTGTCATCCTTGCAAGTTGTAAACATTCTAACATTTTTGCTTGCCAGCCGGTTTTTGTGGGGATGTTATCACTTTTCCAATTCTTTGCTATTAAAATCCTAGCCGCTGTGGTTGCGTACATGAAAAGAGGTCCACAATTTCTCGTGATTTCCATGGACATAATTCCTAATAGGAAGGCTTCAGGTTTCGGGGGCAAAAGAGAATTTAAATATCTTTTTAATTTCATTATATATGCTGTCCCAAAATGTAAAACAGTACAATGAGAAGAATCGGAAGTTAGTGTCCAAGGTGTGTTGGTGTTGTTATGTGGGTAGTGTGCATTGTCTGTATTATAAGTACCGTATTTTTCACTCCATAAGACACACTTTTTCCCTCCTAAAAAGTAAGGGGAAATGTGTGTGCGTCTTATGGAGCGAAAGCAGGTGGGAGGCTCTGTTCAGCGCTCCCTTTAAAGAGCTGCGCCTAGCGTGTGTGCGGCTCTTGGGGGCTTTCCCGCGAGGTGGGAGAAGCGACTGACAGGCTGCCCTCTGCCCCTTCCCACACCTCCCAGAAAAGCCAGCAAGAGCTGCTGCCAGGCTCTGCTCAACGCTCCCTTGTAAGGGCTCCCTTTCGTCACTCCTCCCGCTTAGCTGCGAAGCCAGCAGAACAAGAGGCGCTGTGCAGGTATCGCTCTTGCTCTGCTGGCTTCAGCGAAAGCTGCGCTGTTTGCTCTGCTGGCTTCTCAGTGAAGCGGGAGGAGCGACGGAAGGGTTTAAAGCAAGAAAAGCGAGAGCCACTTACATGCTCTGCGCAGAATTTTTTTTCTTGCTTTCCCCCTCTAAAAACTAGGTGCGTCTTATGGTCAGGTGCATCTTATGGAGCGAAAAATACGGTATATTGCCTAAGTTAAAATTATGAGTTATGTGTAAACTGATGTTGATTGATGTTTAATAAAGATTAAAATTTTAAACAAAACAAAAAAACATAGGGCCAAACTATACAAAATGCTGAATGTGCTCTGAAAGTACATTTTTCTCAGTACCATTGCTGTAAGGTAAAGGTAAAGGGACCCCTGACCATTAGGTCCAGTTGTGACCGACTTTGGGGTTGCGGTGCTCATCTTGCTTTATTGGCCGAGGGTGCCGGCTTTTGTCTGCAGACAACCTCCGGGTCATGTGGCCAGCATGACTAAGCCGCTTCTGGCGAACCAGACCAGCGCACGGAAACGCCGTTTACCTTCCTGCCAGAGCGGTACCTATATATCAACTTGCACTTTGACGTGCTTTCGAACTGCTAGGTTGGCAGGAGCAGGGACCAAGCAACAGGAGCTCACCCTGTCGCGGGGATTCGAACCGCCGACCTTCTGATCAGCAAGTCCTAGGCTCTACGGTTTAACCCACAGTGCCACCCACATGCATTCCCCCAAATTCATCAGGCGCTACATTGTGTGTGGAGGTTTAACCCTTCCCAGCTGCAATCACTGCAACCCCCACTACTGCTCTTGGCTATGAACCCAAGTTGGGGGTACCTTCCATTGGCGCAATAGTTGCCAATAGTTGCAAGCTATTTAAGGAAGCTATAAGGTAGTGAAGCTGTAAAGAACATGTCTAAAAGTTGAGGTTTTATTAATAATGGAAACACTATGAATTCTAAGTAATTCAGAGTATTTTATCCACCACTTAAAACGCAAGCACTAAAAATACAGCAATTCAAAGGGTGCTCAAGGCAGGCCTAGCGCTTTCTCACTAAATTTCAAGAATTCTGCTAGAGCTGTGTGTAACAAGAACCATTTATCAGCTGTTTCCTCCAGTTATCGGACGCAGAAAGAGAGAGATTTGCCCAAAATTGTTTCCCTCCCTGTCCAACTAGCGGAATTCTTACCATCTACTGAACATATTTTTTAAAAAATATTCATGTTGACATCACACAGATGGAGTCTATCTGTTTCCCAAACATCTCTCTCACTAGCAATGTGTCTGAAGAACTCCCAAGAGGAAATTTCCACTTTTTTAAAAAATAGCTATACAAAATGTCTATATTTCTCTCACACACGCCTCCCCCTGCGTACTTTCTTCACTTTCTTCACCGTTCTCCTTCAGCTGAGTGCGTTTAAATACAAAAGCATGGGCACTGCCAGTTATTGCACTCATCTCTACTCTGTACTATCCAAGTAGCAAATACCGTATTTTTCGCTCCATAAGACGCACCTGACCATAAGGCGCACCTAGTATTTAGAGGGGGAATGCAAGGGAAAAAATATTATTTAAAGGGAGTGCTGAGCAGAGCCTGTATGCATCCCAGGCTCTGCTCAGCGCTCCCTTTCACAAGCAGCGTGGAGCGTGTGCGCGGCGCTTGCAGGCTTTTCCCCAAGGAGGGAGAAGGGATGCTCCCCGTGTCCTGAGGAGGCTTCACGCGAAGCTAGAACATCTAGAGGGAGCGCTGCACAGTGCTCCCTCTAGCTGTTCTGGCTTTGGGATACCCCCGTGAAGCCTCCACAGGGCCGCAGGATGAAGGCTCCCCGTGCCCCGCCGAGGCTTCCCGCGGCTATCCCAGAAGCTAGAACAGCAAGAAAGAGCGCTGTGCAGCGCTCCCTCTAGCTGTTCTGGCTTCTGGGATAGCCGTGCAGCCTGCATTCGCTCCATAATACACACACACATATTTCCGGACTTCCGGGTTGGCGCCATCGCCGAATGGCGGACTCCCTCCGAGCTCCGGAGGGAGTCTGCTCGGCAGGGGCTGGGTCCTACCGCGCTGGCGACGCGGGGACCCTTAAAAACCACGGGCACGGAGCCCGTGGACATGGTGACTCGGCTGGCACCGCTAGCGCCCTCCCGACTCGTGAAGGAGCCTTTTTAAAGGCTTCCGATCGGGTGCCGGGGAGCGGCGTGTTGCTGTGAGTCCTCCGCTTCCCCTGCCGAGCGCAGCCGCATGCCATTCGATGGAGAGCGCTGGCTTCTTCCATTGGAAATTTGGACTTTTAACAACAACCCGTGAGTAATTGGGTAACCGGGTATAAAAGGAGAAAAAAAGAATTTTTTTCGGATTCGGCACGAGCGGGGGCGATCTAAAAAGGAAGTCAGTCCCCCCCTGATTGTAAACATGCTAAAACAAGGACTGGGTAACCAAGATCGATCCAGAAGTTTACTGCTGATAAAAATTATTAATTCCACGATGCGAAATTACAAGAATTGCGCTGGAGGAGAAAAGTGGAGGGTGAGAGGAAAAGGCAAACCCCCCCCCCCCGGGAACCGGGGCGATTCGTAGAACCTGGCGAAGAGAGACGGAGAATTTGACAGCTGTCAAAGTAGCTGTCAAATCTTGAGAATATAAAGAGGACTTTGTTACAAGTATTTTGCTGGTTAATTCTGTTATAATTTGATATAATATGGATACAAACTGTTGGGGGGAAAAAGAAACAACAATTTGACTTTTGGATTAGAGGATACAAAGTTACTGCAATCCCCCTAGAGGGTCGTATGTGGAAAACTACTCTGGGATGTACACAGGTCTTATCTTCTGGGAAAGCTGCAAAACTGAAATACTATTTTGTCTACAGAGGTGTTTATATTAAAAGGAGACAATAGAATTTTCTATTGAAGAAAGGAAGGGACTGGACGTAAGTTTTTGTTCCTGAATAACAAACCTCTGCAGAGATACTAGATTTTGGAATAAGAACGTTTTGCAGCTGAACAAGACAAGAAACCTGAGAAAGTAAGGAATAAAAAGAACAAAGGACCAACTACGACACGGAAAGAACAATGGGAGGAGTAACAAAGACCAAGGAAACTAAAGGCCTCTATTAGACTGGATTTCTGAAGTTAAACATCAACAAAACAAATAAATTTAAAGAAAACCGGCAAGGTGGAATGAGAAAAATTTGGCTGTGGACTTGAGACCTCCAGGCCGATAACATACAGACTGATGGACATGGGGAATTCAAACCAGGGAAGGGAGGGGGAATCTTGGAATCCAAAGGCTATGTAACCAACTTTTCGAATCTTCTTATATCTTTTATCTTCTTTTTCTTTATATAACTTTGGTATCTTGATTTAACATGTTTTCTTTTAAAAAAGGGGGAATTCGTGGAAGGAAATTGGGGCAGATCTTGGGGGAAAAATCTTTTTTCTATTTCTGTTAAAGATGAGGAGTGATGGTAAGATTGTATAAATTTAAATTGGCTAATGGGTTAAACATATTAGATTTTAATTGGGAATGAGAGCTTGTGGAACCAACTTAGGGAAAGGGGAATACAGTCGGGAGGGGAAGGAGGGAGTCCTGGAAAGAAGGTTATGAAAGCAAGAATTTAAATTTGTCTTTCCTTTTCTTTCTTTTCTTTATCTTCTCTATTTTTCTTATTCTGTTATTATTGGAAACACACACACATTTCCCCTTACTTTTTAGGAGGGGAAAAGTGCGTCTTATAGAGCGAAAAATACGGTGTGTTCTTCAACCTCACATATTGTGCCTACAACCTAGCTGTCATCCTGTTTCCAAGGTTACCAGGTTCAAAGCTTGCTGCTCTTTTAAGTGTCCCTCTAAGCACCTTGACTTGCCCCCCCCCCCGGAAAAAATTGCTTTGGAAGGGCTAAGCACAAAGCTTAAAAACTGAGGGCAGGAAAGTTTTTGTTTGTATTTGCTGAACTTGATTTATGTTGCTTAATGTGATGTTCTCCCTGGGTACGACATGCAAATGCCTCTTATTTCCTCACCGTGATGAAATCTGTAAGTTAAATGAAAACATCCGAGAGCACGCACTGAATTTGATCCTCTTACGATCCGGGTTGCAACAAAGCATCACCCTTAAGACACCACTCCTGTCAGTCAACCCATATTACAGCTATTAACCTGTCTTAACAACAGCAAGGATGTCAACGCCAGGGACATGTGCAGGAACAAAATTTTGTCATTCATGCTGCACCTGTGGCAAATCCTAGCCACACCCTTTCCCTTCTCTGTTATGTAGAGAAAAACTCCTCCAGGTTTAATTTGACCAATAAGAGGGATTTCCAGTTAGGTTTTGGTGAGCTCTTACTGGGTCCCTGCTCAGGCTGTTTACAAGGCACTTGTGCCGCTCCCAGTGGCATAGCCTGTTGAGGGCACAGTGGTAGTTGCCCTGGGGCACAAAATTGTTAGGGGCACAAAATTTCAGCACCCGGTACTGCCTCAATACAGCCTCCATCACTGGACTCCATCGAAAACAGCTTCTCTGTGCAAACCAGGAAGTGACCACTCCAGACAACGGAACGACTTTTCTTTTCTTATCTCTGTGCCTGCGATCTCCATATGCTGTTAGGTAGTTGAATGGGCATGTGTACTGCATCTGTTTCGCTCCCTCCCATCCGCTCCTTGTTGCCCCAGGTACTAGCAACCCACGCTATGCCACTGGCGCTGCAGACACAATTTCCGGCGCCGTGGATTTAGCACAGCACGAGAGCAGGCAGCTCGGTTCGGGGGTGGCTCGTGGGCCGGTCAAACGACCTCCGTGGGCCACTTCTGGCCCATGGACCTTAGGTTGCTGACCCCTGTCCTAGAGGCTGCATTGGCACACATTTCCCTTACTCCCCCAATTCAAGGAAACTTCAGGATGATCCAGGCTCCAGGGTCCTACAAACTCAGGGAGCTCCAGCTCTCCACTCCCAGGGACCCTCAACAATCTGGTGCTAAGGGCTCAGCCCTCTTTCCATCAGGCCCAGGAGAAATAAAGTTGGTGCTTCTCTCTTCTAATTCATCTTAGAATCATAGAATCATAGAGTTGGAATAGACCACAAGGGCCATCGAGTCCAACCCCCTGCCAAGCAGGAAACACCATCAGAGCACTCCTGACATATGGTTGTCAAGCCTCTGCTTAAAGACCTCCAAAGAAGGAGACTCCACCACACTCCTTGGCAGCAAATTCCACTGTCAAACAGCTCTTACTGTCAGGAAGTTCTTCCTAATGTTTAGGTGGAATCTTCTTTCTTGTAGTTTGGATCCACTGCTCTGTGTCCGCTTCTCTGGAGCAGCAGAAAACAACCTTTCTCCCTCCTCTATGTGACATCCTTTTATATATTTGAACATGGCTATCATATCACCCCTTAACCTCCTCTTCTCCAGGCTAAACATGCCCAGCTCCCTTAGCCGTTCCTCATAAGGCATCGTTTCCAGGCCTTTGACCATTTTGGTTGCCCTCCTCTGGACATGTTCCAGTTTGTCAGTGTCCTTCTTGAACTGTGGTGCCCAGAACTGGACACAGTACTCCAGGTGAGGTCTGACCAGAGCAGAATACAGTGGCACTATTACTTCCCTTGATCTAGATGCTATACTCCTATTGATGCAGCCCAGAATTGCATTGGCTTTTTTAGCTGCCGCGTCACACTGTTGACTCATGTCAAGTTTGTAGTCAACCAAGACTCCTAGATCCTTTTCACATGTACTGCTCTCAAGCCAGGTGTCACCCATCTTGTATTTGTGCCTCTCATTTTTTTGCCCAAGTGCAATACTTTACATTTCTCCCTGTTAAAATTCATCTTGTTTGTTTTGGCCCAGTTCTCTAATCTGTCAAGGTCGTTTTGAAGTGTGATCCTGTCCTCTGGGGTGTTAGCCACCCCTCCCAGTTTGGTGTCATCTGCAAATTTGATCAGGATGCCCTTGAGTCCATCATCCAAGTCGTTGATAAAGATGTTGAATAAGACCGGGCCCTAGACAGAACCCTGTGGCACCCCACTAGTCACTCTTCTCCAGAATGAAGAGGCACCATTGATGAGCACCCTTTGGGTTCGGTCAGTCAGCCAGTTACAAATCCACTGAGTGGTAGCATAGTCAAGACTGCATTTTACCAGCTTCTTTACAAGAATATCATGGGGCACCTTGTCAAATGCCTTGCTGAAATCAAGGTAGGCTACATCCACTGCGTTCCCTTCATCTACCAGGCTTGTAATTCTGGCAAAAAACGAGATCAGGTTAGTCTGACATGAATTATTTTTCAGAAATCCATGCTGACTATTGGTGATCACAGCATTCCTTTCTAGGTGCTCACAGACTGTTTGCTTAATGATCTGCTCCAGAATCTTCCCTGGTATTGATGTCAGACTGACTGGGCGGTAATTATTTGGGTCCTCTCTTTTCCCCTTTTTGAAAATAGGGACAACATTTGCCCTCCTCCAGTCTGCCGGGACTTCGCCTGTTCTCCAGGAATTCTCAAAGATGACTGCCAGTGGTTCTGAGATCACATCTGCCAGTTCTTTTAATACTCTTGGATGCAGTTCATCTGGCCCTGGAGACTTGAATACATCTAAACTAGCCAAGTATTCTTGTACTATCTCCTTAGTTATTCTGGGCTGTGTTTCCTTTGCTGAATCATTTGCTCCAAATTCTTCAGGTCGGGCATTGTTTTCTTTATCGGAGAAGACTGAGGCAAAGAAGGCATTGAGGAGTTCAGCCCTTTCTGTGTCCCCTGTTTGCATTTCACCATCTTCTCCTCTGAGTGACCCCACTGTTTCTTTGTTCTTCCTTTTGCTACGAACATAGCCATAAAAGCCTTTTTTGTTGCTTTTAACCTCTCTAGCAAGCCTGAGTTCATTCTGTGCTTTAGCTTTTCTGACTTTGTGTCTACACGTGCTGGCTATTTGTTTGAATTCCTCTTTGGTGGTTTCCCCCCTTTTCCATTTTTTGTACACATCCTTTTTTAATCTTAACTCAGTTAAAAGTTCTTTAGATAGCCACCCTGTCTTGCTTAGGCACCTTCCATGTTTCCGTCTCATTGGTATTGCCTGATGTTGTGCTTTTACTATCTCCCTCTTAACAAACTCCCAGCCATCATGAACTCCCTTTCCTTTTAGTATTACTGTCCATGGGATCTCACCCAGCACTTCCCTAAGTTTTATGAAGTCGGCTTTCTTAAAGTCAAGAAATTGAGTCCTAGTATGCTTGGCTGCTCCTTTCCGCTGTATAGTAAACTTCAGAAGAGCATGATCACTCGCGCCTAATGATCCTTCCACTTCTACCCCACTAACCAGGTCATCAACATTGGTTAGGACCAGATCTAAAATGGCTGTTCCTCTTGTTGCTTCTCCCACTTTCTGGACAATGAAGTTGTCTGCAAGGCCAGTGAGGAATCTGTTTGACCTTATGCTCTTGGCTGAGTTTGACATCCAACAAATATCCGGGTAATTGAAGTCCCCCATTACTACTATCTTCCTTCTTTTTGCATGCTTGGCCATCTGTTCCAGGAAGGCATCATCTATGTCCTCCGTTTGGCTTGGGGATCTATAGTAAACTCCCACAATGAGGTCACTGTTATTCTTCTCTCACTTAATTTTGACCCAAATGCTCTCACTTTGGCTTTGAGGTTCTAAATCTTGGATCTCTTCACAGGTATACACATCCCTGACATATAACGCCACTCCTCCTCCTTTCTTGTCTGGTCTGTTTCTCTGAAATAGATTGTATCCCCCCATTATTACATTCCAATCGTGGGACTTATCCCACCAGGTTTCAGTGATGCCTATTATGTCATATTTAGTTTGTTGTACCGTACCAAGAGCTCAAGCTCATCTTGTTTATTTCCCATTTTGTCTCTTCCTCCCCCCCCCCCAGACTTTCTGAATTTAGCTACTCTACTGCTAGCTCCTTTTCTTCTACCAGTCATAGCTGTCAACTTACAGATTTGAAAATAAGGGACCAGCAGCCAAAAAAAGGGATTTTCCAAGCACAGGTATGCTCAGCTTCTGAGCCCCTCCAAGCCAAAGGCAGAAAGCCCAGCCAGCAGCCAAACGAAGCCTCAAGCGGTGGTTCCCACAGCACAGCAACCCGGCAAAGGGGATGCAGCAAGGAAAACCACCGTCACCTCTCCGCTGAGAAGCGCTGAGCAAAGGCGAGTCCCCAGGCAACGCGGGCGATTTGATCAGCACAAGACATGCAAGCGCCACCCCCCAGTCGTTCTTAGACTCCTTATTGGGTGAGCAAAGCAGCCAAGCAACACAGTTGGAGCCTCCCTCCTCCCTGGCCAGCAGGGAGGGAGAGAGAGGAGCTGCTTCCTTTGAAACCCGGGAAATTTAAGGGACATCATCAATAAGGGACAGCAGCGGGACATGGCGCTAGGATATGGGACTTTCCCGCCAAATAAGGGATGGTTGACAGCTATGCTACCAGTGGGGCTCTGTTTGTGTGGCCTGGCACCTTTGGCCATCCCATTTTCACCAGGTTTGGCAGGTGGTTCTTGTACCCAAACTGTCCCAGCCGTAGCCTAGTTGGTGGCCTGATCTGAAAGTTGTTTGCTTAACCAATAATCTTTTCTTCTTCTGTAAACAAGCTGTCCTACTCATCAGATGTTCTGTGGCCTAATAAAAGAGCACATTCTCTGCAATAAAGCCCTACGTTACTTGATTCTTAGTGCTGAGGAAACGGATCAGAGCTAATTCCCTCACGCTAGTGTCAACAGTAATCTGGTGCATTGTGACACTGAACGAAAGATCTTGTTCCAAGTACGGGTGCAATGCAAGAAGGACACGTGAAGTCAGGAAGGCAGGTTCAAATGCCACCCTGGGAACTATGTCTGTGCGAGAAGAATATGCTTTTGCTAGGCAAAGGGAAAGATAGGGCTGGAAGCTACAACTGGATTCCTTCCATCCTCATGTGCGCCTGGAAGTTATCCCTGGCAAAAGGCCTGCTACTATGAAGCCCTTCTTAGGCTTCAAGGTTTTGAGAAACTATTATCTGCGGGTGTGGATGAATTTTCCCTTAACCTGTTGAGCTGTACCATTTTTTGCCCGGGCAGGCCCGGCCCAATATATTTTGGCACCTGAGGCAAACCACAAAACAAAGCTCTCCCTGCCAGGGAAGAAGTGAGGGGAGTGAAGGTGTGCATTGGAAACTAGGGTTGGTGGGTAAAGATCTACATGCAACACATTCCTTACAAGGCTGGATCTTCTGCCCCTATAGATCCTGCCACCTGAGGAGGTTGCCTCACTTTACCTCATGGATGGCCCGGCCGTGGGTGAACTATTTTTGAAAAGAGTTAGTGTGAAATGGGTTGAGCGATGGTTATCAGGGTAGTGATAAAGTGGGATATCAAATCCAAACTCCTCCTCCTCCTCCTCCTCCTCCTCCTCCTCCTCCTCCTCCTCCTCTTCGTCGTCTTCTTCTTCTTCTTCTTCTTCTTCTTCTTCTTCTTCTTCTTCTATCTGCCATCAGCACCTGCCAACAGTGGGTGCTTTTCCATGCATGGGCAATGCATGTCCTCCAATATTTCTCCGATGAAAACAGGGACAAGTTATTTTCTTGGAACACAGTGGGTCCAAGTGGATGTCAAAGAAGCTCTCCTCCCAATGGCAAATGCAAAATGTGACAACTTTGCCTTGATTGGTGGAATTGGCACTGCTACAGGTGCCAGGATGCAGATGGCGCTGTGGTCTAAACCACTGAGCCTCTTGGGCTTGCCGATCGGAAGGTCAGCGGTTCGAATCCCTGCAGCGGAGTGAGCTCCTGTTGATCTGTCCCAGCTCCTGCCAAACTAGCAATTGGAAAGCACACCAGTGCAAGTAAATAAATAGGTACCGCTGTGGCGGGAAGGTAAATGGCATTTCCGTGCACTCTGGTTTCCATCACAGTGTCCTGTTGCACCAGAAGCGGTTTAGTCATGCTGGCCACATGACCTGGAAAAGCTGTCTGTGGACAAACGATGGCTCCCTTGGCCTGAAAGCGAGATGAGCGCCACAACCCCATAGTCTCCTTTGACTGGACTTAACTGTCCAGGGGTCCTTTACCTTTACCTACTACAGGTGCCACACAATTTCCATTCTGCATTTATTTATTCAATTGTTTAGTGTGGCAGCACCTACACTTGGGAACTCCTTGCTTACTGAGATCAAGCAGGCGTCTTCACTGCACTCTTCTTGGTAAACATTCTTGTTTAGGCAAGTCTAGCCAGATGCTTAGAAAGTTGATGAGATTTTAATGTTTTTGTATTTTAACCTTTGCATGTTTCAAAGTACGATTGTGAATTTTCCTTGACATTTATCTTTCGTAAGCTGCTTTGAGGGTGGTTGTTTGGGGTTTTTTTACAATCAAGCGATATATAGATTTTATGGAATAAATGACAAAATAAGAAAGGAAGGGGACAAACTCCGGCTGCTTGGATATCTGAACCAGCCATTCATGTAGCAAGGTTTGAGTACAATTCTTTGTGTTTTCCATAACTGAGATTTCAGATACCAAGTGTTCCGACAGCGAGATCTGCATGTAGTTTGACTTGTGTGGATAACATTGTTGTATCGTTAAATAACCACAGCAAAACGAACACATTGCTTGCTTTTTAACACTTGAAATCTTTGAGTCTGTCCAAGCGTGAGCATCTGAACATGATTGCTATGGATCTTGAATTTCTGAAATACCATGATTTTTACACTGAACTGCAAACCTAAGATCAGCTGATGAAAGACCTCCAGCGTTGCAACTGGTTTACAACTCAAAGCTAGAGTTTTTTGCATAGCTGTCAAGCGTCCCTTATTTGGAGGGGCAGTCCCTTATTCCAGCACCATGTCCTGCTGCTGTCCCTTATTGATGGATGTCCCTTAAATGAGGTCCCTTAAATTTCAAAGGAAGCAGCTCCTCTCCCTCCCTCCCTGCCGGCCAGGGAGGAGGGAGGCTCCAACTGTGTTGTTTGGCTGGGGGAGGGAGGGAGGGGGGAGGCTGTGTGTGTGTGTGGCTAGTTAATGCAAGCTGAGGGGGTTTCTGAATGCTGGACACCATTTTGTTGCACGTGCTGCTGCAAACTTTGCAGTGCAAAGCCAGGCCGGGGAGCCATCTTAAGTTGAGGCTGCATAGGCCTTGTGGTGCATGTGATTCAGATTCTATTCAGTTGAACCTCTGGTTACAAGGGTGGTTGGACAGTGTACTCGAAGCTACCAGCATGAGTTTGACCAGATTGCAGGAAGACAGGAAGACTGGAGTGCCTGGAGGCTGCAGGTCCCTTATTTTGGCTGCTGATCCCTTATTTTCAAGGCTGCTGGTCCCTTATTTTTAAATCTGTAAGTTGACAGCTATGGTTTTTTGCATGGGGAAACATTTTCTAGTGTACAACTGCAATCAAAAGGAAAGCTTCACCTGTTGACATTCTGTCTGCCAAGCATCTTATTACTTGTGTGTGGCCGATTTATTTTGGGGCCCTCCATGCCACCTGCAAGAGAGGAAACAAATTTGCCTATGACACAGAGGGCATTCAATTGTTATGCAACTTCTTATCGCCTTTTGCAGGTTGAGCACAGGCCCAATCCACATAGAGTGTACCGGGCCCAGAAAATCCCTGATGCAAAGAGTGACAGGGTTGCAAAATGGTTTTTGCTGCTTGCACATTTTTAATGAAACACCTATCCAAGTTTTATTGGCCTGGAAGTAGTTTGGCAACCCTATGGGGACTCCCCTATGGGGAGAGCCAGTGTGGTGTAGTGGTTAAGAGCAGTAGTCTCGTAATCTGGGGAACCGGGTTCGCGTCTCCGCTCCTCCACATGCAGCTGCTGGGTGACCTTGGGCCAGTCACACTTCTCTGAAGTCTCTCAGCCCCACTCACCTCACAGAGTGTTTGTTGTGGGGGAGGAAGGGAAAGGAGAATGTTAGCCACTTTGAGACTCCTTAAAGGGAGTGAAAGGCGGGATATCAAATCCAAAATCTTCTTCTTTTGGTTTGCTTTCCCCTCAAAAAACACACCATCCTGCATGGCAGATTACTTGAGAAACTGAATTTCTTAGGAGCAGTTTATGATCTGGAGCAGTCAGCAGTCCGGGGCAGGAAGGGGGCTTTTCACTGGGTTAACATGAGCCAAAACAGTCCTTAAGATTTTAGCCCTTTGCTTTGCTTTTAGGATGGAGAAGAGCAAGACATTTCCCTTGGACTTTTCAGATGCTGACAAATAACTCCCGGACATCATGTCTCCTTGCAGAATTCTTCTGAACAGGCCATCATACATTGGAGAACGAGTTTCTGCGCCCCCATCTATGGGTACAAATGTCTGCCCCCGTGGAACACAAGCGAGGTTGTTCCCTATTGTCTGTGGGATATTATTTCCCCTTCTCCTAACCAAGTTTCTGATTAATGATCATTCATTCCTAATTGTCAAATTTCTTTTCTTTCATCCTCTGTCTAATCAGCAGTGACAGAAGCCATTACGCAAATGAGAGCAGACGACTTCCCACAACTGTTGGCATCAGTAAAAGCCTTGTAATTTAAAGCTCTGATTTGTAGGAGAAAGCTGTGCTTCCCCAAGGCATTCAGGCATCTGTTCCTGTTATTCTGCGAGAGCCTCCACTGTCTCTCCCTTCCCCTGCCAATTAATCCTCTGCTTGCAACAAATATTTGACTTTGCGAGGCAGTAATTAGAGCTTACGTTTCATTGTCGTGGCGAGATGAGAGCTCCTCCGCCTCTCGCACAAGGGCTGTCCACCAAGCTGGAGCAATAAACTACACAGAGGAGACCTACCAGCTTCTCAGCAGTTAACTCTAAACTAAACGCCAAAGACTAGGTGGACGAGGCACTGGAAAAGACGAAAGCTTTTGGGTAGCGGGTGCGAATCCTTCACCCCTTCCAAGATGCGCCCACTCCTACAGACTTGGACCTTGCTTCGAAGATGGAAGCGGTGCAATTGTTGCTTCTGGCATGATACCTTCCTAAGCGCCCCCCGACCCCCGCCCAAGACATAACCTTTAAAATGTGCTTACTAAAACAGGGCTTGGTATAGACCAGGGGTCAGCAAACATTTTCAGTAGGGGGCCGGTCCACTGTCCCTCAGACCTTGTAGGGGGCCGGACTATATTTTTTGGGGGGAGGGGGAGAGAACAAATTCCTATGCCCCACAAATAACCCAGATATGCATTTTAAATAAAAGGACACATTCTACTCATGTAAAAACACACTGATTCCCGGACCGTGCACGTGCCGGATTTAGAAGGCGATTGGGCTGGATCAGGCCCCTGGGACTTAGTTTGCCTACCCATGGTATATAGACGCAAACGTGTGGTGCTGTGGTGTAAACCACTGAGCCTTGGGCTTGCTGATTGGAAGGTCGGTGGTTTGAATCCCCGCGATGGGGTGAGCTCCCGTTGCTCGGTCCCAGCTCCTGCCAACCCAGCAGTTCGAAAGCAAGTCAAAGTGCAAGTAGATAAATAGGTACCGCACCGGTGGGAAGGTAAACAGCGTTTTCGTGCGCTGCTCTGGTTTCGCCAGAAGAGGCTGTCATGTTGGCCACATGAACCGGAAAAACTGTCTGCGGACAAACACCGGCTCCCTTGGCCAGTAAAGCGAGATGAGCGCTGCAGCCCCAGAGTCATTCGCAACTGGACTTAACTCTCAGGGGTCCTTTACCTTTTTATGTGCACATCGAGTTATTTAGCTACACATCAGCCTGGGGAAACCTGTAGTCTCTCCAGCATTTACTGGCTTGAACTGGTGTGGCAGCAGGGAATGTTCAGTCGCTCAGGGGATCAGAGTTTGCAGCCGAGCTACAAAGCCAGCGAGGGGAGAGCGAGTTGTCAGCTGAGTTGCGATTGAAAGTCTCACACAGGGGCGAGGCTGAAGGGAAGAGTGCAAGGAACTGAGAAACAGGAAACAGAAGGGTAGGTGGAAGAGAAGTGAAGTGGCAGAGAAGAGGAGGCGGCTAGATGCAACTTCACAGTGCTTAAGTTCCCATGGGAGGAAGAGAGGAGGATTAGAAAGGTTGGCCAAGGAACAGGGTGGCAAAACGCTGGAATCCTGCCAGCTGTGGCTTCTGTTGTGAAACAACACTGAGACCTGGCGATCATGAGAGGGGTCAACAAAGGCCAAAAAACCAGATTAGGATACGTATATTGATTTGAACATGGGACGCGGGTGGCGCTGTGGGTTAAACCGCAGAGCCTAGGACTTTCCGATCCGAAGGTCTGTGGTTCGAATCCCCGCAATGGAGTGAGCTCCCGTTGCTTGGTCCCTGCTCCTGCCAACTTAGCAGTTCGAAAGCATGTCAAAGTACAAGTAGATAAATAGGTACTGCTCCAGTGGGATGGTAAACGGTGTTTCCGTGCGCTGCTCTGGTTTGCCAGAAGCGGCTTAGTCATGCCGGCCACATGACCCGGAAGCTGTACGCCAGCTCCTGTGGCCAATAAAGCGAGATGAGCGCCGCAACCCCAGAGTCGGTCGTGACTGGTCCTAATGGTCAGGGGTCCCTTTACCTTTATTGATTTGAACTAAAGCGGCCCATTCTTTGGCTGCAAGCTACTAATTCACATAGCCTCTTGCATGCCCCCCCAAAGGCACCCTCTTGAATTGTAGCCCAATCAACCCTTTTATTATTTATTTCATATTAAAGTTTTGCAAGTTATAATACTTGCTGGAGGGTCAGCCTTCTTACTGGCAGAGATGAGGAACAGAATCTTCTGGGATGTCAGGGAAGGAAAGTTGGGCCCCTGTGCGACAAGCTCCCTCCCAACCACAACCGAATAAAGGCCCTTGTATTGCAGAGGTGGGCCAACAAGGGAGATATGAAGGAAGCACCAAGGCAAATATGCCCACCATGTGGCAAGACCTGCTGTAAAAGGGATACTGCTCCCTTCCTGTAAACTGTTGCTCTAGAGCTGATGCGCTATTGAGCTGGGCTGATAACTGTGACGTTAACATATATGAGAGTGCTGGAGGGGAAATAGTTAAATAGGTTGAACAGACAGGACCCTGGGGGGTGGTCAGTGGGTCTGTAAAACCAGTTTGGGAGGAGTTCTGGGTGGAGTTCGTTGTGGGTGGGTAGTTGGTTGGATTTCGTGGGTTGGCTGGTTGGGAAAGGCAGTTGGTAATAGAGAGATAGTTAGGGCCATGGGTTCTTGAGGGTGGGGAGGTAGAAGAGATAGAGGAAAATAAGACTACAAAAGTAAAGAGCAACAACGTTTGGAATGCTGTAAAAGTTTTGTTTGTGTCTGAAATAAAATACACTCTTCTTTATTAACTGAAAAGCTGACTGAGACTGAAGTGATTTTACCAGGGAGGAACTGGTTGGTGGCAGCAGATTAGTGGTGTACGGGTCAATAGTCCGTGAGATGACCGGGGGCCCCGTACAAACGCCACAATAAGCAGCAAAGATTTCTCAGTGTCTAGATTGGGGTTTCCCAAACTTGGGTCTCCTGCTGTTTTTGGACTGCAACTCCCATCATCCCTGACCACTGGTCCTGCTGGCTGGGGATTCTGGGAGTTGTAGTCCCAAAACAGCTGGAGACCCAAGTTTGAGAAACCCTGGTCTAGAGACATTGCCAAGACAGGGGTGGGTGGGTTTGTACGTACACTCCAGGAGGCCACAGGCAATGAACCTCCTTTGGAAGGGCTGTGTAGGTGAAAATTGTAGTTCCAGAGATCTACAAACACAAGGTTCTAGCAACAGCATCAAGGGTCTGAGCACTACACAGCGAGCCCATGCCACAGCCCTCAAAGGGATATCCATTCCCACAGTCCTGATCGAGTTCTCTGATAGAGAGGGCCGTTTGTTGGGCAGAACAAAGGAAACACCATACTTCTCTTTTTGGACAGTTTTATTTTAAGAACTACGCTTCAGGATGCATTACGCCTTTCCCACATGTCCTCACACATCATCACAGAAAACACACACACACACAGCTTTCCCCAATACCACAGCAGGGCATCAAAAGCATAGGATTAAAAAAACACAAAAAAACACAAGAGAAGACAGTAACTTAATCAGTCCATCAGTGCATTGTAAACGGAGTTCTTGCACCGGTCAGGCGCAATGATTTTTTTTTCTTCTTTATTAAAAAAAACCAACCGTTAAAAAACTTTCAAAAGTTACCTTTGGCAAAAAGAAATGAGAGATCCGAAGGTTGTGTTTAAGTCCCATCCTCTTCATTCCAAGCGAGGCGTGTGGCCCCTTTCCGCATGGGCTCTGTGCAACAGCAAAATTCCACAAATTGCTCCAGTCTCAGTTGGCACCCTGGCAGATACTGCTGCACATCCAGGGCACTTTCCGTGAAGTACAAGAATTGCTTTTGCCCTCAGGCAGAATGCTTTTATGAGTACTACCGTTTGCCAAGTCCAATCTTGCTCTTCAGAAGCCATTCCATCCCCCTTCCCGATCTATTATCTATGGCAAGAACTCTGGCATTCCACTGATTCTATGTGGCTGGCAGAGCTAAATCAAACAGTAGGTTTGGCTTATGACAAAGCTCCATTGCTCCCTCATTAAAGAGTCTGACCTGCCCAATGGAATCCGAACCACTACCCAGCTTTCTCCAGAATGTCTTCAGCTACTGCATTCTGAATTCACAGTAAAAGATTAGGAGTGTGATCCGTACAATAAAAGGATAAGAGTGTGATCTGTCCCAGAAAAGGTGAAGTCATGCTCAGGTGTTGTCCCAGCAAGCTGGTCATGACCTCTCTCCTGCTGGGACAAGCAAAGCTTTTGCAGCGAGGTCTTCTCAAAACTCTCCATTTCACGGAAAAGCACCTCTGTGGCAAAGGAACAAAGCTGGGATCTCAACTCAGCACTCTCATCTTGGTGAAACACAGCCAGAAACACCCACATTTCCTGCCAGGCAGGGAAAAGTGGAACAGAATGGAAAATAGAGGCCTCACCCTACATAGAAGTCTGTCGAAAAAGTCACTGCAATAAAGTGTTACTGTAACTTTGCTGTTCCCCTTCTCCACCTATTTATCCATTATAATCCAGTATGCAGAAGGCCGAAGATGGAGTGAAATTAACATTTCCATGTATGGAAAGAGAAACAGAACACAAAGGTGTTTTTTACTGACAAAGGGCACTGGTGCTCATTGTGGAAAAGCCATCCGGGGTGTAGTAAAGGGAATCTGTGTGTATGGTGATTTCAGCCTGGACTCCCAACAGAATTAAGAGGTCAGGCCCTCCAAAACGCTGTTTTCGATGTTAATTTGGCACAGCTGACTTGGAAGACTTTATTGTCTCCATCCCTACCTCCTCCCTCTGTGTACTTGTAACCATAATTTTGCTTTACATTAGAAAATTGTGCCATCAGAGAGAAGGCGACCTTTGACAAACACGGAAGCTAAACCTCAGAGAAGGGGTGGCGGGGAGATTTCTAATGCCAAGGTGCAGAGGGAAGATCTAAATGGCTTGTCTAGTTGCTTCTCACACACAGGCAACTATGCAGATGCCAGCATGCAATTGCTTTCACTTCCCAGGCAAAATAAGCAGACAGTGGAGTCTTACATGGCCAAAGGTTCTCTCCCGCTTCGGGAGACTCTCAAGACTTTGAGACTTACTGCGTCCACCCCTCATTCAACATCATACAATTCAGCTGATGGGATGAACCAAAAGACTGGCAGGGCCAGTCTAAACTCTGCTCCCTCCCAAAAAAAGTATTTTGCAATGTGACAGGTGACAGGCAAGTACCAGGCGCCAATCTCTGTATACTGGCAGGTCGCAGACACACGAGTCCTTGGCAGCTAGGTTCCTACTTTGTAAAGCACGGGATCTTCTGGAAGGTTAAGTGAAGTTGAAAGAGAGATGGACGGGAGTGTTTGATGGTACCAGTCGCTCCCTACGTTGGTGCAAAACAGGGCAGAGCTGTGCCGGGAGCACCTCAGTCTTTCAATTTCTGCGTGCGATACTAGCACCTAGTATCTTCCACTTGTCTGTGAAGCAGCTCACAACATCCACCACTGCAGAGGCCGCGGATTAGTCATACCGCCCCTTAATCATCATATTCAACAAGGGGCCCACCTGTTGAGACAACAACAAATGAGTAAAACCACAAAAACTGTTGGCTATAGACATATGCCGAATGGAGTGATGTTTGCACAGCCAAAAATCTTCCCAAGATGAAAAACTGTAAACACAGCTGGAAAGAGCAGAACACCGTTGAAGTCAACACTAGAGGTTAATTCCAGGGCAGCTGTCTACCAGCTCCACCTGGTACGCAGGCTGAGACCCTACCTGCCTGCGGACTGTTTTGCCAGAGTGGTGCATGCTCTAGTTATCTCCCGCTTAGACTACTGCAATGCGCTCTATGTGGGGCTACCTTTGAAGGTGACCCGGAAACTGCAATTAATCCAGAATGTGGCAGCTAGACTGGTGACTGGGAGTGGCCGCCGGGACCACATAACACCAGTTCTGAGAGATCTGCATTGGCTCCCAGTACGTTTCCAAGCACAATTCAAAGTGTTGGTGCTGACCTTTAAAGCCCTAAACGGCCTCGGTCCTGTATACCTAAAGAGGCGTCTCCACCCCCATCGTTCAGCCTGGACACTGAGATCCAGCACCGAGGGCCTTCTGGCGGTTCCCTCATTGCGAGAAGTGAGATTACAGGGAACCAGACAGAGGGCCTTCTTGGTAGTGGCGCCCGCCCTGTGGAATGCCCTCCCTTCAGATGTGAAGGAAATAAGCAGCTATCTTCTCTTTAAAAGACATCTGAAGGCAGCCCTGTTTAGGGAAGTTTTTAATATTTAGTGCTGTACTGTTTTTAACACCTGATTGGAAGCCGCCCAGAGTGGCTGGGTAAACTCAGCCAGATGGGTGGGGTATAAATAATAATAATAATAATAATAATAATAATAATAATAATAATTATTATTATTATTATTATTATTATTATTATTATTATTATTATTATTATTGTTACTGTGCATCTTCCAACCCATTCTATCTTTTTTTAAAAAAAATAATAATTTTTATTAAGTTTTACAATTTTATAATCACCACAATCAACATTGTCTCAAAAGTAAAAAGGAATATAAATCCCCCCCCCCCGACTTCCATCAACTTCCTCTTACGGTTCTTTTGTCTATTTACTTCCCCTGCCTGTTTTATTCTACCTTAATATTGCAATCTTTAACTTAAATGTTGTTATATTCTTCACTTTTTTATACCATACTTATTTTCGCATTTCCACTTACACTTCGTTATTCTCCAATTTTTACATCTTAAAGACTATATTTATTTTGTTAATTGTAAATGTTTACTCAAACCCTGCTAGTGAGTCCACTTCTTTACAATATTTCTGTACATACAACATAAATGGTTCCCAGTCTTTTTAAAAGTCTCTATTGTCCTTGTCTATCTTCCAACCCATTCTCAGTAAAGGATAATAGGCTTGGAACTCAAGATGAATGTCACCCCAGTAGAACAAGCAGCCTTAAAATCGCTGTCAATTGTCACTTGTGTGCAATTGTTTACAGAGGTTTTCCTTAAAAATAACATCTATTGAACTCAGAGGACCTTTGAAACCCTGGGCGAATCAGCCTACTTTTGAAATCCGCCGCGTTTCCTGATGTATATAGAAGATCTTACTGTATCTTAAGTTTTGAGAGATGTCAATTTGCCAACGACATAGTGCTGAACCTCAAAAGTTAAACCGGGATGTCACTTGGCTTTGGGCAAATAGTAGCAGAGATACCTCAAATTTGTATGACTCTATTAAAATCCACATTTTGTAGTGGATTTGCTTGTATTCCTTTTCATTTTAATACCACCCTAGCATCTTCGTAGATGATGTCCGGAGGTATTTTATAATAAATACCATTTTTTTTGCTCTATAAGACTCACTTTTTCCCTCCTAAAAAGTAAGGGGAAATGTGTGTGCGTCTTATGGAGGGAATGCAGGCTGCACAGCTATCCCAGAAGCCAGAACAGCAAGAGGGATTGCTGCTTTCACTGCGTAGTGATCCCTCTTGCTGTTCTGGCTTCTGAGATCAGAATATTTTTTTTCTTGTTTTCCTCCTCCAAAAACTAGGTGTGTCTTATGGTCTGGTGCATCTTATAGAGCGAAAAATACGGTACATAAATATATGGCATAATTTATAGCCCTTCTTTTCTCCCAGGGTTAACCCTTCCTGCATATCTATGGAACTGCAAACGACGGACAGAATTTGGCTGTTTTGGTGCTCTTAGGGCCCAATTAGAACTCGTGGGTTTCTGAGCAACTTAGCCCACTAAAACAGTTTCCAGGTTTGTTCTGTACCTCTTGTGGGTTTCCGAGCGCCTCACCCAGCATTTTCTCTATGTTCCTCATTATTGCCACCTTCTGATGAGCCTTTAGGGGATATTCAATCCTTTTGGGAGTTGGGGCACCCTGGGAAGAACACAAACACATATTTGCATTACAGGCAGGTAGCTGTGTTGGGTCTGCCGTAGTCGACACACACACAAACACACACAAAATTCCTTCCAGTAGCACCTTAAGAGACCAACTAAGTTAGTTATTGGTATGAGCTTTCGTGTGCATTCAGCGTATCTGAAGAAGTGTGCATGCACACGAAAGCTCATACCAATAACTAACTTAGTTGGTCTCTAAGGTGCTACTTGGGACGCGGGTGGCGCTGTGGGTTAAACCACAGAGCCTAGGACTTGCTGATCAGAAGGTTGGCGGTTCGAATCCCCGCGACGGGGTGAGCTCCCATTGCTCAGTCCCTGCTCCTGCGACCCTGGCAGTTTGAAAGCATGTCAAAGTGCAAGTAGATAAATAGGTACCGCTCTGGCGGGAAGGTAAACGGCATTTCCGTGTGCTGCTCTGGTTCACCAGAAGCGGCTTAGTCATGCTGGCCACATGTCCCGGAAGCTGTACACCGGTTCCCTCGGCCAATAAAGCGAGATGAGCGCCGCAACCCCAGAGTCGGTCACGACTGGACCTAATGGTCGGGGTCCCTTTGCCTTTACCTTAAGGTGCTACTGGAAGGAATTTATTTAATTTTGTGTCAACATATTTACATGTGCTCATACTCTCAAAGAGGATTCACACACACACACTTAGGAAGCTTCCAAATCAAAAGAAACCCAGCCAGATGGGCGGGGTATAAATAATAATTTTATTATTATTATTATTATTATTATTATTATTATTATTATTATTATTATTAATATTAATATTATTATTTAGACAAAGAGACTAGCATCAAACTTGCAGCGTTCACTCTGGTTTCTGGTTTGGGAGGTAGCAGAAAACCCAAAAGGAAACAGCAGGATCATAAGTTTGTAGCACTTCATGTTACTTGAAAAAACTAACACACACACACAAGCACAATAAAACAGTGGCCAATAAAACAGTGGGGGACAGGAGGATGGTTGGTATTCTATTAGCAGCCAAATGGTACACAGTCATACTAGAGGTCATTGCACAAATGCTGGTCTAGGAAAGGGCTCCCTAAAAGAACCATCACCATTAAACAGTTAGGCATTATTTCAACCCAAGGAACTACTTCACAGAGGGAATATCTATGGACCGCCTCTCCCAATGTGAACCAGCTCTGACCCTGTGAACATCATTGGAGGCCCTTCTTTGTGTGGCTCCTCCACGGTAGCTCCAGAGGGTGACAACATGAGAAGGGGGTCTTTTCTGCAGCGGCTCCCTTTTGTGGAATGGGCTCCCCAGGAGTCTTCATTACATATCTTTAGGTGTCAGGTGAAAAAGTTTCTCTTTAACTAGACCTTTGGCTGATTAGCATTCTATGTCCTTTTAAATGTGTTTGCGGGGGGGGGGGTATTGGTATGTTTTGCTTTTGTTCTGTTATGTACTTTGTGTTCTCGTTTTGTATTTTTATGTTGTGATCCGCCCTGTGATCTTTGGATGAAGGGTGGTATGCAAATTTACTGAACAGCACCAATGCAGCCATACAAATCCTTTAAGAGATGGAATTAAGAGCACAGGCCAGGTTTGGAAGAGTTAATATAACTCTAGGGAACCTTAAGCAGCCCTTAGAGGTGTGTAGGATGAAGAGGACAGATTTTATAATGTAGCACCATCAATACTGCATTACACCACGCAACAAATATTTCAAGTAGCAGCTCTATGTTTCTGTTCTGTCCATGCACAAAGTTCTCTTCTGCCAGCAACAAAAGCTAGAGGCATGTTTACCTTGTACCAAAAGTTTACAGTGATGGTAATTCCTCCGTTCAGCAGAGACTCGATGTGATGCCACCTGAATAGAATAACAGAAAGGCCAGGGAAATTGTATACGTTTCCAATTCTAGCCACAGAGAATTTACGAATTAACAACATCAGTGCTACAGCATCAATGCAGACAGCTCAGCTTGAGCCTTCATTATTCTTTTATCCCCCCCTGCTTCCATCCTATTTGTACTTCATGCCAGGGAAACATGCTGTGACTATCCGTGACCTCTTCTGGTTTGTATCTGTCCTTATTTTAAGTTGCTCAATAGATCACACTCCCATGGATAGGTGCTCTCTTGCATGTGCATACTTTATCTAAGAATACAAACAAAGCATGTTTCCCACCTTCAGTACCAACCTGACAAAGGTAGGTTCACTTTCATTCTAAGTTGAAAGGGCTACGGGAACTGAAGGCAGGCACTTTCTCCCCCTTTCCCCTATACTTTTACTTCCTGTGGGATGTGCGCCATTTCCCATTTAAGTCCCATAGAGATTGGTACATGGACAGATCCACACCCGACTTGGGTCAGACTTACTCTACCCTTACAGTAAAGGAGAATTCACCCCATGAGATTAGCCTTAGCTACTTGGGGGTTTTTTTTAGAAACCCAATGGAGACGGACTAAAATATTACACAGTTGTGTATGAAATTTTCAGTGGTTGGAACAGTTCGATCCTGTGTTGAACTGCCATGGTGAGAGTGCAAAAGGGTAAGCCTCACCTTGCCTAAACCCACCCACCCAAATCCAAGCTACTAGCAAATGTCAAGGATGTTTTTATTTTTCCTCTCTCTTCTGGCATGAGAACACCTTAAAACACAAAAGCCTATTTATCCTCCGTATCTTGAGGATAAAGGAAGCGCTCTCTCCCTTTTGAATACACAGAGAAGGTAAAAAGTGTAGGCTTTACAATACATCTGAGTCAAAAGAGAAAGAGCCATAGGCCTCTTGTGAGCCCAAGGTTCCTTTACCTTAATCTGGGGCCCTGGTTTCTGCTGCAGTTGTCCCATTCCCACCCCACCCTGTCCAATCCTCCGTCTATGCTTCTTACCAATACATGGGGATATAAAGCACATCGCCTGGGCCCACCACTGTCTCATAGCCAACTACGTTCTGGAAATTGGGAAAGCGCTCATAGTCAGGATTGTCGAAGTCAACCTAGCAAAACAGGAGAAAAGAACATGTCACTGAAGAGGCTGAAGTCACAAAGGTCATCTAGAGAGTTCCCCAGAGTATGGTCCTTCCCATGCCCCAATTCCCCTCAGGTAAACCTGCACGAGCTCAGGTAGAGACAACAACCTGTTGCATACTAGTCACAAAAGTTAACCTGGAAAGTCAAGTGCTAGACTAAATTCTAGATTTACAGTGGTGCCTCGCAAGACGAAATTAATCCGTTCCACGAGTCTCTTCGTCTTGCGGTTTTTTCGTCTTGCGAAGCACGGCTATTAGCGGCTTAGCGGCTATTAGTGGCTTAGCGGCTATTAACGGCTTAGCGGCTTTAAGAAAAAGGAAACAAACTCGTAAGAACTCGCAAGACGTTTCGTCTTGTGAAGCAAGCCCATAGGGAAATTCGTCTTGCGGAACGACTAAAAAAATGGAAAACTCTTTCGTCTAGCGAGTTTTTCGTCTTGCGAGGCATTCGTCTTGCGGGGCACCACTGTAACCCAATTTGTTTTCTTCAAAGCAAAATCAGTTAACACGGTATTAAGTAAGACAGTAATAGACTGTGTTTGTCTCCTAAGTGCACATCAGTAAATGGTAGAAAAGAGGTCTGTGTTGCATGTCTGTACTATAGGTAGACAGTAAGCAAATGAAATGGGGAAGGTTGGGTTTAGGCTGAAGTCCAATCATGAGCTAGAATCTTGCTTTTACATATATTTTTTTTAAAAAATAGGCTACCTAGAAATTTGGTAGGTTGTTTAGATACCTTGGTGGAGGGCAAATTCCATCCCATTAATTTGTTGTCCCTGTACTACACATATGGCTGTAAAAACTGGTTACTCATGCCAATGTGGAGTGCACACGTTCAGAGGACAATGCACTACTCACATTGCATCCAATAGTATAGTGTTTTCTTAGTATAGTAGAAGAAGAGTTTGGATTTGATATCCCGCTTAATGACTACCCGAAGGAGTCTCAAAGCGGCTAACATTCTTCTTTCCCTTCCTCCCCCACAACAAACACTCTGTGAGGTGAGTGGGGCTGAGAGACTTCAGAGAAGTGTGACTGGCCCAAGGTCACCCAGCAGCTGCATGTGGAGGAGCGGAGACGCGAACCCGGTTCCCCAGATTACGAGACTACTGCTCTTAACCACTACACCACACTGGCTCTCAGTGTATAGTATAGTGTATAGTATGGATGTTGCATACTGGAGAGCCAGTGTGATATAGGGATTAGTGTGTTGGGAGTAGGATTTGGGTCAAAGCTCCGATCAGCCACAAAGTTCTGTGTATGACCTTGGGCCAGCCACTCTCTCGCTCGGAAAACCTGCCTCAGAGAGTTGTTGAGAGAGTAAAATGGGGAAGAACCATCTTGAGTTCCTCAGAGAAGAGGCAGGATGCAAACGCAATAATGTGGGACATTGCTGCGTTTAATCTGGAGCACAGCCACACTTTCCCCCATGGCACTGAATCGCATGCAATCGTTTGAAAAGAAAGCAGGGCGTGTTTGTGTGCAGAAACCCCACATATAAGCAAGCACCTGCTTGCACACTGGGGTTTCTTTGCAGCACAGTTGTTGCTTTTCATGTCTCTTTCCTTCAACATCAAGGGGTTAGGCTAAATTATCAGAGTAAACACCAGCAAGTAAGGCCTGAACAGGACAAAGAGACGTTGACCACAAATAACAGGAGGAAAATACAGATCACGTTTTGCTTGTGACCTCTTTCAGGCTGGTCATTGTTAGACAGGACATAGACGCCTGTGTGAATCTTCCATCTGATCAGAACAAAGGATAGTATTCAACTCAGTTTTACTCAGACCCACTGAAATTAAAGAATGTGAATAAGTTAGGTCCATTCATTTCCATCAGTCGACTCTGTGTAAAACTAAGTTGAATGCCACCCAAATATTTAATATCACATACTCCTACAAAGTAGGGGCCATTTGGCACAGATGTCGCCTTACCTGGCTCTGCCGATCACATGGGTGGTGCACAGGATAAGGATAGAGGCACTCAAACTGGTCAGGGGAAAACAGGATGCAACGCTTGTATCCCTTAATCTGAGCAAAGAAGTTCTGCTGCTCGTCATAGTGTGCTGGAGTCACATTCCCTTCATAAAAAGAAACAGAGACACTGTAAACCTGACAGCCCTCTAAACACAAGTATTAATAATGAGGGTGTGCCTACATTACAAGTAAACCGTTAGAAAATAAAGTTTTAAGAGCATGTTGGGCAATTTAACAACACTCTCAGGACCCACTGAAGGCAACAGCTCCCATCATTGCGTAAGGAAAGCCACTGACAAACCAATTCAAAACCAGTTTAACGGCTGTGGTTTAGAGGTTTTCTGAATAATAGTTATCCATTCAGAGAGCTATCCAAAGCAAGGGAGGTAGTGTAATGGTTTTACTGTAGGCTGTCTTGTGAGAGATTGCCCTGAAAGGCAGGATAGAATCATTACCTTACAATGGGTGATCTGCATCGGTCATGCACCAAAATAAATCAAGTTCTACGTAGGGGGGGATCTAAACAGTGTATTCAGTTATACAGAGGACACTTATGAATGTATGTCATCGGTTTATAGCACTTGCATCATCTGGGTCCTTGCAACAAGACAGTAGTACATGTTACAGGACAAGGAAGAATTAGTTATGTGAAGAAAGTCCTTCTCAGTAGAGCAGTCAGATAACTGCCATGCTGCCTATTTGTGCAGCCAGAGGGAATGGATGCATGTGAAAGAAGTAAGAACCAAATAAGAAAAGTGTGGTTTATCTTTTCAGATGTAATCTGTGAACAAGAGGCCCTCGGGTAGCCAAAGTTATGCCCTCGAGACATTTGGACTCCAACTTCCATCATCCCTGCTCGCTGGCCATGCTGCCTGGAGTCCAACAAGATCTGGGAGGCATAATGTTGGCTATCCTGGCATCTATGGACCCCATCCCTGACACCGCTTCTTTGAATCAGGCCTCTGAATCACCTACATCAGATTTTTCATATATGAGATAACAGGGGCTAGATGTTGGATGTTTGTGCGCAAAAGGAATCCCTAAGAAGTTGTCTATCCTAAAAAATACCAAAAACAATAAAAGCAAAATGCAGTGAGTTGTCCAAAGACCTTTAGGCACATTTAAGTCTAAGAAAGATCTGCTACCTTCCATGCCGATCAGTAACAAGTTGGATGTCAGCTGACCCCAGCCTCGCTTTGCCTGTTGCCTGTTAATCCAATTCCAATTGAAGCCCAGGAAATCCACCACGATTTTCCTCCCAACTGTGTCGTTCAGAGTCTGCTGCAGATAAAGCCTGCACATGGCAGAAAACAAGGGGGAAAGGAGAATTTTACATGTAGGTCTGCAAAAAGGAAGATCTTGCTTGCCATCTTTCATTCATTTTTAGCCAATGCCTCAAAAATACATTCACTTATATAGAAACCTGATAAGCAAAGGCTAACTTCGCCCAGAGGACTGCAGATTTAAGGAAAGGATTCAATTGAGCAGTACCAAGTCAATAGAAATTGGGCAGGTATACACATGCAGGATGACCCATCTGTTCCCTGATGCACAAAACACATGGTTTCAGGTACTCTCATTCTCAGAGATCAGTCTAGAAGCTGTCCTATCTTTGTATCCTTTCAGACAGGATGCAAAACCTATCTTCCAAAAGACCTACAGCAGTGGATTAGGGACTGTGACCTAGTGTTAATACTGCTGTTGATTATACTGATTATGATAATAGGTTCCTAGCCTGCCTTTTAGGGTGTATGTCCTCCAGATGGGTTGCAACAAAGTAAGATACACCATTAAAATAGCAGTAAAAATAGCTAGCATTAAAATAGCAGTAGCAGAGTAAACAGTTCTCATATATAACCAACCATAAAACAACCCATAAAAAGCCCTTGTTTATGATGCTCTTATTTTCAAAACTGCATCTTTTTATTATTTTTATTCTATTTTTTTTATAGGAAGCTGCTTTGAGCATTGGGGAGGATGGACAAAAATGCTAAACCATTTTTCAAAAAGAAAAAAACCCACACACATCCAGTTGTACAACTGGCGAATGAGCGACTCCTTGATTCCGCTCACTGCAATCAACAAAGGAAGCAAAGGGTCTCTTCTCCCAAGCTGTGCAGCACTTTCTTCGTTGTAGCCTTGGCTTAATTACACAGCCACTTTCCAATTAATTTAATAGGAGGGGGAACACTAGAACCAGCCCCCCACTAAGTCCAGAATCCAATTTCTTTTCCCCATCACCTCGAGTGCTGCCCAAAGGAACACACTTATTGGATGCCTTCAGCAGCAATACTAGCACAATAACTACTAGATATGATCCTGTTTCTTCAGGAAGATGCTTGTGCATGGTAAAAGGGGGATGAACAGGAAAGTGGAGGAATTCCCTACAAGGTAGGAAGTACAGGATCTGACCGTGTGAAGAGAGAATTATATTCTGTTTTGGCTCAATCTGCACTGTGACAGAATTTCTGTATAATGTAGAATGTCTCACTGTTTCCTTCAGTTTAAAACCCTGCAAGCAGCTAGCCAGGGATGATATCTCAGACTAGCCGCTTAGAACAGAAGTAGAGAACCGCAGGCCTGGGGGCCAAATGAAGCCCTCCAACCCTCTCTATCTGGCCCTCAGGACTCTTCCTGCCCTCAGAACTCAAGGGGCTACCCTTGAGACTGACCCAGAAACTCCAGCGGGTGCAGAATGCCGCAGCGAGACTCCTTACGGGGTCCTCGCTGCGAGATCACATTCACCGGTGCTATACCAGCTGCACTGGCTCCCGGTGGAGTACAGGATCAGGTTTAAGGTGCTGGTTTTAACCTTTAAAGCCCTATACGGCCTAGAACCCTCGTATCTACGGGACCGTCTCTCCTGGTATGTCCCACAGAGGAACTTACAGTCTTCAAACAAAAACATCTTGAAGGTCCCAGGCCACAGAGAGGTTAGGCTGGCCTCAACTAGAGCCAGGGCTTTTTCGGCTGTGGCTCCGATCTGGTGGAACGCTCTGTCACAAGAGACTAGGGCCCTGCGGGACTTGACATCTTTCCGCAGGGCCTGCAAGACAGAGCTGTTCCATCAAGCCTTTGGTCAGGGCACAGCCTGACTCCCTCCTTTGGAAATCTTCACAGAACTCTAGCCCAATGGTTGCCATCAATTTGATTTGAATTAATTTTATAATGAAATGATTTTAGAATGTTGTACTATTTTATTGTTGTTAGCTGCCCTGAGCCCGGCTTCGGCTGGGGAGGGCGGGATATAAATAAAAATTATCATTATTATTATTATTATTATTTTCCTATGTCACACCCTTCACCAGTCCTGCTTCACAACTTTATTATTATTATTATTATTATTATTATTATTATTATTATTATTATTATTATTATTATTTTCCTATGTCACACCCTTCACCAGTCCTGCTTCACAACTTACTTGAGATACAACTTACACCAGTTGCTCCATCCACTCTGGCCCACAATGTGTCCCCTAAAGGAGAATGCAGCCTTTAGACTGGAAAAGGTTCCCACTCCTGCCTTAGAAGAACTCAGTCCATGTCTCATGACAGAACCAAACCGCCAAGCCAACAACCGATGTTACCTTTCTCCACTGTCCTGCTGTTCTATTTCTTGGAGCTGCTCAACGAAGTCGCTGAATTTCATCTCTTCCCTGCTTGACTTCGGCTTGAAGTTCTTAACATTTGCCATTTTCTTCTCATCGTAATACAGGAACTTGTGTGTGCTTGCTCTATATACCGAAAAGTCCCCACTCCCAATGTTCTCCTGAAGATAGTCCAGATCCCATTTTAGAGCAGGGAACACCAGATTTGTATCTGTCAACACCACTGGCTCCTAGGAAAGACAAGAAAAAAGCACAAGGCATAGCAATGCAAAATCCCAAGGTAAGGTGGGAGGTATCGAACTCTCAGCCACAAATATTCAGGTTGATTTTGCAACTAGGAATAAGCAATGGAAGGAAATAAAGAGAAACCCATACACAACAAAGTAGCTGCAACTATTCACTGCCGTCACTCATAAAGCACAGCCTTACACACTGATGACAGCCCAATACAGCGGAACACTAGAAGTCAAAAAGCAGAATGGTGATGGGTTTACCTTTCTGCTTAATGCTCAAGCCATGAAACAAAATGCTTAACTCTTCCATAAGGATACTTAAATAGTGTTCAAAACTGAGATATACAGGCATACCTCGGGTTGAATATGCTTCATGTTGAGCGCGTTCGAGCCGCACTCCGCGGCAACCCGGAAGAAACGGAGCGTGTTACTTCTGGGTTTCGCTGCTCGCGCATGCACAGACGCTCAAAATGACGTCACATGCATGTGCAGAAGCAGCGAAAAGCGACGTGTGAGTGTGCAGACGTGCCGTCGCTAGTTCCGTTTGATTCTGGATGCAAACGGGGCTCCGGAACAGATCTCGTTCGCATCTCAAGGTACCACTGTATAAGCTAGGCACCAAATGGCAGCTTAAACCTAAGTTATGGTCACAACACAATGCTTATTTGCCAGGGGGTTGGACTAAATGACCCTCAGTGTCCCTTCCAATGCTACAATTCTACAATCTCAACTACATTGCTTGACTGTAGCTTGCCCTTACAATTCATTTCCCCAGTATGCAAGAGAGAGAAGAAATGGAAATGGAAATGGAACAGTGGACAGGAACTGTAATGCTGAAACAGGAACAACATCAGCAGGTTTTTCATATAGCAACTGCAGAATAAAGTATAATGAGTAAAAAGGGGATCCAGGTGACTAAGAAATATTTTGCAACAAAAATAATATAAAAACCACCCTCTTCTTTCCTCAGCCTATGTGCCACAAATCACTAACCTGTGCATGCGTGGGCCAGCTTGCCTTTATTTGAAGGTTGCTTGTCAAAAGTGAATATTCCTACCATGGGGATGTTTAAAAGAGGAGGTGGGAAAACTTCCCTCTATGGAAATGGAATGGAAATGGACAGTGGAAATGGAAATGGTATTAACTATGGTCTAAGGCAGAGGTTTTTTCACTGGCTCAATGGAGATGTTGGCTGCCAACCTGGTGCCCAGAAATCTCCATATAGTCGCAACTGGGCCCGAACCAGAAACAAAATATGCCTGGCGCCCAGGAAATTTCTAACACTGTACTCAAATATTAGAAGCAAACACAGATTTACCTCCAAATACCTCTATTGAGAGGTCTTTGAAGAACTTAAAGAGTTGTTTGAAAGGGAACAAGGCCTATCTCATCCATCATTCTATTCTCACAGTGGCTAACCAAGGACCTAAAGCAGGCTTCCTCAACCTCGGCCCTCCAGATGTTTTGAGACTACAATTCCCATCATCCCTGATGAGTGGTCCTGCTAGCTAGGGATCATGGGAGTTGTAGGCCAAAAACATCTGGAGGGCCGATGTTGGGGAAGCCTGGCCTAAAGGGACACCTATAATGGTACTCTCCCTTGTGAACCCCAGCAGCTGATGCTCAGAGGCACACTGCTAATTATTAGTAGCCTTATTCTCCAAGAATGTGCCTAATCCCCTCTTAAAGTCACCCAAGTTAGTGGCTATCACTCCAATGATGAGAATACACCAGCCTTAGAAATAAATAATTGGGGAGCAGAAGACGGGCAGCAGAAGGGCATACTTTTCCTGCCTATCCTAAAGCTGCTCACTTTCCATTCACTATGGTGCTGCTTCTAGTCTTGCAGACACCCAAAACCTTGCCTTCAGCCCAATGCCCCAGTTTACCACAGCAGTGTCACTTGCTATTTCAAAGCCCTTTTTTAGTTGTAAATGCACAGGAACTGTAATGCTGAAACAGGAACAATATCAGCAGGTTTTTCATATAGCAACTGCAGAATAAAGTATAATGAGTAAAAAGGGGATCCAGGTGACTAAGAAATATTTTGCAAACAAAAATAATATAAAAACCACCCTCTTCTTTCCTCAGCCTATGTACCACAAATCACTAACCTGTGCATGTGTGGGCCAGCTTGCCTTTATTTGAAGGTTGCTTGTCAAAAGTGAATATTCCTACCATGGGGATGTTTAAAAGAGGAGGTGGGAAAACTTCCCTCTATGCCCCCCTTTCCCCCCTATTTTTTCAAGGTTGAAGCCTCCTGATCCAGCAACCCTACTCCATCATGTGAACCTTCCCAGGATCTGAGATCTTTGAGGAAGGCCCTCTTCTTGGCCCCGCCACCCTCATAGATACAGAGAGGGCCTTCTCTGTGGTGGCTGCTCCCAGGCAACTTTGGAACACCCTCTCTGGCTCCCTCCTTCCTATCCTTCTGCCAGCAGGTGAAGACCTTCCGGAAACTGACCGCTTTTAATTAAAGGGCTGGAGCCATGCTGTTTTGATTATAATTCTGTGTGTGGTTTTAAACATATGTGTAATTAGTTTTAATTCTATCAATGCTTAATGGTTTTTATAATGAAAGCTTCTTTCTCTGTTTTTAGCTGATTTGTTTTTAGCTGTAAGATGCCTTGAGTCTCTGTTTGGGGAAAAGGCAAGCTGTATATTTAAGAATGTACAGTGGTGCCCCGCAAGACGAATGCCTCGCAAGACGAAAGGGTTTTCTGTTTTTCGATGCGCTTCGCAAGACGAATTTCCCTATGGGCTTGCTTCGCAAGACAAATTTCCCTATGGGCTTGCTTCGCAAGACGAAAACGTCTTGCGAATCTTGCGATTTTTTTCGCTCCCCCCCTTTTTCTAAGCCGCTAATAGCCTTTTAGCCGCTAAGCCGCTAAGCCTTTAATAGACGCTAAACTGCTAATAGCGCTAATCCGCTAATAGGGTTGCTTCGCAAGACGAAAAAACCGCTAGACGAAGAGACTCGCGGAACGGATTATTTTCGTCTTGCGAGGCACCACTGTATATGTATAATAATACTGGAGGCACACTAACGAAGGCTGGTGGCAAAGCGGGGGGAAGCAGACAGGTGGGCATGGGTGGGTTGCTCTCAGCAGAGGGGACCCCCCCCACTTCCTCCAAGGAAGGAAACTCAGACCTCCATCCCTCTCACTGTAAGCTGCCTTAAGTCACTGTCAGGGGAAAAGGCAGGGTATAGAGTATTACAGAACTGTAGAGTTGGAAGGGACCCCAAGGATCATCTAATATAACCCCTGCAATTCATGTGTGTGTGTATGGTAGGAATAGACAAGAATGTATAAATCCATATACATACATGTGTATGTGTAATAAGAATAATACTGGAGGCACCCTAACAAAGGCTGGTGGCAAAGAGGGGGGAAGCAGACGGGTGGGCATGGGTGGGTTGCTCTCAGCAGAGGGGACGCCCCACTTCCTCCCGGAAGGAAAACTCAGGCCTCCATCCCTCTCACTGTAAGTTGCCTTAAGTCACTGTCAGGGGAAAAGCCAGGGTATAGAGTTAACACAGAATTGTAGAGTTGGAAGGGACCCTGAGGATCATCTAGTTAGCATAACCCCTGCAATGCATATATATATATAAATATGTGTGTGTGTGTGTGTGTGTGTGTGTGTGTGTGTGTGTGTGTATACACCCCCACCCCCTTGGGGGTATGGATATACAGATAGGAATGAATGTATAAATGCATATACATATTTGTGTGTGTGTAATAATAATAATAATAATAATAATAGTGCAGGAGGCCCCCTAACCAAGGCTGGTGGCAGATCGTAGGAGAGGAGGCCAGGGCGTTTGCAACCCTCCCTACCACTTCCCGGGTCTCAGCACCGGGGACCCTCCCCCCTTCCGCGTATACATATACACCCCCGACCCCCACACATTTGGGGGTATGGATAGACAGACAGGAATGTATAAATGCATATACGTATTTTTGTGTGTGTAATAATAATAATAATAATAATAAAGATTGAGGCACCCTAACCAAGGCTGGCGGCAAACCGTAGGAGAGGGGGCCAAGCCCCACACCCTACCCCTCTCAACCCCCCCCCCCGGGTCTCAGCACAGGGGACCCCTCCCCCCTTCCTCCGAGGGGGGGGGCGCGCGCGTGTATTTTATGTCTGGGAAGGAGCCCACCCCCTCACCTCGTTCTCGATGAGCTCCTCGGCCCGGGGGTCCCCGTGGCGGAGCCTGGGGATGGGCCGCGTGGCGAAGCCGTAGCGCCGGAACTGGGCTTCGCTCCAGCCTCGGTGGGGGCGGCCCCCGACCTCCCGCTCCTCCTCCTCCTCCTCTTCCTCGCCGCCGCCGCCGCCTTCGGGGCCCCTGGGAGGAAGAGGGGGCGGAGAAGGGCCCCCGTTCTCCTCAGCAGCCGGGGAGGGGGAGGAGCAGGACGCGGAGGCCTCCGCCATCGCCCACCTCGCGACGCTGGGCAGCCCGGGGACTCGCGGCGGCGGCGGCGGCGGCGCCTCGCTCGCTCCCTCAGGCGGAAACGGCGGCGAGGAACATCCGGGTACGCCAGGCCGTGCCTGTTGTTGTTGTTGTTGTTGCCGGCGTCGTTGTCCGCGGGGAGAGGGGATGACTTCCGGTCCGGCCCGAACGCAGCGGCGACCCCTGGCGGGCGGTCGAGGAAACGCGCCCGGAGCCATCAGCATCTCAGCTTAGAGCACCTTTGGTAAGCAGCAGGGCCGGCGCAGGCATTTTGGTGCCTGAGGCAAGAGGGGGGCGCATGCACGCATCCTGCCAGGGCGGGCGGTGAATATCTGCCCCGGGAGCGAGAAGGCAGGGAGGCAGCTAAAGATCTGGCTTTTCGATCTGGCTTGATTTGCATCCCAAAGCGGATACCAACAATGTAATGAAATGGAACGTCACAAATGCAGCGCAAATCAAGTAAAATAATTAAGGTGGGGTATAAGAGACACGGGTGGTGCTGTAGGTTAAACCACAGAGCCTAGGACTTGCCGATCAGAAGGTTGGTGGTTCGAATCCCCGCAATGGGGTGAGCTCCCGTTGCTCGGTCCCTGCTCCTGCCAGCCTAGCAGTTCGAAAGCACCTCAAAGTGCAAGGAGATAAATAGGTACCGCTCCGGCAGGAAGGTAAACGGCGTTTCCGTGCGCTGCTCTGGTTCGCCAGAAGCGGCTTAGTCATGCTGGCCACATGACCCGGAAGCTGTATGCCGGCTCCCTCAGCCAGTAAAGTGAGATGAGCGTCGCAACCCCAGAGTCGGCCACGAATGGACCTAATAATGGTCAGGGGTCCCTTTACCTTTATAAGAGAGAGAGAAATCTGCTCTTGGCATGCATAGGAAATTATTTGCAACTAAATTGGCTGTCTATCTATTTTTCTTTATTTTCTTTATTTCATAAAAAAAAGATAAACCACTTGGTCATTGTTTTTTTAAAGAAAACCTTTAAAAAGAGAATAAAACCATAACATTAACTAGCAATCCTACGCTGTAGACTCGTGAGTTTTAGTCAGTTAAGTTCTACTCAAAATAAACACATTGACATTAACTAACCTAAGTGTATCTGAAGAAGTGTGCATGCACACGAAAGCTCATACCAAGAACTAACTTAGTTGGTCTTTAAGGTGCTACTGGAAGGAATTTTTTTTTATTTCCACTATGGCAGACCAACACGGCTACCTATCTGTAACTAAGTTAGCCAGGTCTGTTAACTTCAGCGGGTCTGCTCAGAGTAGGACTGGTATTGTGTAAACGTACTGGTATTGTGTAAACGTGTGTTGATAATGAGATTTTCTTTGGCATTCCCCTCTCAAAAACTTTCTGGCTGCTTTCAGGCTTGTGGAGGTGGCTGGGAATCACTCTGTATTTGGATGGTTAGGGAATGTGATATACAGTGGTACCTCGGTTTAAGAACGATTTGGTTTACAAATTCTGCAAAACCAGAAATAGTGTCTTGGTTTGAGAACTTTACCTTGGTCTAAGAACAGTGGACGGTTGGAGGCTTCATTAGGGAAAGAGCGCCTCGGTTTAAGAATGGATTCGGTTTAGGAATGGACTTCCAGAACGGATTAAGTTCTGAGGTACCACTGTAGAGGGTATTCGAAAAGTCACACCTACTGTGATACATTGTCCATAAGTGTAAGGGTTCATATTGGGAGAGACCTTCCAGAAGCTATTGTGGTCCTCAGCTGCAAAGAGCTGTATAGGTCAAAAGGAGCACTTTTAACTGGGCTTGGAAGCATACGGGCAACTGGTGTTGCTGCAACAGCATTGGAGCTGTATGCTATTGTTACATAAGTTGGGATCCTCCCCCTCTGTCTGCCGAGTGGTAGCAAGAGTCTATGGCAGGCATAGGCAAACTTGGCCCTCCAGATGTTTTGGGACTACAACTCCCATCATCCCTGACCACTGGTCCTGTTAGCTGGAGATGATGGGAGTTGTAGTCCCAAAACTCCTGGAGGGCCGAGTTTGCCTAGGCCTGGTCTATGGGGTTCCAGGCACTCATGCAGGGTCTGTGTTTCTTCGGAGAATTGAGATGTGGCAGGGACTGTCGTGAGTTTAAGAAATAAAAAGACCTTCAGTCTGCATGGAGGGAGTCCAGATCTTACAGCATGGTCATTGTGGGGCTTGTACACAGTGTAGCCATGGAATGTAAGGCATCTCTCCCAGCCAGCCTTCAGCCAACCTGTCCAAGATACATCCCAGTCTTCCTTCCTTCCTTCCTTCCTTCCTTCCTTCCTTCCCTCCTTCCTTCCTTCCTTCCTCCTTCTTTTCCCCAGAACACCTTGCTAAAAATTCTCTTTTCCTTTTTTTATAATAATTTTTATTAATTTTGACATATAAATTATAATACGTACAACAAAACTTCACAACTTATGCAATCTTTTTTGGACTTTCATCAGCACCTCTGATGATCCACCGTTCTTATCACTTCTTATGCATTTCTTAAATTCATATTGCCTTTAATTATTTAACTAACCATCCTCCCCTTTATCCATTTTTGCAATAGTTCCAATAATTCACCTCACAAAACTTCTTGCAAACGTAGTCTGATCATCACAGTTACTTTTCAAATAGTCTGTAAATTTACACCAGTCTTCTGTGAATCTCTGGTCCCGCAGATTTCGAATCCTTCCTATTAATTTGTCTAATTCTGCATTCTCTTTTCCTGTCCCTTCAAACACATACCCCATTGGTCTTTCCAGGCCAAAAGATTCCTCTCAGATGGCCCATCAACTCCTTTTGTCATGTTAACAGATTTGCTCTTCCCTAGGCCAGCCAGGCTGGTTTGCATCAGCCAGCCAAGGGATTCATTGTCTCACACAGTTCTGCAGCTTGTACTTTCATCTATACCAGGCATGTCCAACAGGTAGATCCGTGATCTACCTGTAGATCACTGGACATCTGTGGTAGATCACTGGCTCCCCTCAAAGAAGTTCAACAAGTTTGGCTCCCCTAAAAAAGCTCAACATATTTGCCCTGCAACCCCAAAAAACAGGGCTTTCCTCATCCCTAAAAGAAACTCAACAGCTTTGACCTGAACCCCCCAAAAGGGGGTAGATCACTGCCAGTTTTTAACTCTGTGAGTAGATCGCACCCTCTTGAGAGCTGGCCACAACTGATCTATATGTATCTTGATTAATCAAAATTCTACCATTTAAGAATTTCTAGGGTTTAGGTGGGTCCTCCTCAAATTATAACAATATTTTTGCCCTGAGTCGATCAACAGTTGATCAGCTGCATTGCACACTAGTTGAAGTTTCCAAAGAGTCCCCCAAGGCTGTCCCATATAACATATGTTGTTGTTGTTGTTGTTGTTGTTGTTGTTTAGTTGTGTCCGACTCTTTGTGACCCCATGGACCAGAGCATGCCAGACACTCCTGTTTTCCACTGCCTCCTTCAGCTTGGTCAGACTCTTGCTGGTAGCTTCGAGAACACTATACAACCATCTTGTCCTCTGTCGTCCCCTTCTCCTTGTGCCCTCCATCTTTCCCAACATCAGGGTCTTTTCCAGGGAGTCTTCTCTTCTCATGAGGTGACCAAAGTATTGGAGCCTCAGCTTCAGGATCTGTCCTTCCAGTGAGCACTCAGGGCTGATTTCCTTCAGAATGGATAGGTTTGATCTTCTTGCAGTCCATGGGACTCTCAAGAGTCTCCTCCAGCACCATAATTCAAAAGCATCAATTCTTTGGCGATCAGCCTTCTTTATGGTCCAGCTCTCACTTCCACACATCACTACTGGGAAAACCATAGCTTTAACTATACGGACCTTTGTTGGCAACTTTGTAAGAGTATGTGATACAAAATATTTGGGTGGCATTCAACTTAGTTTTACACAGTCGACTGATGGAAATGAATGGACCTAAGTTATTCACATTCTTTAATTTCAGTTCTATTTGCCAGGAGGTGATGGGACCAGTGGCCATGATCTTCGTTTTTTTGATGTTGAGCTTCAAACCATATTTTGGCCCTCTTCTTTCACCCTCATTAAAAGGTTCTTTAATTCCTCCTCACTTTCTGCCATCAATGTTGTGTCATCTGCATATCTGAGGTTGTTGATATTTCTTCCGGCAATCTTAATTCCGGCTAGGGATTCATCCAGCCCAGCCTTTTGCATGATGAATTCTGCATATAAGTTAAATAAGCAGGGAGACAATATACAGCCTTGTCGCACTCCTTTCCCAATTTTGAACCAATCAGTTGTTCCATATCCAGTTCTAACTGTAGCTTCTTGCCCCACATAGAGATTTCTCAAGAGACAGATGAGGTGATCAGGCACTCCCATTTCTTTAAGAACTTGCCATAGTTTGCTGTGGTCGACACAGTCAAAGGCTTTTGCATAGTCAATGAAGCAGAAGTAGATGTCTTTCTGGACTCCGTAATCCAGTGCATGTTTGCAATTTGGTCTCTGGTTCCTCTGCCTCTAACATATGCTTCACAGTATTCCACTCTTAAGGTTACCAGAGGACACTTTACTGCAGCCAAGGTGTAACTCCATCCACTAGTCTTAAGGTCATCGTTGAGACACCAGCCTAAGCTTAATTCTTCCTGTGGTCTGCCCACTCAGAGCCACCTAAGCTGCTTTTCTCTCACACCTTATTTAGTTTGGCCAAAGGTGAGTCTCTCCACAGCAGGAAGATTGCCAGGTTGGTGCAGCAGCTACATCTTCTCCTCCCACTGGGTTTCAAGGTAGATGGTGCAATACTTTGAAACATTCCCTGAGGCAGTTCCATGGAGCCTGCTTCCAGGTCAGCGGACATGAGATTGCAGCTTTGAAAAAGTGGAGAAACTTGCATCTGAGTGGGGATTCATCAGAGATTATGGTGTTACGGAAATTACGGGGGTGGGGGACATCTTTAAAGTTAAATATTACAAATATTATGCCTGAATGTATCCTTTCAATATAAAATCATCTCCTTTGCCAGTTCACTCCATTCCAAAGCTATTTTCCCCTTGAAAAAGGACTCCAGGAAGTTCCCAGAGGTGACATTTGCTGGGCTCATTGTTAGCCAAAGGAAGCCAAATCTCATCACCTGACTCTCCTCAGGCTCCAGACATGCAAAGGAACTTCTATTGTACTTTTGGGTGGTGGGTACTTAAGACATATTTGTCTATGCTAATCTTATACCTGAGTCTTGCCCTGCCATGTCTGCTTATGCTAATCTTGTACCAAGGACTTGTCTGGACATGTTTGCCAAGGTTAACCCCTCCCCTTTTGTGACATGTCAGTGATGTAGCAATGATGCTGTACGAACTTTATTCTGGGATATGGTGGGAAAGTTTTAAAAGTCTTTGTCACCCCATCCTCGGGGTTCAAATTTGCTCTTTGAACCTACTGCGCAATAAACTTTGGTCTACAGCTATTTGCTCCGGTGGGCTGGACTCCTTCCTTTATTCCGCAGGGACCCGCGGGCTCTGCCTGATGAGCTGGGTGACTGAGCAGCCTCACACCTAGATTTTTCCATAACAATGGTCTGCAAATGGCTGGCATAGTCCACCACAGCTCACAGAGCTCCACAGTCTGGCTTGGCTGGAGAGTGAGTCTTTCTCTCTGAAGAGGGAACTTCCTCTCTCAAAAAGGTTCCATGCAATATCTGGAGAGACATTTCTTCTGCACGAAGCTTTGCCAAGCCTGTCAACTTGAGGCAGCAAAGTATACTGAAAGCCCTTCTTGCAGTGGGTTGGCCCACATTTCAACAAACATTGGCTGCACCTCGTGGTTCGTGAAGAGAGCTCTTAGCCACAAGTCCCAGTTTAGACGACTCCTTGAGTTAAACCAGGGGTCAGCAACCTAAGACCCATGGGCCCGAAGCGGCCCCTGAGCGAACCACTCGGCAAGTCCCCATGCCGTGCTGCGCCGGTTTAGCGCAGCACGGCATGGGGACTCTCTTCCACTGCTCCAGAAATCGCTTCTGCGCATGCCCAGATGCCGGAAATCGCGTCTGTGCATGTTCGCAGCGCCGGAAATTGCTTCTGCGCATGCCCAGACGCCGGAAATTGCGCCTGCGCAGAAGTGATTTCCGTCTGGACATGCGCAGAAGCAGTTTCCAGCACCGCAGACATGCGCAGACATGCGCAGACATGATTTCCTGCATCACGCTTCACCGGTCTGGCCCACGGAGGATCTCGGTGGGAGTGATCCAGCCCATGCCAACCCCTGAGTTTTGTTTTGTTTTTAAATGAGAATTTATTTGCTTTGGATATCCAGCAGCAGCAGTAGCTCTTAATGTTTGGAGTTGGCCACACGCTCCAACTCGTCCTTCTTCTTGATGGCATAATAATAATAATAATAATAATAATAATAATAATAATAATAATTTATTTATACCCCGCCCTCCCCAGCCAAGACCGGGCTCAGGGCGGCTAACAACCAATAATAATAATAATAAGTTGATTAAAATACAATTTAAAAGAATTAAGATACAACATTAAAACAATTAGGGAGCAATCTCTTCATAGGAGGAGAAAGGAAAAAGAAAGAGGGGGAGGGAATCAAACTGATTCTGAGCCAAAGGCCAGGTGGAACAACTCTGTCTTACAGGCCCTGCGGAAAGAGATCAGATCCCGCAGGGCCCTGGTCTCAAGAGACAGAGCATTCCACCAGGCTGGAGCCAGTGTTGAGAAGGCCCTGGCTTTGGTTGAAGCTAATCTAACTTCCTTAGGGCCTGGGACCTCTTGAGAGTTGGAGGAACTCTTAGCTGCATTGATCAGCTCATCTGCTAGGCACTCAGCTATGGTCTTTATGTTGCGGAAGGAAGCTTCACGAGCCCCAGTGCAGAGCCACCAGATAGCCTGATTGACACGACACAAAGGTGTCACATCAACAGCTTGTCTCCTCACTCTGCCAGCTCCACCAATACGGGTAGAGTCTTCATGAGGGAGAGTCTTCACTGCTGATGATGGCATTCACCAGGACTGGAAGGGGGTTCTCTCCTGTGAGCAGATGGGTGATCTCGAAGGCATGCTTGATGATGCGCCCAGTCATGAGCTTCTTGCCATTGTTGCGTCCATGCATCATCATTGAGTTAGTGAGGCGCTCAACGATAGGACACTGGGCTTTCTGGAAGCGCTTGGCAGCATAGCGCCCAGCACTGTGTGGCAAATACTTGGCATATTTCTCCTTCACTGCAATGTAATCCTGCAAGGAGATATCATTGATTTGCACATCATCTGTACTCCATTTCCCAAAACTGAAGGAATGGGTTTCTGTGCAGTCAGTTTAAAACTGGTTCAACCCCCCCCCCTTTTCTTGTTTCTCCAAGAGAGCACTCTAAAATGCATAAACTTTGAGCTGTTGAGCAAATGCATAACAAGGACACAGCTGCATAAACAAACTCTCTCCTTTATCAGTCACGGCAAGGGATGACCCTGACTGTACCAGTAGAACAGAGAAGACACGTCTGTGCCTTATCTTACGTTCTGACCACAAAAGACGCACAGACCCAAATCCGGGAACAACGCCAGAGCGTGTTCTCGGAGATGACGACCTCTTCCTCCAAGATAAGAGTAGGAAGAGAAAGATCCTTTTATGGTCAGAAGTACAGGAAGGAATACCCTTTTATGGTTAAGAATACCAGAGCAAGAACATATGTGATGTCAACCTGCGTACATAGGCTGACGTGGTTGGATTCCTGGGGAAGGAGGGAGAGGGTGCCTGGAGGATATATATACTGCATGTAATCTCTGATTTCTTTGGACTTGCTGTGGACTCACCACGCAAGTGCCTTCTGCTATCGGTGTCATTTGACTTCCTTCCTCCTGTCCCGGAGCAACGCAGATCCAATCGGTAAACTCCAATAAGGCTACAAAACAGCTTGATATCAGGGGTCTCAGCCACAGCAGGGGCTGTCTCCCAGTCAGTCATTATGGAGGAGCTTCGCTCTCCTCCCCGCATCCCGCTCGCTCGCAGAGGCAGAAAAGGGCCACGCGCGGGGTTACTCAGAGTCTTATGCCGACCCCTTGGCAGGGCAGTAAGAAGGATCTGGGGGGAGCAAGGTGGCTGTGAAGTCCACTCTGGGAGCTCCCTCTGTCACACAGCCTTGTCAAGCCAGGTCAAGGTATCTTATGAGAACATGAAGCTCAACATTTGCGTTGCGTATTTTATGTGCTTGCCCTTCTTGCGGCAAGCGACAGGCCTCCCTTTCTGGCTTGTGCCATCTCTTTATTTCTGCCCACCCCTTGCTAAAATATATTTCATTTACTCAGCCATGGTTAGAATAATATTGACTTTAAAAGTTGAAATGGCCATTGATGTAATCTTTCTCTCCATGTGGCAAATTCTAGCAAAAGTTAATGAGAATTTACGGGGCAGAGTTTTATGGGATGGAGGGATCAATTCCAAATAAGATCAATTTTGCATCTCACCTCATTATGCAAATTGCCTTTTTTGGAATGGTATCAATATTATTAAAGTTAATATCCAAATCTAATTGTCTTGTCCTGGCAGAGCTGGGAAAATATAAACAGCTGAAACAGCATGCTTACTTTCAGATATATATATAATATTAGCATGACTGATGCATTATCTTGCATAAGATCAATATTAACATTAATGAAGCCTACATTTTACTTCATTACATAAACTCTGGCGTACTAGTTCTCATTTTTTCTCCCGTTATTCACATCAGACATAATGGGGAATGTCTCTGTAACGATCTCTATTATAAACCTCTGCAGATCAAAACCCATTCCAGATTATTTATCATTAAACCCATTTGCTCTAATGACAACATTAGTTATAAACATACTAATTTAATGAAGACAGTGATAAACCAGGTATACCTACATCTAACTGCTGTTTATTCTCAACACGAATGTGTTGCTTGCTTGCTCTTTCTGTTTCTTCTGCCTTTTTTCTTATTTACAGAACCCTCCCCTGTGCAAGCAGACCTGGAAGACATGCTGCTGCTGGGAACTTTACATTGGCATATTACAGTATCAGGAGGAATATTATGGCTTAACTTTGCATCAGTGTAACCCCACTACCAGAGCAACCTCAACCGTGTGTAGTGATAGTTGGAATCAGAGATGTGTCATGGGAGGAGTACAACCTAGTCAGCAAAACAGTGTAATTTTACCCCGGGCAAAATAGGTGGTGTATATGTTAACTGTTATGTACTAAAGTTCTCACCCTAGGCCAGCAGGGGATACTGTAGATAGTTTTCACTCAGGTCCACATATGCAAATAAGGGATTGAAACTGACGTTCAGTGATTGGATAATTACAGAAAATTGTTACTGTTGCATTCTAATGGAGCTCTATATAAGCAGGCTGGCTGAACCCTTCAGTTCAGTTCTGTTCTGGCCTGTGAATAAACAAGAGTTGTTTGAAGAATCGCTGTGTCGTCTGATATTTCACCCACAACTTAACATTAACACTCATGTTGAACTCAGCAGACCACCATAAAATACTTCCCCCATCTCCTTCCACCCTGCCTGCGCAACCCCCATGGATTCTGACTATGTAGCCAGTTACTGCATATTATCATCATCATCAAGGGGACGCGGGTGGCGCTGTGGGTTAAACCACAGAGCCTAGGGCTTGCCAATAAGAAGGTTGGTGGTTCAAATCCCCACGACGGGGTGAGCTCCCGTTGTTCGGTCCCTGCTCCTGCCAACCTAGCAGTTCGAAAGCACGTCAAAGTGCAAGTAGATAAATAGGTACCACTCTGGAGGGAAGGTAAACGGTGTTTCCGTGTGCTGCTCTGGTTCACCAGAAGCGGCTTAGTCATGCTGGCCACATGACCTGAAAAAACTGTTTGCGGACAAACGCCAGGTTCCTCAGGCTATAGAGCAAGATGAGCGGTGCAACCCCAGAGTCGTCCACGACTGGACCTAACGGTCAGGGGTCCCTTAACCTATTATCATCATCATTATTATTTCAATTTGTATACCCACCCTTTATCAAAAGGGGCCACGAGCTTACGGGGGAGTAAGCCGCGTGGAATTCAATAGGACTTACTATCGAGTAGACAAGCTCAGGCTCCGCAGGAGCCATGCTATAAAATTAATAGCAACGAAACAGCCATGAGGTTTGTTTAAACAAGAAAATAACAGGTTTGGAATTGGAATAACAGGTTTGGAATTGCCCAAGAAAGATGTTAAATTATTTTTGTATGCCACAATTGCTGCTCGTATTTTGTTAGCTAAAAAGTGGAAAACCCAAGAATTACCAACGATGGAAGAATGGCAGATGAAGATGATGGGTTTTTTGGAGCTAGCTGACCTAACCGGAAGAGTCCACGACCAGGAGGAGGAGTATCAGGAAGATTGGATTAAATTTAACGATTACTTAGTTAAATATGTTAAGTTAAATTAACTGAAAACAGCTTGCAGATACTCAATTGGCTTAGGATTTTATTTAAGTTAAGTGATGAATTAATATGTTTAATTTCATAATGTGAAGATCTAGGGATGTTGATGTTTAAGTTAAATTTTATAAGGACTGTGATTTGGAAAACCGTTAAAAGGATATGCAGTGAAATTCAAGTGAGGAAGTCAGTTAACAATGTTAATAAGGGTAATTTTTAATAAAGGCTATGATTTATGTTTGTTTGTTTTATGTGTTTGTTTATAATGTTGTGGAAAACCAGTAAATTTTTTTTTTTGAAAAATAAATAAATAAAACGCGACAATTAAATTAAACGTTTCACTTTCAGCTGAGGGAGAGCACGAAGGCCCCGTCGCCCTGTCTCTTGCTTTGGGGGGGAAAGAGGCCACAGAAGCAACCAGCCCTTAGCCGCGCGTGCGCTGTAAATCGACCCACTGTTCCCCGTGAGAGAAGAGGCCGCTTCCGCCCGGCGGGAGGCGGCGACGGCGCGTTCTTGCGCGCGTGCGCACGCACGGGGAGGCATAGCGTCCAAAGGAAGCGCGGGGCTTAGGTCCTGCGACGCAAAGGCTGGGGGTGATGGGAGCTGTAGTCCAAACGACATCCGGGGAACCAAGGCCGGCATTTAATGCGTCTATGATGTGCGTGACGGAGCGCGCCGCGCGCCTCCCCCCACCTTAGCTCCGCCCCTTTCCGCCGTCAGAGTTCCCTTCGGCGCTGGAAGGCCCGCCATGGCGTTCGGCGGCGCCGCTGCTGTCCGGCTGCGGCCTCTCCAGCTGCTGCGGCCGCTGGCGTGGAAAGCGGCGGCTCCGAGCGGCGCCCGTGCCGGTCCGTGAGTTACTGCTGCCGCCGCTTCCCATGGGGTGGTGCAGAGAGGGGAGGTGGGGAGGTCACCTTCCCCTCAGGCAGGCGGGTTGTGGGGGTCAACATCCATGGGGGGGGGTCACTGCCCCACAGGTGGGGGGTCACCTTTCCCTCAGGTGCGGGGGCCACTTTCTCAAGTGGAGGGGTCACCTTCCTTCAAGGTTCAATGACTGTCAGATGGGGGGGGGGTCGCTTCTCCACAGGTAAGGGGGTCACTACCCCAGGTGGGGAGATTACATTCCCCTGAAGTAGGGGGAGTCACCTTCCCCTCAGGTGCGGGGGCCACTTTCTCAAATGGAGGGGTCACCTTCCTTCAAGGTTCAGTGACTATCAGATTGGGGGGGGGGGTCAGCATCCCTTCAGATGGGGGGGTCACTTCTCCACAGGTGAGGGGGGTCACTACCTCAGGTGGGGGGATTACATTCCCCTAAAGTAGGGAGGTTTGGGGGCCACTTTCTCAAATGGAGGGGTCACCTTCCTTCAAGGTTCAATGACTATCAGATTGGGGGGGGTCAGCATCCCTTCAGATGGGGGGGTCACTTCTCCACAGGTGAGGGGGGTCACTACCTCAGGTGGGGGGATTACATTCCCCTAAAGTAGGGAGGTTTGGGGGCCACTTTCTCAAATGGAGGGGTCACCTTCCTTCAAGGTTCAATGACTATCAGATTGGGGGGGGTCAGCATCCCTTCAGATGGGGGGGTCACTTCTCCACAGGTGAGGGGGGTCACTACCTCAGGTGGGGGGATTACATTCCCCTAACGTGGGAGTCTCCTTCCCCTCAGGTTTGGGGGCCACTTTCTCAAATGGAGGGGTCACCTTCCTTCAAGGTTCAGTGACTATCAGATTGGGGGGGGGTCAGCATCCCTTCAGATGGGGGGGTCACTTCTCCACAGGTGAGGGGGGTCACTACCTCAGGTGGGGGAATTACATTCCCCTAAAGTAGGGAGGTTTGGGGGCCACTTTCTCAAATGGAGGGGTCACCTTCCTTCAAGGTTCAATGACTATCAGATGGGGGGTCACCTTAGGTGGGGAGTCACCTTCCTCTCAGGTGGGGGTTACCATGCTCTAAGGTGGGCAGGTCAGTGACTACCAGGTGGGGGGGGTGAGCATCTCCTCACACAAGGGGTTCACTTCTGTACAGGTGGGGGTCACATTCCCCTGAAGTAGGGGGAGTCACCTTCCTCTCAGGTGGGGGTTACCATGCTCTAAGGTAGACAGGTCAATGACTACCAGGTGGGGGGGTCAGCATTTCCTCACACAGGGTTCACTTCTCCACAGGTGAGGGTTCAGCATCTCTTCAGATGGGGGGGTCACCTCAGGTGAGGAGGCACATTCCCCTCAGGTAGGGGGAGTCACCTTCCTCTCAGGTAGGGGTTACCATGCTCTAAGGTGGGCAGGTCAGTGACGACCAGGTGGACGGTGAGCATCCCCTTCACACAGGGGGTTCACTTCTCCACAGGTGGGGGGGTCACATTCCCCTGAAGTAGGGGACCTTCTGCTCAGGTGGAGGTCACCATGCTCTAAGTTGGGAGGTCAACATCTCACTTCTCCACAGGTGGGGGCAACCTCAAGTTGGGGGGGTCACTTTTCCCTCAGGTGTGGGGGTCCCCTTCCTGTTCACCTGGGGGTCTATTGAGCGGGGAGGAAATTGAGGCTGCGCTGGACCTACGGGTGCCACCAAACACCTGTTTTCTGTGTTTGTAAGAACTTGGTTGCTTGGTGAGGTAGCGCCTACCACTTTGGAACTCCCTGCCTATTGATCCCAAGTAGACATCTTCACTGCACTCTTTTGGCACCTGCTTAAAAAGACATTCCTGTTTAGGGGAAGCCTACCTAGGTGCTTAGAGGATTGAGATGGTTTCTAACCTGTTTCAGTGTTTTAATTTTTTGTACATTTCAAGGTTCTCGGTTTTAGCGTCTCTGCTTTGAGGGTTGTTGTTGTTTTACCATCAAGTGGTGTATGAAATAGAAGAAATGGAAAGAGCAGCCTGCTGGATCAGGCCATTGGTCCTTCTTGTCCAGCATCCTGTTCTCCCAGGGGCTGACCAGGTACCTGTGGGGAACCAGCAAGCAGGAACTGAGCACCAGAGCAAAATCCCACACTCATGGTTTCCAGCAACTGGAATTTGGAAACATTCACTGCCTCCATGTGCTGGGGGCAAAGCCATTAATAGCCCTCTCCTCCTCCATTAATTTGTCTAATCCATTCTGGTTGATGTCCACCTCTTGCCTCCTGTGGGAGCGAGTTCCGCAGTTTGACTATATGCTGCATGAAGAAGAGCTTCCTTTTACCTGTCACTCCATAGCTCAGTTGATATGGGACAGCTGCATGGTGCTGATTACACCAAGATTGCAGGTTCGATCCCCATATGGGATAACTGCATATTCCTGCCATTACAGGGGGTTGAACTTGATACAGTGGTACTTCACAAGACGAATGCCTCTGAAGACGAAAAACTCGCAAGACGAAAGAGTTTTTCGTTTTTTGAGTTGCTTCATGAGACGAATTTCCCTATGGGCTTGCTTCGCAAGACGGAAACGTCTTGCAAGCTTGTTTCCTCTTTCTTAAAACCGTTACAGTAATACAGGGTGCATTGCTTGAAGAGGTGCAGTTGCGACTTGACTTCGGGGAACAACTCATAGCACGCGGTGTGGTAGCCTTTTTTGAGGTTTTTGAAGATTTTTTTGAAAAAATTGAAACCGTGCTTCACAAGACGAAAAAACTCGCAGGACGAAAAAACTCGCAGAATGAATTAATTTCGTCTTGCGAGGCACCACTGTAATCCTCAGGATCCCTTCCAACTCTACAATTCTATGAATCTTCCAACGGTGGCTGCAGCCCTTTTGCATGCTGGCTTTGGGAGACAGCTCCATGAACACACAGTGCCTTTATCACTGAGTAAAAGAGAGTGGGATAGGGCTGTGGCTTGGTTTTTCATTGTTTTCTAGTTTTCTTTTTGTGCTGTGAATTTAGTGGGGCTTCATTCCTGAATGCCTGTGACCAGAGGGCCCCGGGTCCCAGGTTAGAATTCCCTGTTCAGTCGCACTGAGGATGACGGTGGCTTTAAAAAGAGAGAGAGAAAAAACCAAAGCCAGCTCCTGCCAGCACAATATCTGGGCTATTCATGTCTTCTCAATTTTCTCTGTGGCTTCTGTCATCTTCATCACCATTGTCACTTTTAATTTGCATACCGCCGTTCTGTGTTGCTATACACAAGGCAGCTTACAAGCTGAAGAGGCAACAAAATATGCAAGGAAGGTCACACACCTTACAACGATCCAATACAAATAAGTCATAATTTTAAAATGACTTAAACATGTAAAATAAAGAATATTCAGTAATCCATCAGCCTGTAATACACAATAAAATTAAGCTCTCAAAATATCAGCCAATAATGATTAAAGAGAAATTTACTCTCAACAGTTACCATAAAGCATTACTAAATTATAATCAATAAAAATAACAAGTCATAAAATACCATGATACATTAAACTATGTAAAAAAGATTGACTTGAACAACAAGGTCACATAACTTTTGAAATTATTAAAGGAATCCCCCCCCCGACTCCTTCCTTCCTTCCTTCCTTCCTTCCTTCCTTCCTTCCTTCCTTCCTTCCTCTCTCTCTCTCTCTCTCTCTCTCTCTCTCTCTCTCTCACACACACACACACACACACACACACACACAGCCTTCACAGTCACTTCTGCTATTCTTAAAGCTGTGGCCTGGGAGAGGCTTTTCTAGGGTACCTTCATGCCAAACCTCCACATCCCCACCCTTATTGATTAGATCTTCTGGTCATTCCACCCCTCGCCCCCTAGCTGCCACTGCGCTTTATGCAGAATGTTGTGCTCTTTCTGCATAAAGGGCAGGGATTTGTGCTTCTGGATCTCTTTGCTGTAGCTCTCATTTTGAATGGCAGGTGGTGACTGAGGATGGAACCGGCTGTGATTCTAGACTACATGCAGGGCTGCTGGAAACACACCCATGTTGGGGTTGTTTCTGCAGATTTTCCCGTGTTATGTGAGCTTGCTGTGTGTTCCCCTACACTTGCTCCACATCATTGATTGTCACAGAGGTCAGAAAAAATGCAGGCAAGTGACACTACTAGATCTGGCAAACGTATTAGATTGTGAAGGGGGAGAACATTGACATTTTCAGTGGCAACCCCACCAGTTTTGCCGTGAGGTGAGTGTGCTGCCGAACACAGCTGTACACTTACTTCCTTAACTGTGAATTCAAAGCTTCCGTCAATGCAGGCCTAAATGAATTCAGCTTTTTGTTCTACAGCCCTGTACTGTTCCTGCTCTGAACAATCTATTCTTTGTAAGCTGCTATTTCCCCCTGTAGCCTTGGGCTTGACTTGCATTTCTTCCTCTAGCTTCGGACACGCCAAAAGACTTGCTGCCTGGGCCTTACCCCAAAACTCCGGAGGAACGGGCAGCTGCGGCAAAAAAGTACAACATGAGACTGGAGGACTATGAACCTTATCCAGATGATGGCATGGGGTGAGGTATACTTGACTCAAAGATTGGGTGATGTGGGGAGCTGGGATTGTGAAAAGCATATGCCTCTCCTGGTGTTGTTTGCAGACACTTGGGTAAAATAAACATAATATTCATGCTTCTTGGCTCTTCTCTGCCTACCCCACCCACAGCAATAATAGATTGTTTTCATGAAGTTCAGACAATGGGGATCCAACCACACAATCCTGGGAAGCCCTTGGACTTTGCAAGGCCAGCCAAAAAGGAAGGGGCAATTTTAAGCACATATTCAGGTCAATACTGTCTCAGCATGAGCCACATTAAGATATTTGTTCATCTTCACATCAACTCAGTGACTTGGGTTATTAGTCCGGTTTTTACCAAGGAGTAATGAAAACTAGGGAAATGAACCTGCATTAGCAACATGAGGTCAGGGCAGTGCCTCAGGATTTTAAAATAGGGAAAAATCCTACCCTATCCAAACCCACTTGAGAATGTTAAAAGGTAAAGGGACCCCTGACAATTAAGTCCAGGCGCAAACAACTCTGGGGTTGTGGCCCTCGTCTCACTTTAAAGGCTGAGGGAGCCGGCGTTTGTCTGCTTCCGCAGACAGTGTTTCCAGGTCATGTGGCCAGCATGACTAAGCCGCTTCTGGCGAAACCAGAGCAGCACATGAAAATGCCGTTTACCTTCCCGCCGGAGAGGTACCTATTTATCTACTTGCACTGTGTGCTTTTGAACTGCTAGGTTGGCAGGAGCTGGGACCAAGCAACAGGAGCTCACCCCGTCGCAGGGATTCGAACCACCAACCTTTCGATCGGCAAGCCCAAGCGGCACAGTGGTTTAACCCACAGCGCCACCCACATCCCTGTGTTGAAAATGTTAGTAGTGTGGGTGGCGCAGTGGGTTAAACGACAGAGCCTAAGACTTGCCGATCAGAAGGTCGGCGGTTCGAATTCCCGCCACGGGGTGAGCTCCCGTTGCTCGGTCCCTCTTCTGCCAACCTAGCAGTTCGAAAGCATATCAGAGTGCAAGTAGATAAATAGGTACTGCTCCGGCGGGAAAATAAATGGCATTTCCGTGCGCTGCTCTGGTTCGCCAGACGCAGCTTAGTCATGCTGGCTACATGACCCGGAAGCTGTACGCCGTCTCCCTCGGCCAATAAAGCGAGATGAGCGCCGCAACCCCAGAGTCGGTCACAACTGGACCTAATGGTCAGGGGTCCCTTTACCTTAAACTACTCCTTTAGAATTACAGTCTACACTGTGGGGAATACATAACTGATAGGGGAGCTTAGATTTGAAGTGAAGGCAGGAATCCAAATGCAACAGGGGTTCTCAACTGGTTTGGGCCAATGAATATATTGGATAGTTCTGAGCAAATCCTGGGGTGCCAGTTGCAAAATGGTTGCTCTCGGGGTGCGGGTGACAGAACACCAAATGTTTGCCATATCTAGAAAGAGACAGGAATGCAAAATGACGTGGGCATCCCCTTTCCATCAACAGAAAAAAGGTACCTACGTCAACCACTTCTGCATTCACTCACAGAGAGCAGTTCTTTGCACGCCTTCTGTGTTCAGAACGGAAGGGAGGGTTGATGTCCAATCATGGCATCCAATGAAATGTGGGCATGTTTAAGGGGACCTGTTCAGTGTAAGAGATGCTGAGCCAATACACACAAGCACTGAGCAGGAAGGGCAAATAGGCCCTCATGCATTGCTGATTTGGAGGGCAATATTTACAGAGACCTTTTTAACAGACTCCATAGATACCCAGGGGGTCAGGTTGGTGACTGCTGAAATACAACAACATTAAGTCTAAAGTTTTTAAATGTAAGTAAACAATTCCATGTTAATGTTGTCCTTCTGTAGTATGAAGCTCTTCAAGACTCATAATTGAGAAACATTGGCCTAATTCATGGAGGATCCTCTCCCTTAGCTCACGTTTGTAATAATATTAAAGTGGCAGTAGCTGCCACTATGACATAAACTTCAGTCTACCTCCCTCTCTCTCCCCTCCTTCCTGATTGGAATTTGGCTCTTTTCGAACCCTGTGATATATATATTTTAATTAAATACACAGCTCCGAATGGGTTTTGTTTCCATGACTTAGTGGTATATCACACTATATCCCGCAGAACCTGTAAACTAGGAAAACTGGGAAATGGTAAAACACAGGCAAATTGCTTTTTACAGGATGAAATGGTTGAGTATTTTTTAATGAATAAACATAGAGTACTCAGAGCTTCATAGCTTTACCTGCTTTCTCTTCTGCTCTTGTATTATTGTTCTTGTAAGCATTTTTCTGTTTGTCTAGTGCAATGGATTTATGGTGACTTCCTTATATACTTTTCATAGTTATGGTGACTATCCCAAGCTTCCTGACCGATCACAGCATGAGAGAGATCCTTATTATCAGTGGGACCATCCTGAGTTAAGGCGTAACTACGGCGAGACCGTAAGGATGATAGTTTTTTGTGTTCCATTTCTGTGATTTCAGTTTGCAGTCCATATTTATCTGGGTTAGGGAGAGTATCACCGAGTTGAGACTTTTTACTGAATCACATTCTGATGCTTCCAAGCTCAAAAGATCTTCCTGTTTTTGAATTTACTTAGTGTACACACATTGACACTTTAGAATCCAAGTTTTGAGTATGAAAATGATAATTGTATGTGTTTTAAAAATAGATTCTGACCTTGCAGATATTTTGCTTTCTGATTGCAGTGTATGAAGTCACTCAGTGTCATCAATACTTGCGGTGCTTTGCAATGTAACACAAACTGAGCAGGTCCTTTTCCTAAGAACTTAGTCTAAACATGGATAGGGAGGGAGGGGACGGGAAGCTTCTGGTATTAAGGGCTAAGCAGAAGCAAATGAAGCTATAGGCACATAGGATGTGTTTTCTCCTGGAAACACAGATTTAACAAGGGAGGGCAAATATTAGAGAGAGATCTTTATCAGTGGCTTGAAGACTAATAAGAGAAGGTGCATGCATTCAGGGGGATGATGTCACCTAGACATCATCCAGACTTCCTGCAACCCTAGATGACCCTTGGTTCCCTTCCAGCTCTATGATTCTATGACGTAAACAGCATCAAGGCTGAATGGATGGCTCTGTTTCAGGGAGCAGGAGGTCTCTAAGCAGATCAGGGCAACAGAGTTGGAGGAGTGAAGATCACAGGCGAGAGTACCGTACTTTCCGGCGTATAAGACGACTGGGCGTATAAGATGACCCCCAACTTTTCCAGTTAAAATATAGAGTTTGGGATATACTCGCCATAAAAGACTACAGTGGTGCCCCGCAAGACGAACGCCTCGCAAGACAAAAAACTCACAAGACGAAAGGTTTTTTCGTTTTCGAGTTGCTTCGCAAGACGAATTTCCCTATAGGCTTGCTTCGCAAAACGAAGCTTGCCCCCGCACCCCGGACCTCTTTTGAAGCAAGGGGCGGTGGGGAGAAGATCGCTTCTCCCCGTTGCCAGCCCCGCAATCTCCAGGGACAGAGGGAAAGGCGTGCGCGCGCCTTCCCCTCTGTCCCCGGACCCCTTTTGAACCAAGGGGCGGCAACGGGGAGAAGCGATTCTCCCCGCTGCCCCTTCCCTTTAAAACAGGTCCGGGGACAGAGGGGAAGGCGCGCGGCACTTCCCCTCTGTCCCCGGACGGTCTCCATAGGAACGCATTGATTGATTTTCAATGCATTCCTATGGGAAACTGTGCTTCGCAAGACGAAAAACTCGCAAGAAGAAAAAACTTGTGGAACGAATTAATTTCATCTTGCGAGGCACCACTGTACTCCTCTTCCAACGCACACCATTTAAAAAAAAAAAAAAAAAAACCAGTCTCCAGTCCGGCTCGGAAATCCACTCCACTCCCCAGTGGCCGGGGCTTCTGGGGCCAATTTTCAAGCGTATTTCTGCTTCATCTAGAGATCTTGGTGTCCTCTGATTTAATTTGTTGTCTTTTTATCCTTTGGTGGGGAGTTGCTGCCGGAGCCGCTGCTGTAGCCGGCGTATAAAACGGCCCCCGAATTTTGAGAAGATTTTCTTGGGTTAAAAAGTAGTCTTATATGCCAGAAAACACAGTATATTAAGATACAAAATAGGAAATTTCATCATAGGATGATATCTCATCACAGCAGAGTCCCTTATTTGCAGAAGAAATCAGTTTTTTGTTGTTGTTTTTTGTGGGGGAAGCAAAACAAGTCTGGAAGGGGACCATGCGAAGAAACTGGGTGATCCCCCCCCCCTCCTGGTTTTTTACTGGGTCTTCACAACTAACTTTGTTTGCTCGTCACATCAGTTCAAGGGGAAGATTTATTCCTGCGATGTGAACTAGTTCATGTCTAAGCTCCCCCATAGACAACCCCTGGTTCATAGTATTAGCAGTAAACTGTGTGAAGCCCTCTCTCATCTCCATAATAACCCCAAGATAACTCGCAGGTGGTGTTGGCCATATATAACCACACCTCCCCTTTGTTTTGACCAGCTGCATTGGCATTTTGATATGTTCATCCGGAACCGGGTTGACACATCTCCCACTCTCGTGCCCCGGAACACAATGTTTAAGTACCTCTTCGGCTTCATTGGCTTCATGGTCTCCATGTTTGTTCTTGGCGAGATATTTCCATCCTACCAGCCTGTGGTGAGTTACAAGTCAGCCTTTTTGAATATCTGGCTGTGAGAGCCCTCTAAAGTTCATACCTAGACTCCAGTGCCCCATATCATCTGGGGGGGGGCACTTTCTGTCTTTTGTTAAAATATTTGGGGAACCTCAGGCTAGGGAGTCATCTGTGCTCCTCAGGACTCTCCCTAAGCCATGCCCCTCTCTCCAAGCCACACTTTCTGTTGCCCAGCTGGAATGTGTCATTGAACTGTGGTCGTGCCTCTGGTTTGCCTACAAAGAAGAGGGGTGGGGTGTAAACCTTGTGAGTTATTATTATTATTATTTATTAAGTTTGTATATCGCCCTATACCCACAGGTGTATTCCAGCATGTGGCTTTAATGTAATCTGCTGTAGCAAAGTCAGAGTTGCAGCCCTGGATGGATCCCCAATAATAATAATAATAATAATAATAATAATAATAATAATAATAATAATTTATTTGTACCCTGCCCATCTGGCTGGGTTTCCCCAGCCACTCTGGGCGGCTTCCGCAGAGACCAAAAATACACTAAAATATCACACATTAAAAACTTCTCTGAAAAGGGCTGCCTTAAGATGTCTTCTGAATATCAGGTAGTTGTTTATCACTTTGACATCTGATGGGAGGGCGTTCCACAGGGCGGGCGCCACTACCGAGAAGGCCCTCTGCCTGGTTCCCTGTACCTTTGCTTCTCGCAGTGAGGGAACCGCCAGAAGGCCCTCGGCGCTGGACCTCAGCGTCTGGGCAGAACAATGGGGGTGGAGACGCTCCTTCAGGTATACTGGGCCGAGGCCGTTCAGGGCTTTAAAGGTCGACACCAACACGTTGAATTGTGCTCGGAAACGTGCTGGGAGCCAATGTAGGTCTTTCAAGACCGGTGTTACGTGGTCTTGGCGGCCGCCCCCAGTCACCACTCTAGCTGCCGCATTCTGGATTAGTTGTAGTTTCCGGGTCACCTTCAAAGGTAGGCCCATAAAGAAATGGTGGCCCTGAAAACAAACTATCCTTGAACTTGGTCTACTGGATGGGGTTCTTACTGCTCACAATAGATTGTTTGGCAGGTGATAATCATCTGTCTTAAGTGAGAAATGCCACATGCAGGTGGCCTTGTGAGCAAACGAAAAGTGGGGGACATGGCATGTGGGTTGGCAGGTATTTTGTTGCTTTGAAAGGGCTCACTTGGGCCTCTTGGTTCTGTACTCTATAAATATGTAGTGTGATGAGTTAATTCTCGCTGTCTCCTGTTCTCTGCAGGGCCCAAAGCAATTTCCCTACGGCGACCTGCATGTGGCACGAGGTGGGGATCCCAGCGAAACACCTGTGGTGAAGCACTATGAGATATAAGGATGGCTGGAACTGCAACTCCTCTTTTATCCTCTCTGATCAGGATTATCTATAAAACAAACTGTACACCACTCTTCTCAAGATCCTGGTGTGGTTGTTGTTGTTGTTTTTTTGGGGGGGGAGAACAGGACGGGAGGGCACAACCATGAAAGCCTCTACTTAGTTATTTCTGATTTGTATGAGTATGTTGTACAGTGGGCCATGTGGATTTAGCATAAAGGTAAAGGGACCCCTGACCATTAGGTCCAGTCGTGACCGACTCTGGGGTTGCGGCGCTCATCTCGCTTTATTGGCCGAGGGAGCCAGCATGTGGTCATGTGGCCAGCATGACTAAGCCACTTCTGTCGAACCAGAGCAGCGCACGGAAACGCCGCTGACCTTACCGCCTGAGCGGTACCTATTTATCTACTTGCACTTTGACGTCCTTTCGAACTGCTAGGTTGGCAGCAGCAGCAACTGAGCAATGGGAGCTCACCCCGTCGTGGGGATTTGAACCACCGACCTTCTGATCGGCAAGTCCTAAGCTCAGTGGTTTAACCCACAACGCCACCCGCGTCGCTCTAAAACCTAAAGAGAGTTCTTTTATGCGTAACCTTGTTTCCTTCAGAACCTTTTGCGTCATGTGAGAATCGGCACACAAAGTAAGATCAATACAGCATGACTCAGAAATATTGTAAAGTAAAAACAAATGAGCACCAATATTCTGACAAACATCCAGGTTATTCAGTAAGTAGCACTGGACCAGCATATTTTTGAATGAGGGGCAAACAGTCAGCAAAAGAAAATAAGACAACCTCACCTACTGTGTGGTTGGCTTGTCAGGCTAAGGCCTGGGTTCAAGTGCCCATTCCGACATAAAATTAACTCTTGCCAGTCACAGCCTGAGCAATGTGTCTGGGTTTTGTGAAAGATGAGAAGGAGGACAGTTATATATGCAGCTTTGAGCAGTGAGATATAAATGTGATAATAGATAAAATAATCTGTCTTCTATTTAAAAATCCATTGATCCACAGTAAAGAAACATTTATCATTATTATTATTTATTAAATTTGTATATTGCCCTATAACATTGGGCCTCAGGGCGGTTCACTAGATCAAATCAGAATATAAAACCACTAAATACATAATCAAAAACAACCCAGTAACCTCCCCTCCACCACCACTTGTACAGCGCCAAACTGCAATGACGGAAAATCAAAAAAGGAGACTTCAAAAAGAAAGCTTTTCCTTGCCCTTCATCAAAACCTAGCTATCAACTCACAAGGAATTGTCACAGAAATCTATAGATCACAAGTTGCTACCAAAAAATATCCCCTCAGGCCTGAAACAAGCAGAACCAAATGAGAAATCTCACCATGTGTAAGAAATTTTTTAAAAAGTCAGCACCAGTAATAAAAACAAACAAACAAACAAACAAACAGGGTATTGAAGAATAAATGAAGGAGTAGAGGAGGTACAGACAAGCCTTCAGCAAAGTTAACAGTGGATAAACCCTTGGAATGAGTGTGAGAATAGGGGCATTGCATAAATAAAATACCTCTTTTTTATCACAGAGGCTATACAATGCAATACAATTGAGTGAAGGGAAATTCTAATTTTGTTTCTCTGGGTTACTTGACACCAAGCCAAAGAAAATGATCCTTTGCATAGTGCTATGTGTTCAGTCCGAGTGCATTTTAAAGATCCCTTTATAAAGATGTCTCGCCCCAGCGGCATGAGCAGGTCAGTTCAACAACAAAGCTTGCTGTAATAACGAAACAGCATCCTACCAACATTGCTGCAGTGCTGCTTAACAACAACCCGGCGATGTAGTCCGATCCTTGAGCACTTGGACTAAATTTAGCCCCCGGCACATGGAGGGGGTGGGGGGGGGGAGCAGCTGCGAAGCCATGTGAGGGTCAGAGAGAATGCTCCCACTTCCCCCTCCCCACGTAATTATAAGGGGGTGGAGAATACAGGACTATGCCAGAAAAGGCAGTGACTGTTAAGACTGCAGAGGATCAGGCTGCTCAGATACCGATAGCGCTGGGATCTTAACGCTTTCCTGAGAGTAAGCCCCAGTGGATACAATGGGACATACAAAGCATTTGTAGGCTGAGATGCACCGGGAGAGGCGCAGAGGGAATCCGGGTGCAAGAAAGTGACAGAAGGAGCAGAGTGGGAAGGTTGATGGGTGCAACTCTCTTTTGCTTCCCAACCAAATCAAGCAGTCGGTTTACGAAGCCTCGTGCTCCGTTGGCTTGCATGCAGACTGGTTGCACTTTTAAACGTTCACAAACACAAAACCCAGTGTTCCAATGCTAATTTATTTTTCAACCTGGGAATCGCCACGCAGGAGCACCCTGCAACATTTAGTGGCTGGCCCTGTTTGCCTCGTGCTCTGTTTCTGCTCTTCAGAGACGAGAGCTGCCTCTTACGTAGCCAAGGCTGCAACAGTCAGACGCAAGAGAGAGGTAACCAGGGTAACCCCGATGTTTCCAGAAGTGCAAAAAATGGGAGGTGGGAGGGGAAACTGCAAGAAGCACCCAGAACAGCCTGATGAATATGCTAGGGGGGCAGGGGGTATGAAAGTCAGTTGGGAATGGAATAGAGTAGCTTGGGGAGAAAAATAAATGAAGAGATGCATAGATTTAAAGTTGTCGTTTAGTCGTGTCCGACTCTTCGTAACCCCATGGACCAGAGCACGCCAGGCACTCCGTCTTCCACTGCCTCCCACAGTTTGGTCAAACTCATGCTGGTAGCTTCGAGAACACTGTCCAGCCATCTCACCCACTGTCGTCCCCTTCTCCTTGTGCCCTCCATCTTTTCCAACATCAGGGTCTTTTCCAGGGAGTCTTCTCATGAGGTGACCAACATATTGGAGTCTCAGCTTCAGGATCTGTCCTTCTAGTGAGCACTCGGGGCTGATTTCCTTCAGAGTGGATAGGTGTGATCTTCTTGCAGTCCACGGGACTCTCAAGAGTCTCCAGATATAAAGTAAGGTAAAGGTAAAGGGACCCCTGACCATGAGGTCCAGTCGTGGCCGACCCTGGGGTTGCGGCACTCATCTCGCTTTATTGGCCGAGGGAGCCGGCGTACAGCTTCCGGGTCATATGGCCAGCATGACTAAGCCGCTTCTGGCGAACCAGAGCAGCGCATGGAAACGCCGTTTACCTTCCCACCGGAGTGGTACCTATTTATCTACTTGCACTTTGACGTGCTTTTGAACTGCTAGGTTGGCAGGAGCAGGGACTGAGCAACGGGAGCTCACCCTGTTGCGGGGATTCGAACCGCCAACCTTCTGATCGGCAAGCCCTAGGCTCAGTGGTTTAACCCACAGTGCCACCCGCATCCCTTGAAGCCATTTAGATTGCACTAAAAAACCCAAAGTACAGGCAACCTATTCGTCACCACCCGGTATGGCAGTAGGAAAAAATACTGCAGTTCCTGCACTGCTAATAGCAATCTGAGGACAGCTGTCTTTGGGATATTGGGAGTGCATGCTTTTCACATTCACACACACAAGCCACTCCCTCATCCTGTCAGGTGTCGCTCCCTGGAAATATGCTCTTTTGAGCTGGGATCCACTCTTCTGCCAAGGGGCAGGGCAGCTTCCGTCAAACTCTGCCCTTGTGCACTGTGGCTAAGCCACCAGGAGCTGCGCTACTGTTAGGAAAAGAAGCAGCAGCGAAGCCCTGACGCCCCAACTTTCTCCAGCTCGGTAGTGCTGGAATTTGGAGAAACAAGACAGCTACACCTTCCCAGTCTTGGTGGTGCTGCCTGGAAAAGAAAATGGGGGTGGGAAATGCAACCACAAAGCTTGTTTAGGACCAGCTAAGCTGCTGAGAACTTAAAACCGAGGGCTGCTGTGATGTGAGTGAAACAACAATTGCAGTATCTCAATTTAGGTGAGTGCCGCAGCCACTGCGATAGTTTTATCCTGCTCCCAGACCCTCCAAGTGTCCCTGTTTTCCAGGGACAGTCCCAGATTTACAGAAGCCATCCCTGTTTCTGATTTGATCCCAGAATGTCCTGTTTTTCCTTAAAGGTAACGGCAAAGGGACCCCTGACCATTAGGTCCAGTCGTGACCGACTCTGGGGTTGCGGCGCTCATCTCGCTTTACTGGCCGAGGGAGCTGGCGTACAGCTTTTGTGGCCAGCATGACTGAGCCGCTTCTGGCGAACCAGAGCAGCACACGGAAACGCCATTTACCTTCCCTCCGGAGCAGTATCTATTTATCTACTTGCACTTTGATGTGCTTTCAAACTGCTAGGTTGACAGGAGCAGGGATCGAGCAACGGGAGCTCACCTCGTCACGGGGATGGTAGCCCTGTATAGGGAAGTTTTAAAACGTTTAATGGTGTATTATGTTTTTATAGATGTCAGGAGCTGCCCAGAGTGGCTGCAACAACCCAATCAGATGGGTAGGGAATAATAATAATAAGAATGGAATAGAATTTCTCTATTTTCATAGGAGAAATGTTGGAGGGTATCTTAGAATCGTAGAGCTGGAAGGGACCATGATGGGTCATCAAGTCCAACCCCCAGCAGTGCAGGAATCTTTCACCCAACAGTGGGTTTCAAACCCACAACCCTGAGATTAAGAGTCTCATGCCCTGTCAACTGAGCTATTGCAGCTTATGACAAGAGAAGGTGCCAACTAACACAAGGGGTTGACTCTGCGCCAGCTACTTTGGGTAGTCCCAGCATGCCTTGCTTGCAAAGCCTTCTATTTTAAGAGCACTCAGCCTTGCTCCTATATCCAAGTGGGGGCAACTTTGAGCGTGCCCTGTTTGCTGCGCTGGGCCATTCCCATGCAGCCAAACACACACACACACACACACACACATCTCCACACAGAGCCAGCTGTGTGTGAGAGCATGTCACTTCCCTTCTAGAGGGCAAAATGCCTCGAGGAGAACATGGCGCCCGAAGCCTCGATTGCTGTGGGTACATTTGATGGAGGCAGAGGGGGCTCGATTGTTTAGCGGGATGGGGTTTGTAAAGGCACTTGCTTTGAGTATAATACTTGCACTAACTTCTATTGAGGGAACAGTGTGAGTCCCCGCAAAGTCCTTTCTCCAAGTGTCTTTGAAGCCAAGAACCCATTGAAAGGAAGAAAGCCCTGAAGAGGGGATTAGTTTGTTCAGCAGCTGTGAATTTCAGTGGGAGGTTGATGAACTCCAAAGTCTTTGTTTAATTTCTTCCCTCTTGTAAATGGCCCTGCTGGAGGGAAGAGACCCACAGGACTAAAACAAGGAAGAATCCGAGCAGCGGGGCGCTGTGTACCCGCCACAAGGACTTTTCCCAAACACTTTCGGGAAAAGGTGTTGTTGAAGAGAGCCAGTGGGGATTAGCATGTGAAATGGACTTTCCATTGACTCCGCCGTGGGGAGGGAGAAAGGCAGTTGGGTGTCTTGGTTATTGGACTTTTGTTCCCTCGCGTCACCCTCCTCTCGAGGCCCGCTAAAGAGGTTTTGATTGGGAGGCAGCTGGGTCTGTGTTGTCTCGCTCGAGATGTGGCCACCTGGGAAGCCCAATGTAAATATTTCTCCTCTCAGGAATGCACCTTCATTAAGGAGAAATGAATATGGGGAAGCATCCAATATGCGAGGACAATGGCCCGCTGCCTCGGCCGCTGGGAAGCCTGTTGCTCCGGCCGACCCCGGGCTGGCCCTGCACTGCTGTGAGGGGTCAACGCTCTCTGCAGCTGTGTTGCACCGGCATATGTGGCACAGAAAGGAGCCTTCGGCCGAGTTCCCAGAGCCCCGTCTGCTTGGGCACCCGCCTGGAGGGAAACCGTCCTCCGCTTCGCCAACAGGTGTCACTCTGCTGAATGGCACGGCTTGGAAGGCCGCAGCCCCCGAGCGCCAATTGTGTGAGGAAGAATGCCGGCCGTGAAAGAGGGGGGCCCCCGTGGACCAGACCGGGCTGGGCCTTTCTGCTTCCCAACACGGGTGGAAGGGCAGCGTCGCAGAGCTGCTCTCTCAGGTCCCCCCCCATCCTTGTGCCGCCCCCTCCCCGCTTTTGCCTGTCGACTAATTGGCACCGAGACAAGGAAAGGGGAAGAAAATGAGCTTTGCAAGAAGGGGAGGGCGGTGCAGAAAAGCGATCTTTATTTCTCTGGCTCCGTACTCAATGTGCAGCCCCTCTGAGCTTCTCAGGCGTGCTCTTTCTGAGGTGCAAAACGGGGTGGAGAAGGCCATTCTTGGAGAGGAAGCACGCAAGTCTACAAAAAAACAGGCCCAGCCTTGCTTCTTCAGATAATTTGTGAACATTCTCCACAAAAATGAAAGGGCCTGTGCACTTCAAGTTCACCTGTCCTCCCCCTGGAGTTGCTGCTTTACTCCCGCCGCAGTAAATCAAACAGGGGCAAGGGGTGATTCATGGCTTATCTGGGTCTCTCGACTCTTCCAGGCTAAACTCTTCAGTGGCCACAGGTAAAGGTAAAGGGACCCCTGACCATTAGGTCCAGTCATGACCGACTCTGGGGTTGCAGCGCTCATCTCGCTTTATTGGCCGAGGGAGCCGGCGTACAGCTTCCGGGTCATGTGTCCAGCATGACTAAGCCGCTTCTGGCGAACCAGAGCAGCGCACGGAAACGCCGTTTACCTTCCCGCCGGAGCGGTATCTATTTATCTACTTGCACTTTGACGTGCTTTCAAACTGCTGGGTTGGCAGGAGCAGGGACCGAGCAACGGGAGCTCACCCCGTTGCGGGGATTCGAACCGCCAACCTTCTGATCGGCAAGTCCTAGGCTCTGTGGTTTAATCCACAGCACCACCCGCGTCCCTCAGTGGCCATAAGTCACTCCTAAACCTGGTTTGGTATTTTTTATAGCAGAACTCGTAATGCTAATTGCGCAAGACATCGCTCTTAAAATATTGCAGGGCAGGCTCACCCGCAGGAGTAGATCTTGCCAGTTTGCAATTTCCCAGCAGTTCTTTTCTGCTGACCTGCACCTAGCAGATGGATATCTCAGTCTGCAGCAAACACTTAAAATAAAATAAAATGAAAATCTTTGTTTAAAAAGGGCCCTCCTTTGTGTCCAAATGGGAAAGCTGGTTTGCATGGTTCTTGAACTGTGGTTTGCCCGGGGTTTGCATGCCTTTTGTTTCTCCGATGAAAATAGGAGCATGAAAATAGGGACAGAACTACATAAATGGAACAGAAACTTATATAGGTATGCTACTACAGCAGCAAGAATGTTGCTTGCCCCAAAGTGGAAAGAAGCAGAAGTCCCAGTAAAGGGAAGAATGGATACAAAATGGATATGCAGAAATGGCGAAACTTACCGGAAGAATAAGAAATCAAGATAACAAACTTTTTATAAAAATGGTTTATTGAATATTTGCAGATAAATTGTAAACAGATAAAAACATTGGCAGGATTAGTGTAATAACCTTCAGTTTTATAAGAGTATATATATTTCCAGTAGATAAATAAGCGAGCAAGTTAAATGAACTTGGATATGCAGGAGAAATGAAAAAATGAATTTAAGGAACCGCAGAAAGAGGGGGTAGGGAGTCAAATTTTGAAATGTTAAATTGACTGCAGAACTAATGAAATGTATAAAATCGAAAAGTATAAATAAAAACTAAAAAAAGAAAACAGGAGCATCCTATGGACACATATTCGCAGCTACATTGGTCATAGAATCATAGAGTTGGAAGAAACCACAAGGGCCATCGAGTCCAACCCCCTGCCAAGCAGGAAACACCATCAGAGCACTCCTGACATATGGTTGTCAAGCCTCTGCTTAAAGACCTCCAAAGTAGGAGACTCCACCACACTCCTTGGCAGCAAATTCCACTGTCCAACAGCTCTTACTGTCAGGAAGTTCTTCCTAATGTTTAGGTGGAATCTTCTTTCTTGTAGTTTGGATCCATTGCTCCATGTCCGCTTCTCTGGAGCAGCAGAAAACAACCTTTCTCCCTCCTCTATGTGACATCCTTTTATATATTTGAACATGGCTATCATATCACCCCTTAACCTCCTCTTCTCCAGGCTAAACATGCCCAGCTCCATTAGCCGTTCCTCATAAGGCATCGTTTCCAGGCCTTTGACCATTTTGGTTGCCCTCCTCTGGACACGTTCCAGTTTGTCAGTGTCCTTCTTGAACTGTGGTGCCTAGAACTGGACACAGTACTCCAGGTGAGGTCTGACCAGAGCAGAATACAGTGGCACTATTACTTCCCTTGATCTAGATGCTATACTCCTATTGATGCAGCCCAGAATTGCATTGGCTTTTTTAGCTGCCGCGTCACACTGTTTGATCCATCTTTTAGATTTAGGGGAGCTAGTCTCAAACGTTTGTTGGGGGAGTTATTGTCACTGTGTGCCAATTGCAACCTCTCCGCCTAACCTAGCCCCAGAACCAAAATGAAGGCATTTGGCACTTGGCTTCAAAGGAGGACACAGCTCAGTTGGTTAGAGTGTGGTGCTGATAATGCCAAGGTTGTGGCTTTGATACCCATACGGACCACCTGCATATTCCTGCCTTGAAGGGAGTGGAATCCTCATGGTCCCTTCCAACTCTTCAATTCTATGATTCTGTGATAGAGCTGCTGGTCCTCAGGGCTAGATTTAGGTTTGATGAGGCCTTAAGCCAGGGGTCAGCAACCTTTTTCAGCCGTGGGCCGGTCCACTGACCCTCAGACCATGTGGTGGGCCAGACTATATTTTGTGGGGGGGGGTGTGTGTGAACGAATTCCTATGCCCCACAAATAACCCAGAGATGCATTTTAAATAAAAGGACACATTCTACTCATGTTCAAACACACTGACTCCTGGACCGTCCGTGGGCTGAATTGAGAAGGCGATTGGGTCGCATCCGGCCCACGGGCTTTAGGTTGCCTACCCCTGCCTTAAGCTACTGAAGGTAATAGGGCCCTTTATATGTCGCTGTTTTTTTTTGTGTGTGTGTTGAATATATGCTATATGGTAATTTATGGACCTACGGTAATAGGTATCTGAAGCCATTTGCACATGTTGCCATGAAACCAGTCCATGCAGAATGTGGGCACCCTATACAGTGGTACCTCGGGTTACATACACTTCAGGTTACATACGCTTCAGGTTACAGACTCCGCTAACCCAGAAATAGTGCTTCAGGTTAAGAACTTTGCTTCAGGATGAGAACAGAAATTGTGCTCCGGCGGCGCGGCGGCAGCGAGAGGCCCCATTAGCTACAGTGGTGCTTCAGGTTAAGAACAGTTTCAGGTTAAGAACGGACCTCCGGAATGAATTAAGTACTTAGAAATGAGCAAACCAGTGATATTTTAGGGAGCAGGCTGGCAGGCGGGACCCATTACTTACATCAGGCATGTCCAACAGGTAGATCTTGATTTACCGGTAGATCACTTATGTCAGTGGTAGATTACTGGTAGATCACTGGCTCCCCCCAAGGAAGCTCAACTAAAAAAAGCTCAACAACTTTGATCACTGCCAGTCTTTAACTCTGTGAGTAGATCGCAGTCTCTTGGGAGTTGGCCACCCCGACTTACATCACAGGAGCCTACACAGCACAAAACACTGTTGCTGTTTGTAGGTTTTATTTTATTTGTTTTCTATCTTATATTTTGGAAATGTACATCCAGGGTTTTTTTCCTTTAATTTTTCTGGGGCCCCCAAGAGAGTGGGGCCGTAAGCTACAGCTTCTTTAGCTTATACGTAAATCCGGCACTGGTGGTCCTAAAGGAAACCAGGTACTATGGAGAGAACCAGTAAGATATGGTTACAGAAGGGGAAAGAACGAGAAAACGTTCAGACACTTGTCTTTGTTAAATGCTGGCGTACCAGCCTGTCTGTATGCAGAACAGTGGGTTCGTGCACTCAGTTCCACCCAGGGAGAGAAATTCCAGACCGCTTGAAATATTAGGTTGAGGGAGATGCAAAGAGGTTGAGGGAACATTTTTTCATATGTGGTGGGCTTGTAAAAGGGTAAAAGAGTATTGGGGAATGATACATAATGAATTGGAAAAAAAATGTTCAAAAGTACTTTCCCCCCCAAAACCCAGAGTCCTTTCTGTTGGGGATAATTCAGACTGAATTTCCCAAGTGTCAGAAAAGGTTATTTATGTATGGCACTACTGCGGCTCATGTTTTGTTAACACAAAAATGGAAAACGAGTGAGGTCCCAACCAAAGAAGAGTGGCAACTTCAGTTGACAGAATATGCGCAGCTTGCCGATTTAACATGTAGAATAAGAGAACAAGAAGATCATACGTTTAGAGAAGCTTGGAAAATGTTTATTGAATATATGGGAAATATACAGCTGAAAACGCTGGCAGCGTTAAGAGAAATTCAACAGTGTAAATAAGCTTTGATGGATGCAATAATGGAATACTGAATGGTATCGTTTTTGTAAAATATGCAGGGATTTATGATATGCAAAATGAACCATGGAAAGAGAAGATTCTAAATTGTAAAACAGAAAAAATTGTGTGTGTGTGTGTGTGTGCGTGAGAGAGAGAGAGAGAGAGAGAGAGAGAGAGAGAGAGAGAGTGTGGTAGGTAGGTTGTGGGATCAATCACAAGGAGGAGAAATTTTGACTTCCTGCCTAACCTCCCTCAGTACTTATGAAAGACTTTAGTTTTCTTGTAATTCACAGCCAACTGTTCTCTTTGTCCGTATCCTGAGAATGCCCTCATCAATCTTTTTAGGATCACGTTTGTTTGAGATAGAAGTACCCCTCTACTATTGTCCATGTTGGGTTGCTCAACCATTCCTACTGTGTCCTTTTCTTTTAGCAGATCAGGACAATCAGGTGATAGAAGAGAAGAAGAAGAAGAGTTTGGATTTGATATCCCGCCTTTCACTCCCCTTCAGGAGTCTCAAAGCGGCTAACATTCTCCTTTCCCTTCCTCCCCCACAACAAACACTCTGTGAGGTGAGTGGGGCTGAGAGACTTCAGAGAAGTGTGACTGGCCCAAGATCACCCAGCAGCTTCATGTGGAGGAGCGGGGAAGCGAACCCGGTTACCCAGATTACATGACTACCGCTCATAAACTGCAAGATTTTTCGTGGGGGGGGGCAATTAGAATAAGATCTATTATTTGATTATTGATGTAAACCTCCAAAATGTATTTTGTATAGTTAAGTTTTCACCTCTACCTTCAGTACATTTTTATTATTATTTTTATTGCTATGGCCAGTGGCTGATGCAAATACAGTGGTACCTCAGGTTACATACGCTTCAGATTACGGACTCCGCTAACCCAGAAATAGTACCTTGGGTTAAGAACTTTGCTTCAGGATGAGAACAGAAATCGGGTTCCGGTGGCACGGCGGCAGCAGGAGGCCCCATTAGCTAAAGTGGTGCTTCAGGTTAAGAACAGTTTCAGGTTAAGTATGGACCTCCGGAACAAATTAAGTACTTAACCTGAGGTACCACTGTAAAGATGATTCTTCCACTACTTATGAAAGACTTGTGCTAGCCAACTGCCACCGCCAGAGGGAGCCTAGGAGATTTCCTGTGAAACCTTCCCTTTCTGAGGATGATTCCAGATGTTGGCTTAATCGTACAAAGGCTGCTGCAGAAACTTGTAAGATTTTATGCAGAAAGGACAAATTCAGATTACGTGGGGAGGGAATACCAGGCTTGTTTATCCCAGAACAAAATGAGGATTTATACCTGCTTTACTTCCCATTAGTGGCATCCACATCACTTCCTCTCCTTCCCAGTGTCATTCCTGGATGTTCCCCCTATTTTAAGGCAGGGGTTTCCCCTCCAATCCTGGCCATCTTTGACTTTCCAAGGATTGCAAAACACCACTATATAGTGGTACCTCGGGTTACATACGCTTCAGGTTACAGACTCCGCTAACCCAGAAATAGTGCTTCAGGTTAAGAACTTTGCTTCAGGATGAGAACAGAAATCGGGCTCCGGCGGCACAGCAGCAGCAGGAGGCCCCATTAGCTGCTGGTGCTTCAGGTTAAGAACAGTTTCAGGTTAAGAACAGACCTCCGGAACGAATTAAGTACTTAACCCGAGGTACCACTGTAGTAATGTGGAGTCAGGCCGGTGCAAATCCGCATTTTGCCCCACTATGGCAATCCCGCCGGCGGGCATTTTGATACCCACAACATCGTGTCGATGCTGCGAAAAACTCTCATGTGTGAGGAGCACCCAGACTGCAATGTGCACCCATCTGAAAGCACCCTAAGACTACAGAGTCTTCCACGGGATCTTCCAGTGTTTCTTCCCCGTTTTATTACAGACAAAGACCTGGTTCCTGGGAGTCCCGTGGCACTAACAACAGTTAAGAACATGGGGAAGAACAAAGAGCTCCTTTTCTATCCTTTCCTCTTTCTCTTGTAATCATGAAATCCCAAGCGGGGAGCGCGCAGGTTCGAATTATATTTCAAAAGGATGACTAAGGTAAAGGTAAAGGGACCCCTGACCATTAGGTCCAGTCGTGACCGACTCTGGGGTTGCAGCGCTCATCTCGCTTTATTGGCCGAGGGAGCCGGCGTACAGCTTCCGGGTCATGTGGCCAGCATGACTAAGCCGCTTCTGGTAAATCAGCAGCGCATGGAAACACTGTTTACCTTCCTGCTGGAGCGGTCCCTATTTATCTACTTGCACTTTGATGTGCTTTTGAACTGCTAGGTTGGCAGGAGCAGGGACCGAACAACGGGAGCTCACCCTGTCACGGGGATTCGAACCTCCGACCTTCTGATCGGCAAGTCTTAGGTTCTGTGATCAAAAAGATCATTGAGAACATCATCGAGCAAAGGGCAATTCCAGACTGTCGCTATTTTGCAGGTGGGAATTCTAGCTCGTAGCAGCCAGGCCAGGTTGCATAATTATCATGGATTTGGCACTCAACAAATCTTCTTATTTGGGGAATTTTTGCAGTTAGGAAAGTGTTGGCTAAAGTGGTTCACTGGAAAGTGTGAAATAACAATTGTGATGTCCTGTAACACCAACCAGAAACAAATAAGAATGAATGGTTAATAAACCTACAACATTGTGCAGCGGGCTGAAAAAATGGAAATAAATAAATACCACATGGACATCTCAGTGTTTAGCAAGCACTTAGCTTTCAATTTATTTATTATAACCTAGACAGAGGTCTATTGACCAGTAACATGTAGCTAGACTGGCTTTAATACTGAAAATTAACAGCAAAAGCTGAAACGACATAGATAAATTAATGCCTCGGGGATTAATCTCAGCAAGTCACATCCCAAAGTCCCATGAAAAAAAGTTGTGTTGTGTAACCCATGCACAGCAAGGAGGGGAAAAACAAGCAAACCAGTTTTCTATCCAAAGTTACAAAGCTTCATCACTAGGCCTAATGGAGATACACAATCTAGACGGATAAACAGTTATGCATACGTATATCACAGTTAACTGTGCAATAAATAAAACTTCAAAGTGCTTAACTCTCCTATTTACAACATAATTAAATACCTTACTGGTGTTATCCATGCCATCTACTAAGGGGAAGGGTTTTGTAAGTCGTAACATTATGAATAATAACAAAGAGGGTTTTAATAATTTCATCCTGCCCTGGAGTGACTGGGTGGGACATAGGAAAGCACTTTCACCCCCTCCCCTCAAATATAATGTCTAATGTGAGGCTGGGGGCTGAGAAAGCTGCTGTGCCGATGGACTACAAGCTGGTTTTGGACACAGCACCCTGCCTATCCACATAAGCTCAAAGTGTAGGCTGCTCAAATTTGGGTGGTTGTTTTTTTCAACCCAAGAAGCAGCAGTTAGCGCTCAGATCAGGCCTGTGTTTGCTCTGCTTGGTATAGTGTTGTATGGAAGTGAGGGCTGGACCATAAAGAAGGCTGATTGCCAAAGAATTGATGCTTTTGAATTATGGTGCTGGAGGAGACTCTTGAGAGTCCCCTGGACTGCAAGAAGATCAAACCTCTCCATCCTTAAGGAAATCAGCCCTGAGTGCTCACTGGAAGGACAGATCCTGAAGCTGAGGCTCCAATACTTTGGCCACCTCATGAGAAGAGAAGACTCCCTGGAAAAGACCCTGATGTTGGGAAAGATGGAGGGCACAAGGAGAAGGGGACAACAGAGGATGAGGTGGTTGGACAGTGTTCTCGAAGCTACCAGCATGAGTTTGACCAAACTGCGGGAGGCAGTGGAAGACAGGAGTGCCTGGCATGCTCTGGTCCATGGGGTCACGAAGAGTCAGACATGACTAAACAACTAAACAACAACAACAACAATGTTTGGCAGTGCAGACTTGTGGGGAACAACTCTCCTGCGATCAGTTCCTGGGAAGAAGCAGAGGGCTTTCTCCGCAGCATCGCTGGGGGAGATAAAGGGAGGAGAGAGTTGGCGAGGATCTTAACGGGGACAAAGAGAAGGCGCCGAAGAAAGCAAGAATGGATACTCCAGATGGACTGCCGAAAACATGAGAGAAGGAGTCATGGGATCTCGAAATCAGGACGTTTGAGACAGCAGCTGATTAAGAAGGTCAAATGGCACCCTGAAATTTTCCACCCAGAGCCTCTAAAACGCTTATTCACACTGCACTGCACCGTTGAGGGCTGCAGAGATTATTAAAGAGGCAGAGGATTCTCCCCGTGGCACAGAAGGTACGCCAGCCCAGAAGTGCTCAAAGAAAAATCCTTCTAATTCTCCAGATAATAAAACTCCAGATATTAAGTAAGCATTGAAAATAACACTCCTGTGGATTGAGATTTAGTTTATATTCCTGCATCAAAATTTCCTTCTTGCAATATCACATGTTTTCCATGGTGAAGATATGGAATGATCTCCATCGTTCATTTTTTGCTGAGGGCTTTCCAGAGGAGCAAAGGGTTTTTTAAAAAAATTTAGAGCTACACTTTTGCTATCTTCAGTCTAGCACCAGTCATAGTATAAACACCGACAACTGGGAAACACTGGCCTTCGAGTGCTCCAATTGGAGAACAGCCTTTACCAAAGGTGTCATGGGCTTTGAAGACATTCAAACTCAGGACAATAGGGGGAAACATGCTAAGAGGAAGGCACGCTTGGCAAACCTTCACCATGATCAACTCCCACCTGGAAACCTGTGTCCCAACTGTGGAAGGACGTGTGGATCCAGAATTGGCCTCCACAGTCACTTATGGACTCCCTGTTAAGACTGTGTTCACGGAAGACAATCTTACTTGGCTATGAGTGATTGCCAAAGAAGAAGAAGTCATGAAATATCTTATCCCTGCATTGTAATGGATAGGTTTGAGGGAAGCCTTGGAGGGAGGGAGCTGTCAGGTCTTTTTTGTAAATGGGGCTGGGCGAGTCTAGCTGGGGAAATGGCCAGCCCCAAAGAATTTGACACCTAAATAGAACCACAGAATGATGCCCCCACCATCTACATCAGGAACAAAGGGAGATCTACACTGGGCTCTGCTTTCCCTGTGGATCCTGCCGCTCAAGGCAGTCTCCCCATCTTGTCCTATGGGTGGGCCGGTCCTGGCTGAGGAGCCTGCAGACAGCAAGCAAAGGAATTATTAGAATAGCCTTTCCCAAGCTAGTGCTCTCCAGATGTTTTGGAGTACAACTCCCATCATTCGTGACCATGGGCTATGCTGACTGGGTATGATGGGAGTTGTAGTGCAGAATACATGGAGGGCACTAGTTTGGGGAAAGTTGGGCGCTCATGGAATAGCTTTGCTGCTTTTCAGTAGATTTGTTTTTTAAGCACTAGACGTACAAGGCAGCATGCACAGGGAGCATGTGTGCCTAAGATCTGAGAACATAAAAGTTCGCAAAAAGGCATGTTCTCTTTGTCTGTGTCGGTGTCATTTGTCATAAACGAAGCCACTATCCAAAGTGGAATTTGGCTCCCACTACAGCTGCAAAAAGCTACAACGCACTATTGGGAGAAGAACGGCATTTCCCAAGTACAAAAGCCTTGATCACTTGAGTGCCGTGAAAATGTGATATCCTCACCCCAGAAAAACTATACTGAGAGAAGATGTCTTGACCTTACGACTGACCGAGCAATGAATGTAAAATTATCGTGCCAAAAAACATAACAGAACAATCTCTCATCACCTGGTAAGGCCATGAGATTATATTTTATTTTCTTCTGATTCTAAGGAACAGTGTGTCTATTTTTTTTCCCCCTTTTCGGCACATTATAGCAAATTTATGAGTGATGGAAATGTATTTCCATTAGGGAGCACCCAAAACAGAAGCTGTTTCCCTCCTTCCTCACCCAAGCTTGTGTTTGTCTCTCCTTTCACCTTCCACTTCAGAACTGCATTCCTTTCCAACTGAGACTAGTTCCTGGTTCCTATTCCCTCCCTGAATGCGCAGCGTAGCCTGCCACTCCTATTTCCTGTTCCTCCTGGCCCTTCAAGGTTCGTTTCAGCGTTCAGGGATCCCTAACAGTGCCCTTTTCCTGAGGAGCCACTCAAAACTATTGGCTCCCCTGAAATAAAACTCTTTTTAACTCACTTCACTCCTCCCTGATTCAGCTCTCACAATAAAAGGACTAATCAGGTTCTGCAACAGAGGTCAGAGAGAGAGAGAAAGACCCTTACTTTTTATTTTTAAAAAGTGGGTGGGTAGCTGTGCTTTTCTCACACCTGGAGACAGAAGCATGGTCCTGATCCCAGGTATGTACAGTGGTACCTCGGGTTACATACGCTTCAGGTTACATACACTTCAGGTTACAGACTCCGCTAACCCAGAAATAGTACCTCGGGTTAAGAACTTTGCTTCAGGAGGAGAACAGAAATCGTGCTCCGGCGGCGGGCGCGGCAGCAGCAGCAGCAGGAGGAGGCCCCATTAGCTAAAGTGGTGCTTCAGGTTAAGAACAGTTTCAGGTCAAGAACGGACCTCCGGAACGAATTAAGTACTTAACCCGAGGTACCACTGTACTGGAATGTGGAATTCAAAGCTAATAGCAAAGGACACAGAGGGAAGCTATCCTTGAAGACAGCACATAGAGCAACGTGGCTCAAACAGCTTGGAATTTCCTGCCTATGTAAGCAAGCTCTGCAGATGTGGAGTTGCTACCTTGGAATCTCGGGTAAAAAAAAGTCCTAGATTGCGTGGATGTTTCGTAGCTTCTGTTAAGGGTAGGATGGCCTCTGAGGTCGCAGCAAAGGACCATGTGTTTCCTTACTTGGAAAAGAAACCCAATTCTTGAGTCCAACAACAAATCCGCTCCAGTGGTATGCGGTCAGTGGACTAAGCTAGTCCCCTAAATGTTCCCGGTAAATCAGAGTATTATAGTATTATAGCCTGCTGCCTCCTTCCCAAAGCCCAGGAAGCCTTTGCTTGGCTCAGTGAGGGGTATCTGATGCTCCAACGGGTCCAAGAGACATTCCCCCACCTTCCCAAAGCCCACCCAGCTTTGGCAAGGAGGCAGCAAGTTTCAGCATCCTGGCAGAGGACTAAACCAACTTTGCAAAGTCTAGGAAGCTTCTACCCAGCTTAGGGAGGGAGGCATGATGCTCGTGCGTGGAACATCGAAATAATGTATGTGCAATCTCTCTCACACACACACACCCCGGCCCGTCACCCTCACAAACTGGTGCCTCTGGCCCTAGCTGCTCCCCTATGAAGAATTTCACCACACACGACAACAGTCTGTGGGGGCTCCTGGAAACTTCATCTTTGCCAGAATGCCTGCGAGCTCTCTCCCTCTGGGCTTCCCCAGCTACAGTGGTACCTTGGTTCTCGAACTTAATCCATTCCAGGAGTCCGTTTGACTCCTGAAACCATTCAAAAACCAAGGCACAGCTTCTCATTGGTTACAGGAGCTTCCTGCACCCAAGTGGAAGCCGCGCCGGACGTTCAGCTTCCAAAAAACGTTTGCAAACCGGAACACTTCCTTCCGGGTTTGCGGCGTTCGGGAGCCGATTCGTTCGACGACTAAGCCGGGAACCAAGGTACCACTGTACTGGGTCGTTGGTTCTAACTTAAATATTATCCAGAAGTGAAGAAAAATTGGGGGGGGGGAGGTTGGCAGGGGCCTGGTATTAGGGCTGCTTCCTCTTGAGTTTGCGGGAGGCCGCGCTGCCCCCACCACGTTCCCGCTTCTCCTTGCGCACGCAGTAATATTTGGTGACGCGCTTGCGGCACTGCTCGCACCGGACGGCGCAGCACCAGTGGAACTTGCAGTTGCAGCTGGACACCATCTCAGCTCGCCGCTCCTCCACGGCCAGCCCACAGTCCCCGCACAGACGCTGACAGCTGCGCTTCTCCCACTTGCTCAAAGCCTTGCCCCTCTTCAGGCACTCCCGGCCCTCCGTCCCCAGCAAGCCCAGAGTCTTGTTCTCCAGGCAGTAGTCAGGGGAGTCCTCCAGGTGGACCAGCTCCTTCTTGGAGATGGAGCTGAAGGTTTCGGCAATCGCCCCCCGGCTGGCGGCACTGTTGCCTGCCCCTTGGAGCAAGTCAACCTTCAGGCCTTTGTGGTATTTCTCCTTCAGGTAGGTTCCTACTTCTCGAAACTCGGGCAGCTGCAGCCAGCAGGTCTGCGTGGTGCAGCTGCCGGATACTCCGTGGCATTTGCAAGTCCTCTTCATGGTCCCTTTCACTGCCTAGAGAGGAAGGAAAAGACAAGAGGGAATGCCATGCAAGAAGGCCAGGTGGACCGGAAGCCACTCCCTGGCCTGGATTTAGGTTCGATGAGGCCCTAAGCTACTGAAGGTAATGGGGCCCTTTATATGTCCAGCTGCCCTTTGTCCACAACAAATTGTCACTGTTTTTTGTGTTGGATATATGCTATATGGTCATTTCTGGACCTAATAGGTATCTAAAGCCATTTGCACATAACAAAATATGTATTTTATCGAAGCAATTGTTTTTTATCTTATATGTTGGAAATGTACATCCAGTTGTTTTCCTTTAATTTTTTTGGGGGGCCCCAAGAGAGTGGGGCCCTAAGCTATAGCTTGTTTAGCTTATACGTAAATCCGGCACTGGCCACTCCCCACCCCCCAGCCCAGGTTCAGTAAAAAGGTAAGGTAAAGGACCCCTGGATGGTTAAGTTCAGTCAAAGGTGACTGTGGGGTTGCAGCACCCATCTCGCTTTCAGGCCAAGGGAGTCGACGTTTGTCCACAGACAGCTTTTCCAGGCCATGTGGCCAGCAAGACTAAACCACTTCTGGCAAAACAGGACACTGTGACGGAAACCAGAGTGCACGGAAACGCCATTTACCTTCCCGCCAGAGCGGTACCTATTTATCTACTTGCACTGGTGTACTTTTGAACTGCTAGGTTGGCAGGAGCTGGGACAGAGCAACAGGAGCCTACTCCGTCGCACGGAACCAAACCGCCAACCTTCCGATTGGCAAGCCCAAGAGGCTCGGTGGTTTAGACCACAGCGCCACCTGTGTCCTGCGAGTTCAGTATCTAGAACTAGAAGACTTTTTATTGAAATGGATCATAATTTTCTACCTGAAAGGGAGGGGGTACTTTGCAACTGTTTTGGAAAACTGTTCGATTGGTGGTCAGAGTCTTCCTTCCAATTTCGACAGAAATTTATGAATGGCAAACCTGCTGACATTAAAATCTGGAGCCTTCAGGAAACTTGCCAAAGTGTTTCTCTGTATCAAGCCATCCATCTGAATTGGCTGCGCCAGAGGAGGCTACCTCATCAGGAAGAAGGCTAAAGGATACCCATCTCCTGCTTCAAACTTTTTCATTTGCCATAGGTGGAAAATGTGTCGTTACCTTTCTGCCTGCCTCATTGTTATGCAAGTTCATCGCTGCTCTGGCATCCTGCCCTGTCTCAAGTGCGTCCACAAACTGCTTTGAAATGGCCTCCCCAAAGCCCACGTTGTCGCTGCAGCCTCCCCACAGCCATCCTTGTCCTCCTGTTGGAGAGAGAGAGAGAGCTGTCATCAGACATATGGAGTCAAGAGGCAGGCGAGATTCTCTCAGTCCTTTCATCCTCATGGTGAGTGTTACAGCCGCAGCCAGAAAAGAGATGGATTCTCAATAACGAGATTTGTTTTAGGGGCAATAACAAATTCCACAACCCCCAGAGTGGTTTAACAATCAAACCCATTTTGTGGGGAACTCCAGGAATTGTATCTTTCCAAGGGGAAATAGGGGACTCCTCGCAAACTCTCAGCACCCTTAATAAACCACAGTTCCTGGGATTCTTTGGAAAAAGCCGCGACGGTTTCAAGTTGTCTGAGTGAGTGCATTGAATTGCGCAGGAGGTTGAACTAGATCACCTCCAAGGTTCTTCTCCCATCCCTAGGATTCTATGAAAATACACCATTTCTTGCAGAAAACTGAAGCTACAGTCCTATATAACCTGGTGGGAGTAATTTCCACTGGATTCAGAAGGACTGACTTCTGAATGGACATGCGTAGGATTGCACTCACTGCCATAGCACTGATAGGGGAGAATCAATTCTGCACAGTTTTCTAGCTCAGTTGGTTAGAGCATGGTGCTGATAACAGCAAGGTCACAGGTTTGATCCCCATATGGGAAAGCTACCTATAAACTACAGGATCCTCAGGGACCCTTCCAACTCTGATCTATGATTCTAATAAAGTGAGGACGTAGAGAAGGGCAAGAAATATTATGTTTGGATTGGCAGTTTTGTTTCTCTTGCAATAAGAATGGTCACAAGAGTAGGGTGGCCATACGTCCGGATTTTTCCAGACACGACTTGGATTTCAAAGGCAGAATTGATGGGGGGGGGGTCCAAAAGGCAGCACTTTGTCCTGGGTCTTAGGCAAGCGAATTGAAAAAGCTCCACCACTTTTGGGATGCCCTGGTTTTTTACTTTTTGAAACATGGCAACCCTACACAAGAGTCCTTACCAAGTTGCCCGTTGCGTGAATCATCACATCCACAATTGTCAAAGTCGCCCAGGCTGCAATTGCGTGTCAGTGTGTACATGACTCCAGCGGAGCTGATCGCATGGACAAAGGCTGTTTCTCGGTTTGCTGTCAAACGAAGACACAGGAAAAAGGAAACTAAAGGAGGTGCAAGACAGGATACGGCAGCAGCTCCTGTGATTTGGAGCAGTAAGGCTGAAACTTGGACTTGTAAAAGGATGAAAGAGTACTGTATTGGGAAATGATCCATACTGAATTGAAAAAAAAATGTTTTAAGGTAAAGGTACTCCTGACGGTTAGGTAAAGTTGCAGATGACTCTGGGGTTGCACGCTCATCTCGCTCTATAGGCCGAGGGAGCCGGCTTTTCCCCGCAGACAGCTTCCAGGTCATGTGGCCAGCATGACTAAGCCACTTCTGGCGAACCACAGCAGCGCACGGAAACGCCGTTTACCTTCCCGCCGGAGCGGAACCTATTTATCTACTTGCACTTTGACGTGCTTTTGAACTGCTAGGTTGGCAGGAGCAGGGACCGAGCAACGGGAGCTCACCCCGTCACGGGGATTCGAACCGCCGACCTTCTGATCAGCAAGTCCTAGGCTCTGTGGCTTAACCCACAGCGCCCCCCGCGTCCCTTGAAGCCATCTAGATTGCACTAAAAAAACCAAACCTGTTAGAGAAAACAATACACAGAGCGTACTGTTTGGCTTTTGGTTCTCTACATTTCTCTCGGGTGGCAGTGCCGCTGATGGGTCACAGCTGGAGGTACAGATGTGCAAAGATAAGCAAAGCAGCTGGATTTGGTAACCACAGCCCTTTTTTCCTTTAAAAAAAACCAACATATTTAGGGGTACTCTCATTTTGACTCAAGAAAATCGCCATCTTATAGTTCAAATCGGGGGAAATGAATACAGTAAATGGACAAAAGTACAAAGAACGTGCATTACTCATTTTGAAAGACTGGCCCTCAATGAAACCAAACTTTAATCAGCAAAACACCACACGTCCACATTCCACACTGCTTCACACATTAAACCATGGGTAGGCAAACTAAGGCCCGGGGGCCGGATCCGGCCTAATCGCCTTCCAAATCCGGCCCGCGAACGGTCCGGGAATCAGCGTGTTTGTACATGAGTAGAATGTGTCCTTTTATTTAAAATGCATCTCTGGGTTATTTGTGGGGCCTGCCTGGTGTTTTCACATGAGTAGAATGTATCCTTTTATTTTAATGCATCTCTGGGTTATTTGTGGGGCATAAGAATTCGTTCATTTTTTCCCCCTTCAAAATATAGTCCGGCCCCGCACAAGGTCTGAGGGACAGTGGACCGGCCCCCTGCTGAAAAAGTTTGCTGACCCCTGACACTCGCTTCTGTATGTGACTCAGGAAACACCTGGAAAGGAATGAAGGTGGCAACAACAATCAGAGGTAGTAACAACGAAACTGGCCAATCATCGTGCTATTCAACAGAACTGACAATTCACCGTGCTAGAGAAGAAACTATTTTTTAATTTTAAAAATTGTTTCTTCTCCGTTAGATTCACAAAATGTTAAGGGTTATGCATACCCCTGCGTACCCCCAGGAAGAAAAGCACTGGTTAACCATATTTGGCTAAAGCAGCAGTTGGCCATAGCTTTTTCTCCTCAGCTCCCCTGTTGTGTAATAGATAGATCAATTGCCAGGGAACTAGATTATGTCAGTGATGGTTGTGAGATCATAAAAGCTTCTTCCTTGGGTGACTGCGTCTTTAAAAGGGCACATAAACTCTGGAGTTGAAAGCATCCTTAAATCCCCTTAACAGCTCCTATGGGGCCGGTCCTATCTTTAGACTCAGCGAGGCAGTTTCCTGGGTGTCATGAGCTGGTTGCAAATTGTTAGTTATTTAATGCATTACCATTAAATACCTCAGGGGCTTAAAATAATTTGACCAGCTTTGGTGCTGGACCAACTTGAGTTAAGGGGGGACCCGTTTGGGGGGGTCCCTTCAGGCAAGTGACACGGGTGGCGCTGTGGGTTAAACCACAGAGCCTATGACTTGCCGCTCAGAAGGTCGGTGGTTTGAATCCCCGTGACGGGGCGAGCTCCCGTTGCTCGGCCCCTGCTCCTGCCAACCTAGCAGTTCGAAAGCACGTCAAAATGCAAGTAGATAAATAGGTTAACAGCGTTAACCTTTCCAGAGGAAAGGTTAACAGCGTTTCCGTGCGCTGCTCTGCTTCGCCAGAAGCGGTTTAGTCATGCTGGCCACATGACCCAGAAGCTGTACGCCGGCTCCCTCGGCCAATAAAGCGAGATGAGCGCCACAACCCCAGAGTCGTCTGCAACTGGTCCTAATGGTCCAGGGTCCCTTTACCTTTTACCCTTCAGGCAGGCAATGTCTCAGGAAGGCCCCGGGCAACCCTCCTGACATTTTCTTACCACTACGCAGTCCTCCGTGGCTGGAGAGTTGCAAAGCTCTCTCTGGGCAGTTCCAGCGATCCCAAGCAAACTGGAACTTGCATTCCTCAATCCCACTCTGTGCTCCGGCCGCAACGCTGCTGGAATAGATGAGGTATGCCTGCAGGGAGGAAAGGGCAAAAGAGGAGCTTCCACAAGGAGAGATTGCCATGCCTTCGAAACCTCCCTCTAAGAGTTCAATCCTTGCCTGACAAAGGAAACCCTATTTGTATCCTCAGCAGCAAAATGGGACTTATCATCATTATCTCCTGGAAGGGCCAGGAAGTGAGTGGCAATGTGCTCAAGTCCAGCAGACTTGTCTGACTGTGTCCAGGGTTCGAGTCGACAGAGATAAGATTGTGCAGTGAATTTGGTGACACCTTCCATATTTAACATGCAACCAGTAAGCGACGAATTCGACAAACAATTCCATTAGAAGCTGAAAAGGCGAAACAGGGCATGATCTGAATATAAAGTACTAAAATGAGAAAGTGCAGCTTCCTAAACCACTCATTCCAGGGCTTTCGGAATGTCTCGCCTGCTACTCCTCCTTTAGATTACCAAGAGGATTTTCTTCCTTTGAACTGGGTCTTAAGTGCCTTCTTTTTTCCTTGCATTGAAAAAAAGGACGTTGAATTTTCAGGGCTGTGCTGAAAATTCATCCCAGTTTTTCTCCATCCTGGTGATCCTCGGATGAAGGGGGGTGGAGAAATTTAATTATTAATAACAAAATAATAATCGCAGAGGAGAGTGTTGGGGTGTGTGTGAAATTCCTGTGGTTGGGAGGGAGGGTTTTTTTTCAGATCAGGCAGTGCGGTCAGTTTAGGGAGGCTGGAGAAATGTTTAAACATGACACTGAGGTAAGTTCAAAACCCCACAACGACCCAAATTTCAGCCAAGAAATGTTCACATGTGCTCAGAATGAGGCAGACAAATCGAATTCTCAATCACAGGAGAGGAAAACGTACAAGAAATTGGAGAGTCGTGGATGCTTTAGCTGAGATTTATGCATTGCAGGGCGTTGGAACAAAGGACCCCGGGGTCTTTTCCAACTCTACAATTCTATGATTCTAAGATTTTATGGTGCACCGCAGCCCAGCACTAGTTCTGGCACAGAAGGCTGCTTTGCCTGACCTGGAAATAAAAGCAAAAAAGCAGCAGGACAGAGAGGGAAAGGGCTTATTGAGCCAATGCGCATCAGACCCTACTGGTCCTTCCTCAGGAATTTCAGATAAGAGGAATTCGAAATCTGGACGTGCCACCTCTTCTATCTCCTCTGGGTAAGAGATAGAAGGGCCAGCACATACCCTCCAATATTTCTCTGATAAAAATAGGGACGTCCTAAGGAAAAGTGGGACATTCCAGGATCAAATCAGAAATTGGGACGGCTTCTGTAAATCCAGGACCGTCCCTGGAAAACAGGGCCTCTGGCAGCACATCGGGACTTTGAATTACTGTTCTCTCAATTTCCCTGAAGAAGGACCAGTAGAATATGGAACCCTTTGGATCAGGATCAATACCACCATTTACCACATAGGTGTTTTGTTCGTTTGTTTTGTGTTTTAGTTAGTTTGCTCCCGTTTTCTTTTTGCAGGTTCCCTGACCTGGTCTATGTGCTGGGCTTTCCCTGACCTGGTCTATGTGCTAACTGCATGGCTGAGCCAGACCCCACACTGTTGAGAACTGCGGAGCCTCTCGTTTGTGTCGTTTGCTAACTTCCCACTTGGATCATGCTTTCTCCCAGCTTCTTAATCCACCTCCCAGCCCAGCCCCCAAACAGCAAACCTGTCAAGTACAGTCAGACTTTTATCTAGACTCTTCAGATGTTTGGCCCCCTCCCCACCCCCTTTCCATTCCTTCCTTTTACTTCAGGGGGCCAAGTTCAATATGGTGTTTTCCTCTATGAAACAGTATCGGTGGAGGAAGCCCTATTCAAAGTCTTCAAGGCAGGCAGCTGTGTTTGCTTTTGCTGCAACAGATGGACCGGCAGAGCAGCTTCAATGGGGCTTACTCCTAAGTAAGTGTGCATAGGATTACAGCCAAAGGGCCCCTTCAAATATCCTTCTTATTAGGCACCCAGGATTTTTTGTGCTCAAGATGCTACAGGAATGGTCACATGCAATCCACTTTTAATACTGTTTGCATCTGCAAACTTTTTTGGGGGGAGTCACACTGCTTCGCTTCCAAATCAGGGCATATCACATAAGAAATCTAGTAAATTTTATGCCACAAATGTTCTAGTTTCTTTACAGTGGTACCTCCTGTTTTGCAGGGGATCCATTCTGGAGCTCCGGACGGATCCCGAGGTGTGCTTACCTGGAGGTGCCACTTCTGCGCATGCGTGTGGTGTGGTTTAGTGCTTCTGCACATGTGTGTGGCACGTAGAGCGCTTCTGCGCATGTGCGTGTGGCGAAACCCAGAAAAATATTTCTGGGTTTGCTGTGTACATATCCCAAACGATACGTAACCAGAGGTGAACGTAAGTAGAGGTACCACTGTATTTTGTTTTGCTTTCGTTCCACTATTGCCCCTCCAGAAGGCAATAATGTGGAAGCATTGAGGAAGCACTGCAGAACACACGAAAGCAGAATAAATCTACCGCCAATGCACTGTTGCAGAATACACAGGTGGGGAGAGCCCAATTTTGTGGTGTTTGTTCAGAGCCCCCGGCCGTTTTACTATTGACCTGTACACCACTGCTTTATTCTTCTGCTGCCACCAACCAGGCTTCTTCTGCGTCTCAGTCAGGTTGTAAAGTCAACAACAAAGATTAAAGTTTATTGAAGAACAAACAAGTTTTAAATATGTTCAGAACGGTTTCTCAGATGTGCGCCCTTAACTAGATGTGGCACTATCTCACACTGTCACACTCTTCTCTCTCAGTTCCATCCCTGTCTTTCACTCTAACTGTCCCAACCACTATGTTCAACTTTTACTGCCTCTGTCTGACCCTCACTCCTGTATCTAAAAGATTAAGCAGGGTTTTGTAGCAAAATGCCAGCGCTCGGAACATCACCCAGGAGATCGCGACTAGAGAAATAAGAAGAGTTGTTCTGTTGTCTTGAGATGCCACTTCCTGGTTTGCCTGGAGAAGCCATTTTCAACAGAGCTCAGCAACAGAAGTATTGAGGCAGTGCCAGGTGTTGCAATTTTGTGCCCCTGACCATTTTGACGCCAGGGAAACTGCCCCTGTGGGTCCCCCCATGCTAGGCCACTAAAACCCAAGAAGCTTATGAGGCTGTTAGCTCAAGGAACTGTTCTTGTATTTGCTAGGTTGCATTTATATGTTGACCTGCTCCATTTTATACTTGACATCTCTGGGCTCGATCAGGTGATGCTTTCGCACGCCCCTCAACACGGCTGCTGTTGGCATTTGTCTGTCTTGAGAGAGAATGGAGTGCGCCTCGGGGGGTAAACCACTGTGTTGGCAACACAGAAGTGACCTTACTGGGGAACAACTGTGTCTGGAGGTCCTGGGCTGCTCATACGACAAGACCCCCCACCCTCAGCCTCGCTGATTTGGTCCAAAGGAAAGCAGAGCAATTCCACAGCATGGAAATTAGCATTAAGGTAAAGGTAAAGGGACCCCTGACCATTAGGTCCAGTCGTGACCGACTCTGGGGTTGTGGCGCTCATCTCACTTTATTGGCCAAGGGAGCCGGCGTACAGCTTCTGGGTCATGTGGCCAGCATGACTAAGCCGCTTCTGGCGAACCAGAGCAGCGCACAGAAACGCCGTTTACCTTCCCGCTGGAGTGGTACCTATTTATCTACTTGCACTTTGACGTGCTTTCGAACTGCTAGGTTGGCAGGAGAAGAGACCGAGCAATGGGAGCTCACCCCGTCACAGGGATTCGAACCGCCGACCTTCTGATCGGCAAGTCCTAGGCTCTGTGGTTTAACCCACAGCGCCACCCGCGTCCCTAATACATGAAAGGTGCAAGAATAGGGACCAATAAAATGATAACAAAAAAAAGCCAGCAAACTGGTTACCTTAGCACCAGGGCTTTTTTTCAGCATCTCTCAGGTGGGTACCATTGCCATTATAAGAGAACAAGGGAAGCATTCATGGTGAGTTCCAGCAACTCTTTTTCTAGATAAATAGTACTGCTTAGCACTATGCGTAAAGTTCAAGTCATCAGCTACTATGGTGTAGAAGAGTTGAATGTGGACTTCAGCAACTTGGATTCAAATCTCTGAAACCTGCCCAGCCATAAACCTCTTTGGATTGCCTTGGACAGGGATGTTGGGAAGATAGAATATGGGGGGGGGGGGAATACTGCCCTGAACTCTTTAGTAAAAGAGAAAAACAGCTTCCTTCCTTGCTTTTTGTGCTTAAGATTCGGCACTCAAGAGACAGAGAGTGCAGGGAGCCCCTGTCCAAACCTTAGCAAACCTGGGAGGCTGGAAACAAGCCTGATTCCCAGCCGATTTTGGCTTGTTGGAATTAGAAACACAGATCAAAGGAAACGCACTTACCTTGGGACCAGTCATCAGGAAATTATTCACTGACCTGGAAGGGAGGGAAAGGGTTCATCAATGGAGAGAAGCAGAGGGAATGCCTGGAATTCCTCTGTGCCACCCCTGCCCAGCCCTCGGAGAGTCGTCCCAGTTACTGAACCAAGCGCATATGCCCATTGTTGCCCAGTAGTTACTGCTGAAGGTTCGTTGGGGCTGCAAACCTCTCCCTGTCCTGATTCCTTGCCTAAAGATAGTTGAATGATGGTCAAGGATTTGCACTTGGGTTGAAAAAACAGGATGGAGTTGTGGTTGGCAGTAGGCTTGTGGCTGCAAAGGTATTGTACGAAATGGAGAAGAAACCACAACATGGACAGAGGGAAAACACTTGCCAAAGTCTGAGGACTGATTAAGGTATCAGAAATGTATTTAACAACATGGTGTGAGACCACAGGTATTAGATATTTCTTGGTATGACACCTTAAGCATGATTTTATATAGATTTGATTTGTATCCCCCCCCCACCTTGCAACTGTTAGGTGTATCTTTCTATTTTGTACTTTGTATACGAAAGATGGAAAGATGATGGTGATGATTATTTGATTTATACCTTGCCTATCTGGCTGGGTTTTCCCAGCCACTCTGGGCAGCTTTCAACACATATAAAAACGTTTTAAAAAATCAAACATTAAAAACTTCCCAATCCAGGGCTCCCTTCAGATGTCTTCTAAAACATGGAAATCTTTAGTAAAAGGCGAAAGATTCATATGATATCAAGCGAAACCAGAGAACTTTTCATAGAACTGAAATTAGAAAGCCCCTATAACAAATAAAAATGACATTTGCTGCCTGAACACTTGAAAACTAAGTGAGAAACTAAACACGTAAGAAATCAGAAGGTGGCCCAGATTTACAATTTAACAGAGATAACGAAATAGAATATATAATCGTCTGAAAATGTTGAAAATGCAATTTTTCCTGTTGAAATGTGGTATCAAAACCGGAGCTTTTCAAGTGAAATTTGAGCAGTTCCACCTGTGCAGAAAGATTTGCCAAAACTTAAGAGGCGATAGTATCATTGTACCCCAGTAAGACCTCCTTTTCAAGCCTTCCTTGACCGCATAGGAAAAAGGGAAACAACCCCCAAGAGTCACTGTGGATGGGACAAGAAGGAACAGAAATGTATATCTGGAAAGTGTTCCCCCCTAGAAGATCTGGGTAATTATTGCAGTTGCTTTTAGCTTAATAGGTACGTCTGTTGATATGGAAACAGACCTTCACATAGCACAGATGAGGGCGAGGCAATGCTACCCCTAAATGTAAGTTTATAATGAATTTATAAAGCTTTGCATCTCTCCACCATAAAACTGAAATGTGGGACATGCAAATAATAGACCGCAAGAACCAACTGTGAAACCCAAGAAGAATGCTTTTATCCCCCAAGCGATTCTCCAACCCCGATCTCTCAGGTTTCCTTGCTGATTTTCATCACCCTCCCATAATGGCCCCGTTCAGATGACCATATCTCAGCCTAATAAATTCAGGTATCCATTTTCCATGTTGTGTAGCACACACCTTTGCCCCTCCCTACACAATATGAGCAATCAAATTAGGAAGCCTCTAAAACTTCCCATTTTCGCCCAAACTTAACAACCGGTTCCCAGTTTAGGAACCAAGCCAGGATATTAAAACCACAGTTGGTTTGAGCTCCTGGCTTCATCTGAAACCGGGAACCAGTTTCCCAGTTTGGACAAAAGGCGAAACGATGTTTCTTGATTTGATTGCTTGTGCCGTGCAGGAAAGAGCAAGGGTTGCTGCATTCAAGTTGCACCCTTTGTCAGGAAAGACTACGATGGAAATATTTCTATTAAAGCACCTTCACATTCGTTTTTGTAGCAAACCTTTGAAGCAATCACTTCTTAGCAGACTGGCTTTATCTCCCTTCAAAGGCAAGGGCAGTCGTCAAGGAAGGAGAAAAGACAGAGCACACAAATTCAAGTTTACCGGTCAGCACACAAGGGGACAGATTAATCACTGGCACAAAATAAGCATCTATGTGTGGAGATGTCCCCTTTAACAATAGAAGTTGTGGTTATTTCTTTTTTCAGAGCCAGTTTCTGTCAATTTACCACTTGCCACGGAGTGAACAGGACAGCCACAGATTCCCAATTGGGCGAACTAAGCAGACTCTAAGCTAAAGAGGCAGACCACTCTGATCCTCTTCTTCAAGACGATGGGATTACCGGTAAATACCCGAATGGCCTTGAAGCTAGGATATGAAATAGAGCCGTCAAATTTTTAAAAGTTGTTTTAGGTTTTTTTACTGCTTAAATCCTGCTTTTCATCCATTTTTTGTTTAACTAACTATTTAACTGAATGTGTATCTTCTTCTTTGGCCTGATCCAGTAAGCCAATTATTATGTTGCAATGACTTTTTAGTGATAACAGACAGTCAAAACATTATTTCCATGGGGCCTGAATCTTTTGGATTTTATTTCTGCTTGGCTGAGTTGCAGATCTTCTGGATTATGCTCAGAAGAGAACTGTATCAGATTTTGGGGGGAAACAATAGCCGAAGAAATATTACTGGATCTCAGGAATACTTGCCGCTGGCAGAGCCACAGCACATTAAATTGTAATTTGCAATCTAAAGAGGATGGTATGCGCATATTAATTAATCACTTTTTAAGGTCCAAGGTGTCGTCTGAAAGTAAAACCTCTAAAAGCTTCCAAAAACTACCACTTCATCTCTTGAGCTAATTATTATTGCTATTAGTTGTAGTATTATGGCATATTGTTAGCTCGCTCTTCAGCACAGTATATCCCAGGTCAAGCACAATGCATGGGTTAGAATAAATAAATCACGTAAAAATCGACAAAACCAATCAAAATGAGAAATCATCATACCAAGAAGAGCAATGGGAAATGTAGTATGAAGACTACAACAACTACAGAATGGGCTACTCATTCTCCTTTAGTAATTACTCCAATATCCTACAAATGTGCATCCTATTTATGGATATATGCATAGCCATGAGTGAAGGGGTCATTACAACAATCTGTTGCCTTACAATCTCACGAAACACAACTTTCCAGCTGCGCAAGCTGGGCGTACAACTTGTTCTCATGACACACACAAAAAAACCCCACCGTCAAAGGAATCACTTCTGGCGCAATTCATTGCTTAGAAAACATTATTCAAGAAGCATCCTAATTTCCCTTCAACCTTATTCCCAGTGCTCCTGTAGAATTTGCTGATTTCCTTGTAAAAGGTAAAGGTAAAGGACCCCTGGACGGTTAAGTCCAGTTAAAGCTGACTATGAGGTTGCGGCACTCATCTTGCTTTCAGGCCGAGAGATCCGGCGTTTGTCCACAGACAGCTTTCTGGGTCATGTAGCCAGCAGGACTAAAATGCTTCTGGCGCAACGGGACGCTGTGACGGAAACTAGAGGGCATGGAAATGCCGTTTGCCTTCCCGCCACAGTGGTACCTATTTATCTACTTGCACTGGCGTGCTTTCGAACTGCTAGACTGGCAGGAGCTGGGACAGAGCAACAGGAGCTCACCCTGTCATGGGGATTCGAACCGCTGACCTTCTGATCAGTAAACCTGAGGCTCAGTGGTTTAGACCACAGCGCCACCCGCGTCCTTGTTCCCATACATCAATGGGAAACGTACGGAAAAGCTCGCTCTTTCCCCGAAATTTTAACTGGTGAATCGTCTCTACAGTGAAAGCTTATATAGCAGACCAACATTTGCCCATTGATGTCTTGGTAGACCTGAGATAGAAAGTCATAGAGCCATGACACTTCACAGCTGAGGACCACACTGTCCCAATGAACCTTGCAGATGAACATTTCCAAATTATATCCATCGCTAGCAGCAGGGCTCTTTTCAGCCAGAACTCACTGGAAGTCAGTTCCAGCAAGAAGAGAAGAGAAGAGTTTGGATTTGATATCCTGCTTTATCACTACCCTAAGGAGTCTCAAAGTGGCTAACATTCTCCTTTCCCTTCCTCACCCACAACAAACACTCTGTGAGGTGAGTGGGGCTGAGAGACTTCAGAGAAGTGTGACTGGCCCAAGGTCACCCAGCAGCTGCATGTGGAGGAGCGGGGAATCGAACCAGGTTCCCCAGATTACGAGTCCACCGCTCTTAACCACTACACCACACTGGCTCTTTCAGGTAGGCACTATTGTCATTATAAGAGAACAAGAGAGGTGTTCATGGTAAGTTCCAGTACCTCTTTTTCTATAAAAAATAGTACTGGCTAGCAGATATTCTGCATTGCTGGTTTTCATCCTAGTAATAAGAGTCACAGGCAGCTGAAGCTAAAATCAGGGTCAATGCATATGATAATGATTATATTTTCACCTCACCCATCTGACTGCCCCAGCCACTCGGGGCAGCTTCCAACATATATAAAAAGATAATAAAACATTAAACATTAAAAAAACCCTTCCCTATACAGGGCTGCCTTCAGGTGTCTTCTAAAGGTTGTATAGTTACTTATAGTTACTTATCTCCTTGGCTGTCTTCTGGCAGTTCCCTTCCTGCGAGAAGTGAGGTTACAGGGAACCAGGCAGAGGGCCTTCTCGGTAGTGGCGCCTGCCCTGTGAAACACCCTCCCATCAGATGTCAAGGAAATAAACAGCTATCTGACTTTTAGAAGACATCTGAAGGCAGACCTGTTTAGGGAAGTTTTTAATGTTTGATGTTTTATCGTGTTTTTAATATTCTGTTGGCAGCCGCCCAGAGTGGCTGGGGAAACCCAGCCAGATGGGCAGGGTATAAAGAATAAATTATTATTATTATTATTATTATTATTATTATTATTATTACTCCATACCCTCCAACATTTCTCCAATGAAAATAGGGGGATGCCCTAAGGAAAAGTGGGACATTCCGGGATCAAATCAGAAACCAGGATGGCTTCTGTAAATCTGGGACTGTCCCTGGAATATAGGGACACTTGGAGGGTCTGGAATTGCACCTGATGGTGTTTAATTGCAGGTTCTGTTCTCAAGATTAATAAAACGGTGGCCCTTATTTGCACTAGTGTGTTGATTCTGTTCTGAGCCTGGAGCCAGAAGCATTTTAACTAATAAACAGCTCAGTAGCTGTGGAGTTTGGAGGCGACAATTGAACCTGGCAGTCAAGTGCTATGGCACAGTTTGCTCCGTAATGCTGGATGCTGAGGTTTGGCGCTAGGCAAGTAGCAAGAGGTTCATCAAGACCTAATCTGAGTGATGGTCCATACACAGGGATATTCCTCCCAATGGTGTACATGGCAGAGTCCAGAGAGGGGAGAACGGAGGTTTGGGAATGTGCATCTCGTATTCCCACATCTCAATCCTCCGTCTAGCAAACTTTAAGCAGCTGGGACTGTACCTCCTTCTCATCTCAAGGCGCTTTGGAAGGACGATTAAATTCAGACAGAAGAAAACACTTTCCCCTTGGGAAAGTTTTAAAGTGGTTAGGGCCCTTAAAATATATATACAAGCCTCACCATGCACAAATCCTGACCCTGGGTCCCTGCATCCTTCCAGGATACCATAAGTTTTTAAGAGTTTGATCTCCCCCTCTCTTTCTTTCTTACTCTCTCTCGCTCACAGGCAAACATTTCCACCACTACCTCACCCGCTGGACTGTGGTTCTTGGGAGCTATTTAACGTTTATTTTTTAAATTAATGCTCCACCGCTGCCTATCTGGAATGCAGATGCAGGAAAACGATCGCTTTAATTGTGGGTGGCCCCATTTTGCCGCCAGACTGATCGACACAGGACCACCGGGTATGATGTTAGAAGGGAGAAGCGGGGAGCCACGAGGAAAAATTGTAGATTATCCTCACCCCCTTAAGAGGAATGCTCTTGTTGAAGGCTCTTAGGCCCCTCTGAGGCTTTCCTTTCTCCTTAGGATACACACCTTAGGATGCACTTAACCTTTTTAACCTTAGGATAAACACAAACAACACTGCTCCCTAACCCTATTTCCCATTCCACTGAGACACTTTTGGCTTAACCATGAGAGGGTTTCAAACATTTCAACATGTCTGAACGACTTGTTCTTGCGCCTGGTCCTTTTGCACTTCTGCTGTTAACATCCCCAAAGCAAATTGTATTGTTGGGGGGCTCAAGATTTCGATACAACTTCCTTCTGTTCCCCCACACTAGAATCTCTCCTCTGAACATTAAAGAGTCACTACTGCAAAAGTCTAACCCTCTCTGGGTTTTAGTTAGGGCTCCCTAGCCAATTTCTCCAGATTTAATTATCCCTCTGTTAGTCCTTATTAAGAGCAATGGGGAATGATATGAGAAAGCTATTCCCCATCCAGCACAATTTGGTTATTTTTACACTCGCAGTATACTGGAATCCCAGCTGAGGTAAACTCTCTGAAAAGATGCCTCAAGCAGCACTGAACTTGGTTAAATTTAGCCCCAGATTTTAACAGGTTGCAAAAATTTAGCATGGCAAGTGCAGAGTCTATCAAGCACAGAATCCTCTCAGACAACTTTGTTCCACTGAGACAAGAGGATGCCAAGCAACATCAGGTGATTGGGGGAATTCCTTTTTGTCGGAATTAATTCTGCCTGATGGTAAATTCCATGTAACCTAAAGATGTGCCTGGACTTAAACAAATTAACAGAGACGCAGTAAAAGATAATGCATTGCCTATTATCTCACGAACGCTGGGCATTTGCTTCTGTGATATCCTTTCCAATTTTCTTTTTAAAAACAGACAATTTCAAAGGCATTCACTAAAGTTTCATGAGTCTCACCAGTACAAAACATTTCAGGCTGAAAAACGAAAAACATAGACTACGCAGCAGAACGGTCCAATTGAATTGATTGCTAGTTTATCTAAGAACAGTTGACTTTTTTTGACTGCTGCGGGGAGCCAATTGGAATATCTTAACGAGTCGTGATGTTAAAAAAAACGAGGCCGAATGTTCCCTTTTGACACTTTCTTCTTCTTTAAAACCCTTGCTATTCCCTCATTACTGAACTGTCAAGCCGAAAGCTGTGATTTCAACCAGCTAAATCAATGCAACCAGAATCTTGGAGGCAGCAGCTGAATTGCTGGTTAGGAACATAAAGGAGACACAGAATGCAAGGAAAGGAGAGAGCAAGGCTTCGTAGCTTGGGAACCTTCAGACAGAGGAACCCCTGCTCTTCTGCGATCAGTTCATCTTGCAAATTGGACGCGATACCTTGCAAAGTAGCTTCTCTGAGATCCCCAATGATCTCTCCAAGCAGTCCTCTGGGGGGGGGGGGGGTCTGTAGGATGTGCCTCCGGGTGAGGTCAGGCTCCACAAGCCTAAAACACCCTTTAGCGTCCCGAGGGAAATAGGAAAGGGGTGGTGGTTGCTCATAGAGCGAGGTGAGGGTGCCTTTGACCCTGCACGACCGCGTCCCATGGGCCTGTCTTGCTACATCATCGCAAAGGAAGGAACTCTCAATACTCACCAAGGATAGCTGAAGTGGAAGAAGGACACGAGGAACAAGGTGGCTGGATAGGAGCCCATCCAAAACATAATCCTGCCCCTTCCCCCCTCAAAAATAAATAAATAAAAGGCTGAAAAAAAGAAGATCTTAAAATATTAGGATGGTAATTTGAGGAGGGGGAGGGGGGAGAAGAGCTCCTAGCCTCTGCTCCTAAAGGGTGCAGAGAAGTTAAAAGACCCCGAATCCAAACTGCGCTGTAGGACAATCGGTCCTGAAGTGCAAGCAAAAGGGGATTGGTGAAATGGAGCCACTGAAATTTGTAAGAAGAGATTATCTACTTAATTAAAGATTTCTCTCCCCCCCCCCGCCCTAAGTCCTTCAGCCAATCAGGACTCAAGTGCCAGAGAGAGACTGAACTGATCAAAAGAACACCCCAGGTCCCTCGAAGACAAATGCACCAAGAAAAAGGATTTTTTTTGGGGGGGGGGGTGTTGTTTGACAGAGATAAAAAGACAGAAAGAGACAAAGCAAATCCCTCGAATAGTCCTTGGGTGCAATCTCCACCATCAGCAACCCTGCAACATCTCCAAAGGCAACTTGGAAAGACTTATTACAAATCTTTGATCTTTCGCCTTGGAGGCTTCCGTTGCAACCTGCGCATTTTCCGCGAGCATGAATTATATTTGTTCTTAAGAACTGGGGAGGTGGAGTTGTGCTGTAAGAGGGCTTCTGAGAAGAAGGCTGGAGAATCGAGAATATTTGCAACTCATCCCTCAAACAGCTAGATGGAAAAGGAGTTGGTACCCAAAGGTCTTCTTTCCTTCTGGCTTTTTCAATCCCTCCTTTGGAGCAAAAACTCTAGACAAGGATGATCTTTTTCTTTGGCGATCACTCACAGCCAAATAAGATTGTCTTCCATAAACACGGTTTTCAAAAGTGAGTCCATAAGTGACTGTGGGGGCCAGTTCTGGATCCACACGTCCTTCCACAGTGGGGACATAGGTTTCTGGGTGGGAGTTGATCACAATGAGGGTCTGACAAGCGTGTCTTCCTCTTAGCGCATTTCTTCCTTTCGTCTTAAATTCAAGCGTCTTCGAAACCCATGATACCTTTGGTAAAGACTGTTCTCCAGTTGGAGCACTCCCAGGCCAGTTTTCCCAATTGTCAGTGTTTATACTACTTTTTTTTTAGATTTGCTTTGAGAGAGTCTTTGAAGCTCTTTTGTTGACCACCAACATTATGCTTACTATTTTTAAGTTCAGAATAGAGTAGTTGCTTTGGAAGATGACAATCAGGCATCCGAACAACATGACCAGTCCAACGAAGTTGATGTTGAAGAAGAAGAAGAAGAGTTTTGATTTGATATCCCACTTTATCACTACCCTAAGGAGTCTCAAAGCGGCTAACATTCTCCTTTCCCTTCCTCCCCCACAACAAACACTCTGTGAGGTGAGTGGGGCTGAGAGACTTCAGAGAAGTGTGACTAGCCGAAGGTCACCCAGCAGCTGCATGTGGAGGAGTGGGGAATCGAACCCAGTCCACTAGATTACGAGCCCACCACTCTTAACCACTACACCACACTGGCTCTCATTGCTTCGACACTGGTGATCTTTGCTTCTTCCAGTACACTGGCATTAGTTTGCCTGTCTTCCCAGGTGATGTGTAAAATTTTTTGGAAACACCGTTGATGGAATCTTTTGAGGAGTTGGAGATGGCGTTTATAAGTGATCCACGTTTCACAAGCATACAGTAAGGTTGGTAGTACAATAGCTTTGTAAACAAGCGTTTTGGTCTCCCTGCGAATGTCCTGGTCCTCAAACACTCTGCACTTCAGTCGGGAGAAAGCTGCACTCGCAGAGCTCAGGCGACGCTGGATTTCGACATCAGTGTCTTGTTTGGAGAAAATACTCTAGATAAGGATGATACCAGCACGGTAGGAACCCACAGTTCCTCTGTGCTGACTTCAATAGGGAAAGACTGGAAAGTACAGTGGTGCTTCTTCTACAAGATAATGGTGATGTAAGGGATACACATGCCAAGTGGGTTAATTGCTCAAGGAAAATCTATCGATTGCTTTTTCTTAAAATAATATTCTGCAAAACAGCTGGGTAACTATGGGGAGCATGGCTGGATCAGACCAATGACCCATCTAGACCCAGCATCCTGTTCTTATCGTGGCCAACCAAATGCGCATGAGAAGCCCATAAGCAGGACTTGAGCACAACAGTGTAACTATTGAACACATGGGAAATTGCACAAATTTCTGAGCAGAGAAACGTGAGCCCCCTGCCTCAGGGTTCTAGACACAAACGTCCAACAGCAGCTCCCACTTGACTCCAACATTTGGGGTTTCCATCCAGGGCTGGATTAACCACTTAGCAAAATAAGCACGTGCTTAGGGCATCAAGGCATAAATCTGGCAGGAAGGTAAACGGCGTTTCCGTGTGCTGCTCTGGTTCACCAGAAGGGGCTTAGTCATGCTGGTCGCATGACCCGGAAGCTGTACGCCGGCTCCCTCGGCCAATAAAGCGAGAACCCCAGAGTCGGTCACGACTGGACCCAATGGTCAGGGGTCCCTTTACCTTTTAAGGCATCAAGGGAAACCGGAATGTGGGGCACATTTCCATTTCTGGATTTACCATGGTCCATATGGTGCAAACCAATCCATTCTTAAGGAAATCAGCCCTGAGTGCTCACTGGAAGGACAGATCCTGAAGCTGAGGCTCCAATACTTTGGCCACCTCATGAGAAGAGAAGACTCCCTGGAAAAGACCCTGATGTTGGGAAAGATGGAGGGCACAAGGAGAAGGGGATGACAGAGGATGAGATGGGTGGATAGTGTTCTCGAAGCTACCAGCATGAGTTTGACCAAACTGCAGGAGGCAGTGGAAGACAGAAGTGCCTGGCGTGCTCTGGTCCATAGGGTCACGAAGAGTCGGACACGACTAAACAACTAAACAACAACATATGGTGCAGCTGAACCAGGTTCCACAAAAAGTGGCTCCCACAATAAATGAAAAAAAATCACACACACAGACACACACACACACACACGAGTATATATATTGTAAATGACAATACTGAGCATGCCTTCCGAAATACAGTGGTGCCCCGCAAGAGAATGCCTCGCAAGACGGAAAACTCGCTAGACGAAAGAGTTTTCCGTTTTGGAGGTGCTTCGCAAAACGAATCTCCTATGGGCTTGCTTCGCAAGACAAAAATGTCTTGCAAGTTCCTGTGGGTTTTTTTTCCTCCCCCCCTTTTTCTAAGCTGCTAAACCGCTTGTCAGCTGATCCGATAAGCCGATAAGCCGCTAAAAGCCGCTAATCCGCTAATCCGTCAATGGGCTTGCTTCGCAAGACGAAAAAACCGCTAGACGAAGAGAATCACAGAACGGATTATTTTCGTCTTGCGAGGCACCACTGTATAGACATTTGCTTTTGCATACTTTTAACATTAACGGCCACAGATTTCTTGGCTGACCGTTCGTTCTCTCAGCCAAAGTCTATTAAAAATCCCAACAGAACAACTATGCAACAAGGCAGGCTGGATGCCTGAGCTCAACTAAGTACAAAAGCAGATGTGTTATGTAAGATTAGGGCATAAGTGGATGAGCTGTTAACCAAGGTTCTTCCTTGGAAGCGGGCAGATCCTGGTTTTTCCTGGTAGCCCTCAGAGAAGTGGAAGCTCCATTTGACCAGGGTTTCTCAAACCTGGGTCTCAAGCTGTTCTTGGACTACAAATCCCATCATCCCTAGCTCAGGGCTGTCATGCGTCTGGAATTTCTGGGACATATCTGGGATCCATCCGTCGGAAATTGAGTCTGGGCAGAATTTCCAAAAATCGGTAAAAAGGTCCCTGTGTTTGACAACCCATGTCAGATGCTGATTTTGGGGTGGATCTCCTTAAAAAGAGCTCAAAAACATCTTCTTTTTTGAGATTTTCCAAAAAAAGCTTCACAACTTTGCCTCCCAAAAGAAACTCAACAACTTTTGTGTCCAGGTTTTCACATTTTGAAGTATGGTGAGCCTACCCTAGTTGGCAGGACCAGTGGTCAGGAATGGTGGGAGTTGTAGTCCAACAACAGCTGATGTGCTGGTCTGGGGGGGGGGGTTACCGTGAGGCATGGTCAGAGTCTGGTCCTGGGCCGAGGGTCTGGAGACTGTCCACCAAGGGCGAAGCGGGGTGCAAAGCAAGAAGCCGGGCGTGGTCGGGAACTCTGGAGAAACAGGTCTGGGTGCTGGCAGAAACAGGTTTCCAACGTCGTTGCTCCTGCAACCTGGGACTGGGCTGACTGGCCTTTATCTCCTCTGGGGCCTAGGGCGGTCCCGGCCCACAGGTGACCCGCCTCTCCTAGCCTTAAGGCGAGCACTCCTCCTGTGATAACTTAGTTCCCTCCGCCTCTCTGCCCTGAGCCTCTGCAACTCAGGAGAGGCTGGAGGGTTACTGGACCCAGAGGCAACCTCACCTTCCCCTGACAGGGCTGGGAGAGGAGCACCTGCAGGCAATGGGTCCCCCATCACCTCAGGAGCCAGAGCAGACTCAGCTGGTGCCTGCACCTGAGGATCCGGCACAGGTGAGGGCCCTTCAGGTTCAAGCCCCTGCCCCAGTTCAGCCGGTCCTGGAGGCGGGGACTCCTGTGCAGGCTGGGATTCCTCAGGTTCAGATTCTGAATCAGATTCCCAGGCCATCACAGCTGAAGACCCAAGTCTGAGAAAGTAGGATTGCCGCAATGGCTTCCCAAACTTTCTCTGCAGCTGAGTAAAGTGCAGCCACTGCCAGTGGACTGCAGGGATCTGCGAGAGAGGAGGGGAAAGAGATGAAGCAACAGGGAGGATGGATGCATCGCAAGTGGAAGAATACTCTTGGTGCTTCCAGAGAGGGGCTTAATTTGCAAACAGGATGCTGAGATACCATAAAAGGGTTATTAGCAACAGGTACTGGCTCTTGTTTCTTCTTCTTTTTTATAATTTTTTTTTATTAGAATTCAACATTAGTACATACATATTACGAATACACAAACAAGCATACATTTCATACAATCCTTAAAAATATCCATACATACCCACACTCAATCCCACAGATACTTCCTTTTCCCACCCCACCCCCTCACCCCACCCTTGTGTTAGACTTCCAATCTACTCAATTGCAATTTCTTTCCACTTCTATTACTCCCCCCCCCCACTTTTAAACCAACTTTCTACTTCTTTTTCTGTTACACATTGTTATCCGTCTTATTTAGTATTTCAGTATTTATAACGGAACTTGCTTATTCTAATAGGAGTTCTGATTTTTCAATATGATTTTGCAAGTGTCCTTTAAACACCTTCCAGTGCTTGTCTATCTTCTCTTTTGAGATCCTTCCGATTTCTCCCATTGTTTTGGATATATTGTAATACTCCAATAATTTGGCAAGTCACTCTGTTTTTGCCGGTATTATACCACTTTTCCAATTTTTCGCTTGCGGCTACTGTTGCATATAAATATAATGTCTTGTCTTCTTCCTTTAGACTTCCTGGTACTATTCCCAATAGAAAACCTTCTGATGTTTCCCTAAATGAATATCTGAACATTTTTTTCATTTCATTAAATATTGTTTCCCAAAATTGTTTGATGTTTAAACAATTCCACCATATATGCATCATAGTACCTTTTTCAGTGTTACATCGCCAGCAGACATCGGGTGGCGCTTGCTTCTAACTTAACCACATTTCCTCTTAAAAGATAAATAAAGATTAAATTGGGGAGTTGGCATTTTGATGCCAACAACATCACGTAGTAAGATTTGCATGTGGGCCCTCATGGGGGCATGAGGAACACCCATCCTGTCTGGAAACAGACAGGGTTCCCTCCAACAGCTTATCTGCTGAGCATTCATCCCGATTTGCTCGCACAAAGCTTATAAGGAAGGTAGATTATATCCTGTCTTTATTGAGCACCGGATTCTGGTTTCTTATGTAACCATGAAGATTCATCCTGCATTCAAGCTGATTTGCTAGCAGGGTGTTTGCATATCTTCCCATTAGTCCTTTGTTCATCCTACACCTTTAAAGGTGTTTCCACATCACTTTCCAAACCGCAAAAAGCCTGTGCATGTCTTTCTAAACAGATTTGTTGTGTTAGGCTGCCTTAAATCCATTTTAACCATGCATACAAAAGTGATGATACGTGCTTGAATCCCTCCCGCAAAATATTGAGAGTCTGGAGAAGGGGTCGGCAAACTAAGGCCCGGGGGCCAGATCAGGCCCAATTGCCTTCAGGATCCGGCCCGCGGACTGTCCGTGGATTGGCGTGAGGATTCTGTTCATTCGGGCTGCACCATTTTTTTTCTGCGCCATTCCATTTCCCCCACACACACACACCGCAGCGCCACCTCCTCCCTCCCTCCTCCTGGTTTCTCCCCGCCCTGCCCATAGCTGTCAACCGTCCCTTATTTGGCGGGAAAGTCCCTTATCCCAGCGCCGTGTCCCGCTGCTGTCCCAGATTGATGATGTCCCTTAAATTTTCCGGGTTTCAAAGGAAACAGCTCCTCTCCCTCCCTCCCTGCCGGCCAGGGATGAGGGAGGCTCCAATTGTGTTGCTTGGCTGCGTTGCTCACCCAATAAGGAGTCTAAGAACAACTGGGGGGTGGAGCTTGCATGCTTTGTGCCAATCAAATCAGCTGCGTTGCCTGGGGACTCGCCTTTGCTCAGCGCTTCCCAGCAGAGAGGTGACAGTGGTTTTCCTTGCTGCATCCCCTTTGCCGGGTTGCTGCGCTGTGGGAACCACCGCTTGAGGCTTCGTTTGGCTGCTGGTTGACTAAAATCCCTTATTTTGGCTGCTGATCCCTTATTTTCGAGGCTGCTGGTCCCTTATTTTCAAATCTGTAAGTTGACAGCTATGGCCCTGCCTAGAGGAGGAAGGGGGCTGGTCTGAGCTGGTTGAGCGCCATTTTAAGCAGCCCCTCTCTGGAGCCAGCCACTCACCTTCCCTCTGCCACCACCGCCCTGATGCTCCTGTGGGTCAGAGAGCGGAGCGAACGAGCTCCCTCTGCCTACCCACAAGAAGCAGCAGCAGTGGTGGCAGCAGCAGCAGTGGCAGCCCCTGGGAAGGTAAGCACAGTGGCTGGGGGTGGGGAGGAGGACTACCTGCCTTCTTTTCCAGCTCCCCCCCCCAGTGCCCCTTCTCTGGCCTGCCACAATGTCTGAGGTATAGTGGACCGGCCCGCGGCTAAATTTTTTTGCCAACCCCTGGTCTGGAGTAGTGCGACTCATGCAACACGTTGGCAATTAATGTACACAGAATAATAATTATATATTCTTTATCAACCTTCTGAGAAAAAGACAAAATATTAAAGAAAAGCCACAGAGACTTGCAAACTACCCAACCTAAGATGAACTTATAATGTCTGGTTTCAATAGATTTTTCAAATGCTTAACTCAGTCTTTTAGATAAGTTCACGAAGACACCAACAAAAGGTAAGTTCGGTGTTATTCACAATACCGAGAGATGCTAGTGGAGTTGTAGATACAGTGGTACCTTGGGTTACATGCGCTGCAGGTTACATACGCTTCAGGTTACAGACTCCGCTAACCCAGAAATAGTACCTCGGGTTAAGAACCTTGCTTCAGGATGAGAACAGAAATCGCGCAGCGGCGGCGGGAGGCCCTATTAGCTAAAATGGTGCTTCAGGTTAAGAACAGTTTCAGATTAAGAACGGACTTCCAGAATGAATTAAGTATGTAACCAGAGGTACCACTGTAGATGTTAATGAAGTTGTAGACGACAGGGTGCTGGCGTTTTGCACCTGTTTCGCCGTAGCAGTCCAAGTAGTCAAGAGGCTGCTGTTCGCCCCCGATGGAGCCCTTTTACTGGGGCTTGCAGGTAGCACACTCCCAAGATAGTTTTCCGGGCTTCTTCAGTGGTCTAATCTCAAAGTCTTGATACGTATACAGTGGTACCTCAGGTTAAGTACTTAATTCATTCCGGAGGTCTGTTCTTAACCTGAAACTGTTCTTAACCTGAAGCACCACTTTAGCTAATGGGGCCTCTTGCTGCTGCCGTGCCGCCAGAGCCCGATTTCTGTTCTTATCCTGAAGCAAAGTTCTTAACCTGAAGCACTATTTCTGGGCTAGCGGAGTCTGTAACCTGAAGCATATGTAACCTGAAGTGTATGTAACCCGAGGTACCACTGTACAGACAAGAGTAGTCTCTTAACAGGAGCTTTAAAGGTGTTGCCCTTGCTGCTGACAGGGGACACTTTCCCACCCCACACACATTGTGTGTGTGTCCAGGACTATGCAGAAGAATTGTCCTGAGGTGATTCAAAGAAAAGCAGAGCAATATGTTTGGCACCAGCTTGGCTGCAGGAGTTGCTGGAAGGAAGCGAACCATCTTAGAGACTCCACTCCAGATTTGTGTAGGGTTCGCTCCTTAACCTTTTCTTCTCCCAAAAATATCCTGCAAGTCTCCACCCCCATCATTCAGCCTGGACATTGAGGTCCACTGCCAAGGACCTTCTGGCAGTTCCCTCACTGCGAGAAGTGAGCTTACCGGGAACCAGGCAGAGGGCCTTCTCGGTAGTGGTGCCCGCCCTGTGGAATGCCCTCCCACCAGATGTCAAGGAAATAAACAACTATCTGACTTTGAGAAGACATCTGAAGGCAGCCCTGTTTAGGGAAGTTTTTAATGCTTTTTCGTGTTTTTAATATTCTGTTGGGAGCTGCCCAGAGTGACTGGGGAAACCCAGCCAGATGGGCGGGGTATAAATAATAAATTATTATAAATTATTATTATCTGGGATTGGTGGGGGAGCTATAAGGGAATAGAAAATCCACATACTCTCCCACATTTCTCCAATAAAAATAGGGATGGCCTACCTATTTCATTATTATTATTATTATTATTATTATTATTATTATTATTATTACACCACCCATCTGACTGAGTAGCTGCAGCCACTCTGGGCGGCTTCCAACATATATGAAAACAGAATAAAACATTAAACATTTAAAAACTTCCCTATACAGGGCTGCCTTCAGATGTCTCCTAAAGTTCGTATAGTTACTTATTTCCTTGGCTTGGGGGTCGCAAATCTGATTGCTAGCCTTTTCAGTTTTTATACACTAGAAGCAGAAATAATGGGGCACAAAGTTGAACTAGCCAAGGCTACCCTCTGCTGGCACAGAAAGGGATAGGAACAGCTAAGTAAGGTGTTCAAAGGCTGTGTGGATTTCACACCTCCTAGTGTTTTGAACTGGGCCAAGAAAAACCAAGGAAACAAGGAATAATCTATTATACATTTTATTAGATAGCTGCAGTCCTAACAGGGCCCTGAAGGCTGTTTTCTGCAAGCCACACCGGATGTCATCTAGGAAGCTGTTGAACTTGCCTGATACTGTATTTGCAATAACCAACTTATGACCCACAGAAATTAGCCAACATAACTCAGCTAAGTCTATTCATTTCAATAGATCTGAATGAGTAAAACCTAATTGAATATCACCCTATTCTTCTGCTAATGCAGTCTAAGATTGTACTACTTTTCCTAGCAATTGCACAACACTGCTGGCTCATATTTTTTGTTAGCGAATTATTATTATTATTGTTGTTATTGTTGTTATTGTTGTTGTTGTTGTTGTTGTTGTTGTTGTTGTTGTTATTATTATTATTATTGCAGCCCACATTTCTCCAGGGAAGTTCAAGGTGACGTGCATACGCCTTTCCTTCTTCATTTTATCCTCACAACAACCCTCTGAGGTAGGTTAGGCTGAGAGAGAGAGAGAGAGAGACCAGCCCAAGGTCATCCGGCAGGCTTCATGGCTTAGTGTGGATTTGAACTCTGGTCTCCCAGGTCCTAGGGACGCGGGTGGCGCTGTTGGTTAAACCACAGAGCCTAGGACTTGCCGATCAGAAGGTCAACGGTTTGAATCCCCGCGACGGGGTGAGCTCCCGTTGCTTGGTCCCAGCTCTTGCCAACCTAGCAGTTCGAAAGCACGTCAAAGTAGATAAATAGGTACCACTCTGGTGGGAAGGTAAACGGCGTTTCCGTGCGCTGCTCTGGTTTGCCAGAAGCGGCTTAGTCATGCTGCCCACATGACCCGGAAGCTGTACACCAGCTCCTTCGGCCAATAAAGCGAGATGAGCGCTGCAAGCCCACGACTGGACCTAATGGTCAGGGGTCCCTTTACCTTTACCTCCCAGGTCCTAGGATCAACTAAGATCAGCTAAGACAGAGGCGGGCAAGCGTCAGGGGCACTTAGAAAAATGCCGCTTTGAAGTGAGCAAAAGAAATATCCAGACTGAAATTCCCAGGTGTCAAAAAAAGTTATTTACAGTGGTACCTCTGGTTACGGACTTAATTCATTCCAGAGGTCTGTTCTTAACCTGAAACTGTTCTTAACCTGAGGTACCATTTTAGCTAATGGGGCCTCCCACTGCCGCCGCACAATTTCTGTTCTCATCCTGAAGCAAAGTTCTTAACTTGAGGTACTATTTCTGGGTTAGTGGAGTCTGTAACCTGAAGCGTCCGTAACCTGAAGTGTATGTAACCCAAGGTACCACTGTATATCATCTACTACGGTGGCCCATGTTTCGTTAACCCAAAAATGGAAAATGATCGAGGTCCCAACTAAAGAAGAATGGCAACTTAAACTGATGGAATATTTGCAGCTTGCGGATCTAACATATAGAATAAGAGAACAAGAAGAATGCACGTTTAAAGATTGGAAAATGTTTATTGAATATACGGGGGGGGGAACTGTGTACACTTGAAAATGTTGGCAGCATTAAGATAAATTCAACAGTGTAAATAAGTTTTGATGGATGTAATAATGGAATACTGAGCGGTATAGTTTCTGTAAAATATGCAGGGATTTATGATATGTCAAATGAACCTTGGAAAGAGAAGAAGGGAAATCATTGATATTTTAAGAATGTAAAAATGAATATCGTATTTTTTGCTCTATAAGACTCACTTTTTCCCTCCTAAAAAGTAAGGAGAAATGTGTGTGCATCTTATGGAGCAATTGCAGGCTGCGCAGCTATCCCAGAAGCCAGAACAGCAAGAGGGATTGCTGCTTTCACTGCGCAGTGATCCCTCTTGCTGTTCTGGCTTCTGAGATTTAGAATATTTTTTTTTCTTGTTTTCCTCCTCCAAAAACTAGGTGCGTCTTGTGGTCTGGTGTGTCTTATAGAGCGAAAAATATGGTACTTTAAATTGTAAAACAGATTTTTTTATCAAAATTATATATACAGTGGAACCTTGGTTTTCGGTCCATTCAACTTCCAAAACATTCGAAAACCAAAAATCGAAGAGTTGTTGGGAATTTCAATGGTGAAAATGTTAGACGTCCGAGGCGCATTTGAAAACGGAAACATTCACTTCTGGGTTTTTGACGTTCGGCTTCCGAAACATTCGGCAGCTGAGACGTTCGAAAACCAAGGTTCCATCGTACATATAAAAATAAATGAGCAAAAGAAATACAGTAGACACTCGGGTTGCGAATGTGATCCGTGCGGGATGCACGTTCACAACCCACAGCGTTCACAACCCGCAGCGGCGTGTCTGCACACATGCAGGTTTTGATTTGGCGCTTCTGCGCATGCGCGACTGTCAAAACCCGGAAGTAACCCGTTCCGGTACTTCCGGGTTTTGGCGGGTCCGTAACCTGAAAAAACACAACCTGAAGCGTCTGTAACCCGAGGTATGACTGTAATAACAACTGCTACCACCCTCAATTTTTTTCTGACCCAAAAATGCACAGTGGAGAGAAGTTCTGAAACAGGAGGTGTTCTGTTAGAAGAGCTTGAAGAGGAGAGGAGAGCCTTTCCATAGAATGATAGAGTTAGTAGAGACTCTGAGGGTCATCTAAAGTAAAGAGTAAAGGGACCCCTGACCATTAGGTCCAGTCATGGCCGACTCTGGGGTTGCGGCGCTCATCTCGCTTTATTGGCCGAGGGAGCCGGCGTACAGCTTCCAGGTCATGTGGCCAGCATGACTAAGCCGCTTCTGGCGAACCAGAGCAGCGCACGGAAACGCCGTTTACCTTCCCGCCGGAGTGGTACCTATTTATCTACTTGCACTTTGATGTGCTTTCGAACTGCTAGGTTGGCAGGAGCAAGGATTGAGAAACGGGAGCTCACCCTGTCGCGGGGATTCGAACCACTGACCTTCTGATCGGCAAATCCTAGGCTCTGTGGTTTAACCCACAGCACCACCCGCGTCCCCCCAATCTCAACTGAAGCATCTATGACAGATGAGCACCCAACATCTACTTAAAAACCTCCAAGGAAAGAGAGTCCACCACCTTCCGAGGGAGACCGTCCCACGGTCAAACAGCTCTTACTGTCGGAAAGTCCTTCCTGATGTTAAGTCAGAATCTCCTTTCTTGTAACTTAGAATCATAGAGTTGGAAGAGACCACAAGGGCCATTGAGTCCAACCCCCTGCCAAGCAGGAAACACCATCAGAGCACTCCTGACATATGGTTGTCAAGCCTCTGCTTAAAGACCTCCAAAGAAGGAGACTCCACCACACTCCTTGGCAGCATATTCCACTGTCAAACAGCTCTTACTGTCAGTAAGCTCTTACTGTCAACTTGAAGCCCTGGGTTCGAGTCCTACCCTCCAGAGCAGGAGAAAAGAAGCATGAAAACAAGAAGCGTATTTTACAGTGTTTCGCCGTGACACGCTGGATGTAAAAGCGACCGTACTTGGATGCCTAGAATTCGCACGGCCTTTGAACACTTTGTTGGCTCTTCTTGGTTGTTACTGTTCCAGACTGGGCCACCAGAGGGCAACTCGGGCATGTTCCTTGGGAAGGCCTTCTTCCAAATGGTGCAGAGAACAACAGCAAGGAAACCATTCTTCTGCTGTTGCTCCTCCCCACTGCCTGCAATACGCATTAACAGCTGCCACTGGCCCCCAGTACAGTGGTACCTTGCTTCTCAAACTTAATCCGTTCTGGAAGTCTGTTCCAAAACCAAAGTGTTCCAAAATCAAGGCACACTTTCCCATAGAAAGCAATGCAAAATGGATTAATCTGTTCCAAACAACCCCATAAAGAGTAATTTGACATGAATTTTACTATCTAAAGAGACTACCAGATTTACGCATAAGCTAAACAAGCTATAGCTTAAGGCCCCAGTCTCTTGGGGCCCCTCCCCCCAAAATAAAGAAAAAAAACCCCTGGATGTACATTTCCAAAATAGAAAGTAAAAAACAAATTTAAAAAACTTACACGTAGCAACAGTGTTTTGTGTTGTCTAGGCTGCTATTTGTTATGTGCAAATGGCTTTAGATACCTATTAGGTCCATAAATTACCATATAGCATATATTCAACACAAAAAGCAGTGACAATTTGTTGTTGACAAAGGACAGCTGGACATATAAAGGGCCCCATCACCTTCAGTACCTTGGGGCCTCATCAAACTTAAATCCGGCCCTGAACAAGACCATTGATCCATAAAATGAAAGCAATAATCAATGTACTGTACTATAAAATAAATAAGACAGTATTGTAGATGATAAAAATCAAAGTTATTTTTTTTCATACCTGCACTGATGATAGTCACTGTTTGGATGGGGGGCTTTTATCCATTTCGGCAGTCACACAATAAATCAATCAGTAGCTGAACTGGCCTCCACACAGTCACGAAAACAAATTAATTGAAAAAGCCTCAAAAACAAATAAATGGCTAAAAGAAAAGTGCCAAACTTAATCCATTCCGGAAGTCCGTTTGACTTCCGAAATGTTCGAAAAGCAAGGCACAGCTTCTGATTGGTGCCGGCGCCCCGGAAACAATAGCCGACAGTTGCATCAGACGTTCGGCTTCTGAAAAACGTTCGAAAACCGGAACACATACATCCAAGTTTTTGGCATTTGGGAACCAAGGCATTTGAGAACCAAGGCGTTTGAGAACCAAGGTACCACTGTATCTGAAATGCAGATGTGCACAAAAGACAATACGAAACTCCGGCATGGAAGTTGCTGTGTTGCGACACAAGCAAACAGCTCTAAGAATCTGGATGTTTGGAGAGGAATGATTTTCCAGGGACAGGAAGCACTTCTATGGTTCTGTGGTTGGAGAATATGCAAGAAGCTCTGCAGTTACTGATCATGCCCTCAAGGAGCCTTGCTGCCCAAACTCAACATTTGCCCCTTTGTATGTCAAATCTATTTGGAAAATACAACAAGAATCAGACTAGTCTACAGAACGAGAATACAGTGGTACCTCAGGTTGCATACGCTTCAGGTTACAGATTCCGCTAACCTAGAAATAGTACCTCAGGTTAAGAACTTTGCTTTAGGACTTCCGGGTTAGCGCCTCCGGCAATGGCAGATTTCCTCTGATCGGGAGGAATCCGCTCCGTGGAAACCAGGGTCTGGACCGCCACGGCGAGGCAGAGACCCACTAAAAACCACAGGCAGGAGAAGCCTGTGGACGTGGGATTCGGCTGGCACCTTTTGCGCCTCCCCTACTCGCGGGGAAGCCCGGTCTCGGGGTTCCGGAGCAACGTGGGGTGAGCGGCACGGTGCTTTGAATCAACTGCTTTTTTCACGGAGTGAAGCCGCATTGCTGTTGCCGGAGAGCGCTGACTTTTTCCCGAGGACAATTGGATTCTAAACAACTACCCGTGAGTAGAATGGAAAATTGGATTTTTAAACATCGTAATTTGGCACCGAAATGGGAAGGTTTCCAAACAGGAAGTCCGCCTTCCCTTTTTGTAAATAGATTAAAGCAAAGATGTTGCAAACTAAAGTCTGGAAAGCCTTTTGTAAAGGATTAAATCCCCATCGGTTAAAACTACTAAACCCCCCTTGGAAGCAGGAGAAGAGGGGGAAAATTTTAGACTGCCTAAGCCTGCAGGAGAGAGAGTGAAGGAAGATAAATTACCATCGCCTTGAACCTGGGAATGGGCTGTCAATAAGATTGACTTTTTGAGAAAGTTCATTGACTGTGAATAACGTATGCTGACAGATAGCTAAACAAGAGAAAGATATTGTTTCCATTGTTTCCTTTTGCACTTGAAAAGAAGCAAATGTAACTGAAAATTGATCTAACTTTGCTGCCGGATCTTTACTTAAAAGGATGGATACAAAGAGAAATTGTTTCCTCTAGAGGGAGTTCTTGAAACTGTTGCAGGAGTGGATCTGGGGAATTTTCCAGCTGCAGAGATTACAGACTGTGGGAAACTGAAATTGACCTTGGACAAGAATGTTGACAGAAGAAGCCCTAGTGATTGCATTTTGCAAAACAAGTGCTTTATTGGAACAGCTTCATAAGAAGACGGATGTGATGATTACTAAAATTGACAATATGGGACAAAAAATGACTGAGCTGGGTCTAAAAGTGAAAACCAATACAGAAATAACTCAGGATCTGATTCAGGAATCTGTTTTGACATTGCAAGCTGTGGAGAAGAAGAAGAAGAAAGTTGTGGAACCTCAAGTAATTCAAGTGGATAGAGCCCTGGCCTTTCAGAGGCAATTTGACGAATATAAGCTGTTGCCATTTACGATTGAATCCAGAGAAAGCCAGATTTGGAGGGATGGAGTCTCGCTTGGATTGGAGAAGGAAAGTTGGATAGACCTTATGCAGGTTTGGGATCTGGATTTGGGTCAGGAGGAGATTGGAGTTGTGGGGGCCTTTAGTTTTGGAGGGACGTGGAAACACACTCAGAAATATCGTTTGGACTTTAGTTCGGACTATGGAGAGTGGGCTGACCCGTCGCGAAGGAATAATGACATTGTTAGGTTGGAGTTTCCCCGAGACCTACTCCTCAGTGCCAAAGGAAGGAAACTAAGAACAAGATCAGCAGAAGACAAAGCGAAGCCCATGCTTAGATATGAAGAAGACCTGCAGAAGGGACATGGAAAAGAGTTAAGAGCCTCGGATAGAAGATCACCAGGTTGATGGACCATATGGAATGGATAGAAAGGACTGACAGAATCCAAGTCCAGGGTGAAGAGACGGTGGAAGAAGATTGGAAAAAAGTTTTAAAAATTTATTTAGAGAAATATTGTTAAGTTAATGAGTGTTAGAAAAATTGTTGGAATGAAATTATACGGCTTTAGTAGAAATGTTATAAGGAGCTAAGTAAATATAAGTTTTAGGATTTTAATGGTAAGATAAGGTTAAAATAAATTAAGACAATTAAATGACAGAAAATAGTGAAAGATGGAAAGGATTTGATGGCTTTAGCAGAAATGTTATAAAGAGCTAAGTAAAAATAGATTGTTAATGGACCAAAGTGGAAAATCTAAGGTTAGACTGTCTTAAGTTAAATTTTAGATTGAAAATTGAGAAAGATTGAAAGGACTTGCTGAAATAGCTAATTGAACTAGAATACAAAGAAGGGAGGTGTGAGGAGGTCGATGAAACAAGTATATGAAAGGAAAAGACATGGAAAGGTTGGATGTGTTTTAAAATGTTTGTGTTCTTTTTTTTGCTGTTTTGCGGTTTTATTGTATTGTTTTTTGTTCTTTTTTGGTTTTTTTTTGATGTATTGTAAGGTACTGTTTGATTTGTTTAATTTTTTTTATTGTCCTTTTTCTTTTTCTGTATTTTCCAAACCCTTAATAAATATCATTTAAAAAAATTTAAAATAAAATAAAAAGAACTTTGCTTCAGGATGAGAACAGAAATCGTGCTCCGGCGGTGTGGCAGCAGCAGGAGGCCCCATTAGCTTCAGTTTCAGGTTAAGTACAGACCTCCGGAATGAATTAAGTACTTAACCTGAGGTATCACTGTACTTATGAAAGACTTGTGCTAGCCAACTGCCACCGCCAGAGGGAGCATAGGAGATTTCCTGTGAAACCTTCCCTTTCCAGATGTTGGCTTAATTGTACAAAGGCTGCTGCAGAAACTTGTGACATTTCCTGCAGAAAGGATAAATTCAGATTACATGGGGAGGGAATACAGTGGTAACCTGGGTTACATACACTTCAGGTTACAGACTCCACTAACCCAGAAATATTACCTCGGGTTAAGAACTTTGCTTCAGGATGAGAACAGAAATCGTGCTCTGGCGGCACAGCAGCAGCAAGAGGCCCCATTAGCTAAAGTGGTGCTTCAGGTTAAGAACAGTTTCAGGTTAAGAACGGACTTCCAGAACAAATTAAGTACATAACCAGAGGTACCACTGTATAAGGCCCTTTCTGATATTTATATCATATATATTATGATACCGTGCCCAAGCAGTAGCATAGCGTGGGTTGCCAGTGCCTGGAGCTGGGCAGAGGAGTCGGTGGGAGGGAGGCAAACTGATGGAGTACACATGAGTTGTTCCATTGTCTGGAGAGGTCACTTCCTAGTTCACATGGAGAAGCCGTTTTCAATGGAGTCCAGTGATATTCTGTTGTGAATATTCTGAAGGCAGCCCTGTTTAGGGAAGTTTTTAATGTTTGAAGTTTCATTCTGTTTTTAGTCCTCTGTTGGGAGCTGCCCAGAGTGGCTGGGGAAACCCAGCCAGATGGGCAGGGTATAAATAAATTGTGGTGGTGGTGGTGGTTACTGAAGAACACAGCCATATTCAGGCAGTGCCCCTAACAATTTTGCATCTGGGGTAGCTGCCCCTGTGCCCCCAACCTACGCCAGCAGATTTTTGTATACCCATGGAGGGTAGTATGTTTCCGAGCACAATTCAAAGTGTTGGTGCTGACCTTTAAAGCCCTAAACAGCCTCAGTCCAGTATACCTGAAGGAGCGTCTCCAACCCCATTGTTCTACCCAGACACTGAGGTCCAATGCTGAGGGCCATCTGGCGGTTCCCTCACTGCGAGAAGCCAAGTTACAGGGAACCAAGCAGAGGGCCTTCTAAGTAGTGGCACCCACCCTGTGGAACGCCCTCCCACCAGAGGCCGAGGCCATTTAGGGCTTTAAAGGTCAACACCAGCACTTTGAATTGTGCTCGGGAGCCAATGTAGGTCTTTCAAGACTGGTGTTATGTGGTCTCGGCGGCCGCCCCCAGTCACCAGTTTTGCTGCCGCATTCTGGATTAGTTGTAGTTTCCGAGTCACCTTCAAAGGTAGCCCCACGTAGAGCGCATTGCAGTAGTCCAAGCGGGAGATAACTAGAGCATGCACCACTCTGGTGAGACAGTCTGCGGGCAGGTAGGGTATCAGCCTGCGTACCAGGTGGAGTTGGTAGACAGCTGCCCTGGATACAGAATTGACCTGCGCCTCCATAGACAGCTGTGAGTCCAAAATGACTCCCAGGCTGCACACCTGGTCCTTCAGGGGCACAGTTACCCTATTCAGGACCAGGGAGTCCTCCACACCACCCCGCTCCCTGTCCCCCCAAAACAGTACTTCTGTCTTGTCAGGATTCAACTTCAATCCATTAGCCGCCATCCATCCTCCAACCGCCTCCAGGCACTCACACAGGACCTTCACCGCCTTCACTGGTTCTGATTTGAAAGAGAGGTAGAGCTGGGTATCATCTGCATATTGATGGACACCCAGTCCAACCCCCCTGATGATCTCTCCCAGTGGCTTCATATAGATGTTAAAAAGCATGGGGGAGAGGACGGAACCCTGAGGCACCCCACAAGTGAGGGCCCAGGGGTCTGAACACTCATCCCCCACCACCACTTTCTGAACACGGCCCAGGAGGAAGGAGCGAAACCACTGTATAACAGTGCCCCCAGCTCCCAGCCCCTCTAGTCGGTCCAGAAGGATGTTATGGTCGATGGTATCAAAGGCTGCTGAGAGATCCAGCAGAACTAGGAAACAGCTCTCACCTTTGTCCCTAGCTCGCCGGAGATCATCAACCAGCGCAACCAAGGCAGTTTCAGTCCCATGATGAGGCCTGAATCCCGATTGGAAGGGATCCAAATGGTCCGCATCCTCCAGGCGTGCCTGGAGTTGTTCAGCAACCACACGCTTAATCACCTTGCCCAAGAATGGAAGATTTGAGACTGGGCGATAGTTGGCCATACTGGCCGGGTCTAAAGATGGTTTTTTAAGAAGCAGTTTAATGACCGCCTCTTTCAGTGGATCTGGGAATGTTCCCTCACAGAGGGAAGCATTCACCACCCCGCCCAGCCCATCGCCTAGCCCTTCCCGGCTTGCTTTTATTAGCCAGGATGGGCAAGGATCAAGGAGACAGGTGGTTGGTTTCACGCGTCCAAGCAGCCTGTCCACATCCTCGGGGGTAACGGATTGAAATTGATTCTATGCAACTTGACCAGACAGGGCTCTAGCACTCTCCTGCCCCAGCCCTGCTCCCACAGTGGTGTCTAGCTCCTTCCGAATATGAGTGATTTTATCTGCAAAAAACTTTGCAAAATCATTGCAGGAGATCTTGGGGTATTTACAAGGCCCCGGTGGTAAAGGTGGTTCCGTTAAATTGCAGACCACCTGAAAGAGTCTCCTGCTACTATTTTATGCAGATGCAATAGAGGCGGTGAAGAAAGTCTTCTTCGCCGTTGCTATTGCCACCTGGTAGGCTCGACGTTGAGCTCTAACCTGTGTCCGGTCAGATTTGGAGTGAGTTTTCTGCCACTGACGCTCTAGCCGTCTCAACGATTGTTTCATCGCCCTCAGCTCCGAAGAAAACTATGGGGCTGTCCGGGCTCCATGAAATCGGAGAGGGCACTTCGAAGCCAGACAGTTGATAGCCTGTTTAGGGAAGCTTTTAATGTTTGATGCATTATTGTATTTTAATATTTTGTTGGAAGCTGCCCAGAGTGGCTGGGGAAGCCCAGCCAGATGGGCAGGGTATAATTTTATTATATATATTGTTGTTGTTGTTATACTTTTTAGTGCTGCAGCAGATGACCATTTAGTCTTTTCTTCCTTGGGCAGTCAAATTTGTTAGGCCATTTCTGCATCGACAGGCCTCGCAAGCAGGTGGGTTGGGCTGCTTGACCCTTACATCCCATCCAAACTACCCCAAACACTTTATTTTGAATGCCTGGCTCTCTTAGCGCAAGACATGAATCACCAGCCTCACCCTTCATCATGAGCATTGTTTGCCTCTGGGCTTTGGCCAGACTAGTTGCAACAGACCTTCAAGCTCTAGACAGTCAAGACAGTTTGCCAGCCTGGCTCTGTATGCTTAGCAAAGTGATATCTGCTGAACAGCTCCTTGCCTTGGGAACACAAGTTCATTAAACTTTGCAGATGAAAAGGTTCCTGCCAAAAGGTGATGAAATGACATGACCCTCCTGGCTTGGATCATGAGCAATCTGGGCCATTGCCAGGAAATGCTTTTTGCTGCGCTAGGGGTGAGAGTGGCTGACTTATTTGCTTCCTTTGGACAATTCTGAACAGGTGTCCAATGAATGGCTCTCTGCACATGAAGCCATGCTCTGGCAAAAACCAGAGTGTGTGTCTTGTGCTGGTGGCTCGCACAAGGGCAACACACCAAAAGATACACATCTTTTGGGTGCCACACAAGTTGGCTCCAAGTGCCAGCTCATCCCTGGGACATTCTGGGATCAAATTAGAAGCCAGGATGACTTCTGTAATTCCGTAAATAGGCCAGTCAAATAGGGACCGTTAGAAGGTTTGGGCCATCTATCTCCTTCCTTCCAAGAATTTTCTCCACCAGCAGCTGTGGCACCAGGTGGCATCAAAGTGAGATAGCAACAGAGCTAGCATTTGATGTTGTTGTTGTTTAGTCGTTTAGTCATGTCCAACTCTTCGTGACCCCTGGACCAGAGCACGCCAGGCACTCCTGTCTTCCATTGCCTCCCGCAGTTTGGTCAAACTCATGTTCGTAGCTTCGAGAACACTGTCCAACCATCTCGTCCTCTGTCGTCCCCTTCTCCTTGTGCCCTCCATCTTTCCCAACATCAGGGTCTTTTCCAGGGAGTCTTCTCTTCTCATGAGGTGGCCAAAGTATTGGAGCCTCAGCTTCAGGATCTGTCCTTCCAGTGAGCACTCAGGGCTGATTTCCTTCAGAATGGATAGGTTTGATCTTCTTGCAGTCCATGGGACTCTCAAGAGTCTCCTCCAGCACCATAATTCAAAAGCATCAATTCTTTGGCAATCAGCCTTCTTTATGGTCCAGCTCTCACTTCCATACATCACTACTGGGAAAACCATAGCTTTAACTATACGGACCTTTGTTGGCAAGGTGATGTCACTGCTTTTTAAGATGCTGTCTAGGTTTGTCATTGCTTTTCTCCCAAGAAGCAGGCGTCTTTTAATTTCGTGACTGCTGTCGGCATCTGCAGTGATCATGGAGCCCAAGAAAGTAAAATCTCTCACTGCCTCCATTTCTTCCTCTTCTATTAGCCAGGAGGTGATGGGACCAGTGGCCATGATCTTCATTTTTTTGGTGTTGAGCTTCCCTCCAACATTTCTCCAGAGAAAATAGGGACGTCCTATTCCATAATAATAATTTTATTGTTTATACCCATGTGACTGGGTTGTCCCAGCCACTCTGGGCGGCTTCCAACTTATATAAAAATGTAATTATACATTGTAAAACTTCCCTAGACTGAGCTGCCTTCAGATGTCTTCTAAAGGCTGCACAGTTACTTATCTCCTTGGCTCAGACACCCTCCATGGCCTCTAATAATAAAATAATAATAATAAATTTTATTTATATCCCGCCCTCCCGAGCCGAAGCCGGGCTCAGGGCAGCTAACAACAATGAATGGCTCTCTGCACATGAAGCCATGCTCTGGCAAAAACCAGAGTGCGTGTCTTGTGCTGGTGGCTCGCACAAGGGCAACACACCAAAAGATACACATCTTTTGGGTGCCACACAAGTTGGCTCCAAGTGCCAGCTCATCCCTGGGACATTCTGGAATCAAATTAGAAGCCAGGATGACTTCTGTAATTCCGTAAATAGGCCAGTCAAATAGGGACCGTTAGAAAGTTTGAGCCATCTATCTCCTTCCTTCCAAGAATTTTCTCCACCAGCAGCTGTGGCACCAGAGGGCGGCTCTAACATTTCTCTGATGAAAATAGGGACGTCCTAAGGAAAAGCAGGACATCCCAGGATCAAATTGGAAACCGGGACGGCTTTTTAAAATCCAGGACTATACCTGGAAAATAGGGACACTTGCCCTCCAACCTTAAAGGTACATCGTTGACTTCCTTCAGGGCAGGTTCAGTGCCTTGTTGCTAGCAATGCAGTAGGGTTTGCTACTTTTCATGGAATTGTAGGGACCACAAAGGTCATCTCATCCAACCCCCTTTTGGCCCAAAGTGGGGCTCAAACCCACAACCCTGAGATTAAGAATCTCATACTCTACCGGCCTTGGATAGTGAGGACCATTCTGTTGGTTTGGCTAGGACCAGTTGCTGTTTGTAGTGACCACAGCTGCACGGATGTGACTGGCCTGGAGATGGAAAGAAGATAAAGTTCCTACCAGAGAAGAATGGCAGATGAAGTTAATGGACTATGCTGAAATGGCTAAAAGGACCAGAAGAGTCAGAAATCAGGAAGGCCAAAATTTTAACAAGGAATGGGGAAAATTTATAACTTCCCTTAAATAATAATAATACAGTGGTACCTCGGGTTAAGTACTGAATTCATTCCGGAGGGCCGTACTTAACCAAATTTCCACCCCAGCTACTTTCTTAGTTGAGGGGGTGCCACAGGAGAGCCAGTCTTGAGTATAACCTCTCCTCTGAAGCTGATATTTGCATTGGGAAGAAGCCTGTTGGCAGCCACCAGCAGCAGCTCAATGTTCAGTTAAAAGAGGCGATACCCAAAGTTGAGAAATAGGTTGACTTTGAGAAAACACCCCTTGCAGGATTTCACACAAATAGCTGTAGGTCAGAGTCATAGCCTACATCGTGTCCTCTGAGTTTTGCTGGGTTCCAGCTCCCACCATCCCTGGCCAAGGACCACGCAGAGTTTGGCTGATCTGAAGAGGCAAGCCTTGGCTGCTCCTGCTGAAAACCCAGACAAGCTGGAATTTGTACAGATTTCCAAAGATGCTACACATGTGGACATAAATAGAAGAGGTCTGGTGTAATCTGCTGCCCGAAGTGAGCAAACAGGACTTTTTCTGTTGATCAAAGATGGCTGAAGTTGCTGAAATCGTGCTCAAGGTCCCGAGGGCATTGGTTGCCATCTCTGGCAGCTGCACACCAAAGTTTAACGCATCATGGTCAACGTGGCATGCCCATTCCTCTTGCCAAAGCATAAGTGGGCGTTAGGATGGACTTTGAAACTTAATTCTTGGGTGTGTGATAAGATGAAAAAGTTTTGGGATCTAATATATAATGAACTGAAGAAACTTTTAAGTATACGTTCCCTAAAAAACCGGAGGCTTTTCTATTAGGGATAATAGGGGAGGAGGTGAAAAACGAGGATCGTAAACTATTTCAATATGCTACGGCTGCAGCTAGGATCCTCGTGGCTCAAAAGTGGAAATTACAGGAAACCCCAACAGTAATGGAGTGGCAGACTAAATTTTTTGAGTATACAGAATTAGCTAAAATGACTTATAAAATTCGAGACCAAAAAGGGACAAAGTCTGAAGAAGAGTGGGGTAAACTTGTTGCATATATAAGAATTAACTGTAGAAGTCTAAAAACTGTAGCAGGGTTAACATAAATCCTGCGATGTGTATAGAAGGCAAGTAAGAATCTGCAAGAGAAGATATAAACTAAGAAAACCGAAGCAGGGAAGGAAGGAAGTCCGGGCGTGAACTTACGCAGTGTAAATAAGATGACATAAAATGATGACTGTAAAAGATTAAGTTTTATTTATGTTTGTGAAAAAAACAATAAAAATATTTTTTAAAAAGAAACTTAATTCTTCTCCTACGTTTCTCCCACATGTGAGAAACGTACGATGAAAATGTTGTCTGTAACAGGGGTTAGCAACCTAAGGCCCATGGGCCAAAAGCAGCCCATGGGGGGGGGGTCATTTAACCAGCTCATTTAACCGCCCCTCACCGCCTGCTCGGGGACCACCTTCCACGATGCTGGCCAGCTTCCCATTGGCTGCAGAAAGGTCCTGCAGCCAATGGGAAGCTGCGCACACCTCCTCTGAGCCGGAAGGAGCACCGGAAACAGTGTTTGCGCATGTGTGCGTGAGTGCGCACTCTGGCCCACCGCGGCGTCTGCGGGACCGTGAACCAGCCCAAGCCACAAAAATTTTGCCGGCCCCGGTCTATAAGAATAAAATAAAATTGTTATGAATTAATTTGGAGATGGTATTCAACACTAGTCAGATTAAATCAAATAAACAAGGGATATTCGGTGTTATGTTGGAGGGGAAGCCAGGAAACAGGGAATTATGTTCACATGTGGTGGGGGTGTAAATATGTACAATTGTTTTGGCAAAGGCTGTTTGAGGAGATAACAGAAATTACTGGGTTCAGGCTGACCAAAAGTCCAGAGGTAGCATTATTATCATCAATTTACGATGGGGTGGAAGGTCCACAGGATATGAAGGAGTTGCTCACAAATTTATTGACAGCTGCACAAATTATTATAGCCAGGAAGTGGAAGAGGCAAGCAGAAGATAAAATGGTATAAAGAGGCGCAGGATATAGCTATTAACGATAATTTAACATGTGCCATTAAGATAAGACAGTGGGTATATGCAAGAGAAATAGCTTTGAGGAGATATGGAGGGTGTTTGTAGAATCTGTACCGTTAAAGTGGAAAGGGGTCAAACCATCACAAGAGGTGTCGAAATTTTGAGAGTTTGGGTAGTTACAATGGAATGGTCTCGGTGGTGGGGTGCACATTTTTATTCTTATTTATTTGTGATCATTACTTTATTAAAAAATAAATTTAATTCTTTCTTTAAAAAATAAAGTAGTCTTTACATTTCTAGCCCACCCCTTTCCTCCAAGGTGTTGAGCAGGTCACACTTCAAATGTTCTTAAACTGTGCCAGTTGTTCAGAGCATGGTGCATTTTGAGTGCACACGTGTTTGGTTTTGTAAAACGATTCCATGAAGAGTTAAGCAGTTTCCCAGAGGTACCGAGTAGCCTGTCACCCCATGAGCAGCAGAGGAGGAGGAGGCAAGCCCTGACTTGCTCTGTTGTGAAGTGACACACCAAGAGGGAGCGTCAGCAAACAAAAGCTGCGTGAAACTTGGTCCCTTTGCACCCAAGGCATACACACACAGCCACAGACACTTACAAAGGATTATATGCAACACAGACAACTTAATCCTAATACTATTGGGCCATACAAACTGTGTGGGGTGCATTTTATACACAGCTTAAAAAAGGTAAAGGACCCTTGACAGTTAAGTCCAGTCACGAACGACTCTGGGGTTGCGGCACTCATCTCGCTTTACTGGCCGAGGGAGCCGGCGCTTGTCCGCAGACAGTTTTTCCGGGTCATGTGGCCAGCAGGACTAAGCCGCTTCTGGCAAAACCAGAGCAGCGTACGAGTTTGCCGTTTACCTTCCTGCCGGAGCAGTACCTATTTATCTACTTGCACTTTGACGTGCTTTCGAACTGCTAGGTGGGCAGGAGCTGGGACCGAGCAATGGGAGCTTACCCCATTGCGGGGATTTGAACCACCGACCTTCTGATCAGCAAGCCCAAGAGGCTCAGTGGTTTAGACCACAGCAGCACCCGTGTCCTGTCTTTCACTAATATACATATTCATTTAAAAAAGGTAAAGGACCCCATAACAGTTAAGTTCAAAGGCAACTATGGGGTTGCGGCGCTCATCTCACTTTCAGGCCGAGGGACCCGGCATTTGTCCACAGACCAGTGGCGTAGCGTGGGTTGTCAGCACCCGGGGCAAGGCAAGTAATTTGCGCTCCCTAACCCGTGGATTTGCGCCCCCTAACCAGTGGATTTGCGCCCCCTAACCCGTGGATTTGCGCCCCCTAACCCTAACCCCCAGATGTTGCGCCCGGTGTGGCCAGCCCCCCCTGCACCCCCCACGCTATGCCACTGCCACAGACAGCTTTCCGGGTCATGTGGCCAGTGTGACTGAACCACTTCTGGTGCAATGGGACACAGTGACGGAAACCAGAGCGCATGGAAACGCTGTTTACCTCCCCGCCACAGCGATACCTATCTATCTACTTGCACTTTGACGTGCTTTCAAACTGCTGGGTTGGCAGGAGCTGGGACCAAGCAACAGGAGCTCACCCCGTTATGGGGATTCGAACTGCCGACCTTCTGATCGGCAAGCCCAAGAGGCTCAGTGGTTTAGACCACTGAAAGTGAGATGAGCACTGCAACCCCATAGTCACCTTTGACTGGACTTAACCATCCAGGGCTCCTTTATCTTTACCTTTTTCTCTGTATCTCTCCTTAGATCATGGGTAGGCAAACTAAGGCCTGGGGGCCGGATCCGGCCCAATTGCCTTCTAAATCCGGCCTGCGGACAGTCCAGGAGTCAGCATGTTTTTACATGAGTAGAATGTGTCCTTTTATTTAAAGTGCATCTCTAGGGTATTTGTGTGGAATAGGAATTCCTTTATTTCCCCCCAAAAAAATAGTCTGCCCCCCCCACAAGGTCTGAGGGACAGTGGACAGGCCCCCTGCTGAAAAGGTTTGCTGACCCCTGCCACCCCCACCCCAGTCCATGCACTAGCCCCATATCCAGCAGTAAGGTAAAGGGTAAAGGGACCCCTGACCATTAGGTCCAGTCGTGACCAACTCTGGGGTTGCGGCGCTCCTCTCGCTTTATTGGCCGAGGGAGCCGGCGTACAGCTTCCGGGTCATGTGGCCAGCATGACAAAGCTGCTTCTGGCGAACCAGAGCAGCCCACGGAAACACCGTTTACCTTCCCGTCAGAGCGGTACCTATTTATCTACTTGCACTTTGACGTGCTTTCGAACTGCTAGGTTGGCAGGAGCAGGGACCGAGCAACGGGAGCTCACCCCATCGTGGGGATTCAAACTGCCCACCTTCTGATCGGCAAGCCCTAGGCTCTGTGGTTTAACCCACAGTGCCACCCGCGTCCCACATATCCAGCAGTAGGGACCAGCTTTTCCTCCTTTTGCCAAACGCCCACACAGCCACACGCCTTTTCGGATTATACAGTAATCTTATACTTATCCAATAGCAATTATTAGGGATACATTGCAATGATCAGTGCAGATCTCCAGTTGTTGCAATTCAGGTAGATCTTCTGTTCTCTGCGCACGTACATGGTCAAATGATTCAGAGTGCTCTAGCATCTTCTCTCGGAGTGGGGAAAGTTGTGTTTTCCTTCAAGTTCCGCTGCAAGTATGGAACTAGAAACTGAAGCACCCCATGTTTTCAGTGTTCCTAAATGCTTCGTTTCGGAGGACATAAGGACAACTCCTCCTCGGTTTTCTTCCTACAAGCTTTCTCCGCAGAATGACCCTAGGAGCCCATTCTCAATAGCCGACTCTTCTCTTTTCACTCTTCCTGGCTCCAGTCAGCACAAAGGCAACATTTTTCCATTTTCGCCGTATCAAGAAGTTGGTCCCTTACCTTTCCCGCCCCGACCTGGCCACAGTGATCCATGCGACGGTCACCTCCAGGCTTGACTACTGTAACTTGTTCTACACAGGGCTGCCCTTAAAACTGTCCCAGAAACTCCAGCGGTTGCAGAATGCTGCAACGAGGTTCCTCATGGGGTCCTTGCCATGGGAGCATATTCACCCAGTGCTCTATCAGCTGCACTGGCTCCTAGTGGAGTTTAGCAGGGGTCAGCAAACTTACCGCGCCTTGGGCCAGTGTCTCCAACACTGATTGCATGGTGGGCTGGAGGGCAGGGGAGCGTATGCCCATACGCATGCGCACATGCTACTTCCGGGTCGGAGGAGCACCGGAAATAGCTTGTGAGCATGTGCACCGGCCTCCTCTGACCTGGACGTGCACCGGAAATAACGCTTGCACATGTTTATTCTTGCAATTTAAAAATAAATCTAGTGGTTTCATGTTTTGTGCTTCCCGTTTTTCCATACATCTGGCGTTTGAAAATCAAAGTTAGCCATTTCTTTTTGGAGGGTGTGTGTAAGTAGTTTACCCTCCCCTGGCACCCATGCAGGCGTAGCCAGGATTTATGTTAGGGGGCAGGCAGGACACTCGCCTGTCATCATCCTCTGCCTGGCTCTGTCTAGCACATGGGTAGGCAAACTAGGGCCTGGGGGTCAGATGCGGCCCAATCGCCTTCTAAATCCGGCCCACGGACGGTCCGGGAATCAGCATGTTTTTACACGAGTAGAATCCGTCCTTTTATTTAAAATGCATCTCTGGGTTATTTGTGGGGCATAGGAATTGGTTCATTTTTTCTTTTTCAAAATATAGTCCGGCCCCCCACAAGGTCTGAGGGACAGTGGACCGGCCCCCTGCTGAAAAAGTTTGCTGACCCCTGGTCTAGGAGATTTGGAATGAAATGTCTCAACAACCGTTGTTTCTTCCTTTCTTTCAACCCACAGTGCTCAGAAAAACAGGTCCAAATCTTTCTACAATTTCAACTTTTAGTTAAGTATTTTTATTTATTCATTTTGGGGAGGGGCAGCTGCCGCTCCCTGCTATGCTCATGCTAGCATTCGCCTCTGGGGGGTAGGAGTGCCAACATGAATAAAATATTGAGGGGCCTCCAGGTAAGCCCTGATGCACATAATCGATCACATGATGCACATCATTTGAATGGCAATGCCCATCAACATTTTTTTTGGGGTGGCCCACTTAAATATTTTATTGGGGGGGCAGGAGTGCCAGCTTGGCCCCACAACTGGGGGTGCCTGGGGTGGGGGTGCCATGAAGCATGCACCAAAATTTCTGGGGAATTTTGTGGGTGCTTGGGCACCTAGGGCCCCATGGCGTTGGCACCTATGGGGGGGGTGGAGTGAAGACCCCACCGCCCCAAAGAGTTGGCACCTATATCTGGGGCATAGCTGTCAACTTACAGATTTGAAAATAAGGGACCAGCAGCCTCGAAAATAAGAGATCAGCAGCCAAAATAAGGGATTTTGTGAGTACAGGTATGTTCAACTTCTGAGCCCTTCCGAGCCAAAGGCAGAAAGCCCAGCCAGCAGCCAAATGAAGCCTCAAGCAGTGGTTCCCACAGCGCAGCAACCCGGCAAAGCGGATGCAGCAAGGAAAACCACCATCACCTCTCCGCTGGGAAGTGCTGAGCAAAGGTGAGTCCCCAGGCAACACGGCCGATTTGATCGGCACGGATCGATTTGATCGGCACAGGGCATGCAAGCTCCACCCCCCGGTCGTTCTTAGACTCCTTATTGGGTGAGCAACGCAGCCAAGCAACACAGTTGGAGCCTCCCTCCTCCCTGGCCGGCAAGGGGGGGGGGCGGAGAGGAGTTGCTTTGAAAGTTTAAGGGACATCATCAATAAGGGACAGCAGTGAGACACAGTGCTGGGATAAGGGACTTTCCCGCCAAATAAGGGACGGTTGACAGCTATGATCTGGGGGCAACCCCGTGCAAGCCCCACACTGCAAGAACCAGGCACTGCTGGGGGTTGATGGATTTGCCAGTTCATCCAGTCGGGTCAGAGGCCTCTCTACCACCAGAGAAGACCTGCCCCACAGCGCCCCCTCCAGCCTGCTCCGCAGCTCCGCCTTTGTCCGCACACCAGTGCAAGAAACCTTCACGCAAGGCTACTTATCATCCCTTTGATTTCACCTCAGATGAGCTGGACTCTGCCTATGAGTGAGCAAGGGAATCTTATTCTGCAAGGCAAAGTGGTGTGGATGTGATCGCTCTCCTCCGAAGCACTCTGGGCCAGTTTCCTTTAGGTTTGCGTCTGGATAAGCTGGAGGCCCTGGTGTGGAAGGAGACAAGGCCAAGCTGTGGAAACTGTGCTACAGTGACAGCCTGAAGTTCTTGGAGGTGTTACCTAGGATCAGGCTCAAACCCTCTGGCAAAGGGACTTTCCGGTGCCTTGTGCTGCTGGACCCAGTGGAGAAATGGTGTGGTGAAGCAGACAGAGGATCAGACAGAGAGACCTGGCTTCAAATCCCCAATCAGCTATGAGGCCCCTCTCACATGGCTGCAGTGCTCTGTTTTTAATGTTTGATGCTTTGTTGTTGTTTAGTCGTTTAGTCATGTCTCACTCTTCGTGACCCCCTGGACCAGAGCACGCCAGGCACTCCTGTCTTCCACTGCATCCCGCAGTTTGGTCAAACTCATGCTGGTAGCTTCGAGAACACTATCCAACCATCTCGTCCCCTGTCATCCCCTTCCCAACATCAGGATCTTTTCCAGGGAGTCTTCTCTTCTCATGAGGTGGCCAAAGTATTGGAGCCTCAGCTTCAGGATCTGTCCTTCCAGTGAGCACTCAGGGCTGATTTCCTTAAGAATGGATAGGTTTGATCTTCTTGCAGTCCATGGGACTCTCAAGAGTCTCCTCCAACACCATAATTCAAAAGCATCCATTCTTCAGCGATCAGCCTTCTTTATGGTCCCATGGACTGCAAGAAGATCAAACCTCTCCATTCTTAAGGAAATCAGCCCTGAGTGCTCACTGGAAGGACAGATCGTGAAGCTGAGGCTCCAATTTCAGTTGCACAATTACTTTGGTAAAATACGTACTTTGTTATGTGCAAATGGCTTTAGATACCTATTAGGTCCATAAATTACCATATATCATATTAAAAAAATTCCTTCCAGTAGCACCTTAAAGACCAACTAAGTTAGTTCTTGGTATGAGCTTTCGTGTGCATGCACACTTCTTCAGATACACTGAAACAGAAGTTGCCAGATCCTTCTATATAGTGAGAAGGTGGGGAGGGGTATTACTCAGAAGGGTGGTGGGAATGGTGGTGGGAATGGGAGATTGGCAGATAGCTGAGATGAAACTTCTGTTTCAGTGTATCTGAAGAAGTGTGCATGCACACGAAAGCTCATACCAAGAACTAACTTAGTTGGTCTTTAAGGTGCTACTGGAAGGAATTTTTTTATTTTGACTGTTATTTTTTTATTTTTTATTTTGACTATGGCAGACCAACACGGCTACCTATCTGTAACGTATATCATATATTCAACAACAACAAAAACAGTGACAATCTGTTGTTGACAAAGGACAGCTGGACATATAAAGGGCCCCATTGCCTTCAGTAGCTTAGGGCCTTGTCAAACCTAAATCCGGCCCTGGTTGCCACCTTTTGTTCTGGCAAAATACAAAGTGGGGAGGTTAGGGGGCGATTCCATGGCTGCCTGGGTGCCAAGTTTGTGTTCCCTTCCGTTCGGTTGGTGCCGGAACATACATGTGTAGTACATGGAGTGCACACTTTCTGGGAACTGTAGTTTTGTGAATCGGAACTCTTTTGAGTGGGGAACTGCAGTTCCCAGGAATGTGCGAGAGAAGTCACATGCTTCAAATGTGCATTAGATGTGCTTTAGACGTACAGTGCAGATTTGTCCAAAGATCTATGCAATCTGAGAGAAGTGGAGACCAAAGGAGGAGCTTTTCTGGTTTTCTGATTCCCTGCTTCCAGTCACCAGCTGAATGAACCCACATAAGAATATTATGGGCATAGGGGGAGCATGGCTTTGCTTTTGAAAGAGAATGGAGTTTTGCTCGTGGAACCACCTGCATAGGGTAATGTCTGGAAAAATCTGGACGTATGGCAGCCCTGAGGCTGAGGCTCCAATACTTTGGCCACCTCATGAGAAGAGAAGAATCCCTGGAAAAGACCCTGATGTTGGGAAAGATGGAGGGCACAAGGAGAAGGGGACGACAGAGGACGAGATGGTGGGACAGTGTTCTCGAAGCTACAAACATGAGTCTGACCAAACTGGGGGAGGCAGTGGAAGACAGGAGTGCCTGGCGTGCTCTGGTCCATGGGGTCACGAAGAGTTGGACACGACTAAATGACTAAACAACAACAACAACATGGCAGCCCTGCCTGAAACCTTGTTAAAACTTAAAAATGGATTGGAGCTTGAATGCCCAAACCAGTTTGGATCTCTTAGATACAGTGGTACCTCGGGTTACATACGCTTCAGGTTACAGACTCCGCTAACCCAGAAATGGTGCTTCAGGTTAAGAACTTTGCTTCAGGATGAGAACAGAAATTGTGCTCTGGTGACACGGCAGCAGCAGGAGGCCCCATTAGCTAAAGTGGTGCTTCAGGTTAAGAACACTTTCAGGTTAAGAACGGACCTCTGGAATGAATTAAGTACTTAACCCGAGGTACCACTGTACTGTTGTAGCTCTTTAAGAGTCATGGCTTCCCCCCAAAGAATTCTGGGAATGTTATTTGTTAAGGATGCTGAGCTTTGTTGAAAGACCCTTAACAAGCTACACTTCTCATGATTCTTTGGGGGCAGCCAGGGCTCTTAAAGCCGTGTAACAGAGTTCTAAATGTGTGGTGCGTGGAACTGGATTGAACTGTGAATTGGATTTGGAACCTTGGCCTTGTGTGGACCCAGTGGCGTAGCGTGGGTTGTCAGCACCCGGGGCAAGGCAAGTAATTTGCGCCCCCTAACCCGTGGATTTGCGCCCCCTAACCCTAACCCCAGATGTTGCGCCCGGTGCGGCCGGCCCCCCCTGCACCCCCCACGCTACGCCACTGTGTGAACCTGCCCATGGGCTCACTGAGTGGTTTTTCTGGCAATTTACTAGCTTTTTCAGCCTTGGTTCTTGAACTATCGAATGAGGATTAGTGTAAGCCACGTCACAAGGTTTTTCAGAGTGTGAGGAAACTGCTCTTTGCCCTGTGAGTTAATAAGATAAAGATCTAAAAGTAAAAGAAATCATACCAAACCCAGACTTTCACCATAAATGTAATCAATGTAATCAGGGGGGGAGTAATAATCTGTTCTATTTTGAGTGCATTATGTAATAAACAACTTTGGATGTCTTGCAAAAGATCGATGTCATGCAACTCTTGGAGAAGGAATGTCAGAGTTGCATTAATAGCCTGAAATAGCACTGCAAAGCACAGTACCACCAATTATTTCTGTGCAAATTGCAAGAGACAAATTGCAAAGCCTATTAAGATGTTAATGGGGAAATACTGTAACTAAGATTGCCAAGCCGTCTGACGCGTGGCCTTGAGCTACATTGATGGGATCTTGCTCCATTGCACACTTTTTCTCCTTCTCCATGTTCTTCATTATGATCAGGCAATCAGATGTTTCAAGCATATTTTTTTAAAAAACAGAGAAGTAGCTTTGAAATGGTAAAAATAAAACAAAATCATTTATTTCTATAGGGCTACTATGTTTGCATTATTCCATACAAACCAGCTTAAGTATTGTTGTTGAGTCGTTTAGCCGTGTCCGACTCTTCATGACCCCATGGACCAGAGCACGCCAGGCCCTCCTGTCTTCCACTGCCTCCCGCAGTTTGGTCAGACTCATGCTGGTAGCTTCGAGAACACTATCCAACCATCTCGTTCTCTGTCATGCCCTTCTCCTTGTGCCCTCCATCTTTCCCAGCATCAGGGTCTTTTCCAGGGAGTCTTCTCTTCTCATGAGGTGGTCAAAGTATTGGAGCCTCAGCTTCAGGATCTGTCCTTCCAGTGAGCACTCAGAGCTGATTTCCTCCAGAATGGATAGGTTTGATCTTCTTGTAGTCCATGGGACTCTCAAGAGTCTCCTCCATAGAAACATAATAAAACATTAAACATTTTAAAACTTCCCCATACAGGGCTGACTTCAGATGTCTTCTAAAGGTTGTCTAGTTATCTATCTCCCTGACTCAGGGGTCACAGAACTCCATACTCTCCAACATTTCTCCGATGAAAAGGACATCCTAAGGAAAAGGCATGGGTGGCGCTGTGGTCTAAACCACTCAGCCTTGGGCTTGCCGATTGGAAGGTCAGTGGTTCAAATCCCCGCAATGGGGTGAGCTCCCATTGCTCGGTCCTAGCTCCTGCCAACCTAGCAGTTTGAAAGCATGTCAAAGTACAAGTAGATAAATAGGTACCGCTCCGGCGGGAAGGTAAACGGCGTTTTCGTGCACTGCTCTGGTTTCGCCAGAAGCAGCATATTCATGCTGGCCACATGATCTGGAAAAACTGTCTGCAGACAAACGCTGGCTCCCTCGGCCAGTAAAGCGAGGTGAGCGCTGCAACCCCAGAGTTCTTTGCGACTGGACTTAACTGTCAGGGGTCCTTTACCTTTACCTTTTTTTAAAGGAATACTGGACATTCCGGGAGCAAATCAGAAACTATCTTCTGTAAATCCGGGACTGTCCCTGGAAAATAGAGACACCTGGTGTTAAGTTGTGTGCAAACATATCAGATGACACAGCGATTCTTCAAAAGCAGCTCTTTATTTGTAAGCTGGAACAGAACTGGACTGAGGAGCTCAGTCAGCCTGCTTATATAGAGCTCCACCAGAATGCAACAGTAACCATTTTCTGTAACTATCCAATCACTGAACGTCACTTTCGATCCTTCATTTGCATAACTATCTACAGTATCCCCCTGCTGGCCCAGGGTGAGAACTTCAGTACATAACACCTGGAGGGTCTGGAATATGGTATAATTGTGTTCTTCCCCTGCATGCCACACCCCTCAATTCTGCCCACAACTCATTTTAGCCATTCTGCCAGTGTGTCTTCACTGGTGCAGCAAATGAACTGGTGACACATTTCACCAGTCTGCATGAAGGTGTTGCCAAGCTGGTTTTTCTTATGTATCTTATAGCCTCTCAACTGGTGTATCTGGAATATGGGATGGCACCCTAAATACTATTCTAAATCTGATCCTTCTGATTTCTTGATTAATCCTCTTCTGTTATTTTATCCGTATTGCCCAACTCTACAGATCTATCCTCCGTATATCTCGTCTTCACATCTTAATGCTTCTGCTGCAGGCCAAACACTCATGGCCTCTTTGCCTTGGAGCAGGAAGAGAAACTGCAGACATGATTTCCACCACCAGCTCCTAGGTGAAAGTTTTATTCAGAACCGCAGGATCTACTGGGGCACCACTAGTGAGAGTGAGCTGGGCCCTGTGACCTGGAAGTACACCTAGCTGGTGCAACTTTTGGTCGGAAGACACTGCCCAGTATTTGTTGCTGTTTCTAGATTTTTTGTCTCTTTGAAGGTCCAGGCAGTCCACTAAATGGTGGAGAGGCAAGGATGTTCTCTCATGCAAATTGATTTTTTTCAGAGAAAGCCACACCTGTGACTATGGTGTCTTGTCATCCAGCTTTCAAACACAAAGAAGCTCTGCTAAGACAACAAAAATGTTAGTGAGTCTTTTAATCCTACTGATTCTATCCGCGAGCCTCTTTCCGCCAGAGGCACGATGATCACCTGCAAGAAAGCTTTGCGTGGCGAGTTCCCGCCCCCCACCAGGATAAATAAAGACACAAGATACCATAATTTAAGGTTAATTGGGCGAATTAGGTCACAACTTTATTGAATTCAGGAATGAGAGGCATTGGCTTAGGCATTGGTCCTAACGACTATCCGGCTCCAGCCCATTTGCTGGAGACACGGGGAAGGGTTAACACTATATCGGGGGAGTCTCCTGCCGAGGCACGTCGACTAGGAGCTCCCCCGGGTCACCGCTCTGGGGCGTGCCTTTGGCCCTCACCTCCATAGGCTTCGGACAGGGCCACGCCCCCCAGAGTCCTTTAACGGACCACCCTTCGGTCACTGGGGGGAGGTGATGGCGTTCTTCCCCCCCACACACATCCTCTTAACCCCTTCTTTCCAATGCCTACCGCCAATGCCGAGAAGTTGTGACGAGTTGCTACGAGGTAGGCAGAAAACCAAAAGGCTAGAAATCGCCAATTGGGAAAAATTCCTACCATGCCCCTTGCGGCGACAGACCGAAGTCCATAGCAAAGTCAAAGACCTACCTAAAGCCCACTTAAAGGGAGGGAGGGTGGGAAAACGTGAGGGCTAGCCGGCGAAAAGAGGGCGAGCCCCCTCCGCGCCGGCCCTAAATAGGACAGGCCACGCCCCCCAGCCAGCCGATTGGCTGGCCGGGGGGGCAGGCCTGGCCGGGATTCCCCTGCTCTCGCAGGGGCTGCGGCCAGCCCCCGCTCACGTGGGGTGGGCATGAAGCCCGCAACCCCACCTCCTGGGCAAGCCGGAAGTGGCTTTCTCAGCAAGGCCGCCCCATTTATGGGATGCCCTCTCTGAATGCAAAAGGATTCAAGGTCTTGCTGAGTGTAGGGATGCCAGAATGGAACTCACCCTGTCTCTGATCTGTCCCTCTGCCATCTCAATCTCTTGTTTGTAAACTATGAAGCAAAAGACAAACCAGAGAGAAAGAGAGGAGAGAAGGGGGGTGGACCCTAGTTTAGCCCTGGTGTGCTAGTTTTTAATGTGTGAGGGCGGTTTTTATTATGTGTGGAAGCATTTAAAATTAAAATTTCAACCTGCAGTCTGAAATGCTTGGTGCAAACGTTATCACAGGAGCAGAAGAAATGTTCCCCTGTGGCTTCTTCCCAGTCTGTAGTAGTAATATAATATAATAATAACAATAATTTATTATTTATACCCCGCCCATCTGGCTGGGTTTCCCCAGCCACTCTAGGCGGCTCCCAACAGAATATTAAAAACACGGTAAAACATCAAACATTAAAAACTTCCCTAAACAGGGCTGCCTTCAAATGTCTTCTAAAAGTCAGATAGTTGTTTATTTCCTTGACATCTGATGGGAGGGCGTTCCACAGGGTGGGCGCCGCTACTGAGAAGGCCCTCTGCCTGGTTCCCTGTTAGTTCACTTCTTGCAGGGAGGGAACTGCCAGAAGGCCCTCGGAGCTGGACCTCAGTTTCCGAGCTGAACGATGGGGGTGGAGACGCTCCTTCAGGTATACTGGTATGCTGGTAATGCCAGCAGGTTAGAATCACATACACTGGGGGAGATTACAGGAGTCTCGTCTCTCCTGTAGAGCTGTGCATTGCTCCTCGCCTGCAGCACAAACTTAATATAAAGTCACAAAATTAAAAGACTCCTGCTTCTTGGGAGAAAAGCGATGACAAACCTAGACAGCATCTTAAAAAGCAGAGACATCACCTTGCCAACAAAGGTCCGTATAGTTAAAGCTCACGGAAGTGAGAGCTGGACCATAAAGAAGGCTGATTGCCGAAGAATTGATGCTTTTGAATTATAGTGCTGGAGGAGACTCTTGAGAGTCCCATGGACTGCAAGAAGATCAAACCTCTCCATTCTTAAGGAAATCAGCCCTGGTGACATCAGGGGAGAGCTTACAGTTGTATTTGCATCAACAGGCTCCCCCTACTGGTGATTAACCCCCACTAGACTTACCCCTCTCCAAGTGGGTGGAGTCAATTTTGCTGTTATTCCAGTGCCTAAGCCAATACCTCTCACATGCTGTAATCAATAAAGTTCAGGGACGCGGACTTAGAAAAAATATTGGGGGGGCCCGGGAAAGCTCATGAATAATAAATAAGCTCATGAATATGCAAATAAAGTGGCTCCGGCCCTAAATAGGGCAAGCCACGCCCCCCCAGCCAGCCGATTGGCTGGCTGGGAGGTGTGGCCAGTCGGGATTCCCCTGTTCTCGCGGGATTTCCGGCCGGGGCTCTCCGATTAGGGCGCGCGGCTGGCTGGCTGGCGAAGGAGCAGGTGGGGAGGAGGCGGGGGACGGCGGCGGCGCTCTGCTGGAAGGGCGCCCGCCCGAGATTATTGGGGGGGCTGAGCCCCCCCAAAAAAAATTTTGAGGGGGCTCGAGCCCCCTCAAGCCCCATGGAGTCGGCGCCTATGATAAAGTTGTGGCCTTTTCTAGCCCATAAACCTAAAATACTGTGTCCATGCAGGTCCTCAAATCACAACTTTACATTGGAATCTACTCTGGATCAACATTGAGTAGAATTCCATGACAAAACTACTCAATCATGCAACTGATGACCAAGGTACCCCCAGTATCCCGGATCTGGCCTTGTGTATGTTGAGCCAAGGCCACTCTTAGGATTCTAGGAAGAGAAGTCTTAGCAGTGTGTTAGCAAGTGTTTAGTAGACAATACACCAGAAACTTTCAGCCAGTGTTTTGCAGCATTGCACCTAATCAAGACATATCAGCTAATGGAAACTCATGAAAGGCAGTTCACATTTCGCTCTGATAATTAGTTCCCCGAAGTTTGCAACGGTTTGCATGAATGCTACCAAACAACTGAACTCATTTGAAAAAGCAGCTGGAGCTGCCTTTTCCATGCCGTCTACTGCAACGCTCTTAAGCTCAAATTGGTTGTTTTGCCAGCCTGGCTGTGACTTCCTTGAGTGTTCTTACTGTTGCTTTTATGGGGGAGAGGGGAACTGCTCAGTTGAAGTTAAAGTAAAGGTAAAGGGACCCCTGACCATTAAGTCCAGTCGTGACTGACTCTGGGGTTGTGGTGCTCATCTCGCTTTACTGGCCAAGGGACCCGGGGTACAGCTTCCGGGTCATGTGGCCAGCATGACTAAGCCGCTTCTGGCGAACCAGAGCAGCGCACGGAAACGCCGTTTACCTTCCCGCCGGAGCGGTACCTATTTATCTACTTGCACTTTGATGTGCTTTCAAACTGCTAGGTTGGCAGGAGCAGGGACTGAGCAACGGGAGCTCACCCCATCACAGGGATTCGAACCACCGACCTTCTGATCGGCAAGTCCTAGGCTCTGTGGTTTTACCCACAGCGCCACCCGCGTCCCTTAGTTGAAGTTACCTTGAAGTAAATAACATCAGTGCCAGTTATTTGCTTTTCAATAAACATGATGATGATGATAAACAGCCTATGAATCTAAGGGGCTTGCATTTACCGTGGTACCTTGGTTCTCAAACGCCTTGGTTCCCAAACGCCAAAAACCCAGAAGTAAGTGTTCTGGTTTTCAAACATTTTTGGGACGCCGAATGTCCGATGCAGCTGTTGGCTATTGTTTCTGGGGCGCTTGCACCAATCAGAAGCTTTGCCTTGGTTTTTGAACATTTCAGAAGTCAAATGGACTTCCGGAACGGATTAAGTTTGGTGCTTTCATTTTTGCCATTTATTTTGCATTTTTTGCTTTTGAGGCTTTTTTGGTTAATTTGTTTTTGTGACTGTGTGGGTGGTAATTTCTATCATCTACAATACTGTCTTATTCATTTTATAGTACAGTACATTGATTATTGCTTTCATTTTATGGATCAGTGGTCTCGTTAGATAGTAAAATTCAAGTTAAATTGCTGTTTTAGGGGTTGTTTTTAAAAGTCTGGAACGGATTAATCCGTTTTCCATTACTTGCTATGGGAAAGCGTGCCTTGGTTTTGGAACTCCTTGGTTTTGGAACAGACTTCCAGAATGGATTAAGTTTGAGAACCACGGGACTACTGTAAAGGTTACTGGAGAAAAGTGGGTGGAGGGAGAGTGACATACCAAATTAAGTTTGAGAACCAAGGTACCACTGTATTGCAAAAGTCCAATGTAAGGGAAGAAGTAACATCTCCTTTTATCCCCTTGAGTTCTCACCAAGGATGAGGGGCAAGGTAGAGCAGGAGTGAGAGAGGAGTGAAAGGGTTATTTCACTTTTTTGCTGGGCCTTTGCATTAGGAAAAAATAGTTACTCTCTGGAGATGGCCAGAGAAAGGACAGATGATTCCCTCCTCCACGAGTCCCCTGCACTTATCACAAGACTTGGAAAAGGAGAAGTTGGCGGTGACCACAAATAAAAGTTGAGGAGTAACTCTGTTCAAAATGTCTAGACGTAAGCTCCCCCCCCCGCCTTATTTCTTTACACTGCTCTGGGTACTTCAGTGCACTTGAAAGCACAATGTTTGTAAGCGCCAACCCACCCGCCATCCTAATTTGCCCAGAAGCACCCTGGGCAAATTAGAGATGGCAAACTCTCCAAGCAGTGCTTTTTTCCTGGTGGGACACATACCCCTAGACATTTTGTGAATCTAAGTTTGGCCTCATTGAGGGGCAGTATTTCAATATGAGTAGAGAAATGAGAGTACCCTTAAGCATTTTTTTTAGGGGAAAAAAAGCACTGCCTCCAAGTGTCTCTATTTTCCAGGGACAGTCCCGGATTTACAGAAGCCGTCCCAGTTTCTCATTTGATCCCAGAATGTCCCGCTTTTCATTAGGACGCTTCTATTTTCATCAGAGAAATGTTGAAGGGTACGGTGGGATGTCCCTGTTTTCATTGGAGAAATGCTGGAGGGTATGACGTTATGCTATCCCTGAGCTACTGAGATAAGTAACCACACAACCTTTAGAAGACATCTGAAGACAGACCTGTAGTGGGAATTTCTTTTAAAAAAAATTAGTATGTCTGTTCGAAGCTGCCCAGGGTGGCTGGGGAAACCCAGTCAGATGGGTGGGGTATAAATAACAATATTTTTTATTATTTGAAGTGTAGGTGGGTTCCCACAAGGCAAGACACAGTGATAACAGTAAGAACCTTTATTAAACTACATAACTGGGGAAACAGAGGCAAAGCAACTGCTTATATACATTTCTGAAGGCCTGGGCCACTCCCACTCCCAATGTGATTGGCTGTCTAAACTTCCAAACTGCAAATCATGACTCAGAGTTCAAGGGCCAATGGCAGAGGCCCAAATCCTGAAATGTTCTGCGATTGGACAACATGTATCGAATCAGAACACAGGAGCTCAGAATACTTAGTCCAGACTCAAGCTCAGGCAAACACAGACCACTGAAAACATAACATGTTGTTGTTGTTATTGGTGTTACTACTACTATTATTATTAGGTAGCTGGGATTTCACCAACACTCTGATGTGCAGTGTGATCAGTGAACCTGTAAAGAAAGTGAAAAACCAAGCCTTTCCTACCTGTTAGGCCTAGCGGGGAAGGAACATGGGAAGTGAAAAGGGCAGAGCTGCAAAAGGAAAGCAAAGGTGGTAAATCTTGTTGTTGTTTAGTCGTTTAGTTGTGTCTGACTCTTTGTGAGCCCATCAACCAGAGCACGCCAGGCACTCCTGTTTTCCACTGCCTCCCGCAGTTTGGTCAAACTCATGCTGGTCGCTTTGAGAACACTGTCCAACCATCTCGTCCTCTGTCGTCCCCCTTCTCCTTGTGCCCTCCATCTTTCCCAACTTCAGGGTCTTTTCCAGGGAGTCTTCTCTTCTCAGGAGGTGGCCAAAGTATTGGAGCCTCAGCTTCACGATCTATCCTTCCAGTGAGCACTCAGGGCTGATTTCCTTCAGAATGTAGAGGTTTGTTCTTCTTGCAGTCCATGGGACTCTCAAGAGTCTCCTCCAGCACCATAATTCAAAAGCATCAATTCTTCAGCAATCAGCCTTCTTTATGGTCCAGCTCTCACTTCCATACATCACTACTGGGAAAACCATAGCTTTAACTATACAGACCTTTGTTGGCAAGGTGATGTCACTGCTTTTTAAGATGCTGTCTAGGTTTGTCATCGCTTTTCTCCCAAGAAGCAGGCGTCTTTTAATTTCGTGGCTGCTGTCGGCATCTGCAGTGATCATGGAGCCCAAGAAAGTAAAATCTCTCACTGCCTCCATTTCTTCCCCTTCTATTTGTCAGGAGGTGATGGGCCCAGTGGCCATGATCTTCGTTTTTTTGATGTTGAGCTTCAGACCATATTTTGCGCTCTCCTCTTTCACCCTCATTAAAAGGTTCTTTAACTCCTCCTCACTTTCTGCCATCAAGGTTGTGTCATCTGCATATCTGAGGTTAGGTGACCCTAAAACCTAATAGATGGCCATGGACCAGCCACTGTCTTGCAGCCTTACCTTGCTGCTTCTGAAGAGCACAGTAGCCACAGGGAGAAACCACCTCTGTTTGCAAGGCATTTTCCTATTTTCCAGTTTGGTACATTTGTAACCTGGGTTGTGTAGATTTGCAATAGCTGAATACGACGCGTGGGTGATATTGACTGACAGCAGGCAGCATGCAATAGCTGGATGGGATGAGGGAGAGGAGTATGTGTACATAGTGTACTTTGGGCAATATTTGTGGTTTGGCAAGTACATAAGAAGCAATTCTTGTCAGGCAATTGTGGCCTGGTGCCCACAATATATAATGGCTGGCCTATTCCTCAAACAGTATACTGGGCCTAGAACATCCTACTGGCTCTCAATAGCTCTGAGTCAGCCCTGACGGCATCAGTAGAGTTTGTATAAAAAAATTCTTTCCAGTAGCACCTTAAAGACCAACTAAGTTAGTTCTTGGTATGAGCTTTCGTGTGCATGCACACTTCTTCAGATACACTGAAACAGAAGTTGCCAGATCCTTCTATATAGTGAGAAGGTGGGGAGCCTGTTGACGGCTCATTTCAGCTATCTGCCAATCTCCCATTCCCACCACCCTTCTGAGTAATACCCCTCCCCACCTTCTCACTATATAGAAGGATCTGGCAACTTCTGTTTCAGTGTATCTGAAGAAGTGTGCATGCACACGAAAGCTCATACCAAGAACTAACTTAGTTGGTCTTTAAGGTGCTACTGGAAGGAATTTTTTTATTTTGACTATGGCAGACCAACACGGCTACCTATCTGTAAGTAGAGTTTGTGTCATCGTCCCCGTCCCCCCGTCCCCCCCACCGCCGCCGCAAGAAAGTCTGCCTAAATTTGCATTTATATTTGTGTTTTTACCTTGCATTTTTATGTTGCGAACTGACCTGAGATCTATGGATGAAAGACGATATGCAAATGTCATAAATAAAAAATAAATGAATAGAAATATTTGACACAGCTGTTGGGAGAAGGTGTTGGGTGTTCTCTCTGTGTGAGAGAGAATCATTTGTTGCGTGTTCAGACCTTTAAATCTCCCCCTTAACTAAATTCAGACAAGACTCAAATTTTGGTTTGGTTTTGGTCTGAATTTCGGCCACAACTTTATTGATTACAGCAAGTGAGTGGTTGCATAGGCTCTGGTTTGACTAGCTCCCTGCACCCTTGCAGGTAGCGCTGACCCAGGGCACCAGCAAAGGTCAGCCTAGGGTGAAAACCTGGATAAGCGGATAAGAAGTTTCTATGTACACCGACCATCTTCACACCTGTCTCTTCTCCATCAAGGCAAACAAGAGGCATTACCAGGCTTCAAGAGTCATAGAATCATAGAATCATAGAGTTGGAAGAGACCACAAGGACCATCGAGTCCAACCCCCTGCCAAGCAGGAAACACCATCAGAGCACTGCTGACATATGGTTGTCAAGCCTCTGCTTAAAGACCTCCAAAGTAGGAGACTCCACCACACTCCTTGGCAGCAAATTCCACTGTCGAACAGCTCTTACTGTCAGGAAGTTCTTCCTAATGTTTAGGTGGAATCTTCTTTCTTGTAGTTTGGATCCATTGCTCCGTGTCCACTTCTCTGGAGCAGCAGAAAACAACCTTTCTCCCTCCTCTATGTGACATCCTACGAGAGCATCTTCCTGCCAGATAAATGTTCTTAAGAAGGGCACAAGGCCAAGGGCCATCTAGAGCTATGGCCTGAAAGAGTCACAAGGGATCTGGAGGGTTGCCTTTGGCCTCTGAGCCTGAGCTTCCCCCTCCTTTGATAGAATCATAGAATTGGAAGGGATCCTGAAGATCCCCTTGTCCATGCATGGCCAAACTTGGCCCTCCAGCTGCTTTGGGACTACAATCCTTGACTACTGGTCCTGTAAGCTAGGAATGATGGGAGCTGTAGTCCCAAAACAGCTGGAGGGCCAAGTTTGGCCATGCCTGCCCTAGTCCAATCCCCTGCAATGCCGAAATATGCAGTTATCCTATATGGGGATTGTTATGTACTGAGTTGAATAGGATCCAAATGCAGCAGTCTGATTGGTCCTAGAACAATAGGATCCAAAATGCAGCAATTTGGTTGGTCCTAGAACAATAGGATTCAGAATGCAGCAGTCTGATTGGTCCTAGAACAATGCAGCAGTATGATTGGTCCACAGGAGCCACCCAATCCAGCTCCAGGTGGAAGTGAATCCGCAACCTGATTGGCCTACAGGAGAATCTCGGAATTAGCCAATCATGTGTGGCCCATTGTGTAAATAATGTATATAAAGCAGATATTTTGGGGAAACTTTCATTCCTCACTACTATGAGCTGAATAAAGAACATGAAATCCACACTCGACTCCGAGTATATTTCAGGGATCGGACTGGCAACCTTGGCACTACACTCCAAGCAACTGAGCTTTCCAGGTTCTTAACCCTGAAAGAGGAGTTTCCCTTGAGTCTCTTGGATGATTTATGGATTCACTGTGTGCCATCAAGCCACAGGTACTTTGTTCTCAAGCTGTGTGGTGTTACTGCTAGTCATTCTTTGAAAACATGGTGGGGACAGGAGATCTTATGAAAGAGAAGACAACCAAGGCACATTCTATACAGGGTGGTTCAAAAGCAGGTACATTGCTTTAGAATCCACTTTCTTCGCTCTAGACTCAAGTTCGCTGACATCATTCACAATACCAATAAAGCAAAAACAATCCTTTCATCTGACGCCACTGTTCTTTCTACCTGCCAGCCTCAAATTTAACTGCTAATTTCTTGTATGTCAGTTATGTGTACCCATATACTGTCATACCTCGGATCCTGAATGCCTTGCGAGTCGAACGTTTTGGCTCCCGAAGGCCGCAAACCTGGAAGTGAGTGTTCCATTTTGCAAATGTTTTTTGGAACCCAAACGTCCAACCCAGCTTCCGCAGCTTCCGATTGGCTGCAGGAGCTTCCTGCAGCCAATCGGAAGCCATGCCTTGGTTTCCGAACATTTTGGAAGTCAAACGGACTTCTGGAATGGATTCTGTTCGACTTCCGAGATACCGCTGTAATCTGTTGCGATGCATACGTGCTTTGGGGCTAATCTGTAGTAAACATAGAGTTGGAAATAATTTTTCTTCCAGGCCATGTGTGTGTGTGTGTGTGTGTGTGTGTGTGTGTGTGTGTGTGTGGTGATTCAGGGTCCGTGTTTCATCTTTACTCTCCTCTACCACAGGCAGCTCATATTTCTTGCAAAATACACTTCTTTCAGCACTATTATCACCAGGGGCCCTTTTGTAGACATGTCACATGGCAATTTGGATGTCAGGGTTGACGTGGGCAGTGCTGGTGGCCACATCTTAAGGAGGACATTGAGACCCTTGTACAGTGGTACCTCAGGTTACAGACTCCGCTAACCCAGAAATAGTACCTCGGGTTAAGAACTTTGCTTCAGGATGAGAACAGAAATTGTGCAGTTGTGGCGCGGCGGCAGCAGGAGGCCCTATTAGCTAAAGTGGTGCTTCAGGTTAAAAACAGTTTCAGGTTAAGAACAGACCTCCAGAACAAATTAAGTTCTTAACTAGAGGTACCACTGTATATCTTTAACCTTCCACCTTCCTCCGCTGGACTTCCCTCATACTCCCGTTTTGTTTTATTTCCATATTGGTTCCCCAAAAATTTCCCAATACGTATAGACTTGTTTTTTTGTTGTATACAGTTGTGATTGTTTACGCAAACCCTGCCAATGAGTTCATTTCTTTATGTTGCTTCTTCATATATGTTGTAAAAGGTTCCCATTCTCTTTTAAAGTCTTTGTTGTCCTTTTCATGTAGTTTTTCTGTTAGTTTAGAGACCCTCGTACATCTTTTTAGTAGCTGGGCAGTAGTGGGCGTTTTTGCATAGGCAGCTTTTGTCACTCCTCTGTGCTGAAATTCCCTTGGCTACACAACTATTAACAGGTACAGGATTGCACAATAGGCCCATTGAGCCACTGGTTCCCTCCCAGCCCATAATTTAAACCACAGGTGTCTAACCCCAACACCCTCCAATTTCAATATCCAACAGCTCCAGCCAGAATGGCCAGTAATCTGGGAAGGTGGGAATTGGGAGCCATTGATTCTGCACCCCTTATTTAATCCCTGGGAAGCGCTGGAATGATGCAAGGGGGCAGCAGTAGCCTTGGGTGCAATTAGGGAGTGTAGAACAAAAATAAGGGGGCAGTGGAAACATAAAGAAGAAAATTTTGAAAAACGGTTCCTACGTGTTCCATCTGTTGTGTAATGCCACTTACCGCCAGGGCGTGCGCTGTTGCAGGATGGCAACAACGCCTTCCTGGATCCAGCAATTGTGCTGGAGGGAAGGGTTTTCCCCAGATTTGGATGAACCTTTCTCAACTTCACCCAGGCCCAGGAAGTGGGTTGCAGTTTGCCTGCTTATTTACAGCAACGTATTTCTGTTGGGGACATGGGTGGCGCTGTGGTCTAAACCACAGAGCCTAGGGCTTGCCGATCGGAAGGTCAGTGGTTTGAATCCCTGCAACGGGGTGAGCTCCTATTGTTCGGTCCCAGCTCCTGCCAACCTGGCAGTTCGAAAGCACGTCAAAGTGCAAGTAGATAAATAGGTACCACTCCAGCGGGAAGGTAAACAGCGTTTCCGTACACTGCTCTGGTTTCGCCAGAAGCGGCTTAGTTCTGCTGGCCACATGACCCGGAAAAACTGTCTGCGGTCAAACGTTGGCTCCCTCGGCCAGTAAAGCAAGATGAGTGCCGCAACCCCAGAGTCGTTCGTGACTGGACTTAACTGTCAGGGGTCCTTTACCTTTTCCTATTTCTTTACTATATTGTAGGATGTAGGTAGAAAGATAGATACAGTGGTACCTTGGTTCTCAAACGCCTTAGAACTCAAACAACTTGGAACCCAAACACTGCAAACCCAGAAGTAAGTTTTCCCGTTTGCAAACTTTTTTCAGAAGCCGAACGTGCTCCATTTTGAGTGCCACGCTTCCGTTTTGAGTGTTACGCTGAGATCTGTCTGTTTTTGCTATTTATTATGTGTTTTTGTTTTGCAGTTCTTTTTGTGTGTGTGACTGTGTGGAACCCAGTTCAGCTACTGATTGATTGATTGATTGATTGATTGATTGTGTGACTGCGGTACATTGTTTATTGCTTTCATTTTATGGATCAATGGTCACGCTAGATCGGGGGTCGGCAACCTGCGGCTCCAGAGCCGCATGCGGCTCTTTAAAGCCTTTGCTGCGGCTCCGCGGCGGAGGCGCGGGGCGGAGGCGAGGGGAGGAGGCGCGGGGCGGAGGCGAGGGGACGGGGCGAGGGGCGGGCGCGAGGGAAGGAGGCGAGGGGCGGGCGCGAGGGGAGGGCGCGAGGGAGGGAGGCGAGGGGAGGGCTCGAGGGAAGGAGGCGAGGGGCGGGCGCGAGGGAAGGAGGCGAGGGGCGGGGCGAGGGGAGGGCGCGAGGGAGGGAGGCGAGGGGAGGGCTCGAGGGAAGGAGGCGAGGGGCGGGCGCGAGGGAAGGAGGCGAGGGGCGGGGCGAGGGGAGGGTGCGAGGGGCGGGGGCGAGGGGAGGGCGCGATGGAAGGAGGCGAGGGGCGAGGGCGGGCGCGAGGGGAGGGCGTGAGGGAGGGAGGCGAAGGGAGGGCTCGAGGGAAGGAGGCGAGGGGCGGGCGCGAGGGAAGGAGGCGAGGGGCGGGGCGAGGGGAGGGTGCGAGGGGCGGGGGCGAGGGGAGGGCGCGATGGAAGGAGGCGAGGGGCGAGGGGCGAGGGGCGGGCGCGAGGGGAGGGCGCGAGGGAAGGAGGCGAGGGGCGGGGGCGAGGGGTGGGCGCAAGGGGAGGGCGCGATGGAAGGAGGCGAGGGGCGGGGGGCGAGGGGCGGGCGCGAGGGGAGGGCGCGAGGGGAGGAGGCGGAGGAGTTAGTTGCCTGAAGCCACTGTTCAAAACTGGTCACTGTTTTGAAGGGGAGTGAAGAACACACACTCAAAAAAAGGTAACTTGTTAATTTAATGTTTATTATGTTTACTGATTTGTGCTTTGTGACTTTGAGGTGGGGTTTTTTTCTTGGGAGGCTTGTGGTAGCGTCGGGGCTTGTCTCTAGCAAAGTAAGTCCTCGCTATTTGGTCACATGCGCAGCATTCTCCTTGTGGGGTTTAGGTGGCTTCGGAGCTCCAACACTTGCTTTGCCGGCTGCTTTCAAAAGCGTCGGAATCAGCTGTGCTGTTGCTGGGTAACCGGATCGTCCCAGCAGCCATCTTATCTGCCCATGTGGTCTTCTGAGGCGGCCGCCATCTTACTATAGGAAATTCCACGTGGGAGTTAGTTGCCTGAAGCCCCTTTTCAAACTTAAGCAGGGGGAAGTTTGGTGAATTGTTTTCCTTAACGTTATGCAACAGCTTATTGCTGGTCTTTGTCGTCCCGCCTTTGTAAGCAGGCTGCATTGAAAGGGGGCATATACACTGGTCACTGTTTTGAAGGGGAGTGAAGAACACACACTCAAAAAAAGGTAACTTGTTAATTTAATGTTTATTTCTATAAGGAGGAGTAATTCTGAGGGGTCAAACAAAGAAATAATAAAAAGTGTCAAAAAAGGTATTTTTATAGTGACGAATGCCTCATTATTATATATTATTTACATCAGGCACTGATTATGATTTATGGTACACTGGGGCCCTGATTAATTTTCTATGGCATTTTGGGGCATTGGTTATTGGGCATAGCGAGTTGCGGTCGCGTGGAATTTGTGCTTTGTGACCGTTTGAAGTGGGGTTTTTTTCTTGGGAGGCTGGGCAGCGCGAAGAGAGGGATTATTTTTATAATGACGAGGATGACATTGGGCCCTCATTATTATATATTATTTACATCAGGCACTGATTATGATTTATGGTTCACTGGGGCCCTGGTTAATTTTGTGTGGCATTTTGGGGCATTGGTTATTGGGCATAGCAAGTTGCGGTCGCGTGGAATTTGTGCTTTGTGACCGTTTGAAGTGGGGTTTTTTTCTTGGGAGGCTGGGTGGCACGAAGAGAGGGATTATTTTTATAATGACGAGGATGACATTGGGCCCTCATTATTAATTATTATTTACATCAGGCACTGATTATGATTTATGGTTCACTGGGGCCCTGGTTAATTTTCTTTGGCATTTTGTGGCATTGATTATGCAGTCGCGGTCGCGTGGAATTCCACGTGGAGTTAGTTGCCTGAAGCCCCTTTTTAGTTGCTTGAAGCCCCTTTTTAAACTTAAGCAGGTGAAAGTTTGGTGAATTGCTGCCAAGGAGTGTGGTGGAGTCTCCTTCTTTGGAGGTCTTTAAGCAGAGGCTTGACAACCATATGTCAGGAGTGCTCTGATGGTGTTTCCTGCTTGGCAGGGGGTTGGACTCGATGGCCCTTGTGGTCTCTTCCACATATGTATGTGAGCAGGTCTTCTCCAACATGAACTATATTAAAAACAAGCACCGATCACGCCTCACAGATGACAGCTTGCAAGCCTGTGTGAAAATGAAGGTGACGTCTTACAGCCCTGATGTGCAGACACTGAGCACTGAGGTTCAGGAGCAAAAGTCCCATTAACCTGGTTACCTGGTTGTAAATTAAATATTTTAATTAGCTATTAATTTGTCCTTTTTTCTTGAGATTGACAGCTGACTGCACGATCCTGTATATATAGCATTAAGGCCAGAAACAATATATGTAGTGTTATATTTGTTTTAAATGTTGCAATGTTTTTGCGGCTCCCAGTTGTTGTTGTTTTTTCGGAAACGGGTCCAAGTGGCTCTTTTTGTCTTAAAGGTTGCAGACCCCTGCGCTAGATAGTAATATCCATGTTAAACTGCTGTTTCAGGGGTTGTTTTTAAAAGTCTGGAACGGATTAATCCATTTTGCATTACTTTCTATGGGAAACCGTACCTTGGTTTTGGAATGTTTTGGTTTTGGAACGGACTTCCAGAATGGATTAAGTTTGAGAACCAAGGTACCACTGTACAGTGGTACATTGGGTTAAGTACTTAATTCGTTCCGGAGGTCCGTACTTAACCTGAAACTGTTCTTAACCTGAAGGACCACTTTAGCTAATGGGGCCTCCTGCTGCTGCCACGCCGCCGGAGCACGATTTCTGTTCTCATCCTGAAGTAAAGTTCTTAACCTGAGGCACTATTTCTGGGTTAACGGAATCTGTAACCTGAAGTGTATGTAACCTGAAGTGTATGTAACTCCGAGGTACCACTGTATATAAAAGAATGTAAATTTGTCACGGCATCTTTTTGATTTCTACAGAAGGTAGATTTCCGGGGAGGGGTGGGGAGTGAGTTGTTCTCCCCCCTGAAAGGGGGGGGGGGAAGTAGGCCAAATAAGTTTGGGAACCTCTGAAGTTGGACATGCATCTGAACAGCTCCCATAGGAACTATCAGCATCGACAATCTTACGCAAGAGAGGTGGTGCAAAGGACGAAGGAAGGAGGACGTTCCTACTATTCCACAGTTCTGCTTTGCTGGGTTATGTGATTGGGTTACCCTCCCAAGCTGCAGTGGTGCAGAAGGAAATTTCCTCTGCGTTGTTAGGTGACTGGACTGAAGTGAAGCGAAGTGACACACTGACTCAGACTTGGCCAGTCGGAAAGCCCTGAGCTGATGATGTTACGTGTTTGGCTGCATGAACTGAGATTGGCACCACACCCTTGGCACGGGGCCTGGGCCAACTTTAAACTGAAGTAAACCCCAACCTGCAACTATGTCTGGCTGATTGAGTATGAGGCTGTACATTATTGCGAAATAAAGGCGTTCAAAGTGGCTCGTCCACTCTCTTTTTTTTCTAGGCAATGTTGCCGATGGCCCATCACCTGACTCTTGAAGCTGCAGGCAATCCAAGCAGTGGCTAAACTGACAGGTCCAATAAGAAGATAGAAGGAACTTCCTGGGGAATTTGAATCAGGATGTCATTTGTGGGAAAAGGAGGGTGCTTGGGCAAGAACAATCTGGGCATAGCCATCAACCGTCCCTTATTTGGCAGGAAACTCCCTTATCCCAACGCCGTGTGCCGCTACTGTCCCTTATTGATGATGTCCCTTAAATTTCCCGGGTTTCAAAGGAAGCAGCTCCTCTCCCTGCCAGCCAGGGAGGAGGGAGGCTCCAACTGTGTTGCTTGGCTTCCCGCCCCGCCCCCCTCTGGCCTCCTCTCAGCAGCCTCGGCCCCCGGGAACCTCTTCCCACCGGGACTGGCAGGAGCCTCGGGCCCTTCCGCCACCATCCTCCTCGCGGCCGCCAAACTGAGCGTCTCTGCCTGGGACCTCCCCTCTGCCCGCCACTGCCACCCCCGCTAGGCCGTACTGTGGCTGCATCGCCGAAGGACCTGGATGAGATGGGCAGCCTGGCGCGGCCTATGAATTGCTGAGGTGCCTTGAGAGGAGATCAAGGGCAACCATAGAGAAAGCAGTTCAGAGAGAGGAGGAGGAGGAGGCGCGGGCAGGTGTTCCAAGGGCTAAGCATAGTGGTGGAAAGTGGAGGAAGGACCGCAAGCGCTTCTCCCATAGATTTGTAGTGGTAGACTAGCATAGATGGTCTGATCTGCGGGTTTACTTCGAGCGCTATTCCCCCCCCCCCCGCTCTTCCTCCCGCCCCGCCTGATGGAACTGAGAGCTGCAGATGGAGCACGAGAGAAAAGATACAGAACTGCGGCAGCATCTTCGTAGCTTGGACTTCGTTTTGCGTGAAAAGTTGTTGCTGCTTGTAGTTATTTAATTTCAGTGTTTCATCAGCTGGTGTCTTGAGCAGCAACCTCTGGAAACGAAGGGCTAAAAACCGGCGCTGTTCTCCCAAATTATCTGGTCCCTTTTTACTTCGTATTTTAGCTGGTTGTCTAAAATCCCTTATTTTGGATGCCGGTCCCTTATTTTCAAATCTGTAACTTGACAGCTATGAACCTGGGAGATCTGAGTGTATGGGATTTAGAGGCCGCTTTGACTGCCCAGCAATGCTTTCGCAGCCCTTCTCAGCCTTCAACTATATTAAAAGGAATAAAGGGAGGAAGCATCTCAAGAACAAAGACCTGTAACACTCCAGGGCTCTCTCTTTCAAAGGAAATGGTGCCATGAAGTTTGAAAGAGGAAGCCACACCAGCAAGATGGAAATTCATTGCTTCCTCTGTCTGGACGCATGTTAAGGGCAGCTCAGGGCCCTGTAATTCTGAACGTCTCGCAATGTCACCAAGAGATTGCAACAGAAAGTCAAATTCAAAAACCAACCATTTTATTATAAACAAACAAACGAAAACACACCTTCAGATCAGCATAAATCAGACATTCAATTTCATATTAGAAGAAAATTATTATTATTTCTCAGTACATAAAATATGGAAATATTAAATGGAAAAGCAACAAAGGTCCTATGCGTACACACATCAGGAGCATAGGAGCGTTGACAATTCACATTGACCTTCACAGTCTCCACTGTTCCGGCATTTGGTTTTCCAGTTTCAAACTCTTTCGCTCGCTGCAATCCGATGGTTTGCTTGTGTAACTGCTCCTTGGATATTGAGGTCCGTTTGACCTCGAGCCAGTTAAGCTGAAGCACTGAGATGAAAGCCAGTTTAGTCCCAAATAGTCAAGAGTGACTTATACCTCAGAACATTGAGTTAAACCACATTAGTACTCCCATTTTAAAACGGGGGCTTTTGCCCTTTTGCACACCAGCAAATGCAGGCTGAAGAGAAGAAGAAAAACTTGCCCATTGCACTCACAAAGAATCTAACAGTACAATCCTATACAAAATCCGCCGCTCGGGGGAAAAAGCCCCACTGAATTCAATAGAGCCGCCTCCAAGGTCCTAAGTATAGGATTGTAGTTTAAGTTGCAGTTAAGAACACAGCCCAGGTTTCCCAATGACTAGGCTGCTGCTCTGACTGCTAGATTGCGTACTCCAATCAACACCCACATAATTCCAGCCCATATCACAAAGGGGAGAGAGAGAGAAAGAGAGAGAGAGGGAGAGGGAGAGGGAGAAGCTAACCAAAGAGGTCACCTTCTAGAGAATGCATCCTAGATAAAATGTGCACCACACAAAAAAAGGAGAAGCAAAAAAAGGCTTTATTTTTAAGTGATCTAACTATTCCTTAACTTAACAGAAGATTAACCAAGTACATTAAACAAACAAAAACGCATCTGTGCCCACAATTCAACGCAGATGAATAATTAACATAAAAATAATTTAGCACAGGTGAAAATAAAATACTGCGAAGAGCTCTTGATACTTCCTATGTATGTTCAAGAAAAGCTTAAGGCACATCAAAACACTTGTCCGTTTACCCCCCCCGCCCCCGCAAAGTGTCTGGACCCAAATGGGAACTGTTTGGTTGCTTACGTTTTCATCCCACATCCCAACGTTTTGGATTCGCTAGGCCCGTATCAAGTTTGCAATCTCAACACCTGAGTCGATAGCGCTTGTTTCCTTTTGTGAGAGAGCGCACAGTTCTGATGACCACAAGGGGAGCATCACTTAGGGAGGCTGTGCTGTGCAGGTGACCCTGCTAGGAGGATAATTTAGTTCTTTATTTATTACTGGCCCCAGTGTCTTCCAGGTACAAGTTGGAGCAAGGATAAGCCTTCAGAAATCGCACTGACCTAGCACTATGACTGAGGCCACCCAACAACTTGGGATGGCGGCTGTTGGTCATAGCCAAGCTCGTTGCGATGGCCGAAAAAATGCGTTCAGGAATGTGAAAGGGTGTCCGAACCAATACTGCTATATTCCAAACATCCTATGTCAGATTCAGTGAAAATTAGTGGCGATGAAAGGGGAAACCCCAGTCTGTGAACTTCTCCTGAACTATTCTCATGAGAGTGATGGCTGCTTAGCCCAGCACTCAACAGGAACCTCAAGTTGCCACTAAGTGTATTGCTGGTCACCTGGCAAGTGTACCTGTACAAAGAATCAGGTTCTGCAGTTTTAGGTGTCTACCAGCATTAGAAACTCAGATATATAAGCTAGGGCCAAATGGCTCCCCTTAAACCAAGGTTACAGTTGCCAAAGCAGAATGTCTAGTTGCCATTTGGGGGCAAGACTGCTCTAAAGTCTTATTTTTCAAATGATGGACTGTGATTGATTCTCAGTTAAACATCTGGCTAGTTTAGATGACAACCTCGAGCCAGGTTAAGAACTTTGAGAACTTAAGGAAGAAAAGTCACTTGAGCCAGGGATGTTCCACAAATCTATCGGCCTGTTCCTACCTCTCTTTCTCAATGGTGACATGGACCATTCATAACGTAAGAATATTCTTCACAACTTTTGAGCAGGGCAGTGGGAAAACAAGCGACAACAGTTAACTAGAACATTGTTCACTGCTCCTGCTCAGGCCACACAGAGAAAGCATTTTGGTTCCTGTAATTAGTTCCAATTGTGCCAGTAAAATGTAAGTGGCAGAATTCTACAGGGTGGGGTATTAGTGTGTGAAAACAGTCTAGATCAGCCTTTCTCAACCTGTGGGTCCCCAGATGTCGTTGAGCTACAATTCCCATCACCCCTAGCTAACAAGGCCAGAGCTCAGGGATGATGGGAGTTGTAGTCCAACAATATCTGGGGACCCACAGGTTGAGAGCCACTGGTCTAGCTCCAATGATCCTCAGGCACACACCTCCAGATGGTGGAGATGTCAGGCACCATCTTGACACCCAGGCATCTTCGCTTGGTCTCAAGTGGTCGATAGTCAGGTGCAAAATGCGTGGACTGGTGTGGACTTAATGTCAGGAATACACCCAAAATTCCACGTGTGAAGAGACAGACCCTAGGCAGTCCTCTACAAAACTCTGTTTCCCTCCGCTCCTTTTGCATCTCACGTGACTTCCCCAAAGACACTCTTTAAGCCAAGGGAGGCAGAGGGGAAATTGAAGTAAAACCTGCTTGAAGTCATAGCCTCTCCACATACCAAACTGGTGAAGCGAAGGCAGAAAAAATCCACAAGGGCTTTTCACCACTTCCTTGTATTGCTCTCTTTAAAAATGATGAAGTGCCTCAGGTGGCAAAACTGGTCTTTAGATAACTATGGGTTGCTACGCTCATAATTTCTCTTGAGGCCAAAAATATAAAAAAATAAGAAATCACCCCTGGTGTCAAGCTGCTTTGGCAGGAATTGCCACTTCCTAATAAAAGGTTATTCGTAAGAAGAGGACTGATGAATCAGACAGAGGACAGCCAGATGTTCCTGGGAAGCTCAGAAACTGGAAGCATTTCCTGGTGAATGACAAGGAGCAGGGTGGCCAAGAATCTGTCATATTGATGGGAGTTTGAACATTTGGGTCATGGGGAAGGAGAGAGGCATGTGCCCTGGTGCTACGGAGGAACAGAAAGGGGTTGGTTTTGGGGCCCTCACTGTGAAATCCTAACTGGAACAGGGATGCTTTAGCTGAGATTCCTGCGTTGCAGGCAGTCGGATGCTATGATTCTAAGCAAGTCCCACAGAGTTCAGCCACGCTTACGCCCAAGTCAGCAGGTGTGCGATTGCAGCCTTTAATCTCAGGAACCGGATTTTGCAATACAGCAGAGAAAAGAACGTCCTCTCCCTAGATCAGGGCCTGCTTTAGATGTACTGTTTGCAATGTGCTTTTCTGTTGAGCTGGATTTATCTTTTTGCTGAGCCTCAGTGCTAACTGATGAGTAATTCAAATGTAAATCAGCTGACAGCTGGGCAGTGCAGAACAATTCAGAGGACAGCTGCTGCAAACTCTGGCATGGCAGGGGATTAGTCAAGATCCTATACACATCCAATCTGAGCAAGCAGAGCTAGCTAGCTAGGCAGTGGGTCGTTGTTCCCTTCCTGGAGAGGAGAATTGGAAACAACTTGCACTACAACTCTGCGTGGAGTCAGAATCAGCTTCTCTCGTACCCTTTCTGCTGATATTTTATATGAATTATCAATAGGTTGCATCTGATCTAACGTTTCACGTTACTCGAAACACAATACATCCCCATTAAGGTGGCTAGATGATAGGAAGGGAAATTTCACTGCAGTGAAACTTCTTGGCATGGCAGAAAGAGGGGCACTAAAGAGGGAAACTAATACATAAATAAGGTTTGTTTTTTGGGGAAAGTTGTTGAGCTGCTGGGGGGCAAGTTTTCAAAACCTGGACATTTTGTCATTCTCACAAAATTCCCCCCAAACACTAATTCTGTCCTTGGAATTCCAGACATATGCCAACCCTACATAAATTCAAAAATTTAACCAACAGCATCTGCCAAACTATCCTCTCCTTAGTGCAGAATGGTTACAGAAGATGTGCTCTTCTTGGCCATGTGACACTCATCACTGCAAATGCCCCCTCCTCTCACCAGTAGCAGATAATCAAATCAAGTGTGTGAATGCTGTAGTCTTTGTCACCCTGTTAGAAATCTGTGTATAATGGATGTGCAAACACCTCCCTCGTTTGAAAGCAGCTTTCCTATGGACTGCAAAAGTGGCTTCTCTCTCTCTCTTCTTTCACAAGCTCTCCTGCAAAGAACCTGTGTAGAAAGCAGTGGCATAGCAGGGGTGGGTGGGCCACGGGGCGGTTGCAAAATTGTTAGGGCGTGCAAAATTTTGACACCTACTGTTGCCCTGGTGCTTCAAGAACAGTATAAAGCTCCCTGAACAGGGAATATACTTCTTTCTTGGCCCTTTGATTTCAGCCCTTAGTTGATCCTTCCAGGGATCAGTGTGTGGACATCAGCTGCCGTATTTTGCAGAATGAAAACGATCTGTTTTTACCTACACCAACAAACACACTGTCCTGCGTCCAAATTGAAATATACTCTTCCAGCGCACACACACACACAAAAACCAACTTGGGTCTGTGACACGCCTTTGGTTCAAACCCCTCCAGTACCTCCAATTTCCTCTTTCCTGTCGGGAAGTGTTGCTTTGGTGCACTCGTTTCCACCCTCAAAACATGCCCATTTCCCCACTCGGAAGCCGTTCGCAGCCAAATCTGTTCCAGAGCCATCCAGCAACCAGGTCCTTTGTGTAGCTTTCCTACATAAGCATCTCATAATCCTGCACAGGCCGCTTGGTTTCTAAACTAGCGCCCGGGTGCAGGAAAAGAGCAGTTTCATGACACTAGAACATGGGCAGAGGTAGAAGAATCACTCGGCTCCAGTTAAGAAAACCAACCCCTAATTCTGGGACTAACCAGCAGGCTTCTTTGCAACCCTTACAAAACGCATTCCCCTTTCGCTTTCCATCCCTGCCCTCTAACCTCTGCAATAGCAAACCCACTCTTTCTACTTTCTCCAGATTTCAGAACCCCTGGCCCAAGGGGTTAGACTCAAGTTTCTCTACAACAACAAGAGATAGGACAAATCTCCCTCCACTCATCAAAGAACCAGCCTCAAGAACCAGGAACTGACCCAAACAAGCATAATTGCAAACGGAGTCCCTACATTGGTGAAACTCCGTTGGCTCAGTCCCTCCAATCAGTTGCAGGGAAGTTTGTTGGGTGTTCTACCAGCTTCTAATGAAAGCAAGCGAGAGAACACAGGAGAAACAAAAGGAGAGAAAGAGAGAGAGAGAGAGAGAGAGAGAGAGAGAGAGAGAGAGAGAGAGAGAGAGAGAGAGAGAGGTGTCCCCTGTAAAAGTTACAGGTCTTGAATACATCATTTCAAAACATAGTACTGGAATGGGTTAGAGTCATCACCTTGAGAATCCTGAAAGCATTGCTTTGTAATTAGTAAGCAGAACATTAAACATATGCCCAGGTTATTTGAAAGAGAAGGAAGGGAGGAAAGGAGACGGAGGAGAGCAGAGCTTCAGCCAGTCTTGTGGCTACCATCACCAGTCCGAATTTTCCGGGCCATGATGGTCTCCTTTGACACTCGCTTGCAGTCCGTGGCCAAGCCCAGGTAGCACATAAGATCAATGAAAGCTGTTGTGATGTTCCAGTTCATGCCAAATTCACTGGTTGAGTAATCATAGGGGAAAGTATGGTGGTAGTTGTGGAAACCTTCGCCTGGGGAGAGAGAGAAAGGAGGAGAAATCATAAGCGCCCAAGTAGTGTATTTATTTGGGAACTAGATTCTGGAAAGCAGTCGACTCTAGTGAGTAAATTTTAAGTTTCTTTAGTTTGCTTGATGAGTAAAAACAATGTCCTTTATGACCGAGTGTGAGTATGTACAGTGGTACCTCGGGTTAAGTACTTAATTCGTTCCAGAGGTCTGTACTTAACCTGAAACTGTTCTTAACCTGAAGCACCACTTTAGCTAATAGGGCCTCCTGCTGCTGCCACGCCGCCGGAGCACGATTTCTGTTCTCATCCTGAAGCAAAGTTCTTAACCCGAGGCACTATTTCTGGGTTAGCGGAGTGTGTAACCTGAAGCGTATGTAACCTGAAGCGTATGTAACCCGAGGTACCACTGTATTCAATAAATGTTTGCTGCAGGAAGCCTTTAACTGCTAACTTACTGCTGGAGCTACCATTTGAACTACCATTTCCACTGCCACATTGTTTTGTCCATAATAGTATTTTGATATTAAGCCTAGATTAGCTTCTTGGTGAATGGAAAGGATCCAGAATTGGAGGCACCCCATGCAATTTTTTCTAGAAAAAAGAGGTGCCAGAGCTCCCTTGTTCTTTTATAATGGACAATGGTGCCCACCTGAGAGTTCCGGAAAGTTCTGGTGGGGAAAAATCCCCAGAAGCCCCATTATAAGTAATTAATGAAGTAACATCTGTTCTCTGGCACCAAAAGAATCAGAAGGAAAGGTTGGGTCACGTCACCCTTCTGAGGAATCATGGGACAGCCGTCACACACAAGAAGGGAGAAACCAGTGGGAGGGGAATGCCGTCAGTGTACGTGAAACAGCAAAAGACAAAGGTAGGCTAGGTGGCCTGAGAATAATTGCAACTTAAAATCAACACAGGGGAGGCAAAGGGATTAAGGATAATAATCTGTGGGGCTTGTTGCATAATCACTGGAACTGCAATAATAAGCTCCCATCGAATGTGCAAAGGAACAATTCGCATGTGGCAAGGAGATAATTACCACAGACATCTTCAGAGAGACCAAACTATGTCAAGTGGGAAATGGCAACGATAAAACTCTCTATAGATGCTGATGGAGACTGAATGAAGGAGAATGTCCTCTTCAGAGTAACTGGTCCCCAGTGTACCACACCAATGGCAGACCCTCCAAGTGTCCCTATTTTCCAGGGACAGTCCCAGATTTACAGGAGCCGTCCTGGTTTCTGGTTTGATCCCGGAATGTCCCGCTTTTCCTTAGGGCATCTCTATTTTCACCAGAGAAATGTTGGAAGGTATGCAATGGCCTCAAATCAACCCTCCAAACTGCAGCAAAGTGTTCTGCAGTTTCCTTCCTTAGAAACGTAAGGCAGAGAAATGACTGGTTGTTTGGCCCATCTCACTGTGGCAATGCGTTAAGGCTATTTCCAAGGAGTGAACAAGCAGATACGTATAGGGTGATCTACCTACAGTATGTTGTACCACTGGGAACAATTGACCATTTTGCTCCTGAATGTTCAGCGATTAGCACCTCCTACGAAACTTCTGAAGCACAAAATATTGGATCAGTGCATAAGACTGGAGCATTAATTCAAACCCTTTTCGTGACCCTCACACCAGATAGGAATAATGCCATTCGAAGTCTAGGAACTTGCTGGAAGCAATATCAATTTATTTCAGGGGCCTTCTAAACTTGCAAGAATTGGATGTTCAGATAAAATTCTGGCATAAGGTAGAATTCCTGTTCATGATGTCTAAATCCACAGAAATCTACTGTGGATCTACTGTCTGAGCCACGTTTCAGATTCCTAAAATCGCTTTTCTGCTCCTGTACTAACGAAATAATCCAGTGTGCAGGAGCAGAAATACATTCCAACTCTGTGGACTCAAGAACCGTTACCCTTTCTCCACAACACTTACCCAAAACTGCAATATTTGCTTTCAGAACAATGCCTCCCAGCTAAATAAAGCAGCATGCAAAACAGGATGACAAACAAACATTTTTTGTGGCAGATAAAAATGGTCAGTACAATTTTATATACATTTTTTTCCCTGTTCACAATTTGGATTTTTGTGTGTGTGTGTGTGTGTGTGTGTGTGTGTGTGTGTATGCCAGCTACACAGAGTAGGAGAACGTTTTCCTCTAGCCTAACTCTATAAAGTTCCTGTTGGCACTGTATTATTAAAATGGTGTTCTGCCATGCTTAAATACTAATATTATGGTCTGTAACAAAAGATGAATCTGGATGACCGTGCACTGCTTTTCACTTAGGCTTCAAAGTCAATGTGAAACAGGTCTCGCCTCAGTTAAAAGGTAGAGGAGAGGCTGGGATCAGAAATTAAACTGAGGTTCACAGAATCCCATCTCAAAGGAGAAGTGAGTTTTAGAGGTGCTGAAATTCTTCTCCGTTTTGGGATTAAAATCTGAGCCAGGAAGAATTCTTTGCTTCTGTGCCTGACTTCCAACATGCCTTCTCACCACTGTCAGGATAACTAAGGTGTTCAGATAAAGGGGAGAAGGATGTTCAGGGGAGGAGATTGCTGCAACAAGGACACCCAGGACAGTGGAGTGGGGAGAGAAAAAACTCTCTCCTAGATTGAAACCGACAAATGGGCAAGGAGTCGGTATTTGTGATATGGGCATATACATTCAGCAAAAAATCTTAGAAGATGGCTGAAGTTGGACAGCTTCTCCTGGGCTCAGAAAATCAAATGTGCACACACACAGCAAATAACTCTGCTTATTTTCAAGCCTGCCAGACTTCATTTCACCATCAACTTTCTGAAGTTAGAAGCAGTGCTCCAGTCCATCCACCGACAAAGGCAAGGAGGGAGATATTTTCCTCCCTCCCTCTTCATTGTTTGATATCCTGGTAGCATGCTGGAATGAAGGTCTTATGCAGCCCTTGAGAAATATAATTTCCCCGTGAGAACCTCTCTAGAGATGGCCTCTTTGAAAAGGTGGTAGAGAAGCCTGGGTGCTCTCCCCAGAAGCTACGGCTACCTGTGTGAAAGTCAATGGCAACAGGATGACTTCTCATGAACGAGGAAAGTGAAACAGGATGTGGGCACAGCTGGAAAACCAGGGATGGAAAGCAGGCAAAACTTCCTGCAGATCCGAACATGGGTCAAAAAAAAGGCAAAAGGTGCTTGCTAACCAAAATACACACCAACTGTGGTGGGAGCAAGACGACAACAGACCCTCCCCTCCCCCAAACCCCAACATCTTCCCCTTTACATACCTAGGGCTCCAAGTACGACAAAGTGGTTCTCTCTGGGGTTGATGTTCTTATCATACGGCCGGTTGCCATACATGTGTGCCGCACTGTTCACCAGCCAGGTGGCGTTGAGGATTAAGGCATAGCGGAGGATGGCAGCCATGTAGAAGCTGGTGTGAAACGTCTCCCCCCAGAAGTACCAAGGCACAACAGTAGGGAAAATGAAGCACATGATCACCACAGAGGTTTTATAATGCCTGGGAAGAAAGATACATGCACTGAAGTCAACATATTTTGAGCTCTTTGTAGGGGATCACATTAGAATGTCAACGTTTGAAAAAGCTCCATTTCGAGTAAAGGTAAAGGTAAAGGGACCCCTGACCATTAGGTCCAGTCGTGACCGACTCTGGGGTTGCGGCGCTCATCTCGCTTTATTGGCCGAGGGAGCCGGCGTACAGCTTCCGGGTCATGTGGCCAGCATGACTAAGTCGCTTCTGGCAAACCAGAGCAGCGCACAGAAACGCCGCATACCTTCCCGCCAGAGTGGTACCTATTTATCTACTTGCACTTTGACGTGCTTTCGAACTGCTAGGTTGGCAGGAGCAGGGACCGAGCAACGGGAGCTCACCCCGTTGTGGGGATTCGAACCGCCGATCGGCAAGTCCTAGGCTCTGTGATTTAACCCACAATGCCATCCACGTCCCATTTCAAGTAGGCCTTTGCATTTTCCTGCAAGATTTCACTCTGCACTAAATATTTCCAATTCATGATCAGATTTTTAGCTCGAACCCCCAAGGTGTCAATGGTTCAAACTACAGTGGTACTTTGGTTTTCAAACGTAATCCGTTCCGGGAGTCCATTCGACTCGCGAAACGGTTCAAAAACCAAGGCACGGCTTCCGATGGGCTTCACTCAGTCATAAGCCACGTCAGACATTCGGCTTCTGAAAAACATTCGCAAACCACTCACTTCTGGGTTTGCAGCATTCAGGAACCGATTTTTTGGGAGCCAAGCCGTTCGAGTACCAAGGTACCACTGTACTGTAAAGGTCGGAAATTTGGAATCTACAGTTCTTCCGCAATGAATGCTTATCTGATTTTCAGTTTATGTAAACAAACAAACAAATCCATTTCCTATCTTCTGGAAAAAGAAAGCAACATCAACGGGAGCCCTTTGCTCACCTCCTTTGGAACATCACAACTTTGTCAGCCTTCAGGTCGGAGAGATCCAGCTTCTTCCCCTTCTCTTTGACATCAGGGTGCTTGCGTACCAGCAGCCAGCCGATATGAGAAAAGAAAAAGCCTCGCTTTGCGTTGTGGGGATCAGCATCCGTTTCAGAGTATTTGTGGTGGACGCGGTGATCTCTGGCCCACTCATAAATGTCGTTCTGGATGAAACACAAAGGCAAACACATTAGTCGTGGTTCGAGCTGGACAACAGTCCTCCGCTTCCACAGCAATACTTTAAGGAACATGGAAGACAAAAAAACTACTTCCTTAACTCATTCACCCTGAACGCAATGCTCTAAGAAGCCCGTGTGGTGTAGTGGTTAAGAGTGATAGACTCGTAATCTGGGGAACCGGGTTCGCGTCTCCGCTCCTCCACATGCAGCTGCTGGGTGACCTTGGGCTAGTCACACTTCTCTGAAGTCTCTCAGCCCCACTCACCTCACAGAGTGTTTGTTGTGGGGGAGGAAGGGAAAGGAGAATGTTTTGGAACATTTTTCGGAAGCCAAACTGATGCGGGTGTCAGCTATTGGTGCCTGCACCAATCAGAAGCTGCACCTTGGTTTTCAAACATTTCGGAAGTCAAATGGACTTCCAAAACAGATTAAGTTTGGCGCTTTTGTTTTTGCTCTTTATTTTGCATTTCTCTTTTTGAGGCTTTTTCGGTTAATTTGTTTTTGTGACTGTGTGGAAGCCAGTTCAGCTACTGATTGATTGATTGCGTGACTGCGGAAATGGATAAAAGCCCCCCATCCAAACAGTGACCATCATCAGTGCAGGTAAGAAAAAAAATACTTCTAATTTTTATCCTCTACAATACTGTCTTATTCATTTTGCAGTACAGTACATTGATTATTGCTTTCATTTTATGGGTCAATGGTCTCGTTAGATAGTCAAATTTGTGTTAAATTGCTGTTTTAGGGGTTGTTTTTAAAAGTCTGGAACGGATTAATCCATTTTGCATTACTTTCTATGGGAAAGCGCGCCTTGGTTTTAGAACGCTTTGGTTTTGGAACGGACTTCCAAAACAGATTAAGTTTGAGAACCAAGGTACCGCTGTACAGAAAAAGGGAAACAGAAGTTACTGGGGGAAAGAGAGGGGGGTGAGATACGAATTTTTTTGTACGGAACTCCAAGTTAGCCAAACTGCAGGAGGCATGTAGCCTTGTCTGCCCTCTCCCCATGTATCCATGACTCTGGAATCTGGCCATGTTAATCATCTCATAATTCTTACCTGGAAAGCCATGGAGTTGATGATCGCCAAGAATATTCGGAGAGGCAGACTGGCTTTGTAGGAACGGTGGCTCCAAAGGCGATGTGCTCCGGCTGTGATTCCCAGCCCACTAAAGACGAAGAGAACAAATACTGCGAACAAGAAAAGCGAGGGAGAGAGTGAATTTTGAGTCTCTTGGGCGCAGGAATTTAATCCTAATTGCTTACAATTTTTGTTTAATCTGCAAGAAAGAAGGGCCTTTTTGTTGGCTAGGTTCAATTCTAATCCTTCTAACCTCCTTTGGGGTAGGTTTGCGGGTTTGGCAGAAGGAGATAGGATCTGCCCATGCGATGCCCACCTGGTGGAAACTCTAGCTCACACGGCCCTTAAATGTATGACGATCTCCGCCAACAATTTCTAGACCATCTATGTATTCCAACATGGAAACCAGAGACGGAGGTTATGTGCTTCTCATTACAGGGGAGAGACCAGCAGCTCACCAAGACAGTAGCTAAGTTCCTCTATTTGATTTTTTGTCACTGACGTATGCTAGAGGGACGGGGTGGCGCTGTGGGTTAAACCACAGAGCCTAGGACTTGCTGATCAGAAGGTCGGCGGTTTGAATCCCCGCGACGGGGTGAGCTCCCATTGCTCGGCCCCAGCTCCTGCCAACCTAGCAGTTCGAAAGCACGTCAGAGTGCAAGTAGATAAATAGGTACCACTCCAGTGGGAAGGTAAACAGCATTTCTGTGCGCTGCTCTGGTTCGCCAGAAGCGGCTTAGTCATGCTGGCCACATGACCTGGAAACTGTACGCCAGCTCCCTCGGCCAGTAAAGTGAGATGAGCGCCGCAACCCCAGAGTCGGCCACGACTGGACCTAATGGTCAGGGGTCCCTTTACCTTATGCTACAGGATCCTGCCCTTGCTGGAAACCCACAGAGATGAGGCGGATCACTCGCCTCTTCTGCCCCTTGGTGGGTGACTGCGCCGCTGGGGTGGCGACGAGATTGCACTGGCCTATCTATTCTGAATGTATTCTGAATTTTCTTATGTGGTGCCAATAAAGGTTACTTGATTTGACTTGAGAGAGTGAATTGGAAGAAGCCTACTTCAGCGTTATCCCACTGCAACTCACAAACGTAAGCATTGCTAAGAAAAACAAACCAGTAATAAGGACTGGAGGAAATTCAAGGACTATTTGAATAAATATTGTAATATAAAAAAAAATTAGAAATGACTTGAAAGAAACAAATAGGCCTAGGATTAAATTAAGTTATAATTAAATAAATGGGATTTAGAATGTTAATAAAAGTGAATAAGATGGACTATAATTGGAAATTGTTTTAGTTTAATAATGATATTGGAAAGCTGTTACTTTTCATTACAAGGAAACTCAGAAGGGAGGGATTTGAGGAAGTCAACCAAGATGTTTAAAAGGTTGGATTTGTGAAGAATTAAGTTTGTTGTTATTGTTTATCTGTTTATTGTTCCCCCCTTTTTTTTTCTCTTTCTTCTTTTTTCTTTTTCTGTTTTTGCGTATCATTTTGCTTTGAGGTTTGTGTTATCACTGTGGAAAATCTAATAAAAATATATATTTTTTTAAAAAACAACAAGAATAATACTCATTTGAAGGAAGAAACTGGAGTTCAATTTGTTAGAGAAACAGAAGGCAAAGAATTGCCATTCAGACAGGTTTCACCCAACACTGCAAATCTGTGTCTGATTTTTTAGGGCATATCAAGAGATCCACTTCACAAATGTCTGATTTCTTAATTGTTATTATTTTTTGGCATACAGTATTTGTTGCATGAGATCCAGGCAGCTTTGGGCCGGAGACGTCGCATATTTCCAGAACTAAATTATATCTTATTGATAGGGCAAGTGCAATTATTTCCCAGCTAGCAAGGCTTTTCATTTGGCGTGTGAGTCATGGACCCATCCTCAACAATACTTGTAATATCCCGGTGGGTTAATTGCACAACTCCTGCATGCATCGCAAGTGCAGAGTTTATTAAAAGGAGGCAATAGCAGAAGTTCTAAAAAGATAAGGAGAATGATTAAATGTTTATGGGCAGGTCTAGTGCTGCAAGTCTTGTGGAAGGAGCAACCAAGCCACAGATTAACCACAAAGCCAGTGCACTACACATAGATAAGTCAAGAACAACAGATTGTAAGCTCTGCTGAGCCAACGAATAGTTTCTCTGTTACTAGATCAGCTCTCCTGCTTCTTTAGCTGCTCACGCGGAAAACAAAATTACTTTTTTTAAAAATGTAAATTAAAATGTATAGCCCACCTTTCTAGGAAAAACACACACTGGACATCTTTAAACTGAACAACTTCTTAAAACAACATAAACGGGAAATGGAAAGGGAGAACCAAACAATCAGAAAAGGCAGAAACAGAAGAGCAAAAAGCCAAACTGAGAAAAACGACCTTTTTAAACACCTGCTGAAATAATACAGTTTTTGATGCTTCCTTAAAAGCTGGCAACTAGTGGTTGGGGTGGGGAGAGAAACCATAATATGTCTGGCAGTGCCAATCCTGATATGGGAATCAATACAAGACTGCAGTTTAGCTTCTGTAAGCAGAGGATGCTCAGAAACCTGATCTCTCTGCTTGCAAAACCTGATCCTCTGCTGCGCATAGGAGTAGACAGCGTGCATAGCTGTCCAAGGGATTATTGTGCTCAAGTCACTTTGGGCAGAAACAGCCTTACTGCATCGAGTGCTGAAAATCCCCCTGCTTCCTAGAACCCCAGGTGTTAACCCTGCTCTGAATCAAATCACTAATTACAGACCCTCCAAGTGTCCCTATTCTCCAGGGACAGTCCCGGATTTTCAGAAGCCGTCCCTGTTCCTGACTTGATCTCGGAATGTCCTGCTTTTCCTTAGGACACCCCTATTTTCATTGGAGAATTGTTGGGAGGGTATGGTACGATCTCCCTATTTTCACTGGAGAAATGTTGGAGGGTATAGAGTTATGTGACCCCCGAGCCAAGGAGATAAGTAACTATACAACCTTTAGAAGACGTCTGAAGGCAGCCCTGCATAGGGAAGTTTTCCAATGTTCAATGTTTTATTATGTTTTTATATGCGTTGGAAGGTGCCCAGAATGACTGGGACAACCCAGTCACATGGGCATGGTATAAATAATAAAATTAGTAGTAGTAGTATTATGGATTAGTAAAGGCAAAGGTAAAGGGACCCCTGACCGTTAAGTCCGGTCATGGACGACGCTGGGGTTGCGAGGGAGCTGGCTTTTGTCCGCAGACAGCTTCCAGGTATTGTGGCCAACATGACTAAGCTGCTTCTGGCAAACCAGAGCAGTGCACGGAAATGCCGTTTACCTTCCCGCCGGAGCGGTACCTATTTATCAACTTGCACTGGTGTGTTTTCGCACTGCTAGGTTGGCAGGAGCAGGGACTGAGCAACGGGAACTCACTAAGTGACCAACTAACCGCCAACCTTCCAATTGGCAAGCCCAAGAGGCTCAGTGGTTTAGACCACACCGCCACCTGCATCCCTTATTATATTATCCTATGGAATAGGATGTCCCTATTTTCATCAGAGAAATGTTGGCGGGTATGTGAGAGGGAAAGTCACCTCCCACTGTTTGTAGCGATGATATCGCTGCTAGTCTCCTAAATTGGCTGCTTTAAACGATGGCCTTGAAATAATGCTGAAGGATTGTTAAGACAGTCAACCTAGAGGGATCAATTGTGAGGACAGACCGTATAACTAGCACATCTGAAACCCAGAAGGCAGTGCTGTTCTCAAAGCACAATGGCTTCTCAGGGGAAATGACCAAAACATTGTCTTTAAAATTGGGCTCCTTGTTCAGAACAAAGGGCCTTTGTGGGGACTCAGCTGATGCCGAATATTTCGGCTTCTATTGTGAAAAATCTGAGTCAGCTGGACCAAAATAAACAACAAGAAACAAAAACAGAACATTTATCCCTTGTTCCTTGTTTCCGGGCCTTTCATTTTGGGCCGCTTTAAGTTCTAAATATGTAACTTGGGGTTGCCTCCCTCTTTTTAAAGAGGGCAGCCCCACAGGTTCACCTGATTAGAAAGTGCAAATTGCCCCATTACAGCCCAATTCCAAACACCCTGGTTGATGGCTCCATACAGAGCAGTTTGCATATCAACTGTGGGTACACTCAGCTCTTGTAATCTGTTATCATTATTGCTGCTGGAGGCGTCAGATCACATTTTAAACATGACAGTATAAAAAAATATCTCCATAGCTTTGTCTATAAAGATCTACATGTACTACAATAAAAAAGAGAAGATAATAAGCAGGGACCGGTTATTATGTACTGGTTATTATATGTACTAACTAATGCCTTGGAGCCCGTCCATTCTGCAGTATGTGAACAGTGAGGTTCTGAGAGTAAATGGGATAAAGTTCCTCCAGTTACCACAAATCAGACATTCATATCTTTCAGAACTCAGGCAATTCAAAGTTGGGTGGCATTTTGTGGTTCACCAGCTGTTCTTTGCAGTGATGCAGCAAGGCGGATATTGGGACGAGGGCAAAAAGGCTGAGGCCTGGAAGAGGCTATCTTGCCAGTTTCAGAATGTCACCTGATGTCAAATGTGTTTCCTCCCCCCTCCCCCCCAAAGGCTTTGTCATTGTGGCTATCAATGGGATTTTATAGCTGCCATTGGTTCAAACTACTGAGCTGAAGTTTATTAGCATTTGAAACATTGGCTGCGTAAGTGGCTGAAATATTGTCCTCTTCCTGCATTAAACGGATGGAGTTCCTGGAGTTTCTCCATCGTTATTTGTTTGTTTATGTATTGCATTTAGACCCCACCTTTTCTCAAAGGGCTCAAGGTGAAAGACAGGGTTTTCATCCACCCAATCTGCAACTCCATCTCACCCAGAATACATTTCCCATCTTTTCCATCTGAGATAGGAAGCAGACCAGTGGTCATTCTCACTCATCATTGAGAAGACCTTCAGGGTCATAAACAGGGTTCTCTTCCCCCAATCCTACTTCAAGATACCAGGCATTGATCTTGGGAATTTTTGTATGTTGCATTCCTACAAGGAGCGCATATTTCAGAAGGAGAGAACGTTGAAAATAGCAGCGTTCTCAAATAGAGAGCATGGATGTTTCCCAGAAGGAAGATAAACAAAAGTTGGAATGTTAAGAGACACACCCTAAAATATTAGCTTCTCTGAAACTGCCCTTTGAAAGCATGCAACTCTGAGGTGGAGATGCACCCTTGGCTGGAATTGGCTACGTCTCCCTGCGAAGTCTAAACAAAGCAGCCTCTCTACTAAAGCTTTCTAAAGAGCAGAATTTCAAAAGCGATAAAAAAAAGAAACCCCAATGTTCACACTGTAGGGAGGAGAGCATTTATTTTGCTTCCTATGCTGTTTATTCACAAGTCACCCAAGAAGTGGCCATTTTAGAGGCGTATGTGTGTGATAGCTGTCAACTTTTCCCTTTTCTTGTGAGGAATCCTATTCAGAATAAGGGAATTTCCCTTAAAAAAAGGGAATCGTTGACAGCTATGGTGTGTGTCCTTCTGTGGCCTGCATCAGGTGTAATGGCTGGTCTAATGCCCTCAAGTGGTAGCAAATTGCTATTTTGTGCAAGTTTATGGAGGCAAACCACTCTAAAAGTCTTTCTTTGCCCCATTGCTTTCAACAAGCATGGTGAAACATTTGTTCTAGTTGAAAATAGGATGTTGAAGAGTATTTCGCGTTTCTTTTTGAGGAGATGGCATGGATGTCAGGATTTGAGTACAGTGGTACCTCGGGTTACAAACACCTCAGGTTACAAACACTTCAGGTTACAGATTCTGTTAACCCAGAAGTAGTACCTCGGGTTAAGAACTTTACCTCAGGATGAGAACAGAAATCGTGCAACAGAGGCATGGCGGCAGCAGGAGGCCCCATTAGCTAAAGTGGTACCTCAGGTTAAGAACGGTTTCAGGTTAAGAACGGACCTCTGGAACAAATTAAGTTCATAACCAGAGGTACCACTGTATTGGTTTTTGTTTATATCTTCAGTCCACTATTTGTCCATTTAATTAGGAACATATGCATAGCACATGGTCTCTTAGGACAGTTTAGCTGTGCACATGTTCAGTGGAGGGATGGAATCAAAAACAAAACTGCTTGCAATTCTACTGAGAAGGAATAGCCTTCCTGAAAGATTGATAACAGGCTTGCTTTCATGCTGTGCGTTGTATTCAACTGAGTCATCCTCAGAAGTCACTCATCAACATGATTAACTTTTGCATGTGACGTCTTAATACTTTAAAATTGCAAGCTGCCTTGGGTGTCTTGGCAGACATATAAATGCAATAAGTAAACTTAACAAATGAGGCCAGCTTAGAGTTCAGCGGGAGCACCAGATTGGCTCTGTTGGTGGGTTTGCACCGCGCTGACCTCCCCAATGCTTCTCCTTCTCAGGAAGCAATAGTGACTCATCTGCCATGACCCTAACATAGTAACTCTGGTGAGCTGCACCCAAGATGGTTAACCGGCCCAGGTGTATAGGGACTTTTTTTTTAAAAAAAAAATGCCTTTGCGCACAAAAATCAGCTTACTAAATTTTTTTTTAGAAGGAAAGGATGTGCATCTTAATGGCTATGAGGGTATTGGCAATCCAGATGGGCCTGCCTTGAGGAGGGAACTTAAGTGTGTGCTACAATATGCTTCTGAACTAATTAAAAAACAGCAACCACAATGCTTCCCGATGGAGCCTGTTCCTGTGTTCACAGGTGGTAATTAATTCTCCCCGAGGACCTCTGAGAGCAAGGCTGAACACGGCAATGATGAGAGGCAGATCCCATTGCGAAGGAGGTCAGAAAACAGAACAAAACAAGCAGGCAATTCCTTCAGAGGGAAATCAACACGTTCTTTGCTTACCCCACACCAAGGTGGCAAACTTCGCTGTAGGGGTGAGCCAGATAGCTGTGTACAGTGCACTTAAATGGAGGAGAGACATGAGAATTATGTTCCTCCAGACGTATCTCTTCTGCGGCTTGGGGCCTTCTTTCTCACGATAGGTCTCGTCGAAAACGTCATCCGTCATCTCTCTGTGAGGTCCGATGTCATCCTGGGCGGAGTGGACCTTCTCCATGCTAGCTGCCCCATTCTGGGCCACGCGAGCAAAGGCAGTGGTGGTGGAGAAATCTGAGGGGAGCTGGCACGAGAGGCAGAGAAAGGGAAACAAAAACCAAAGTCACAAAGAGAAGAATTGGAATCAAAGCTCTTGTTATGTTAGGCAAATCCACAGGCGGCCAAATGGCTCCTGGGCCCTGAGGCACGTTCAGGCAGAGATGGGCCATGTTGGGAAGCCACTGTTAATTGTGGTTGCTTGTAATTATCATCATTTAAACAAGCTGGCTAGAAACCAAGGTATCGTGGAACACGGCCACTTCTTTTCTACACATAAGCAAGATGGCAACCTTCATTTAGTGCGGCAGTTCTTTCAGACTAGTGACTGCCATCATACAAGGAAACAGGCCAGCGGTAGCTATTCCTAATCAACCCATTTTGACCTTATGCAACTGTCCCAATAAAGCATCAGGTGATCAATGATATAACCCTCCTTCTCATAAACAACACAAAGCATTTATCTAAATTCCAGATCTTAATTCTTCCTAATTGCTGGCACTTCGATCGAAAGGACACCACATAGATTACTTCAGAAGTGACTCGCACTGCCACACCATCAGAAGGTTTCAAGAAAGACGACATGACCTGATGAGAGGCTCGGTGGAGAACAGAGGAGATCAGGAGACAGGCTCCAGCCGGGCGCAGCTGGCAGCAGGGAAGTCATTCTCCAAAGCTGCCTCCTCCTCCAGACTGGCAAATAGCACTGAGATCCCGCCCACATGAGAAAATCACAATGCAAGCGGGAGCAGGCACTAACATGGTGCAAAAAGCTACTCTTGAGACCTGCCATATACCGTAGTTTTCGCTCTATAAGACGCACCAGACCACAAGACGCACCTAGTTTTTGGAGGAGGAAAACAAGGAAAAAAATATTCTGAATCTCAGAAGCCAGAATAGCAAGAGGGATGGCTACGCAGTGAAAGCAGCAATCCCTCTTGCTGTTCTGGCTTCTGGGATAGCTGCGCAGCCTGCATTCGCTCCATAAGATCCCATTGCGAAGGAGGCGCACAAACATTTCCCCTTACTTTTTAGGAGGGAAAAAGTGAGTCTTATAGAGCGAAAAATACGGTACCTAGAAAGAAAATGAAACAACAAAAAAAGAAAGAACAAAGAGAAAAAACAAAAACACCCCCCAAATCATATACATACCAACACACAAGACTTCCTGTCTATCCTGTTGTATATTCATTTTTTACAAATGAATGCACTCTTATTATTGTATATTTCTTTACATTTTATCTAATACATTCCTATATCAATATGATTGATATCAATCAATATCAAATAAGTCTTATTTCTCAACTCATTCTCACTCCAACGTCAATCAAATGCTAGCGTAGATAGCGAACCTTTACTGTACAGGAATGAAAATCAAGATGAGAAAATGTTACTGTCCTCACCCTTTGTTATATACGGGGCTTTTTTTCCCCAGCCAGAGCTCACCGGAGCTCAGCTCTGGCACCTCTCTGGTGGGCACTGTTGCCATCCTAAGAGAATAAGGAGGAAATTCGTGGTAAACTCTGGCACCTCTGGGGATAGGGCAAATGCTTCATGCCACTGCTCCTGGTCGGGTACCCATTGCTGTGAGAAGAGGCTTAATACCGTATGGTGCGTCTCATAGAGCGAAAAATACGGTATATAAAATTTGTATATAATTTTTGTATACATGTTGGAAATTATACTATAGTAAGTCCTGTAATGTAATATGACAACGTTTACCGTTGCATAAATAAAATGCAAATTCAAAAAATAAATAAATGATTTTCATTCCTGGGATGTCTTGAGTTTCCTGATAGGTCATATTCAAAGAAACTCTGTACCAGATTTCCCCTCCTTTTCCTAACCATGTTTGTTCCTCTTCTAAAGCCTTCACAGCAACCAGAGAAGGGATGGTCAATGTGGTGCCTTCTGTATGTTTTGAACTCCAAATCCCGTCAGCCCCAGCAGTGGATGATGGGAGCTGTAGTTCAATAACATATCGTGCCCCCTTATGATGACTTTAGCTGGAAGTCACCGTACGGTAGAAAGAAAATGGGCATGTTAAATTAGTCCAGTCAGCATCTGCATTAGATTTGAATTGTTTTTGTATATTAAATTATTGTTTGTTTGTCTATGCAGTATATTGAAATCTTCGGCACAGAAGTAAATAACAGTCATCAATGGGGAAATGAAATGATCTGTTTGTTTGCTTTATAAATCATTCACTGGAGGGAAAACCAGAACACTTTGCAGCATTAATATATGAAGCCGTACCATAAAGGCCACACCAATAAAGTTGTGGGAAAATGTATTCTTAATTGCCTGCATTAGTATGATAGAAAAGAAAAAGTTTTCAGCTGGCATTTGAAAGGTGAGGCGATATGCAGCATGCATAAAAAGGTAAAATAAAAACAAAATTTAAAAGAAGCAAGGCCACACCCACATAGAGAGAGCCCAAGGAAAAGATAAATAAGGAGCTGAAATAAAATTGTAAAGATAATTATGTCATGCAAATAATTTAAGAGAATGTCTTCTGTTTGAGGTTTTCATTGCTAACAGCTTCGAGACAGGAAGCGATTCGTAAATGGAAATAAATCAGCCTGGCTTTCTTTAGACTACTCCAGAACAGCTCTACAGAGGTTCCTGTATAGTCTTTTGAGCTGGCTGTAATTATGTCTATTGCCTCTGACCGGTAGGGAGAGACAGAACAATGAAGGCATCAAAGGGGCTGGGACTGGCAGGAGGGCCCCTTCCCCCCCATAAAATCTCTCCACCTCATCACCTCAGCCCAGAACCACAATGACTAATGTGCTCTCCTCACCCTCACCCCACAGCCACCTCCGCCAATCAAAGCAGCTTACACAGACTGTACCAAAATTACACACGAGGAGGACCCAGGAAGGTTGGCTCCTCCTCAGTCCCTGGTTCCAAAAAAATAATACGCCTGCAGTTAATTGCAGTGGCAGGTAAACAAACTGCTTGCCTCTAGCAACCAGGTTTTCTTGCTAGGGATAGAGGCTGAGGGAACCATTTTGCAGGGCGCTGCAAAAACCTATATGGGTGCTGGGAGGAGTCTCCCCACGGCTTCTGGCTTCTAAACCTGGCCTGGTGAGAGTGATAGCATCAGGACTGGTCCTGTCGTCATGCTTTAATCCCAAAGTTAGGCACGGTTCGGCTCATCCATTTCAGTGAAGCTGCAGGGTGATGAACGCTGTAATCCTGACACCCACTTCCCTGGGAGCAAACCCCACTGAACCCACTATAAGCTTACTTCTGAGAAGAGAGGCGTGGGATGGCACCTTTACGCAGCCTGGAAGCAACCCTGCTAAGGCAAGGCCGTAAGCTGCTTTGAGGGATTTCCCTTTTCTTTTTTTCTAAATATATCCAGAGGATTGGAATATATGCACGATTATATAAATAGGTATGCATTCTTTATTGAAAAATAAAAAGGACAAAATTGCAAGTGCACAGGAGAAACAAGAAGTAGTATCCATGTGGAAAACGAAACAGGACAACAACAACAAAAATATATTGTGCACATTGCAAAAAAGGGGAGAAAATTATTATTGTAGTTAATCAGACCTTAACCTAATATGGTGTTTTTTCTTTTTACAATTAAGCGGCGTGCAAATTTTGTGAAATGAATGACATAAAATAAATACAGTGGTACCTCAGGTTACAAACACCTCGGGTTAAAAACACTTTGGGTTACAAATTCCGCTAACCCGGAAGTAGTACCTCGGGTTAAGAACTTTGCCCCAGGATGAGAACGGAAATTGTGGTGCAAGGCCCAATTAGCGAAAGCGCGCCTCAGGTTAAGAACAGTTTCGGGTTAAGTACAGACCTCCAGAACGAATTAAGTGCATAACCTGAGGTACCACTGTAATATGTTTCTGGTCAGAATCCAGAAATTCTGGTGTCACAGAATCACAGAATTCTGGTGTGATCCATGAAAGGCTTGGGACATAGAAATCTGACGCAGCATTGCAGTAGCCGGGCATTAAGATCTTTGAGATGGGCTCTTTTTATCATTGTGACTTTGGAAACCATTCGGTGACACAGGAGAAGGCCTTCCCTGTGGTGGCACCCCAAATGTGGAATACCCTCTAATCTGAGTTATGTTTGGCACTCACTTTAGCTCAGTTACAGCATCAGTTTAAGACCTGGCTATTCTGCCAGGCTATTCACCAAAAGCTGTTAACTCTGCAGCGCAACAGTTAGCAAATTAGACGCTCTGTGTTTCACAGTGGCTATTATTGTTTTATCTGTTCTCGTTTCACTAACTGAATGATTGCTTCAGTTGCAGCCTCCTTGCTTTGTGTGGGTGGCTCGTGCAATTTGGAGCCTTCAAAAAAATCAGGGCTCAAGCTTGCCCAAGTAGACAGGCTGCCCTGTCACGCCTTAAGAGTGATGCAGGAGAAGAAGGGATGATGTAACAAAGGGGGAGGTGATGCAACAAGGAGTGACAAAAATGTGATGGGAGGGGTAGTGTGCCCCCCTCCTTGTGCAATGGTAACCACATAAGGGGAATGATGATGATGATGATGATGATGATGATGATGATATTTATACACTGCCCATCTGGCTGGGTTTCCCCAGCCACTCTGGGCAGCTTCCAGCACATATAAAAACATAATAAATGTCAAACAGGAATGCCAAAGAAAGCTCATTGGGGAAGATCTACCCTTCCATTCCGACTGAGAGTCCAAAGGCTCCCATGGAAGATCTACCCTTCCATTCCGTCTGAGAGTCCAAAGGCTCCCACCTTTTTCTACAAACCAATTCACATTGCTATAGTATCAATGTGATGGTCAGTTGCAAGGGACACAATTTATAGCCAAAGTCAAACACTTCTTAAGTGCCATTCATTCTAATGGAGAATTTAAAAAGATCTAGGCTGCAATCCCGTGTAATGCACACACGGAAGGAAGGAAGGAAGGAAACCCCACTGAACAATGTGAATCAACATTGTTTGATACAGAGAGTCACTGAGATGGTAACTAGGCCTTCAGTCCTAACTACGTCTACAGAGAAGTCAGTACTGTACTGTACTGTAATTGCTTTAGGGGGCGTGAGATTGCAGTCTAATTTGTTGGGATTGAGGCAACCAGCGTTTTGGAAACAGCTTTGAGCCTCTGGGACACGATGGGCTACTTCTAGCAAGAGAAATGAATAAGGAGCTTTACTGCACTGAATATGAAATGAACACTGGAGTCGAGAGTTCTTTTTTACGATGGTCCTGGAGAAAACAGAACGAGTAACACGCTGCCTTTTAACAAACCAGTTTGCATGGAGGAAAATTTTAAAAATAAGCAGCCTTTTGTGTTTCATAGAACTTTTGGTCAGATGTATTTCTATTAGCAGCAACATTTATTAGCAATATTGCCTGAGGGCATGTGAGACCACCACCTAAGGAGGTTTGGCTCCTGCATATCTGAAAGCCAGGGAACCAGATGTGCACTGTAGCAAGTTATGAGTAACATAAAAGATTGGCTACTCCTGCAAGAACACGCTAGTATATTATCGCTTTCTTTCCCTCGCCTTGAAACAACACAGATGCTTAGCTTGTGTAGATCTGTGGCACCTATGCAGTCCCCCCCCCATCCGCCAAAGGCTGCCTGCTGTTTTTGACTGGACAGGTATTGTCAGCGGAAGAGGCTTTGGAGAATGACCTGGATGCTCTCTCAAGCATGCTAAAGGCAACTTGGCAGCAGAAACCGCATTCCTAAAGGCCAGGTGGCCTCCCGGGAGTAACCTGCTCATTCTATAATCTTGCTAAAAGCCCTGGCAAGGATACCCTTTTCGCCGAAAGCTCTTCTGCCAAAGAGAAACTAACGTGCAGGTTTCAATCCGGGGGCGCGTTGCAAAGGAGTCCAAAGGAGAGCTTGCTCGCAAGTAAATGCAAATCGAGACTGCAGCCTGTCATACTCAGAGCTGCAGCTGGGCTGCCAGGACCGCAGTGAGGCATCGGGTGAAAAAGTAGATCCAACCAGTGGCGCAGTCGTGGCTTGGAGAGACTGGGTTCTCTCCCTCTAACGCAGCGCATACGTGTTTACTCCCATGCAAACCCCACTGCCTTTAACAGGGTTTGCTCCCGGGAAAAGGCAAAGAAGGCTGCAGCCGGCAGCTTTCCCCACTGTCTCCATCACAAAGCCGCTGCCAATGGCCCGGCTAGTGACGCCCCCCTGCCTCGCTCCGCGGCGCGCATCGCCAGCGATTGCGCATCGCCTCCGCCCCCTTGCGCACAGAAGCCGTTGCAAAAACCAGGTCGGGCTGTGGAAGGCCTGGATGCAGGGGCAAGACCTCGGCGCGGGGCTTGCATTATTCACACCCTCTGGTTTAAGGAGGTGCGCGCAGGGGAGAGACCGGAATGCGTTGGTTTTTTTTTTTTTTAATGGATGTTTTTGCAGGGCCTTTCGACGCGGCCATCAAAGAAGGATAATAATACTAAAGGAAAGGGATGCTGCTCTGGGATGCTGGAGGGGAAGGGAGAAGCAGGCAGGCAGGAAGGAAGGATGCTGATCCCCGGCTGTTGCCCAGGAAAGGATGCGGACCGGGCTTCCCAAGCCATGGGGTCGGATGGAGAAGGAGCTCTCCACGCACCCCCATCCCGCGGGACAGGCAGCAACGACCTACCAAGGGGGACGGATGAGTCGTCAGCCGCTCTGGGTTGCCTTGGGCAAGAGAAAGCGACTCACCATTTTAAAAAATAAAATAAAAATTATTAAGGAGGAGGAAGCGGCGCCTTACCTCCCCGTGGGCTAGTTGGGCAGGCATCGGAAGAGGGCTTTGTGCTGCTCTTCCTCCGGCGCGATGCTCTCTCGGCGATGCTCTTTCCCGGCTCCGCTGGTGCGCAGCTGCCTCCAAGTCCCCACGCTCCTTTGGCTGCTGTGCGCGCTGGTGCGCAGCTATTTAAGTTGCCCGAGCCCTGAACGCGAGTAACCCCCCAGGAGGTGCCCGGTCTCTCTCTCTCTCTCTGGCCCTTTGTTTGCACGGCGACGATGTCCAGCGGCGCACCACGGGGCGATCAGGGTCCGTCCACTCTGCGCAACTCCGCCGAAAAGGATGCCTTGACGGTCCGGTGGCGCTGCTTAAGTGGAGCTCAGCTGGGCGCAGAGGCGAGCAGGAGGCTGGTACCTTGGCACTTGGAGAGAGCCTCCCATTGGTCGCCGGCACTTTGGTGCCACCTCGCTGCGCGCTCCGCATTGGCTGCCCGCAATCTGCTGTTGGACGGCGCCGTTGGCCGCGGAGGGACTCCGTTGCATGCATGGCCCTCGCATGGCCAGCCGGGTGCGCAGCCGGCGCGTCAGCCGGGACTTTCCCCTTAGCAGCTGATGCGCCGCCGGGGAGAGGGAGAGGTTAGGAGGAAAAGGGGGCGTGCGCGCGCGCGCCCGAGAGGCTTACGCCGCTCCCGGAACCGGGAAGGCAATGACCGACAGTGACCTCCGCCGGCAAAGTGGGTCACGAGGTCCTCCCTTCTGTGGGGCGGTGCAGACCCCGAGCCCGCTCCCCACGGGTTTGGAGCTTACCGGCGCAGCCCAGCGAGGCGTTGGCAAGCAGGCGCCGGGGTCCGCAGCCCTTGGCGCGTTGGAAGTGCCCTGCCCAGGCGTGCCAACTTGAATATAATATGGGTTGGGAGGCAGGCAAGCCCTGTCCCGCATCCATCACAAGACGTGGTGCGCACCATTTGAATATCCATCAGGGGTCATGTTTGGGGATCAGGCTTTTGTTGGAGCGGGGAGAATCTAAGATTTGTCTTGATTGGGGGGTGGCAACTGCCCCCATAACGCCCCCCCCCCGTGTAGCCAGGGGGGCAGAACCTCAGTTACTTAGGTATTTTTATTTTATTGCCTACACCCATGTCAGGAGGGCCAACTTGAATAAAATACTGGAAAACCAGGTAAGCCCCTCCACACATAATCAGTCACATGACACAGCACACACACACCGTTTGAATGGCAATGCCCATATTGCAGCCCCCCCCCCAATATTTTATGGCGGGGGAGGGACATTGTCCGCTAGGAGTTAGGCTGGCAGTATGTTCTAAAAATGGGAATCACCAAGAAACGTCCAAAAATCTTAACACACTCCTGTATGGGCTCTGAAATGAAGCCAGTGAAATCTTTTTGCCTGGGCAGAAGGATGCAATTCCGGTGGTTGCCACACATTGAAGCTGAGCAATTGGTCCAGTAGCCTTTCCTTGCTGCTGTTATGGAGGGGAATTTAGAAACACGCAGACTTTTCACCCAGCCCTATTTCTGAAGCCACTTCTCTCTTTTGCAGCCCCACCTTGAACCCACCATTTTACCCTCCACGACCATGCCTCCCCCCTCCTTTGGGGCAAGCCCCCTTGTACACAGACCACCTCCACGGAGGCTGCTGCGGTCTTCCTCCACCCAAACATTGCAATGACTCGGTATGTTGTTTGTTCCAAGGGGACAGCTGGGCGGTGAGGCCCATAGAGCAGGAGGGGTGGGCAGGGGAGGCAGAATCAGTAAGTACAGAGGGGACCCCCGAGGCTGAAAGGACACCAGAACCAGAGCCGCGACCGAGCGGGCCAGTTGCGCCAGATTAACAGCCCCATCACAGCCAGCAGCCTCGGAACACGAGCCAGAACCCGAACCCCTGACCAGGGAACACGCCAGGCCGCAAAGCATACGTAAGCAGCCGGCGTACCTTGAGGACTATGAATGCAACCTGCCGGGCAGGACTGGAACTTAGAGGGGAGGGGTGTTATGTACTGAGCTGAATCCTAGATCAATAGGATCCAGAATGCAGCAGTCTGATTGGTCCGCAGGAGCCACCCAATCCAGCTCCAGGTGGAAGTGAATCAGCGACCTGATTGGCCTGCAGGAGCAGCCAATCAGGCTTCTGGAGGAAGTGAATCCACAAAATCCACAACCTGATTAGCCTATAGGAGCAGCCCGGAATTAGCCAATCATGTAAGGCCCGTTGTGTAAATAATGTTTATACAGTGGTACCTCTAGATACGAACGGGATCTGTTCCGGAGCCCTGTTCATATCTAGAAGTAAACGTAACTAGCGACAGTATGTCTGCACACACACGCGTCGCTTTTTGCCACTTCTACGCATGTGCGTGACATCATTTTGAGCGTCTGCACACGCACAAGCGGCGAAACCCGGAAGTAACGCTAGACATTTTGGGGAAAGTTTCATTCATTGCTACTACGAGCTGAATAAAGAGCATGAAATTCACACTCGACTCCAGGTATATTTCACTTGCCTTCTGCCCTAATATGAAGCCACCGTCCCTTCCAATTCTGCAGCTCTGCTTGTGTGCACACCCGATACTTGCCGTGTTTTAAGAACCTTAAGGTCAAATTCTCAGTTTGTTCAGTTAGAGAAGGTGAAAGTCAGTTGATGGTTGCTTTGTTTACATGGGTGTTTGCTTGCTTGTTAATAGAATCTGTGACTTCATGTTGAAGGCAACACATTGTGGGAAGGGATTATGGGATATTTCAGGGGTGTGCATACTTTATCCTCCCTCTCACGGTGAAGGTTCAATTTCTCTCCTCTGTTGTGCAACCGGCTTCATCTTCAGGCATCATGACCTGACTGGTCCCTTCCAACTCTACGATTCTATGATATTTTTGGTTTCTCCTCTTCCCCTCTCTGACTTCACAGAAATCCCGGGTTGTGATGCGGCAGTAGAAATCCTCCAGTGTTGATTGCATGAGGACAGCCTTTCATTTTTATATATCCGGGAAATTACATTCCCCGGGATCATTTTGAACAATTTATTCAGTGTTGGAGAATGAGCAGAATGTCTGAACCTGAACCTTTCAAGAGTCGCAGGAGCCGAAGATTCTGGGACCAGGATTCCCAGATATAGCACCCCCTTAGCCAGGGGATTCTTCCCAGGGGTCCTGCCCCCCCCAATGCCAGCACACAGTTACACATTTTCCAAAGCAACTACAGTAGTACCTCGGGTTAAGTACTTAATTCATTCCGGAGGTCCGTTGACTCTAGTGAGTAAATTTTAAGTTTCTTTAGTTTGCTTGATGAGTAAAAACAACGTCCTTTATGACCGAGTGTGAGTATGTACAGTGGTACCTCAGGTTAAGTACTTAATTCATTCCGGAGGTCCGTACTTAACCTGAAACTGTTCTTAACCCGAAGCACCACTTTAGCTAATGGGGCCTCCTGCCGCACCGTCGAAGCACAATTTCTGTTCTCATCCTGAAGCAAAGTTCTTAACCTGAAGCACTATTTCTGGGTTAGTGGGGTCTGTAACCTGAAGTGTATGTAACCTGAAGCGTATGTAACCCGAGGTACCGCTGTGCTCTATTCCAAACTTACAAATGGAAAGCGTGATGCTGGTGGTCAACAAAAGAAGTTTAGCGGTTCTCTGAAGGCAAATCTTTAAAAATGTAGTATACAAACCGACAACTGGGAAACACTGGCCTGCCAGCACTCCAGTTGGAGAACAGCCTTACCAAAGGTGCCATGGGCTTTGAAGATGCTCAAACTCAGGACGAAAGGGAGAAATGTGCTAAGAGGAAGGCACGCTTGGCAACCCCTCACTGTGATCAACTCCCACCCGGAAACCTATGTCCCCACTGTGGAAGGACATGTGGATCCAGAATTGGCCTCCACAGTCACTTATGGACTCACTGTTGAGACCGTGTTTATGGAAGACAATTTTACTCGGCTATGGGTGATCGCCAAAGAAGAAGAAGATAGGTCTTGCACCAGGTGGGAACTGATAGTAAGGCAAGGGAGTCTTGGCTTTGAGGGCTGCTCATGTAAGACTCTTCATTTCTGAGGAAGGATGTGCTTGGGAGAAGGGTAGTCAGAGCTAGGTGGAATATAAGAGCTCAGGGGCAGAAAGTACTGTATTCTTCTCCCTGGACAGTGATCCAGGGTCCTGAGAGACTAGTAACTGATCAGTCTTCTTCTCCAGCATGTCTGCCTCAGACTAACTTCTACCTTCCTCTGGAGCATTAATGGTGGATGTTTTATTGTGCTTTTAATATTTTGTTGAGAGCTACCCAGAGTTGCTGGGGCAACCCAGTCAGATGGGTGGCATATAAATTGTTAGAATCATAGAATCATAGAATCATAGAGTTGGAAGAGACCACAAGGGCCATCGAGTCCAACCCCCTGCCAAGCAGGAAACACCATCAGAGCACTCCTGACATATGGTTGTCAAGCCTCTGCTTAAAGACCTCCAAAGTAGGAGACTCCACCACACTCCTTGGCAGCAAATTCCACTGTCGAACAGCTCTTACTGTCAGGAAGTTCTTCCTAATGTTTAGGTGGAATCTTCTTTCTTGTAGTTTGGATCCATTGCTCCATGTCCGCTTGTCTGGAGCAGCAGAAAACAACCTTTCTCCCTCCTCTATGTGACATCCTTTTATATATTTGAACATGGCTATCATATCACCCCTTAACCTCGTCTTCTCCAGGCTAAACATGCCCAGCTCCCTTAACTGTTCCTCATAAGGCATCGTTTCCAGGCCTTTGACCATTTTGGTTGCCCTCCTCTGGACACGTTCCAGTTTGTCAGTGTCCTTCTTGAATTGTGGTGCCCAGAACTGGACACAGTACTCCAGGTGAGGTCTGACCAGAGCAGAATACAGTGGCACTATTACTTCCCTTGATCTAGATGCTATACTCCTATTGATGCAGCCCAGAATTGCATTGGCTTTTTTAGCTGCCGCGTCACACTGTTGGCTCATGTCAAGTTTGTGGTCAACCAAGACTCCTAGATCCTTTTCACATGTACTGCTCTCAAGCCAGGTGTCACCCATCTTGTATTTGTGCCTCTCATTTTTTTTGCCCAAGTGCAATACTTTACATTTCTCCCTGTTAAAATTCATCTTGTTTGTTTGTTTTGGCCCAGTTCTCTAATCTGTCAAGGTCGTTTTGAAGTGTGATCCTGTCCTCTGGGGTGTTAGCCCAAAATTGTTGTTGTTGTTGTTGAAATTCTTATACACTGTTTGGATTAAATGCTCATGTGAAATACAGCATTAGGGCTGGTTTGAAGGGAGTTAACAGTGTGGGGGCCTAAAACAAAGCATGAAGCATGATTAAGCTATACATCAAAGACTGGGAGATTCTCCACTTCTGAGAGGTTTCCATTTCGCCTTATGGCTTTTCTTCTTCGTCATAAAGATTTGTGCTGTTGCTTTTAGATATAATGAAACTGAGGTGGAATCTACACATGTATTTTTAAAAGATGCTGTGAAAATGCTTTTAAAAAAGTTTTGAAAAATATACCAAATTTGCCATAGCTCACTCTCGCCATCTAGTGTCACATTTGTATATTCCATTTTACAACACAAAACCTTTTATTTGCAACTGTATAGCTGAGTCCTGGGTCTCACTAAGGAAATTAACCTGCAACTAGTTTCCTAGATACAATGTATTTTTTAGGAACGTAGGGCCTTATATTGAGCCAGAACACTGGTCCATCTAGCTGGGATCTTTTGCTCACAAAATAGATGCTCTGACCACTGAGACAAGGCCCTTCATAGCGAAGAACATTCAGTCCTGAGAGTCTCACTGGCAGTTTGAAGTTGCAGGGCCCAGACAGATTTACAATTATACTAGGCCCCTGTCTCGTCATGAAGGCTAATTATAGCTATACTCTAAGCAGCTGTAAAAAATAATAATAACAATTTGCAAACGAAACTAGGCCACAACTCTTCGTTGTGATGACTTTCCTCCTTTGTCTGTTGTGTCCCCTGCAAGCTTGCTCCAGGTAGTTTTTGAAATCCACCCAAGCCCAGTTTATTTTTAGCAATAGGATATAGCGGGAAAGACGATGGCTGTGACCACATATTTGAACAGAGCTATGTATAACCCTGGTGGTGTGCTTCTGGATAAAGTCCTTGCCCTGGGATCCCTTATCTTATCAGAAGCCTACGAAAGCACCAAGACAGCAGCTCAGGAGAGAGTGGGGCATTTGTCACCCTACTTTGTCCTGATCAGCTGATTTCAAACTTTGCATCCACTTCAAAGTGACCTGACTAGAAGCCCCAGTCTCCCGGCCATCACCTGAGCCTTGCAACATGTGCCCCACTCATGCCTTGGGAGCATCAGAAAGAACAAAAATACGGTGTTGTGTAAACGGAGCTTCACAATGGTCAGCATTGTTGACTCTGGCAATTTGCCCCGGTCCAGGGTGATCTCACAACTCTGCCCCCTTTGGCTCCCTTCCGTAGCTCCGTAATGATGTCTTTTTTTGACTTGGGCAGAGAGCTCCGAAAGGAACACTGTCTTCATTGTGTGGCCCTGCTCACTTCACCGCCACGTTGAGCCAGCAACTCTCTATCGGCATCGCACAGCAATGGCACAAACCGCTGTGTAGCTCTCCTGCGGACTGAAACAACAACAGCGACAAAAGGGAGCTGTATGAGAAAAGAACAACAGTGCTCTTGCCCAGGAGAAGTTCCCCATGGATTAATAATAATAATAATACCGTATTTTTGCTCTATAAGACTGACTTTTTCCCTCCTAAAAAGTAAGGGGAAATGTGTGTGCGTCTTATGGAACAAATGCAGGCTGCGCAGCTATCCCAGAAGCCAGAACAGCAAGAGGGATTGCTGCTTTCACTGCGCAGCAATCCCTCTTGCTGTTCTGGCTTCTGAGATTCAGAATATTTTTTTTCTTGTTTTCCTCCTCCAAAAACTAGGTGCATCTTGTGGTCTGGTGTGTCTTATAGAGCAAAAAATATAGTAAATTTTTATTTATGCCCCACCCTTTCTAGTTTAAAAACCGGGCTGAGGGCAGCTAACAGCAAATATAAAACATTGATTAAAATGGGACTTAAAAACAGCATAGAATACAACATAAATGCAGCATCAATATCAATAAAATTCAAAATTCAGGGGTCATTTGGGGGGTGGGAACCCTAGTCAGTACAGTGGTGCCTCGCAAAACGAAATTAATCCGTTCCACGAGTCTCTTTGTCTTGCGGTTTTTTTGTCTTGCGAAGCACGGCTAATTAGCGGCTTAGTGGCTATTAGCGGCTTAGCGGCTATTAACGGCTTAGCAGCTTTAAGAAAAAGGAAACAAACTTGCAAGAACTTGCAAGACGTTTCGTCTTGCGAAGCAAGCCCATAGGGAAATTCGTCTTGCGGAACGACTCAAAAAACGGAAAACTCTTTCGTCTAGCGAGCTTTTCGTCTTGCGAGGCATTCGTCTTGCGAGGTACCACTGTAGACATCAAATGATCACCAGGGCTAACTGGCCAAATTGGTCCTACTAGGGCCAACAAGGGGACCAGGAATGAGTTTAAATGTGGGGTCTCAGAATGGTTTCTTCATAGAAAAGGAAAGGGAAAAGGGGAATAGAGGATCGGGCTAATTCAAATTAAAGGCCAAGCGGAATAGCTCTGTCTTAGGGATTAGACCCTAAACCAGCGTTTCCACCAAGTACTGACATGGAGAAGGTGGTCCACTTTTGGCTCCCCCCTTGGACAGAAGCCAGAAGGATAGCAAAAGTAGAAATTTTGTCAGCTCTTCAGCAGGAGGCCAGATGCTGCAATAACAAGTGCTGTGCTTTGTTCCTTTCTCCCTGTTCCACCCCCCATAAAATAATAATTAAAAGCAGACCCCGGGGCTCCTATGCTTTGAATAGTTGTAAATTAAAAGAGGACATTTCTGCAGCTGAAGCTTTTCTCAACCCTCCAGAACAGGGGTAGGCAACCTAAGGCCCATGGGCCACAAGCAGCCCATGGGGGTAATTCAACTGGCCCACGAGCTGCCCCCGAACCAAGCCGCCTGCTCGGCAAGTCCTCATGTGCTGTCTAAACCGGCGCGGCGCAGGGACTAGCTTCCACAGTGCCGAAAATTGCATCTGCGCATGCTCAGACGCCGGAAATCGCATCAGCGCAGACGCAGACACTGGAAATTGTGGCCGCGCACGCATCTGGTCCACAGAAGGATCTCTGCTGGAGTGAACCAGTGTAGTCATAGGTATATCAGTACTCAAACCTGAAATGTTAAATTATGTTATTAGTGTTATTGCGGTTTTTGTTGTATGTGTTTTTTGTGGTTGTTGTTTGTATTGAAAAAAGATATAATAATAATAATAATAATAATAATAATAATAATAATAATAATAAAAATAATAAAAAACCCGGCCCAGGTGAGGTAAACCTTGCCGACCCCTGTTCCAGAACAATCCGCAGGAATCTCCTTGCAGCCAATTGTCCTTGGTTTCTTGGTCCTCTCAAAACAGAGTCTACATGCCAGGTCTTCCCCCCGAAGGAGCAGGCACAGCGATTGCATAGCCTCCAACATTTCTCCGATTAAAATAAGGATGTCCTGTTCCATAATGATAATTTTACTATTCACACCCCACACATCTTACTGGGTTGCTCCAGCCACTCTGGGGAGCTCCCAACATATTGTTGTTGTTTAGTCGTTTAGTCATGTCCAACTCTTCGTGACCCCCTGGACCAGAGCACACCAGGCACTCCTGTCTTCCACTGCCTCCCGCAGTTTGGTCAAACTCATGCTGGTAGCTTTGAGAACACTGTCCAACCATCTCATCCCCTGTCGTCCCCTTCTCCTTGTGCTCTCCATCTTTCCCAACATCAGGGTCTTTTCCAGGGAGTCTTCTCTTCTCATGAGGTGGCCAAAGTATTGGAGCCTCAGCTTCACGATCTGTCCTTCCAGTGAGCACTCAGGGCTGATTTCCTCAAGAATGGAGAGTTTTGATCTTCTTGCAGTCCATGGGACTCTCAAGAGTCTCCTCCAGCACCATAATTCAAAAGCATCCATTCTTCGGGGATCAGCCTTCTTGATGGTCCAGCTCTCACTTCCATACATCACTACTGGGAAAACCATAGCTTTAACTATGCGGACCTTTGTTGGCAAGGTGATGTCTCTGCTTTAACATAATAAAACATTAAACATTGGGGGGGGGGTTGTGTCTGGATTTTTACTTCTTCAGGATATGGCAGCCCTATGGAATCACCAACTAGAAACCTGCTCCTTCGGGGAGAAGTTCAACTTCTCCCAGAACAGGGCAAAGCAAAGTGGGCAAGTTTGGGGGGGAGGAGGGGGTGGCAGTCCCACAGATCTTCTCCATGCATCCAGCGAACGAACAGGACGGCACTTGCGAAAAGGGCTAATGTTTGCCTCCAGTTCTGAAGATCTAATCAGTATAACTTGGTGCCTTGTTTTAAATACACAGTTGTTGAGTTTCAGGAAATTGAAGGAGTAGCTGCCCACTGACCTGTTCAGGCCAAAGGTTAGCCCTGGAAGGGAGGAGAGGCAAGATGACTCCTTGCTCCACCTCAACGCTGCTTTAATTATGGGGATGAAATGAGTGCTACTGGACAGGGCCAGCCCAACATCTTTGCCTGCTGAGGCTAGGGCCAGTCCTGTCATGTGGCAGCATGCGGCTACTGCCTCAGGTGGCAGAAGATGGGAGGCGGGGTGGGAGCAGCAACAGAAGACTGCCTGCCTGTTTTCCTAAGCTACCGGCAGCCATTAGGAAGGTGCCGTTCCATTGTTGGTGTCAAAATAATATTTAACTCCCAACATAATGAAATGATAATAGGAAGGTTACCTGTTACAGTGTCATGACTAGAACATTCTGTTCTAACTTCTCCAGATGTGCAGAGAACCTGACTCATGAATTCCTTTTCAAGGGATAGAAGGAGAAGAGAGAGAGAGAGAGAGAGAGAGAGAGAATATTGTAACAAAAGCTGTGAGCCACCTCCACTCTCTGCAAGATTCCTGGGGGGTCCAGACACTCACCCAGAGTCTGTGTTCCTTTGGAGAATTGAGACACTGAAGAGACTGTTGTAGTTTTAAGAAATGTGGTTTATTCACCTATTTACACCTTCAGTCTCCATGGAGGAAGTCCAGATCTTACAGCATGGCCATTTCAAGAGGGGCTTCTCCCCCACAGCAGTGCAGCCCTGAAGTCCAAGGCATCTCACCCAGCCAGCCTTCAGCCAGCCTGCACAAGATGGATCCCATTCTTTCTTCCTCCTCCTCCTTCTCAGAATACCTTGCTAAAAGCTCTCTTTTCTTGTCACTTCAAACACACACTCCATCACCTTGGCAACATCTGCCTCCCCAGGCCAAAGGATTCCTCTCGGATGGCCCATCAACCTCTTTTGTCATGGTAACAGTTGCTTTTCCAGCTAGGCCAACCAGGCTGGTTTGCAGAAGCCAGCCCAAGGATTCCTTGTCTGGCACAGTCCTGCAGCTTGTACTTCCATTCATATCACAATTCATCAAAATCCTACCATTTTTTAATTTCTAGGTTTTAGCGGTGTGTGTGTATTCAGGCAACATTTATACAGTGCTTATTTCTGGGGGGACGTAGGGGTACGCATACCCCTAAACATTTTGTGAATCTAACAGAAGACACTAAAAAAAAATAGTTTCTTCTCTAGCACAGTGAATCATCACTTCCATTGCTGCCCCCAATGGCAGCCTCATTTCCTGTCATGGTGTTTCCTGAGTCTCAGACGGAATGAGAGTACAGTGGTACCTCGGGTTACATACGCTTCAGGTTACACACTCCGCTAACCCAGAAATAGTGCTTCAGGTTAAGAACTTTGCTTCAGGATGAGAACAGAAATCGTGCTCCGGCGGCGCGGCAGCAGCAGGAGGCCCCATTAGCTAAAGTGGTGCTTCAGGTTAAGACCAGTTTCAGGTTAAGTACGGACCTCCGGAACAAATTAAGTACTTAACCCAAGGTACCACTTTAAAAATCATTTTTTAAAGAAAAAAAGCACTGCGTTTTTGCCTGTTTTCCAAGAAACACCCATTGCCTCCTGGGTGCACCAGCCCTGACCCCATTCTTTCCTGGGCCAGATGTTGGATAACTGGTATTTATTTGACGGACAGCTGCTGTATAAGGAACCTGCCATAAGAATGGGTGGGAAGGCAAGCCAAGGTGAACTGCTTGCCGAAGGAACTTGAAGCAGCTTCCTTACAGAGCCAGTTCTGTTACTAGCCAAATTCTCCCTGGTCTAATCTGGAATCCATTTGCTTAAATCAAATTAATTTAGATAATATCGCTTGGGTGTTGAAACTTACCGCTTATCTTATATTGTGAAACTCAGATGTATCAGATGTCAAAAACTCCACCCACACTTTCTGTACCGGACTTCTTTTAACTTTTCACCTGGGCAGCACAGAGACTTCTTATTATGGGATTAGCACTTTGGGGCTTTTCCTATTGACTCGATGCTGCAGTCCTCAAAAGAGACATTGCAGAGCTGGGAAAGGTACAGAACAGGGCAACTGAAATGATCAAGAGTCTGCCGTATTCATGGGGAGGGGGGTTAATTTAGAAAAAAAGACAAGAAGAAGAAGCGTTTGGATTTGATATCCCGCTTTATCACTACCTGAAGGAGTCTCGAAGTGGAGTACCCGAAGTGGCTAACATTCTCCTTTTCCTTCCTCCCCCACAACAAACACTCTGTGAGGTGAGTGGGGCTGAGAGACTTCAGAGAAGTGGGACTGGCCCAAGGTCACCCAGCAGCTGCATGTGGAGGAGCAGGGAATCGAACCCGGTTCCCCAGATTACGAGACTACCACTCTTAACCACTACACCACACTGGCTCTCAGTGCAAGGCCTGATAGAGGTGTATAGAATTATGCATGGTGTGAAGAACCAAGGAAATAAGTCACTATAAAACCTTTAGAAGGCAGCCCTGCATAGGGAAGTTTTTAAATGTTTAATGTTTAATTTTGTTTTTATATATGTTGAAAACCACCCAGAACGTCTGGGGCAACTTAGTCAGATGGGTGGGATATAGAATCATAGAATCATAGAGTTGGAAGAGACCACAAGGGCCATCGAGTCCAACCCCCTGCCAAGCAGGAAACACCATCAGAGCACTCCTGACATATGGTTGTCAAGCCTCTGCTTAAAGACCTCCAAAGTAGGAGACTCCACCACACTCCTTGGCAGCAAATTCCACTGTCAAACAGCTCTTCCTGTCAGGAAGTTCTTCCTAATGTTTAGGTGGAATCTTCTTTCTTGTAGTTTGGATCCATTGCTCCGTGTCCGCTTCTCTGGAGCAGCAGAAAACAACCTTTCTCCCTCCTCTATGTGACATCCTTTTATATATTTGAACATGGCTATCATATCACCCCTTAACCTCCTCTTCTCCAGGCTAAACATGCCCAGCTCCCTTAGCCGTTCCTCATAAGGCATCGTTTCCAGGCCTTTGACCATTTTGGTTGCCCTCCTCTGGACACGTTCCAGTTTGTCAGTGTCCTTCTTGAACTGTGGTGCCCAGAACTGGACACAGTACTCCAGGTGAGGTCTGACCAGAGCAGAATACAGTGGCACTATTACTTCCCTTGATCTAGATGCTATACTCCTATTGATGCAGCCCAGAATTGCATTGGCTTTTTTAGCTGCCGCGTCACACTGTTGGCTCATGTCAAGTTTGTGGTCAGCCAAGACTCCTAGATCCTTTTCACATGTACTGCTCTCAAGCCAGGTGTCACCCATCTTGTATTTGTGCCTCTCATTTTTTTTTGCCCAAGTGCAATACTTTACATTTCTCCCTGTTAAAATTCATCTTGTTTGTTTGTTTTGGCCCAGTTCTCTAATCTGCCAAGGTCGTTTTGAAGTGTGATCCTGTCCTCTGGGGTGTTAGCCACCCCTCCCAGTTTGGTGTCATCTGCAAATTTGATCAGGATGCCCTTGAGTCCATCATCCAAGTCGTTGATAAAGATGTTGAATAAGACCGGCCCCAAGACAGAACCCTGTGGCACCCCACTAGTCACTCTTCTCCAGGATGAAGAGGAACCATTGATGAGCACCCTTTGGGTTCGGTCAGTCAGCCAGTTACAAATCCACTGAGTGGTAGCATAGTCAAGACCGCATTTTACCAGCTTCTTTACAAGAATATCATGGGGCACCTTGTCAAATGCCTTGCTGAAATCAAGGTAGGCTACATCCACTGCGTTTCCTTCATCTACCAGGCTTGTAATTCTGTCAAAAAACGAGATCAGGTTAGTCTGACATGACTTATTTTTCAGAAATCCATGCTGACTATTGGTGATCACAGCATTCCTTTCTAGGTGCTCACAGACTGTTTGCTTAATGATCTGCTCCAGAATCTTCCCTGGTATTGATGTCAGACTGACTGGGCGGTAATTATTTGGGTCCTCTCTTTTCCCCTTTTTGAAAATAGGGACGACATTTGCCCTCCTCCAGTCTGCCGGGACTTCACCTGTTCTCCAGGAATTCTCAAAGATGACTGCCAGTGGTTCTGAGATCACATCTGCCAGTTCTTTTAATACTCTTGGATGCAGTTCATCTGGCCCTGGAGACTTGAATACATCTAAACTAGCCAAGTATTCTTGTACTATCTCCTTAGTTATTCTGGGCTGTGTTTCCTCTGCTGAATCATTTGCTCCAAATTATTCAGGTTGGGCATTGTTTTCTTTATCAGAGAAGACTGAGGCAAAGAAGGCATTGAGGAGTTCAGCCCTATAAATAGTAAAGTTGTTGTTGTTGTTGTTGAATTGTTCGTCCCTATCTTCATCAGAGAAATGTTGGAGGGTATGAGATAGGGAAAAGGAAGGAGCAGGACAGGAACTGAGTGATGGCACAGTGGATTGTTTCACCAATGCAGGCCAGGCAAGACACAGTTTTAATGCCTCTTGTGTTTTGGGGGGACAAGGGGTGAGCAGGTTTGGAGGACTTCCTAGTCCTGAACAGGATAACTGTACCTCTGAAGGACCAGGTGCACAGCCTGGAAGTCATTTTGGACTCACAGCTGTCCATGGAGGCACAGGTCAATTCTTTGTCCAGGGCAGCTGTCTACCAGCTCCATCTGGTCCGCAGGCTGAGACCCTACCTGCCCATGGACTGTCTCGCCAGAGTGGTGCACGCTCTAGTGATCTCCCGCTTGGACTACTGCAATGCGCTCCACGTGGGGCTGCTTTTGAAGGTGACCCGGAAACTACAACTAATCCAGAATGCGGCAGCTAGACTGGTGACTGGGAGCAGCCGCCGAGACCATATAACACCGGTTCTGAAAGACCTACATTGGCTTCCAGTACGTTTCCTAGCACAATTCAAAGTGTTGGTGCTGACCTTTAAAGCCCTAAACGGCCTCGGCCCAGCAGGGCCAGCCCAGGGCCACTGGGATGTAAAAATCCACCCAGCACCCCCAAATTTAGTTTAGCCGCCCCCAAGTTAACTTTTATTCAGATTTTGGGGGGAGGGGGAATCGCTCACCTGTAACAACTCGTCAGGAATATTTAACACTATGGAATAAGAGTGGCTGGGGAAGCCCAGCCAGATGGGCGGGGCATAAATAATAATTTTTTTAAAAAATATTATTATTTAAGGGGGAGGGGTGGGGACTTTCGCTCCATTGCTTTTCACTGCCACCGATTGAGAGGGACCAGTATACAGTAGGTATACATTTGGCACCCCATAGAATTCAGCGCCTGCACCCCTTGCACCCCCAGGTAAAGGCGGCCCTGTAGCCCAGTATACCTGAAGGAGCATCTCCACCCCCATCGTTCAGCCCGGACACTGAGGTCCAGCTCCGAGGGCCTTCTGGCAGTTCCCTCCCAGCGAGAAGTGAGGTTACAGGGAACCAGGCAGAGGGCCTTCTCGGTAGTGGCGCCCGCCCTGTGGAATGCCCTCCCGTTAGATGTCAAGGAAATAAACAAGTATCTGACTTTTAGAAGACATCTGAAGGCAACCCTGTTTCGGGAAGTTTTTAATGTTTGACGTTTTATTCTGTTTTTAGTGTTCTGTTGGGAGCCTGATGGGCGGGGTATAAATAATAAATTTTGCTGTTGTCGTTATTGCTTCTGCTGTTGTTGTTCTCCCTTGCCAATAAGCATTTTCCATTTTGGATGGTACCTATCAGTCCGCAGTGGAGAAAGAATGCATAAGATTTTACTAAGATGCTTAAAAAGAGAAAGGCGGTACAGACTGCGTCCCTTCAGAATGTTTACAAGCATAAATGCACGTCTGGAACATTGAGGCAGGGAGCGGGGGAGGCTGAATGGGGAAATGGCTGCTTGGGGAGAAGGTAAAGCAAATACCTATTTACATCTCTATAGATGAAAAATAAAATCAAAGCAATATTCAAAAACTGAGCTCTTTCACAATCAGCTTTTTTCAGGGGAGAATATTGTTCTGATTCCTCTGCCCCACCCCAGGTAGACTGGAAGATTCATTGTCAAAATTATGCAGAGTTAAGATTGTCTACCTACAACGGCACTTCAAAACATAGCAGCGGGGAAAGTTCTGACTATCCAGGGAAATATTTTCTGGCTAGTCACGGAAAGGGCCATTAAGAAAGGATCTGTAGGTACCTCATGCTCTCACCAGTTCCCAGCTAGGTATTTTTAGTTCAGTTGGCACACACCCAATGGCACCCACACAGGACCTGATCTCTGGCCCGATTTAAGGGCCTAGCTAAGTTCAAAGCCGCAAGCACCCACACAAATTTCACCAGTGCACTTCTCTCATGCTCTGAGGCCAGGTTTTCACAAACATCATTTGAGATGGTAAAACTGTTAACAGGTTGCACTTCCAACTCAATGGGCCACACATTAATTAAGCCCTTCTCATAGAAAACTAACACATCAGGAAGAAAGCTATACCCTTCTCCCTGACATCTAGTCTTCTGTGTGCAAGGAATTTAAAATAATAATTATTTTAATCTGTAGGAGCATGAAATCATGCGAGCCTCCGCTATCCCCTGCCTCATCTTGCTGCAACGTGGGCTAGAAGAACACAAAATTCGGGGGCTGTGTTTGGAATGCTTGGGTGTCTTGAAGAAAAATAAATCCACGAATCTGCAAAAACAGGTAGGATCGGGATTAAGAGTCCCTCTGTGTCTCCCAAAAGTCACATCAGAAGAAACAACTGATGCTCTCTGTTGCACAAGGATAAGGAGGATAGTTTGCAGGTGAAGTTAGCAAAGCGAAATACTTTGCTGCCACCTACTGGGGATAATTCTGTTTACTTGATATAGTGTGGACATTTGGGTTTTCCTCTACATGGGAGTTTAACGTGGATTTGAAGTTGCTTGTGTCTCAAACTGACAGCCCCCTCACCCCCAATTAATTAAGATTTTCCTGGTCCGCAGATAATCCAATAAGGGAAGGCAATCCAATATATGGTATCTGAACATGTATGCACTGAAGCACATGGCGTGTGGGGTTATGTTTTACCTGTGCAGTGACATTTCCCTGGGTGCCATCAAGGTAGTGCCACTCTATTTTGCCTTGGTCAAGCCACACCTTCAATGCTGTGTCCAATTCTGGGCACCACAATTTAAGAAGGATGTTACCAAGCTGGAACAAGGGGAACCAAGATGACTGAGGGTCTGCAAACAAAGCCTTATGAAGAATGGTTGAAAGAGCTGGGTATGTTTAGCCTGGAAAAGAGACTGAGTGGAGATATGATAGCCATCTTCAGATATCTCAAGGGCTGTAATGTGGAGGATGGAACAAGCTTGTTTTCTTCTGCTCTGGAGGGTAGGACTCGAAAGCTACAAGAAAGGAGATTCCAACTAAATATGAGGAAGAACATTCTGACAGTAAGTGCTGTTCGGTGGTGGAACGGTCTCTCACAGGAGGTTGTGGACTTTCCTTCCTTGGAGCTTGGAAGCAGAGGCACAGATGCTTCCGTTGAGATTCCTGCATCACAAGAGTTTGGACTAGATGACCCTCGAGGTCCCTTCCAACTACAGTACCCCTAAACAGGAAAGTTTTCCACTCAGAAATAACAGCCACCGTCTAATCCTCCTGTAAACGAATCACAAGGAGCGCTAAATAAACAGGTTATCTGGAAGTGATCAAAGTTTACAGAAGAGAGCTACTGCCTTTGCCAACACACACACACACACACACACACACACACACACACACACACTTGTTGCAAGCAGAACCAGGCATGCAAAATTACTAATATAGGCATGATAACTGAAGTACCATGAGGAATGTTATTGTGCCAACCTGTTTGGCACAAACATAACAGGTGAAGGAGACAGAGAGGACTCTATGTACCTGGCGGTTATGTGTATTGGACAGCCTTCAGTCATCAGCAAAACCATTTTCTCTCTATGTCGTAAAACTTAAGAGAATGGTGAAGACAGCAGCCATTTCCACACCATCACTGATTTTGGGTGGGATTCAACCACATACCAGCAAAGTCAGATTCCACAACAAACCCACCTCCCAAGAAAACCACCCTTTTTGCAGACCCTTTTGTGGACCGGTGTCAGACCTTGACACCTCAAATTTCAGTGGTGCCCTGTTCGAGGCCAAAATCCAGAACCCCAAAAGTATTCTGCTGCCACGAGCCAACTGACTCTCAAAGTCAGCAGAAGACTCTTTCCTTGAAGTGTGCAGTACAGTGGTACCTCGGGTTACAGACGCTTTAGGTTACAGACTCTGCTAACCCAGAAATAGTACCTCGGGTTAAGAACTTTGCTTCAGGTTGAGAACATAAATCGCGTGGTGGTGGCGCAGTGGCACCACGAGGCCCCATTAGCTAAAGTGGCACCTCAGGTTAAGAACAGTTTCAGGTTAAGAACAGACGTCCAGAACAAATTAAGTTCTTAACCCGAGGTACCACTGTATAATTTAACTTTGAAACTGGCATAGCTGAGACATTACCCTAACACAGAACTGAACCTCAACGTTTAGCAATATTTCTTCTCTCTCTTCCTGTTCAGTTCTGATCCAGACATTAACTTAACATGATTTAATAACTAGCTCAGTTACTTTGAACATATTCAGATACACATTGGTGTCATTAGCCATTATTCTTGTGGATTTCAGTCCAATGGGAATGACTGTAATGATGAATATTTAACTAGAGACCTTTTTTAATTCCTAAAACATGCGGACGGATCCAAAGGACCATGTTTCTTCTGCCATGTCACTCCAACTGGTCCTAAAAGGACTCCTCCCTGAACAGGGTTTGTTGAAGCCTGAGAACTTGCAGTTGGAAGGGGAAATTGTAGAATCCCACATAATTGCTTAGGCAAATGCCTGGTGATCATTGGATTCTGGCTGTTTTCACACACTAATACCACATCCTGTAGAATTCCATCTATTCTGTTTTATCCGCAGAATCAGAATGGACTTCAGGAGACGCTTTTTCTGAGCAGCCTGAGCAGTGAACAACGTTATAGTTAACTGTTGTCGCTTGTCTTCACTTCTCCCACCCCACCGCTCTGCTCAGAGTTGCGAAGAATATTCTTACGTTATGAGCGGTCCGTGTCGCCATTAAGAGAAGGAGGTCGGAATAGGCCAACGGATATGTGGACTGTCCCTGGATCAAATGACGTTTCTTCTTTAAGTTCTCAAAGTTCTTAACCTAGCTCAAGGTTATCATCTGAACTAGCCAGATGTTTAACTGATTGCCAGTCCATCATTTGAAAAATAAGATTTTAGCGACGTGGGTGGGGCTGTGGGTTAAACCACAGAGCCTAGGGCTTGCCGATCAGAAGGTCAGGGTTTGAATCCCTGCAACGGGGTGAGCTCCCATTGCTCGGTCCCTGCTCCTGCCAACCTAGCAGTTCAAAATCACATCAAAGTGCAAGTAGATAAATAGGTACCGCTCCAGCGGGAAGGTAAACGGCATTTCCATGCACTGCTCTGGTTTGCCAGAAGCGGCTTAGTCATGCTGGCCACATGACCTGGAAGCTGTACGCCGGCTCCCTCGGCCAATAAAGCAAGATGAGCACCGCAACCACAGAGTCGGCCACAATTGGACCTAATGGTCAGGGGTCCCTTTACCTTTTACCTGCCCACAAATGGCAACTAGACATTCTATTTTGGCTACTGCAACTTTGGTTTAAGGAGCCGTTTAATGCCTAGCTTACAGGTCTGAGTTTCTAACGTTGCACATGGCTTAGTGTTAGAGCGCCTGCCAGGCATGCAGAAGGCCACAGCTTCAGTACTTCATATCTCCAGGTAAGTCTGGGAGAAACACATGTCCGAAACCCTGGAGAGATGTTCTCTGTCAGTGCAGGCAATTCGGGCCTAGATGGCAGCTTCCTCTGTTCCTATGAGTTTTAACAAAGTTCTGCACAGGAAACACTGTGGACAGTCAAAAGTGCTATACAAATGTGGAGAATTCTTATGACCAGTGAGAGAGTGTGAGGCCTCCTTGACATGCTGAAGGGATGCAAAAAAAAAACAACCCAGATCTCCAAGCACCCCAGGAACAAGCTGCTTCCTGTGGCTAGGATGTACTGGGTGTTCCCTCTCATGTCCAGTCTGGTACGTGGGTGGCACTGTGGTCTAAACCACTGAGCCTCTTGGGCTTGCCAATCGGAAGGTCAGCAGTTCGAATCCACTCGATGGGGATGAGCTCCCATTGCTTTCTCCCAGTTCCTGCCAACCTAGCAGTTCAAAAGCATACCAGCACGAGTAGATAAATAGGTACCACTGTAGCAGGAAGGTAAATGGAATTTCCATGCACTCTGGCTTCCGTCACGGTGTCCCATTGCACCAGAAGTGGTTTAGTCATGTTGGGCACATGACCCGGAAAAGCTGTCTGTGGAGCAACGCTGGCTTCCTTGGCCTGAAAGCGGAGATGAGTGCTGCACCCCATAGTTGACTCTGACTGGACTTAACCATCCAGGGGTCCTTTACCTCTCATGTCCATTGCTACATCTCAGTCCCTCTTGGTGTTTGGAAAACAAGTAGCCAGGATTCCAGCCTTTCATTGGTTTCCTAACTAAGCCCTAAGGATTTCTTGGAGGCAATGCACAAAACTGTCTCGTGATATCTTATGTAAGGCAGATCTTCTTTTATGCCCTGAGCTAATGGCCCATCGGCGCTTTCACCGTTTGCCCAATAAATCAATGCCAGCGTTTTGAGATTCTCCTTTGTGGCCAAGGAGATGCGCAACTATACAACCTTCAAAAGAAATCTGAAGGCAGCCATGTATAGGGAAGTTTTTAATGTTTAGTTATTTTTTTGTATATGCTGGATGATGTATGGAAGTGAGATGTATGTCAAGGTCCGCCACTGGTCCACAAAAAGGTCTGCAAAAAGTCTGATTTTCTTGGGAGGTGGGTTTGTTGTGGAATCTGACTTTGCTGGTATGTGGTTGAATCCCACCCAGAATCAGTGACGGCGTGGGAATGGCTGCTGTCTTCGCCATTCTCTTAAGGTTTACGACATAGAGAGCAAATGGTTTTGCTGATGACTGAAGGCTGTCCAATACACATAACCGCCAGGTACATAGAGTCCTCTCTGCCTCCTTGCCTGTTATATTTGTGCCAAACAGGTTGGCACAATAACATTCCTCATGGTACCTCGGTTATCGTGCCTATACTGGTAATTTCACCAATAGCTTAGATTCCAGATCCTGATAGTGGGGTACCCAAGAGGAGTCTGTTGAAGGGACGAGCTGGGAGGTGCTAGAAGCAGGGGGCTTGAGTGATTGGAGTGGGTGGGTGGGTCAGGAGAAGGAGAGTCTTCCAGGACAGGGTTAAAGGCTGAGAGTCATAGTATGAGAGCAAACTTAGACAGCATTGCTGTATTAAGAGGGCCACCACGATACATGGTGTGGGAGCTATTTTTCTAGAAAAGGAGGTACCGGAATTCACCATGAATGCCTCCGTTGTTCTCTTATAGTGGCAATGGTACCCACCTGAGTGGTGTCGGAACTGAATTGCATTGACTTCTTGGGGGGGGGGGAGCCGGCTAATAATGATAATAATTATTTTATTATTTGTACCTCGCCCATCTGACTGGGTTGTCCCAGCCACTCTGGGTGCCTTCCAGCATATGTTGTTGTTGTTGTTGTTTAGTCGTTTAGTCGTGTCCGACTCTTCGTGACCCCTGGACCAGAGCGCGCCAGGCACTACTGTCTTCCACTGCCTCCCGCAGTTTGGTCAAACTCATGCTGGTAGCTTCGAGAACACTATCCAACCATCTCGTCCTCTGTCGTCCACTTCTCCTTGTGCCCTCCATCTTTCCCAACATCAGGGTCTTTCCGAGGGAGTCTTCTCTTCTCATGAGGTGGCCAAAGTATTGGAGTCTCAGCTTCAGGATCTGTCCTTCCAGTGAGCACTCAGGGCTGATCTCCTTAAGAATGGATAGGTTTGATCTTCTTGCAGTCCATGGGACTCTCAAGAGTCTCCTCCAGCACCATAATTCAAAAGCATCCATTCTTTGGCGATCAGCCTTCTTTATGGTCCAGCTCTCACTTCCATACATCACTACTGGGAAAACCAGAGCTTTGACTAAAGGGACCTTTGTTGGCAAGGTGATGTCTCTGCTTTTTAAGATGCTGTCTAGGTTTGTCATTGCTTTTCTCCCAAGAAGCTCTGCGCTTTGCCTCTGTACTTTTTGGACATTGGTGGGGCCAGCCCGCACTTCCAAAATATTGGGGGCCCCCTAAAGGGCTTGTCCCCCAGGAACTGCCACCCTTGATCCTACAATTGGCCTGCGTGTGGATTTTATATGGCCGCCGCTGTTGCTGATTAGATCCTGTTCCCAGCTTGCCATTTTGAATGCAGGAGTTCTGAAAGGCCCCAGTTCAAAGAGCGGCCTCAGAAAACAAGTCGACGTTTTGATTTACAGACCTCAAACGCTCTGCCGGCGCAGCTCTATTTAAAAAGCAGCACATTTGGGGATCTGCCAGGTGTCACTCACCATTATCGGCAACCCAAGGTGTCCAATGAACACCCGGCCTTTTCTTGCCTCCCTCCTTCCCTGGAAGCCCGGCCAAATCAGCCAATATCTTCACCGTCTTCTGTCTCCCCACATCATGCTGGTTTTCATGGCTGTTGTTCACAGCGAAGAAGAGATCCTCCCCTGGGTGTAGCTTTGCTCACCGAAGAATAGACCCTGCGTTTGTTCCAACAATGGTCTCTGCCTCCATTCTGTACCTGTCACCCAGTGAATTGGTATAAAAGAAGGAGGCCGTTCAACAGCTGAGAGCAGAACAGAACCTATGCTCTCCCTATTGCTGACCAGAAAAACACAGAGTTTTTCTCCTCTGTGTTCCTCCAAACAAACCAGCAACTGAACTAAACAGAAACTTCGGCTCGGTTTGCCTCGCCATGAGCTCTTCCCACCTGAACAACCGAGCTGAGAGCCATTTCCAAGCCCGAGAAGAGCACGAGCTGGAAACTCTGGGGAATAAGGCATGGGACAACCCCGTATATAACGGTTCGCCTTCCTCTTCCCTGAAGATCAGGGCCATCTACAATCCCAAATCCATCTTGGAAAACCCCTATGAGAATATTGAGAAGCTGACTGACTCCCTGCCCTACCAGAAGGAGAGAGAGAAAGATGAGATGAGAGTTGGCAGGAAGAAGCCTTTCTCTGCGTGCTGCTTCTATATCTGCAAAGGCATCCGAGGTAACAGGGTGGTTGGTGGAAGTGATGGTGAGGTTTGGTTTCTAGACTCAGGAGAGGGCCAGCGATTCACGGCAACTCCACCTCCATGCAGGAGGGAAGCCAGAACGGTAACTTTTGTACAGCGATTGCTGTGGAAGTGGCTTGCAGCAAAACAGCTGCGCCTAGCACTTCTCTGTACTGCATCAGCCGTGTTGTTTGATTAACAGGATGAAAAGCAGGGATAGAGAGACAGGAAAGGAGAAGAGGGGTTATCTGAAAGCCTTTTCCAGCTGGAGAGCTTGAACCTCAGAGTTCACAACTGCTGAACTCGTAGAGGGATGCAATGCCAGTGTAATTTCCCTGAGCTCCAAACATATTATTATTATTACTATTATTAATTTAATTTAATTTAATTACCGGTAATTAAATTTTTATAACGCCCTTCATCCAAGGATCACAGGGCAGTTAGACCGAACATCACGTGTAGAAAAATAGGATAATATCAAAGATGCTTACATGGCCATGGATAGCCATAGAGCTTGGAGCCGGAATGGCCTTTATACATTTTTGCAATGACTTGAGAATGAAATATTTATTTATTGCTGCTGCTTCTTTTTAATGGGGTGTGTGTGTTCTGTCCTGAATGTTGATAGAGGATTGTTACAATAACAGGAGAGGCTGATTAAAAACTTGAAGGTAGGGGGGAACTTTTCGAAAGTTCAATGGAAGTGTTTCTTTGAAACTAAGAGGGATACCCTCCTCCATAAACACATCCATCACTCTAATCCCACAATCTGCTACATGTGAGGTGGTCACAATGTTGTTGTATCTGCTTTATCTTGTAGTAGCTTGACTCACTTGCCTGAGCTTATACTCTCTTGCCACTTTTTTTTTGGTGGGGAGGCCCTGTTTACGCACTGTACCTTTAAAGCGTATTCGAAGCACATTATTCCCCCTCAAAGAATCCTGGGCACTGTGAGTGGTTAAGAGTTGCTGTGGATTTGAACTCGGTGAGAGGTAAATAGCAGCGCCCTAAATTCTTGAAGCGCAAGAATGTCTTTGGAAAGGGATTTAAAGCTGTGTACACAGCCTTTGGTGGGGCTGGGGTAATCCAGCCAGATGGGTGGGGTATAAATAATAACATTATTATTATTATTATTAGGCGGCTACTCTATGTTTGCTGCTCTGCCAAGTCTTGAACTAGCATTGCGGAATCCCTGGTTCATATCCCATGCAGCTATGAAGCTCACTGGGTAAGCTAATCCTGGGGTCCCCACAGTGGCAATTGTGGGCATTTGTGGTATGCCCAAGAAAATCCCCTGACCCCCCCCCTCATTTCTTTTATTATTTTTCGATTCATCTTGGGTTGCTTGGGTTTGGGGAGAGCTCTGTTTCCCCTTTCTTTGAGGGGTGGTTCTGAAAACCACCAGTTTTTCATCTGTTAAATGAGCATTGTGTGGTGACGTGGAGTTTCTTAGATTTCCATACATGCCCCTGCCTCCCCCCCCCCCCCGGTTAAATAGTGCTGTTTCTCAGCCTTTGCTATCTCACAGAAAGGTACAGTGGTACCTTGGTTTAAGTACTTAATTTGTTCCGGAGGTCTGTTCTTAACCTGAAACTGTTCTTAACCTGAAGCAACACTTTAGCTAATGGGGCCTCCCGCTGCTGCTGCTGCTGCTGCGCCGCCGGAGCACGATTTCTGTTCTTATCCTGAAGCAAAGTTCTTAACCTGAAGCACTATTTCTGGGTTAGCGGAGTCTGTAACCTGAAGCGTATGTAACCTGAAGCGTATGTAACCCGAGGTACCACTGTATATAAAACGGACCCGACAGTCACATTTGTCTTCAAAGAGGAAACATCCCAAAAGTGGGGGGGGGCGGGCGCACTGGCGGAGGAACCGGAGTGTGGAGGGTGCAGGCCATAGCTGTCAACCTTCCCTTTTTTTGCAGGAAATTCCCTTATTCCCGCTGCTTCCTGCTGCTATCCCGGCTAGTTAGATATCCCATAGACTGTCCCCAGGGCAGGTGAGGCTGCTGATTCCTTATTTTCAAGGCTGCTGATCCCTTATTTTCAAATCTGAAAGTTGACACCTATAGAGCGGGCTGCCTCTGGTACCCCTATTCCAGTAGGGTGCCATCGCTGCATGCCCCCCCACCCCCGGACATGCACTGTGTATCCCCCAGGCGTGCTGGGTGCCACGCCCCCACAAGCAGCGCGTCACGCCCCCAGAACGCATGCCATGCCCTCACGGGCGGCGTACCACGCCCCCGGGATAAGCGCCATGCCCCCGGGAGCACCAGCCACACCCACGCCTGCTCTCCACCCCTGGTAGCGGAGCATGCAGCTTCGCCACTGGTGGGGGGCGTGTTTAAAAAAAAGGAAGCAGAAATGCAAAGGGAAGAGGGTCAAGTCTCCCTAAAATGCTCGGGAGATTTTTTTTAAACCACAATATCAAAAGCTTGGCTTGAATGTATGCCAAAGATGAAGGAAGCTACCCCCAAGGCCAAGAGGATGCTAAAAATGAACTGAGGAGCATGTTGCTCAAAACACAAATATCAGCATCATCAAGAAACATTTAATATACTCATAGCAGGAGACTAGCAGGGCTCCCCCCCCCCCCCCAGTTCCGGTACCTCTCAGGTGGGCGCCATTGCCATTATAAGAGAACAAGGGAGATGTTCGTGGTGAGTTCCGGCACCTCTTTTTCTTGAAACTGGCTAGGAGGCAACTGGTCCTTTGAAGATGAGGGAGTCAAAGGTGTGCTCAAGGTGGATAAAGAGATTGCAGAGTGGCTGAGATGAGAAGCAGAAGTTCAGGGTCTGCCCTGGGCCGCTTGGCTCACCTGCGCAGCATCCAATGAGATCAGCAAATGGGCACACAGTCTTGTCAAATGCACCTTGTGATATGATGCAGGCTCCCTTCTAGACCCAGAGCCCCTTACCAATTCAGTGCCACTGCTGCGTCAAATTCTGGTTAAATGGCAAATGTGCCGCTAAGGACTGTTTGGGCAGATTTTGTGTTTGCTTCCGATACAACAGCTCTTACATGCCTGGTCCTGCCCAGAGATTTCGGCTGTTAAGCTGCTGGCTGGTAGGGTTGTGATGTGTTGTATCAGTGTATCCAAATCCCCCTGCTCTGAATAGACATAGCTTAGATAAGAGAGGGCAATGGTAGACCCTTGAGTTTGAATGCAGGGATCCAAATCATCATCAATTATTATTGTTGTTGTTGTTGTTGTTGGGAGGCTTCCAATAAAATATTAAAAATACAATAAAACACCAAACATTTAAAATTTTCCCTAAACAGGGCTGCCTTCAGATGTCTTCTCAAAGTCAGATACAGTGGTACCTCGGGTTACATATGCTTCAGGTTACAGACTCCGCTAACCCAGAAATTGTGCTTCAGGTTAAGAACTTTGCTTCAGGATGAGAACAGAAATCGTGCTCCGGCGGCGCGGCAGCAGCAGGAGACCCCATTAGCTAAAGTGGTGCTTCAGGTTAAGTACAGTTTCAGGTACAGACCTCCGGAACGAATTAAGTACTTAACCCGAGGTACCACTGTAGTTGTTTATTTCCTTGACATCTGATGGGAGGGCGTTCCACAGGGCGGGCGCCACTACTTAGAAGGCCCTCTGCCTGGTTCCCTGTAACGCTTCAAATGAAGCCATTAGAGGCCTGGGATTAACTAATTTGTGGATAAACTGAAGAAAATATCCCCCCCAGCCCACCCTGAACAGCTATTTAAAAATCAACACCATTCTGTAACATTTCAAATTTAAATTCTGAGTGGAAAGTTTTGAGTTTTGAACTTGGTTTTTGAATGTTACATCAACTGTACTGTAAAACTGGAGTGCTTTGTGTTTGTTGACTTAACAGTGCTCCTGTACTGTAAAAGAAAGAAAAGAAACCAGTTAAAGTCCTTCCCATGGTTGTTGTTGTTTAATAGTTTAGTCTGAATCATCGTGACCCCATGGACCAGAGCACACCAGGCATATCCCTGCACTGCTCTGGTTCGCCAGAAGCGGCTTGGTCATGCTGGCCACATAACCTGGAAGCTGTACGCCGGCTCCCTCGGCCAATAAAGTGAGATGAGCATCGCAACCCCAGAGTCAGCCACAACTGGACCTAATGGTCAGGGGTCCCTTTACCTTTACCTTTACTCAGAGGCAAAGTCGCTCTGAAAAGTTTTCATAGCTTTTCGACAGCCTGTACAGCTGTTCCACTAACATATTTAGATGTAGTTTATTAATACTTGGACCAGAAGCCATTCACATATAAGATAAATGAATACAGTACAAATCCCAAGAGTATAGATACTGCATAAAACCACCTTGCTGCCTCGATTCATACATAAAACCTACATCTTTGCGATGCTACACGAGTCACATGTAACATCTGTAGAATGTACAGACTGAAAGGGTAAAATTTAATACAGATAAAAGAGATTAATTATGAACAGATATTGAGGTTAAATAAGAGCACCCCTAAAGCAGCTGACTGCAAACTCCTCAATAACTCTTGCCCAGATTTTTATTGCTGCTAGGGCAAAAAGAGGGTTACCCTGCAATTGGAGGTAGGAAATCTTTTCTGGAATGGTGTTGGCATATAGATGAGGCAGAACAGGTCCCAGAAATTTGGTTCTTGGTTCAGAGTAAAGTGAACCAAAGAACAAATAGTGAGGCAGATCCTCAGTTTCTGGGGCCCTGCGTATACGTAAGGGGAGTGCCAAGGAGAATATCTGCCGCCGATCATAGCTGTGGACATCGTTTGGAAACGAAGGGCTGCAAATTCTTGCTTCAGCTTTGGAAATGTATGGCGGGGGTGGAGGTGGGGATCATGCCTGGGAAAAGATGGAAGGACAATGCAGAAAAAGTCAGCTAGATTCTCTGTAACATTGAGAGAACAAGGGGTGACAATGGAAGCTACTGTAGCAGACACTGTCAGCTGTATATTGTGACATGGCGCCACTATCACTGAGCAGTGTAAGATTTCGGGGGTCCAGGGTTTGGAAATAAGGCACAGCAGATACGATGGTGTCTTTATGATATGTGGTTTATTTCTACATATATACAACCTGGGCTTATGGTGGAAGGGCTTCCAGCATTACACTCCAAGAGAGTCCTGTTTCTCCCGTAGTTGCCTTGGATTCAAACTATCAGCTCAAATGATGCTCTGATCACTGCCGCCGCCTTCAGCTTGACGTGTTTAACAGGCTGAAACGATTTCCCCTCCTGCTCACATCAAGCAAAAACTGCCAAACTGAAACACTGCTACTGGCCTTTGTTCTTCTAGCTAGCCCAGAGCTCTGGGTCCAGTGGAGAGTCTTTTCCGTGTGGGTGACTTCCTTGATTTTCTTCTCAATTTTGCTAGGCTCTAAAATGCAATAAGCAAACCAAGCTACTTTACATGGTCGCAGTGAGCATCAAAGAAAGCTGGCAATGTCCCCTGTCTTGGCCAGGAAGGGCAGGATTAAGACAGGCCCAGTAAACAACCTTCGAGACATCTTGGAACAAATTGCTCAGTACTGAGCCAGGCACTAAGAAACAGGTCACAAGGCAGAGGGCCACAGCTAAACAGCATACCTCCATTTCACAGAGCTAAGAAACTTCCAAGGCTTGGCACAGGCTATGTCCTAGTCTTCATTAAGATGATAAATGAGCCGTTGCTAAAACCTTAGCCTAGCGTTGGTTGGAGCTGGAGTCTGATGGGACCAGGAGAGCACCTAGTGTAGTGTAGTGTAGTGTAGTGTAGTGTAGTGTAGTGTAGTGGTTAGAGTGCTTGCCTAGGACCTGGGAAGAGCAGGGTTCAAATCCCCGCTCAGCCATGAAATTCACTGGGTGGCCTTGGGCTAGTCACAGTCTCTGAGCCTAACCTACCTCACACAGATCTTATGTGGATAAAATGGGGAGGAAGAAACTATGTATGCTATGTATGAGATGGATGTGATAGACATATAATAATTGTATTGTTTATATGGTACCCATCTAACTGGGTTGCCTCAACTACTCTGGGCGGCTCCCATTTAGTCCTTGTGGGTTGAACACTGTGGCTCCAGGTTAGATGTGACTGATTATCAGTCCAGATTATATTAGACTCAGAGCCATCTTTCCCATAAGGCTTAGTGGTGCATCACGCCAGGGCGCCGGCCTCTCAGGGGTGCCCCAGCGAGTTGGGTTCAAAGACATCCACCCTCCATGGTCGTATTCAATATAATGATGGAGACTCTCAGCTTGAATAGAACCATCGGTCTTCGGATTTCTCTTGATCATCCCCAAAAGCAGAACTGAACTTGGTTTTCTAGGAAGGTGTCAGAGCCATTCCACTGCCCGGAAATGTTTTTCTTTCTACGTAGGTTTCACCTGTAAATTACAAAGCAATTTCAGGGCATGACTCCAGCTCCCTTGGCTCAAGGAATGACCTCGGCTGACACTTGTGCTCTTACTGAAACAGTGGTTGTGGATTCCCTGAAACACATAGAGATGGGACGGAAAAAGTTGCTCCAACGTTCGTCCTCTGGTTACTGGAGCGTTGTCCAACCTGGGGGAAAGTGGCAATTCGGGTGCCACAGGGTTCTGTCCTGGGCCCATTGTTGTTCAGTGTCTTTGTAAAAAAACACTTCGAGGAAGGAACTGAGGGAATGCTCATCAAATTTCATCCGAATTATAGTCCTCCAATATATCCAAAGTCTTCGGAACATTGCAAGTGTTATTCAAAGGCTGCCAAAGTGTTTACAGTAGTAGATAGGTAGCCGTGTTGGTCTGCCATAGTCAAAATAAAAAAATTCCTTCCAGTAGCACCTTAAAGACCAACTAAGTTAGTTCTTGGTATGAGCTTTCGTGTGCATGCACACTTCTTCAGATACAGTATTCTTTTAAACACAATCTATATTTGTCCCATTCTCGATTGAAGTTTTGATCCTCCTGATTTCTGATTCTTCCAGTCAATCTGGCCATCTCTGCGTAATCCAATAATTTCATCTGCCGGTCTGCCATTGTCAGCATCTTGTCCTCTTTCCATCACTGAGCAAGCAGCATCCTTGCAGCTGTAGCCGCATACATGAACAGTCTTCTCAAATCCTTCGGTATATTTGCACCTAAAATTCCTAAGAGAAAGGCTTCTGGTCTTTTGGCAAAGGTTATTTTAAACATTTTTTTTAATTCATTGTATATCATTTCCCAGAATCCCTTTATCTTTTTACAGTTCCACCACATATAATAAAAGATGCCCTTAAAGAGGTCAATTTTCATTGGGTTGTGATGAACCCCTCACCCAGTTGATGTAAGCATCAGATTTTACTAATAAACACACACACATGCACACACTGATTAAAAGTTAACAGTTTTTTCAGCATACCTCTGCTCTTAGGGAAGACAAAAACTTTGAAACAAAATTAGGTCAGGGACTAAGGTAAAGGTAAAGGGACCATTAGGTCCAGTCGTGGCCGACTCTGGGGTTGCGGCGCTCATCTTGCTTTACTGGCCAAGGGAGCCGGCATACAGCTTCCGGGTCATGTGGCCAGCATGACTAAGCCGCTTCTGGCGAACCAGAGCAGCGCACGGAAACGCCGTTTACCATTCCGCCAGAGCAGTACCTATTTATCTACTTGCACTTTGACGTGCTTTCGAACTGCTAGGTTGGCAGGAGCAGGGACCGAGCAACAGGAGCAAACCCCGTAGCGGGGATTCGAACCGTCGACCTTCTGATCGGCAAGTCCTAGGCTCCACAGCACTACCCACGTCCCTTTAAGGTCAGGGACTGTTCGGCTGCAAATCCCATATATACATACACACTTTATTGGAAGTGAATGCTACTCTGCACAGTGAAACTTAACTTCTGACTAAACATGCATAAGGTTGGCTTGCATGCTATGCTAATATCTCCTCCTTCATTTTGTAAAACTGAACAGGTTTAGTAACAAATGTGGTGGCTTCAGCTTTCGGAAACCGGAGCTCACTTTGCCTCAGATAGGTGTCGTAATCTGGAATGTTTCCTAGAAATATATCCCTGGGCACAGGTGTGTAGAAAACGAAACTGTAACGTATTATTAAACTTTGCAGACCATTCCATTCATCTTGCTTTTATTTCTAAGCCGCCCTGAGTCTCTGTCAAGGGAAATTAATATTATAGGTAATAGTGAGCACTCAGGGCTGATTTCCTTAAGAATGGATAGGTTTGATCTTCTTGCAGTCCATGGGACTCTCAAGAGTCTCCTCCAGCACCAGAATTCAAAAGCATCAGTTCTTTGGCTTTTGTGAAGTATTCTTTGCACAAAATACTTTTGTGAAGTATTCTCTGCATTTTCCCCATGCTTTTTGAAACTCTTGTCTAGCGTGATCTCTAATTGTCTCTGTTAATCTAGCCAGTTCAATATACTCTAACAGTTTGTCTTGCCATTCCTTTTTTGTTGGCACAGTTTCTTTTTTCCAGTTTTTAGCAATTAGGATCCTTGCCGCTCCTGTGGTATAGAGGAATATTTTCTGATCTTCTCTTGCTATACCTGTGTCCATTATCCCTGATATTAACAGTCTTGCGCTCTACCAGCTGAGCCCACACATAGCTCACGGCCAGATATTCTCCCACCCCTGTCAGATTTGGTAAAAAGAAAAAGAAAAAGGGTCTGTAGGGAATCAGAAACGCAGTGGGACTGGTACAGGATATATATTTTACTGGAACAATTCATAATGCAAGGAAACTATTTTCAGGGTGGCTTATAAATACAGTCATACCTTGGAAGTCAAACGGAATCAGTTCGACTTCCAAAACATTCAGAAACCAAAGCACAGCTTCTGATTGGCTGCAGGAAGCTCCTGCAGCCAATCAGAAGCCGCAGAAGCCGTGTCAGACGTTTGGGTTCCAAAGAACATTCGCAAACCGGAACACTCCCTTCCGGGTTTGCGGCGTTTGGGAGCCAAAACGTTCGGGACTCGCAAGGCGTTTCAGATCCAAGGTATGACTGTAAAGCGATAAAAAGCAACCCAACTTCCTGATCAAATAGCACCCATGAAATCCAAAAAGCAACAGATAAAAGAAAGTTGCATGGACGTTGGTCTGATAAAACTGAGAGATGAAAGACCTGGAGAATGAGAAGGGATATTTGTCTGGTGCCACCGTAGGCTCAGGCAGCAATCGTCACGAAAAGCGTGACCCACCTTTCTTTCTTTCTTTCTTTCTTTCTTTCTTTCTTTCTTTCTTTCTTTCTTTCTTGGCACAATTGTTCAGGTGCAGTTTAAGACAGAAAGGAAAACAACAAGAACATAATCCCCCCATAAATTCTGCAAATAATAGGCAACTGATACACTAACAAGGATGATCGTGAGAAATCATTATGTATTAAAAATAGACAGAAAAGTCAAGGGTAGGGGAAAATCCCACCACCACTTTTAAATACAATATCCCTAAGCCAGAAACCCTTGAGCCCAACTAGTAGCCTTGCGAATACTAGTAGAGTTTTTAACACTGCACGATGCGCAACACATTTTTTTATCATACCAGACTGAATCCAGATGGGAATGTGCATTCAGAAACATGTTTATTTGTTCATGTGGATCCACATAGCTGATTGAGGGTTATTACTTGCGAGTGAACCCAATGTCTTTCATCTCTCACAGATACCAATAGATTGAATTAATGAATTAAAGACTCACTACCCTGTCCTTCTAAACAGGGATAAGGGTGGTGCTGTGGGTTAAACCACAGAGCCTAGGACTTGCCGATCAGAAGGTTGGCGGTTCGAATCCCCGCGACGGGGTGAGCTCCCGTTGCTCAGTCCCTGCTCCTGCCAACCTAGCAGTTTGAAAGCACGTCAAAGTGCAAGTAGATAAATAGGTACCACTCCGGTGGGAAGGTAAACGGTGTTTCTGTGCGCTGCTCTGGTTTGCCAGAAGCGGCTTAGTCATGCTGGCCACATGACCCGGAAGCTGTACGCCGGCTCCCTCGGCCTATAAAGTGAGATGAGCACCGCAGCCCCAGAGTCAGCCACGACTGGACCTAATGGTCAGGGGTCCCTTGACCTTTACCTTAGTCCCTGTCCTTCTAGACAATGGACTAAAATCAGAAACCCTGCCTTAATTCTGATGGTGGCAGTGAGGAGAGGCCTCCAGAGGCTATCTCAACACAGAGACAGACTTGTGTCGTGATAAGGAAGCTTTTGCAGCGCGAGTATGAAGGAGGAAAAAGCTTCCCTTGCACAATATATTAGCATTCCCTACTACAGAACATTTTGTTCTGTTCTGTACTTAGTGCTTTTGATTAGGGGTGTGGAGCAATATCCATCACAGATGGCTGATAGCAGGTGTCCTTAGAGCTGAACCACTTGAGACTATATTAAAGGAATGGAAGCCCTTAGGCTATTGATGTTGGTACACCTACTCGGCTTTTAAGTGGGGGAGTCACATGCACACCAGATCAAAGTTTAAGTAGGAAGAAGAAGAAGAAGGCAACGAAGAAGCCATTAATGGTCTGACCTATCTCATCAGCTTATTAGCTGATGAAATAGCGACTTGATGAAAGAAAACAATGTTCAAACGGAGCCCAGCCCATATTCTTAGGCTCAGGTTTGGCACCACTGGGAGCACCAAAGAGCATTTGATTTGAATCTGGAATGGCAGTCGAGCGCATGAGCTCCGTCAGGCTACCTCAGTGGAAGGGGTGGGGAGCTGAATGCGTCCCGTCAGCTCGGCTGAAAGGACACTCACCTGGGCCCTGGTTAGTTGCATCATTGTGGCTTACCAGGATGTAGACCGGGTGAGACCAGCACGGTGCTAACGCATCAGCAGAGCCAATCGCTCTCACTAGTGTCCTTGCATTGCACTGACCTCACTGTCAGGAGGAGTGGGGATGCTCTGCCATACTGACTGCTACTGGTTTCCACTCCGGCTGGTCATTATAAGAACCGCTATTTAATTTATAAGAGCTGGTTCCTATAGACTCTCACACACTGGTCAGCTTCCATTTTGACTTGAAATGTTCGTTTTGGGCTTCTCAGAAGTACGTAAAGGCAAGAAGCAGGCAGGGGAGCACCGCCCCACAATGGCGTTCTTCTTAGAGGGGCCGGAACTGTGCTCCGGCATGCTCCGGCTGAAAAAAGCCCTGCTTCTGACTACAACATACCAAAGCCAAGTAATTGTGCTTTATTCTGTAAAGACAGCACCCTTGAAGAGTGAACGAGATACAAGGAAGGTGCTTAAACAAACCACTCCAGAATCCTCCTCTATTCAGCATTAGAATAGCAGTAACAAGAAGTTTCTCTTGGGGAGTTGCTGCTCTGGTAGGGGGCCCCTTTTTCAAATCCCAGATGGGGATGGTCAGCATTCCATCTTTGGATTGTTTGGCAACAGTGTTGAAGTGATTATGTGTCCTTAGCAAAGGTGCTGCCTGGTAAGTGCTGAAGCCTTAGAGTTGCCTCTGCATTTTGTTTTATAACTTTCTGTTGTTGCTGTTTAGTCATCTTAGTCGGGTTCGACTCTCCGTGACCCCATGAACCAGAGCATGCCTTGGAAACACTCACTTTCTTCTCAAAGCTTCTCCTTTTTTATGTCCATGGAGTTTTCTTGGCAAAATACTGGAGTGGTTTGCCAGTTCCTTCTCCAGGTGGATCACATTTAGTCTAAACTCTCGGCTATGACCTGTCCGTCTTGGGTGGCCCTGCACGGCATCATAGCTCATAGCTTCTCTGAGTTATTCAAGCCCCTTTGCCACAACAAGGCAGTGATCCATGAAGGGGCTAACTTTCTTTAAAAGTGACTAATTAACAAGAAAGAAAGAAAGAAAGAAAGAAAGAAAGAAAGAAAGAAAGAAAGAAAGAAAGAAAGAAAGAAAGAAAGCTAAGAATCTGGGGCCCTTGCTGGGCTGGGGCCTGTCATACATACATCCCCAGTATTTCCTGTAAGCAGCCCTGAAATCTTCCCCCCTTCACTCAGTTTTTCTGGGGTTGTACTGCTCACATCAGATGAAGCACTCTGGGGCAATTGTGCTGTGGATTAGCACCTAAAATAGGTGAATACAGAAGCACGTTTATTCACTTCTTTCCCTTTTCTCTCTCTTTGCAGGACTTTGGGGCACCACACTAACGGAAAACACTGCTGAGAACCGAGAGCTTTACGTAAAGACCACACTGCGCGAACTGTTGGTCTACATTGTATTCCTGGTGGATATCTGTTTATGTAAGTTTGCCTGGGCTGCTTTTCCTTTTTATTATTCATGCGGTTGGTTCCAACCCAACGAGGGACAAATATTCTTATAGATGGCTTGTGTTGGTTCATTACACTTGCATCCTGCCTTTCGACAAGGTGGCTTTTGAAAAGACGAGTTCTCCATGCAGCAGCAAACTGGGCCCCGAGGATAGGGAGCCAGAGATACTGTAGTCTACTGGGACCTAGTTCCCTTGTTGTTGTTGTGTAGTCGTTTAGTCGTGTCCGATTCTTCGTGACCCCATGGGCCAGGGCACACCAGGCACTCCTGTCTTCCACTGCTTCCCACAGTTTGGTCAAACTCATGTTCGTAGTTTGAGAACACTATCCCACCATCTCATCCTCTGTCGTCCCCTTCTCCTTGTGCCCTCCATCTTTCCCAACATCAGGGTCTTTTCCAGGGAGTCTTCTCTTTTCATGAGGTGGCCAAAGTATTGGAGCCTCAGCTTCACGATCTGTCCTTCCAGTGAGCACTCAGGGCTGATTTCCTTCAGAATGGAGAGGTTTGATCGTCTTGCAGTCCATGGGACTCTGAAGAGTCTCCTCCAGACCATAATTCAAAAGCATCAATTCTTCAGCGATCAACCTTCTTTATGGTCCAGCTCTCCTTTATCAGGTGTTTGTGGCCAGTTTCTGGTGCTTGTTCCTGAGGCTGGGTGTTTGGGACAGAACAGGAATCTGATTGGCATACTGTCCCCTTCATTGCCCCAAAGCAGTGAGACTTCCCACTGGGACACCCTTGTTGAGAGTAGCTCAGAACTTCATGACCTCCATGGTAACCATGGGGCTGTCTCAAATGATGCCAAACCCACAAGCTTTGAACTTGGCTTCCTGGATTGGATTGTGGTAAGAGAAAGCAATGGTGCCTTCTTGGTATCCCCTCCTTCCTCTCCTGCCCACAAATTCATTGGTTCTTCTAGGGTAAGGTTACCAGATGTCCCCATTTCCTGGGGACAGTCCCTGGATTTACAAATCAGTCCCCATACAAAATCCTATCATTCCTACTGAAGTGGAAAAGTGTCCCCAGATTCATTGAAAAACAATCTGGTAACCTTATTCTAGGGCAGTGTTCCCCAAACTTGGGTCTCCAGCTGTTTTTGGACTACAATTCCCATCATCCCTAGCTAGCAGACAAGTGGTCAGGGATGATGGGAATTGTAGTCCAAAACCAGCTGCAGACCCAAGTCTGGGGGACACTGTTGTAGTGGAAGGAACGACCCATTCTCATTTCGTAGGAACATCCACATTTTATTGCAGCTACTCGGAATTTGACATTCGTGGTTAGAACTTCCACAACACCCTGATGTTTCCCCCCTTTCCATCGCAAAGAACTATGCAGGAAGGATGGTCTGAACGATAACATAGATGGCCGTTCCTATTGTGTTCTCTGGGTAGATTTAATGCAGCTGTGTGCCAAATACTAAGCCACTTTGTGTGGGCACAACAATGGCTGTTTGTTTTGGGAAGATTTATTGTTATCTCAAAGGTGCACCTGTGATGTCTCATAGGGCAACAGATTATATTTCATGCACTCCATGGCAGAACAGGTATGGCAATCATAGTTATCACTTGCAAACAGGGGGACAAAGCTCAAATCACTCTTCCCATACAGTAATGATGTTCTGACCTGGGCAAAAGAGGAGCTTTCAAAATTTGTTGTTTGTGTAGGATGCCTATCGAGTTTTCTCCCCACTGAGAATCCTGCCATTGACGTTGCAGCTTAGGCAGCGCTTACGTCTCTCTGAGTGTATGCATGCATGTGATAAGTTTGATCCCACTCTTAGCGGAGCAAGCACAGACTGACCCCTTTGCTGAATGGATGAGGCATTTGTCCTAGGCGCTAGGACTGGTTAAAATGGCAACGACAATCCCAAACCATGTTTATGGCCATAATTCCTGATGATTTCTTGTCACACAAGCCCTTATATCACTTCACGTGTGAAAGAAAAACTTTCACTGCTGCTATATGTTTGAGGGGACGTGGATGGCGCTGTGGGTTAAACCACAGAGCCTAGGGCTTGCCGATCAGAAGGTCGGTGGTTCGAATCCCCACAACAGGGTGAGCTCCCGTTGCTCGGTCCCTGCTCCTGCCAACCTAGCAGTTCGAAAGCACGTCAAAGTGCAAGTAGATAAATAGGTACCGCTCCGGCAGGAAGGTAAACGGCGTTTCCGTGCGCTGGTCTGGTTCGCCAGAAGCGGCTTAGTCATGCTGGCCACATGACCCGGAAGCTGTACGCCAGCTCCCTCGGCCAATAAAGCGAGACGAGCGACGCAACCCCAGAGTCGGTCACAACTGGACCTAATGGTCAGGGGTCTCTTTACCTTTACTTATATGTTTAAGGGTGAAGCTTCTTACCTCCCATTTTGGTGTAGATCAGAGCTTTCCAAACTGTGCGTTGTGGCACGTTAGTGTGTCGGCTGCAGTGTGTAGGGCATGGGTAGGCAAACTAAGGCCCGGCAGCCGGATCCGGCCCAATCGCCTTCTAAATCCGGCCCGCGGACGGTCCGGGAATCAGTGTGTTTTTACATGAGTAGAATGTGTCTTTTTATTTAAAATGCATCTCTGGGTTATTTGTGGGTCATAGAAATTCAATCATCCCCCCCAAAAAAAAATATAGTTTGTACCCCCCACAAGGTCTGAGGGACAGTGGACCGGCCCCCTGCTGAAAAGGTTTGCTGACCCCTGGTGTAAGGTGTGTCACACGTTCCTCCCCGAGCTCCTCCCAGGGCTGGGAAGGGGTTAATTTAACCTCCGGTTTGCCAGTAAAGCTGAATTGCTGTGTTGCAAAATGATGCATGTGTAAGGAGTCTGTCACCAACATGAAAAGTTTGGAAATCTCTGGAGTAGCGGATATCCAGATCGGTTTCTTCAGAGATGCAACCGTTTCCCCAAATGTAGCCCAAACCCATGCTATGTGGAGATCTGTGACCTTGAAAATGACCTCCAAGGCTGTGTTTTGAGAGTAGCAGCCACCGTCCTCCAGTGGTGTAGCGTGGGTTGCTGGTGGCCAGGGCGGGGCAAGTGTTATGTACTGAAGTTCTCACCCTGGGCCAGCAGGGGGGTACTGTAGATAGTTTTCACTCAGGTCCACATATGCAAATAAGGCATTGAAAGTGACGTTCAGTGATTGGATAGTTACAGAAAATGGTTACTGTTGCGTTCTAGTAGAGCTCTATATAAGCAGGCTGGCTGAACCCTTCAGTTCTGTTCTGTTCTGGCCTGTGAATAAACAAGAGCTGTTTGAAGAATCGCCGTGTCGTCTGACATGTTCACCCACAACTTAACAGCAAGTGTTGCACCCCTGTGATGGACTGGGCAGCTGGGGTGGGGGGCGCATGCTGGGGGGTGCATGGAGGGTGAACAGAGCCTACCGCCAACAGATTCGTCCTTGCCCGTTGCCTCTATCCCACCTGCCCACTAGACAAACCCACCCGCTGCCATGCCTCAGCTGTTGTGCGGGTGCCTGATTGTGTCCCCTCAAAAATGTGCGCCTGGGGCCACGGCCTCCCTGGCTCCCCCCACCATGCTATGCCTCTGCGTCTCGTTGCTACTCTCTGTACAACTGAACTGGCTTGGGAGCCTGATTTGAACTGGCCGATACGAGAAGCAAATAACTATGGCTGCCCTACTCTAAAGCCTGTGAATCGGATGAGTCAGGAGGACATTGGGAAATGCCTGTGTTTGAGGCCTCCCACACCAGCCTCAGATAGGATCTACTATTTCTATGGGTTAGTCTCCACTCAGGGGAAAAAGACATGGACTCCTACTGGTCACAGGGCTCAGAGCTCATGCACACGCCCCCTTGTTCTCTCCCCCCCCCACAATAATATTTATTATTTTCCATACATAAACATAACAGAAGAAAAAGTTAACAATAATAAAGAAAAGAGGGGGGAAATGAAATGGAAAAAAGAAAAAAGAATATAAAACATAAAATACAACAAATCACCACATAAACTAACACTTAATTAGAATCCATCTTCATAAACATATTATTTGGCTTCCTCAAATCTCTTCCATCTGAGTTTCTTAGTATTTATATATAGCAGTTTCCAATATCATTATTTCATAAAACCATATCACAGTCATAATCATATTTCCTAACTTTTCTTATCGTACATTTTCTTTTTTATATATATGTAATCCCAATTAAATCCTAGGCGTAATAGATGCTTTCAAGTGATTACATATCTTTAATATTACAATATATATTCAAATAGTCTTTGAATTTCTTCCAGTCTTCTCGGTGTTCCTCTTCTTTCTGGTCATGGATTCTCCCGGTGAGATCAGCCAGCTCCATAAACTCCATTATCTTCATCTGCCATTCTTCTACCGTTGGTAGTTCTTGTGTTTTCCATTTTTTGGCTAGTAAAATCCGTGCAGCAGTTGTGGCATACAAAAATACTTTAACATCACACGCCCCCTTGTTCTGTGCCTAGACAGGCCCAAGTAGTTTTCAACTTGCCCCACAATTTCTAGGCTTCGAGCAATTGCCGTTTGTTCCAGTTCAGCGCTCAAAGTCGGCTTTCCCCGCAGAAATCGGCAAGGCAAATGGAGGTGCTGTTAAGCCCACAGTCGTAGCTTCGAATGAGGGGGGCAGGGACAGAATAGGGATTGAAATTAAGCTGAAGAGGTATTTCAGATCGAGGGTGCCAACTTGAATAAAATATTGTGTGGGCCCAGATAAGCCCCATCCTGCATAATTGGTCACATGCAGTGGCGTAGCGTGGGGGGTGCAGGGGGGGCCGGCCGCACCGGGCGCAAAATCTGGGGGTTAGGGTTAGGGGGCGCAAATTACTTGCCTTGCCCCGGGTGCTGACAACCCACGCTACGCCACTGGTCACATGACACAGTACATGCACACCATTTGAATAGCAAAGCCTATCAACTTGGGAGGGGCTCAATTTTTTTAGACCCCTCGGCCCCTAAGAGTTGGCTCCTATGTTTCAGATGCTAATTTCCAGCAACCAAACTCTGGCTATTAGCTGGGGCGGTTTCTCTCACCAGAGAGGTTTTCTTTTAGGAGTACAGACAGCCCCCCTGAAGCTAGGCTTCAGATGTGAGGAGCATTATGGATTCCACAAAAGTTTTGGTCTCGGCATGTTTGTTTTATATAATCACTGCAATTTATTTATTCATTCATTTATTTATACATACCCCGCCCATCTGGCAGCTCCCAACAGAATATTAAAAACACGATAAAACATCAAACATTAAAAACTTCCCTAAACAGGGCTGCCTTCAGATGTCTTCTACAAGTTAGATAGTTGTTTATTTCCTTGACATCTGGTGGGAGGGTGTTCCACAGGGTGGGTGCCACTACCAAGAAGGCCCTCTGCCTGGTTCCCTATAACCTCGCTTCTCGCAGTGAGGGAACCGCCAGAAGCCCCTTGGCCGTGGACCTCAGTGTCCGGGCTGAACGATGGGGGTGGTGATGCTCCTTCAGGGATACTGGGCCGAGGCCATTCTTGGCTTTAAAGGTCAGCACCAACACTTTGAATTGTGCTCAGAAACATACTGGGCGCCAATGTAGGTCTTTCAGGACTGGTGTTATATGGTCTCAGTGGCCACTCCCAGTCACCATATGCTGATATGCCAAAGGATCTGTCCTAAATGCCTCACTGCCCGTTAAACGGTCCCTTTAGGATCTATTGTATGTTGGAAACTCTGTAAAATGTGTTAAGGATATTTATTTATTTTTGCAGAAAGGGAGGGCGGCTTTTTTGCAGAAAGATCAGGTGCTTTCGATAGCCTGAGATTTTAGCCTGAGCCACAGAGCTTGCTAATGCTGTTTTCTTCCCCTTGATATAAAAGTTGAAATCTTTCACATTTTTGTTGATATAGGCGCCATCAAGATTTTGCCTTTGTTGTAAATTCTGTATCATCAATGCTACCTAAGAAAGATTTTCCTATCACTCAAACCCCTTCCCATTCCTGCCTCGAGATACTCGAATAAAAAATGCCAATTTTAAAAAATATTAATATTTTATTGAAAGAATTTCATTTTTTAAGAAATACAATGATACAGAGAAAAAAAGGGGGGAGTGAGGAAAAAGTGTGTGTATATCAGGTAAAAAGGTAAAGGATCCCTGGACGGTTAAGTCCAGTCAAAGGTGACTATGGGGTTGTGGCGGTCATCTCGCTTTCAGGCCGAGGGAGCCGGCGTTTGTCCACAGACAGCTTTCCGTGTCATGTGGCCAGCATGACTTCTGGCGCAATGGAACACCGTGGTGGAAATCAGAGCGCATGGAAACGCCGTTTACCTTCCCGCCACAGCGGTACCTATTTCTCTACTTGCACTGGTGTGCTTTCAAATGCTAGGTTGGCAGGAGCTGGGACAGAGCAATGGGAGCTCACCCCGTCGCGGGGATTCGAACCGCCAACCTTTCAATCGGCAGGCCCAAGAGGCTCAGTGGTTTAGACCACAGCCCCACCCGCAATATAATATACTCCCATGCAATCTTATCTAGTGTTATTATCCTAATATGTATGTAGATATTAATTGCATACTTCGCCCTGTACAAACGCTTTCCAAGTGTTGTAATATTTATCCAAACAAAATCTAAATCTTTAAGCAGTCTGTTCATACTTTACGAGTGTTGTCATACTGTCAATCGATTGATCAATGGGGGTCATATCTGCATTCTTCCAGCTCATCAGTATAATAAAACTTACCTTCCTGCCCTAATATTGCGTACTTAAGCCAGTCGGGTGGAATGAATGTCTAAATCCTATTGAACTGTGACCTGTTTCCCCCAACCTGATTTATCTCTAGTGACTTATGGGATGACAAGTTCAAACGCCTATTACTACACCAAAGTGATGTCCGAACTCTTCTTGGAAACTCCTACGGACAGTGGTATCTCCTTCCAGGAGATTGGAAGCATGGCTGACTTTTGGAGGGTGAGGACCAAACAAGCTCTGTGTTTCCTGTGTCAGATTTTTCCTAGCAAACTGAAAGTGGCTCTCGTAAATTGGCTTGCGTGTCAAGGTCCCCAAGCCACCCCTCAAAATAATTCACAATTCACACATAATTTTTGTTCAAGGTTTTTGGCATAATTTTGGCCACAACTGTATTAAAATACATAAGCTGTGAGTGGTTGCTTAGGCACTGGTTAAGACTAACCACCCCCCCGCCTGGGACAGAACTGACTTCCGAACTCCCTCGGAAGCCAGTGAAGGGAAAACAATATTGGGGAGCAATGGAGCTGAGCGTCAGTCCCTCACCGCTCACCCAACCAGCTCCCCAGGGCTTGCTGGCCCTGGTCTCATTTCAGGGATTGGACGAAATCATGGCAAGCCCCTGGATTCCTTTAACGGAATTCCCTTCCACACCACAATTGGAGGGGCAGGCCCAGCCTATCCTTACCCCTCCTCCAACCAATTTTTATAACCAATGCCTAACCGCAACCTTACAAGCTGTCACAAATTGCTAAGTAGTAGGCAAAAACCAAATGGCACAAGCCAATCAGCCAAATGGACAAAATTCCTACTAGGCCCCTGCCCCGAGAGCAGACGACCCCATGACAGGTATAGCAAGGGCAACCGGAACTCAGGGCGGGCGCGCAGGTGATCCGATGCCCTCAGCGAAAGAGAAAGCAAAAGCTGAGTGCCCCAATATTTAAAGCCTTTGGTCCCCATGAAATTTGCCCCAGCAACCCGACCATCCAATCTTTGCCCCAGGCCTGCTCACTTTTAACCTGCCTGGCAACAGAGAGTTGGCTTAGCAGACCCCACCGCAACACGTGCTCTCATTTCAAGGAGAACACGCTTTATCATAACTAACTGACTTACAAATCGGCACAGGTTTAGCTGAAAGCTGTTCACCCAACAGCTCAAAATGGATTAGCAGGAACAGGGGAGAATTTTCATTCGGTCCACGTTTGAAAGCAAATTTGTGCCTCCGGAACACGTGGATTTTGCATTCTTTGGATTTTGCACCTCTCCGAACTTTGCAAAACAATTCTTAGCTCCAAAAATGTTTAAAGAAGAAATGTGTGCATTTTAGGTTTAAGTGTGCACTTAAAAATATTGCTATAAAATACATGTTTAAATATGTATTTTTGTGATAAAATGTGTATTTAAAAATCTTTGAAGACTCTTTTTTAAACATTCGAATGAAGGGAGAAAATGAATGGTATGGACTTACGAATGAACCCATGTGATAGAGACCCAGGCCACAAATAGAACGACCTATTCATCCCAGCTGATCAGGGTTCCTTTTCAATTTGTATAGACATCAAGCCTGCCTGGACGTGGGAATCAGTTGTGTTGGTGACTGCACAATGAGCTATGTGAGAAAGTGTACACACAGCCCATGCCATCATGCGTTAGCAATTTGTGCACATGTCAGCTAGTAGCCCGTTGGCAAATATACTTCCCCCAGCATACACAAAGGGACCCTCCCACCCTTGGGTGCTCAGAGTCATAACTCTTATCTGCTTGCCTCACCCCCAGTGCACTCCCAACTTGGCTCTGCTCCCCAACCTTTTAGGGAGGCCTGTTATACAAGGAGAGTCCTAACTGCTCCCCATCCCCTTTTAAACTAAGATTCTCTGCAAACAGAACCCAATAATACATTTAGCCATATGAGAAAGGCAGTTTTCCAGTAGGGCTGCTATACATGCGGGTTTTCCTGGACACATACGGGAATCAGGTTGCAAAAATGGCACCCGGGCGGATTTTTGCTGAATCGGCAAAATGTCTGGGGAAATCTGGATGTAGGGAAAGTAGGGCGATTTCTTTTTTATAAAATGCTTTAAAAATCCAAGAAAAGCCCAAAAACTTGATGGGAGGAGGGGATGTTCCTCCCAAAAAGTTCCAACAACTTTGTGTGGATTTTGACTTTGGGGAATATGACAGCCCTAGTTTCCAGTCTCTGGCCATTCTGTGTGTTGTTGCTGTCTTAGATCTCACGTCCTTCTTCTTGCCCCCTTCTGCATATATCCGCAGTATACTCAAGGCCCTTTACTGGACAGCTTGTATTGGACCAAATGGTACAACAACGAATCTCTAGGCCACAACACTCAGTCGTACATCTATTACGAGAACTTGCTGCTGGGGGTCCCACGAATGCGTCAGCTGAAGGTGCAGAACAACTCATGTGTGGTGCATGAAGACTTCAAGGAAGACATTTTTGGCTGTTATGATGTCTACAGTGAGGAGAAGGAAGACAGGTCCCCCTTTGGGCTCCTCAATGGAACAGCGTGAGTAGATCATAACTTCTGCCTTTCTTGAGTTTCACAAACTAAGAATTTGGTCATCCTCTCCACTGTTGGAAACAGGGCTGGATTTAGGTTTGATGAGACCCTAAGCCAATGAAGGTAATGGGGCCCTTTATATGTCCAGCTGCCCTTTGTCAACAACAAATGGGCGCTGTTTTTCACGTTGAATATATGCTATATGGTAATTTATGGACGTAATAGGTATCTAAAGCCATCTGCACATGTTGCCATGCAGAATGGCCATGCAGAATGTAGGCACCCTATATATAGAAATGAGCAAACCAGTGATATTTTAGGGAACAGGCTAGCAGGTGGGGCCCATGACTTACATCACAGGAGCCTACACAACACAAAACACTGTTGCTGTATGTAGGTTTTATTTTATTTGTTTTTTATCTTATATTTTGGAAATGTACATCCAGTTTTTTCCCCTTTATTTTTTTGGGTGGCTATAGCTTGTTTAGCTTATACGTAAATCTGGCACTGGTTAAAAAGCAAAAGTAACGTCTACGCCTTCATATCCTCCAACGTTTTTGTGATGAAAATAGGCATGTTCTGTTTTATTTTTATTCTATTCATTATTTTATTCTGTTTATACCCCACCTATCTGACTGGGTTGCCCCAGCTACTCTGGGCAGGTTCCAAAATACATGAAAACATAATAAAACATTAAACATTTTTTTAAAACTTCCCTAGACAGGGCTGCCTTCAGGTGTCTTCTAAAGGTTGTATAGTTACTTATCTCCTTGGCTCGGAGGTCACATAACTCCATACCTTCTGACATTTCTCCGATGAAAATAGAGACATCCTAGGGATGCGGGTGACACTGTGGGTTAAACCACAGAGCCTAGGACTTGCCGATCAGAAGGGCAATGGTTCGAATCCCCACGATGGGGTGAGCTCCTGGTGCTCGGTCCCTGCTCCTGCCAACCTAGCAGTTCAAAAGCACGTCAAAGTGCAAGTAGATAAATAGGTACCGCTCCAGCGGGAAGGTAAATGGTGTCTCTGTGCACTGCTCTGGTTTGCCAGAAGTGGCTTAGTCATGCTGGCCACATGACCCGGAAGCTGTACGCCAGCTCCCTCGGCCAATAAAGCGAGATGAGCACTGCAACCCCAGAGTCGGTCACGACTGAAACTAATGGTCAGGGGTCCCTTTACCTTTACCTTTAGGGGAAAGTGGGACATTCCAGGATCAAATAAAAAACCAGGATGGCTTCTGTAAAGGTTGGCAGGAGCAGGGACCGAGCAACGGGAGCTCACCCCGTTGCGGGGATTCGAACCTCTGACCTTCTGATCGGCAAGTCCTAGGCTCTGTGGTTTAACCCACAGTGCCACCCGCGTCACTTCAAGGTGATAGTTCTTACCTTTAGATAAACCATGAACCCAGGGTTCGGATAACATGCTAAGCCTAACCATGGAGCCAAACAGGAGGACCTGTGGGAGAGCAAAGAGGCCAGCCATAATCTCCATTCTGGAAGCCTGTGCATTCGCTCCAGGCCTTGTTTCGGCGCAGATTGAGCCAACGTCGCATAAAGTGTTCTGAAAAGATTTGATGTAAAGAATATTGGCCGGAGTCCCAAGAACTGTGTTACTGGTTGTGTGCACCTCTGGGGCATTAATTAAAATCTTTGGGGGGGGGATTCATGTGCAATATGAACATGGCATCCCAAGTCTGGAATAGATAACATTTTGGATTTGTCCATCAGCCGCCTCTTTCTCTTGTCGCGCCTTCTGTGTGCAGGTGGCAGTACCACACAGAGGAAGAGCTGGACGGTTCCTCTCACTGGGGCCGACTGACAAGTTACAGTGGAGGAGGTTATTACATGGATCTCAAAATGACGCGTCGGGAAAGCGCTAGAGCTCTCCGAGTCCTGAAAGAAAACTTGTGGCTGAATCGGGGAACTCGCGTGGTTTTCATTGACTTTTCTGTGTACAATGCCAATATCAACCTTTTCTGCGTCCTGAGGTGAGTGAGTAGCTCATCCCTCTTCTCCTGTTCATTTCTGTGAAACCATCTATTACCCATTTCATATATCATTTAATGTGTCAATACAAAGGGAAGTTGTTAATATTGCAGTTGTTGTGTAAGGAATTGTTATCTTAACTGGAGTGCGATTGAAATTAATAAGACTTTGGAACGTAGAAATAAAGAAAATCGTCAAACCATCAATTCTAGCACGCGGGGGGGGGGGTCATAGCTGTCAACGTTTCCCTTTTCTTGCAAGGAATCCTATTCAGAATAAAGGAATTTCCCTTAAAAAAAGGAAAACATTGACAGCTGGGGTGGGGTGTCACCTAAATTACAGTGGTACCTCGGGTTACAGACGCTTCAGGTTACAGACACTTCAGGTTACAGACTCCACTAACCCAGAAATAGTACCTCGGGTTAAGAACTTTGCTAAAGGATGAGAACAGAAATCGTGCAGCAGCAGCGGGAGGCCTCATTAGCTAAAGTGGTGCTTCAGGTTAAGAACAGTTTCAGGTTAAGAATGGACCTACAAAACTAATTAACTTCTTAACCCGGCGTACCACTGTATTTAATTTGGTATCAGGATGATTGGTATTAGTAATTGTATTATAATTTGGCATTGTTATAATGAGGCTATTATTGGAATGCAATTGAAAACTAATAAGAATGATTACCAAAGACTGCAGAATAGTTACAAAACCAATTTGCAGAGCGGGTGAGTTCATCTTTCAATCACGTTTTGTTTATATGCCTATTGATCTGCCATTCTTCTTTGAGGCACGTCAATGGAAAATGCAGCATTGGTTTTTGCCCATACGCATCCTCTTCCCTCCATATTAGGTTAGTGATTGAATTCCCAGCCACCGGTGGAGCCATCCCTTCGTGGCAGATCCGAACAGTAAAGCTCCTCCGCTACGTCAGCACCTGGGACTTCTTCATTGTCGCTTGCGAGATCGTCTTCTGCGTCTTCATCTTCTACTACGTGGTGGAAGAGATCTTGGAGCTGCGCATTCACAGGCTCAAGTACTTCACCAGTATCTGGAACATCTTGGACATTGTTGTCATATTGGTGAGATTTCTTTCCATTCATATTGAATGAACCATTGAATGATTACACAGGAAAGACACATAGCTTGGGTCCAAGAAGGCCACAACTTTTATTGATGACAGATGAAGGGTTTGGCAAGGTATTGGGTAACTAATTTGACCATCAGCCTGCCTGCTGAGCTATACAGTGGTACCTCGAGTTAAGTACTTAATTTGTTCCGGAGGTCCATTCTTAACCTGAAACTGTTCTTAAGCTGAAGCACCACTTTAGCTAATGGGGCCTCCCGCTGCCGCCGCACCACCGGAGCACAATTTCTGTTCTCATCCTGAAGCAAAGTTCTTAACCCGAGGTACTATTTCTGGGTTAGCTGAGTCTGTAACCTGAAGCGTATGTAACCTGAAGCGTATGTAACCCGAGGTACCACTGTATACCGTTTGGGGTCAACCCGAGGAGAATAAAACCTAATGACACACATCAAGGAGGTCTCCCCTGTGAGATTGACACCTTAAAGAGTGCTATGGCCACCACCCCTGCCTGGGTGTCAGGAATGAGCCAGCTCCGAGCAAAAGGTTGCATCTTAATGCAGAAAACAGCCAGGAACAGAGAGGCTGCTTTGATGTTAGTCAGACAGAGGAAAGCCAGCAGCTGCATACTCCGGCTCCTCCTGACCTTGATGTGCAAGCTGATAAGTCAGGAATGGAGAGCAGCCTAGAACGCTGTCAAAGCTCGCCGGAAGCACAAACAGGCAGGGAAGAGTTAAGAGACAGCCTCTCAGAGAATGGGGAAGAGGCGGGAGCTGACCCACTCAGTCCGAGATCTCGATGAATGAGAGTGCTGCAAGATAGGAAGCAAAACAAAAGATGTCAGAAGCGAAAGTTCAGTTGCTTCTGGTCATGCAGTCTTCAGAAGGGTCGTCTTGAATAATGGTGCCGGAGGCTTTGTTCAAGCCGCCTGGAGCTATCTGGGTTTGTTTTTTTTGGCAATAAATCCTCCTTTTTAATTAGCTACGCTTACTGTGTTATCAAGCTGAGAACCTGGACTCCTGACACTGGGTTTCCAGACAAAAGCAGCTCCTCCTGGATCCCTTTAATAGGATACCTCTGCACTTTTAGAGGGGCAGGAGGAGGCTGCAACCGCCCCTCCACCAAAGACTAAGGTTGTCCGGGAGCTGACAAGGAGAGCAGCGCAGATCAGATCAGAGAAAGACAGGGAAACAACATACCCTCCGACATTCATCTGATGAAAATAGGGACGTCCTAAGCAAAAGGGGGACATTCTGGGGTCAAATCAGAAACTGGGACAGCTTCTGTAAATCTGGGACAGTCCCTGGAAAAAAGGGACACTTGGATTTAGGTTTGATGAGGCCCTGGGTAATGGGGCCCTTTATATGTCCAGCTGTCCTTTGTCAACAACAGATTGTCACTGTTTTTTATGTTGAATATATGCTATATGGTAATTTATGGACCTCATAGGTATCTAAAGCCATTTGCACATAACAAAATATGTATTTTAATATTAGATAACAGGTACAACAGCTTGACCTAAAATTCAACTGTGCTGATAGAAATCAGCAAACCAGTGATATTTTAGGGAGCAGGCTAGCAGGCGGGGCCCATGACTTACATCATAGGAGCCTACACAACACCAGTACCTGCTGCATGTAGGTTTTATTTGTTTTTTATCTTATATTTTGGAAATGTACATCCAGGGTTTTTTTCTTTAATTTTTTTAGGGGCCCCAAGAGAGTGGGGCCCTAAGCTATAGCTTGTTTAGCTTATAGGTAAATCCAGCACTGGTGGTATGCAATATGCGAAGCAGCTGACTATGTTAAGTATGATTGCAATCTCACCTTTGCAGAAATCATATGTGTTTCTCGACTAATTAGCAGGCGACAAGAGAAACTGCCCTGCCCCAATAGTCTTCATTCGAAAATGAACTTTCACCTAATGAACCTTCATTGGGACACCTTCATTGGGAGGGTGTGATAGGGCACAGTATCTTTCCTAGGCACCAAGCACAAAGCTGGCAAAACAATTTGTTCAGCAGTTCTAAAGCACCTGACAACCAGCAGTGCTGTCAAAGTCCCTTTGGGCCAAACCAACCTTTCTCACACCTGACATCATATGTGACGTTCCCCACCCCTGGTGTAGTCGAGCAATATGGCTACAGAAAGTCCGAAAGAATGATGAGGCTCCACTCTCTGTAGAATTTCCTTTAAATCCCAGGCTTTCCCCCTCAGCTTTCTATTGTAGCCATCGGATTCCACATCTTTCGCACCATTGAGGTCAACAGGTTGATGGGACAGCTTCTGAGAAACCCCAGCATCTATGCGGACTTTGAATTCCTGGCTTTTTGGCAGACTCAGTACAACAACATGAACGCTGTGAACTTGTTCTTTGCCTGGATCAAGGTATCTATCTATCTATCTATCTATCTATCTATCATCTATTATCTATCTAACATCTATATCTATATCTATATCTATATCTATATCTATATCTATATCTATATCTATATCTATATCTATATCTATATCTATATCTATATCTATCTATATCATCTATATCTATATCTATATCTATCATCTATCTTTCATCTATCTATCTGTCTATCTATCTATCATCTATCTATCTATCTATCTATCTATCATCTATCTATCTATCATCTAGCTCAGTGTTTCCCAACCACTGTTCCGCGGCACACTAGTGTGCCGCGAGATGTTGCCTGGTGTGCCGTGAGATGTTGCCTGGAGGGAGGCGGGCGAGTCGGGCGGCGAGAGGCGGGGCGGCGGCGGCGAGGAGAGGCCACCCAGCGCGGGGCTCTTGCCGTCTGCCTGCCTGGCTGCCTGCAAGCTCGGCGGGCAGCGCCTCCATCCGCAGCGCCCGCCTCGCGGCTCTCATTCCCTGCCCCTGCCAAAGCTCACCCAGCCAAGCCGCGCTCTCCTTCCTGCCTCGCTTTGCTGCCTCCTCCCCCCCACCCCCAAAGCTTGGAGGTTCCACGGCAAGGGGGAGGGAAAAAAATTGAAACTTACACTTTCGTGCGTCCCTCCCGGCGTGACGCTGCACGCTGACGTCACGGGGCTGTAATGGTGGTGTGCCTCAAGATTTTTTTCATCAAACAAGTGTGCCTTTGCCCAAAAAAGTTTGGGAAACACTGATCTAGCTATCTATCTTTGATCTATCATCTATCAATCTAGCTATCATCTATCTATCATCTATCTATCTATCATATATCTATCTATCATATATCTATCTATCTATCAATCTAGCTATCATCTATCTATCATCATCTATCTATCATCTATCTATCTATCTATCATCTATATATTTATCTATCTGATTTCTATACTGCCCTTCATCTGAGGATCACAGGGAGATTTACAAGATAAAAACTTGGCTTCCTGACTATGAATCTGTCTGTTGTCAGCCAAAGATTCCAGCGCTCCTAGGATGGAGCATCTACATTATGCATAGAATCGTAGATTCGTGGAGTTGGAAGGGACCCCAAGCACCATCTAAGCCAAGCCCTGCAGAAATCTCAACTAATGCATCTGTGATAGATGGCTATCCAGCCTCTGCTTCTGAACCTCCAAGGAAGGAGAGTTCACAATCTCTCAAGGGAGACCGTTCCACTATTGAACAACTCTTACTGTCAGGAAGTTCTTCCTGATGTTTAGTTGGGATCTCCTTTCTTGTAACTTGAAGCCATGGATTCTGGTCCCACTCTCCAGAGCAGGAGAAAACAAGCTTGTTCCCTCCTCCATGTGACAGCCCTTCAGATACTTGAAGATGTCTATCATATCTCTGCTCATTCTCCATCACCCTCATCTTCTCCCCTGCCCTCCAAGGGTGCCATCTCTAGGGGACCCTGGGTGTTCGAGCACCCACCAAAATTTTTGGGTGGGTGCCCAGCACCCACACCGCATGGCCCCCAAAGCAACTTCTGGTGCCTCGTGAAACACCAGAAGTCACGTCCGAGGCACACAGCATAGCGGAAATACAGGGCAAACCACATGCTGTATTGAATGAATACAGGATGTAGTATTTTACATTGAAATGTGGGATGATCCTGTATTATACAGGATGGGTGGCAACTGTACCACAGCAACTGGAAACCATAGCTGTCAAGTGTCCCTTATTTGGAGGGACAGTCCCTTAACCCAGCGCCATGTCCCGCTGCTGTCCCTTATTGATGGATGTCCCTTAAATTTCCCGGGTTTCAAAGCAAGCAGCTCCTCTCCCTCCCTCCCTGCCGGCCAGGGAGGAGGGAGGCTCCAACTGTGTTGCTTGGCTGCCTGGCCCGCCCCCCTCCAGCCTCCTCTCACCAGAGGAGAGGAGAGCAAGGGCAACCATAGAGAAAGCTGTTCAGAGAGAGGAAGAAAAGGAGGAGGCGGAGGTGCGGGCAGGTGTTCCAAGGGCTACAAGGGAAGGACCGCAAGCGCTTCTCCCATAGATTTGTAGTGGTAGACTAGCATAGATGGTCTGATCTGCGGGTTTACTTCGGGCGCTATTTCCCCCCCCCTCTCTTCCTCCCGCCCCACCTGATGGAACTGAGAGCTGCAGATGGAGCACGAGAGAAAAGATACAGAACTGCAGCAGCATCTTTGTAGCTTGGACTTTGTTTTGCGCGAAAAGTGGTTGCTGCATGTAGTTATTTAATTGCAGTGTTTCATCGGCTGGTGTCTTGAGCAGCAACCTCTGGAAATGAAGGGCTAAAAACCGGCGCTGCCCTCCAAAATGATCTGGTCCCTTTTAACTCGTTGGCTAAAATCCCTTATTTTGGCTGCTGGTCCTTTATTTTTAAGGCTGCTGGTCCCTTATTTTCAAATCTGTAAGTTGACAGCTCTGCTGGAAACGTGCTGGAAATGGACCCCTCGACACTTTTAACTGTGGTTCTTTACAAGGCATATCATTTTCCCTCTCTGGTTTTTGGCCAAAACTATTTATGCGCTGTACTCAAGCTGGCTGAGGACGGCATGCTTTCATTGGCTGGGTGAAGTCCTGAGTAGTTCAAAAGTCATTCAGGTTTCGCTGCTCCATTGAAGGCTAAGGCAGCAGCTGCTGGCCAGACAATATGGGGTGAATGCGTTTTAAATGTTGAAATGAGAAATTTCCAGGGCGACAAAACTTGCAGAGGGAGCCACCTACCGGATGTTGTGTGCAATGTCTGCCTCTTTTGTCATGAATAAAACAGGCCTGTTTGGAAAACTGTCGCACAACCACAGTACAACCCCTTACAACCTGATACACATACAGTCAACCCCATTTTGGAGGGGACATTTTCTATTTTCACCAGAGGTGTGTAGGAGACTATGGAACAGACACACCCTGCTCCCTTAAACCATCAGCCACAGAAGACCTGCATCTGAGGTACAGTGGTACCTCAGGTTAAGTACTTAATTCGTTCTGGAGGTCCGCTCTTAACCTGAAACTGTTCTTAACCTGAAGCACCACTTTAGCTAATGGGGCCTCCTGCTGCCGTCGCGCTGCCAGAGCACGATTTCTGTTCTCATCCTGAAGCAAAGTTCTTAACCTGAAGCAGTATTTCTGGGTTAGCAGAGTCTGTAACCTGAAGCATATGTAACCTGAAGCATATGTAACCTGAGGTACCACTGTATACCATTAGCTCCCTGTCAATCTTTGTCACTTGAGAGGAAGTCCATAAATTCCCCCAGGCTTTCTCCTCATCCCATCTCACCTTAACCTGTCCTTCTCTTTTCCTTCCCCATCCAGATATTTAAATACATTAGCTTTAACAAAACGATGACACAGCTCTCCTCCACCTTAGCCCGCTGCGCAAAGGACATCCTAGGCTTTGCCATCATGTTCTTCATCGTCTTCTTTGCCTACGCCCAGCTGGGATATCTTCTCTTCGGGACCCAAGTGGAAAACTTCAGCACCTTTGTCAAATGCATGTGAGTGGGCCTCTTTTTCCTTCTCCTCCTCCTCACCCTCCATTAAGGTTTTGGGTCGCATGCCACCACATAGGTTGGTAAGCACTGAATTGTACCGCATCACACACCTGCTCTACATTTTATAGTGTGTGCCCGATTGTGTAGACTAGCGTGTACGGGGTTTGTTTGTTCTCCTGTTTGCTTGTTTGTTTAGGACAAAAGTATAGACTGCTTAATCAGAAAACTTTCCAATTACAGTGGTGCCCCGCAAGACGAATGCCTCGCAAGACAAAAAACTCGCTAGACGAAAGGGTTTTGCGGTTTTTGAGCTGCTTCGCAAGACGAATTTCCCTATGGGCTTGCTTTGCAAGATGAAAACGTCTTGCAAGTTTGTTTCCTTTTTCTTAACACCGTTAATACAGTTGCGACTTGACTTCGAGGAGCAACTCATAGAACGCGGTGTGGTAGCCTTTTTTGAGGTTTTTGGTGATTTTTGAAGCTTTTCCAAAACTTTTCCGACACCGTGCTTCGCAAGACGAAAAATTCGCTAGACGAAAAAACTCGCGGAACGAATTAATTTCGTCTTGCGAGGCACCACTGTAAGTAATGTTGGTAAGTGAATAACCTTTCTCTCAGGACTGGAGTTCAGCTTCCAGACCAACTCGGAGCTGGGCGATATATCGATATATCGTCCAAAACTGGTTTGAACTCCATACAGTGGTACCTTGGTTCTCAAAGTTAATCCGTTCTGGAAGTCTGTTCCAAAACCAAAGCGTTCCAAAACCAAGGCATGCTTTCCCATAAAAAGTAATGCAAAATGGATTAATCTGTTCCAGACTTTTAAAAACAACCCCTACAACAGCAATTTAACATGCATTTTACTATCTAACAAGACCATTGATCCATAAAACGAAAGCAATAAACAGTGTACTGTTGTCAAACAATCAATCAATCAAAACAAAATAAAAAAATTTCTTCCAGTAGCATCTTAGAGACCAACTAAGCTTGTTCTTGGTATGAGCTTTCGTGTCTCTAAGGTGCTACTGGAAGAATCTTTTTTATTTTGTTTCGACTACGGCAGACCTGTTGGGATTTTGACTACATGCAATTCTGTGCAGCTTCACACAGAATCAATTAAGAGTTGGCAGACAGCCAAGGATGACTGAGGAGTTATCTGCCTGGAAATATGGGACCCTGGAAACAGCTTTACCATTGGTTAAGGTCTCACACAGGCATGATGATTTATGACCTTACTGACTGGAATGTGTTGGTTGGTCAGTGTGGTGTTCTGAGAGTCATTTGGAGTTTGTTAAGAGAGAGCTACAGTGGTGCCTCGCTAGACGAAAAGAATCCGTTCTGTGATTCTCTTCGTCTAGTGGTTTTTTCGTCTTGCGAAGCAAGCCCATTGAAGGATTAGCGGATTAGCGCTATTAGCGGCTTTTAGCAGCTTTTAGCAGCTTTTAGGAGCTTATCTGCTGATCGGATCAGCTGATAAGCGGCTTAGCGGCTTAGAAAAAGGGGGGAGGGGAAAAAACCAGCAGGAACTCGCAAGACATTGTCGTCTTGCGAAGCAAGCCCATAGGAAATTCGTTTTGCGAAGCACCTCCAAAACGGAAAACTATTTCGTCTAGCGAGTTTTCCGTCTTGCGAGGCATTCGTCTTGCGGGGCACCACTGTAGTTAAGATCTATGTATCTGTTCTGTTCTTGTATATAGTAACTTGAAGTCTGCTGTAAATAATAAACACCTCTAAGTAATCAAGTTACTGGTAGCAACGTCTTGTTCCTGCTTCGTCCATCCTGCCTGCAACTGATTGCTTTTGAAAACTCTGCGTATGCTCTGCTAAGGTCTGGCTAAGGTCCTGATACAAGTCAAAGTTGCAAAACACCAGTAAGACCAACATGGCTACCTACCTGTAATCAATCAGTCAGTAGCTGAACTGGGTCCCACAGTCACAAAAACAAACCAAAAATGAGCCACAAAAAGGAAAAAACACACAAAATAAATAGCAAAAACCAGGCAGACCTCAGTGTAACACTCAAAATAGAAGTGTGACACTCAAAACGGAGCACGTTTGGCTTCCGAAAAATGTTCGCAAACCGGAACACTTACTTCCAGGTTTGCAGTGTTTGGGTTCCAAGTTGTTTGAGTACCAAGGCGTTTGAGAATCAAGGGACCACTGTATTGTGATATCAGTTTCATAATTTTTGACCTGCCAACAGTGCTTTTTTTCTGGGGGGGACACAGGGGACGTGTATGTCAGCATTCGGGGGTCAAAAGGCCAGGTGGCTAGTCCCCAGCTGGCTCGTCTCCCTCTCAGCCTTCACGCTGCAGGGATTCATCGACCTCTGGCTCCGATGTAAATCAGCGACTCAAGCTTGCTGCCTTGAGCACACTATACGTAGCAGAGTAAGCTGCACAACAGAAGAGGCTGGAGGCTGTGGATACATACGAAAACTACGGATTTATTTTACATAAATCAGAAGAAAGAAACATGTCGCCTCTCCTTGCTGTCTTCACAGAGAGAGTCTCAAAACAAAAGTAACACAGTGGTGCATGCTTTGGTTATCTCCCGCTTGGACTACTGCAATGCGCTCTACGTGGGGCTGCCTTTGAAGGTGACCCGGAAACTACAACTAATCCAGAATGCAGCAGCCAGACTGGTGACTAGGAGCGGCCGCCGAGACCATATAACACCGGTCTTGAAAGACCTACATTGGCTGCCAGTACGTTTCCGAGCACAATTCAAAGTGTTGGTGCTGACCTTTAAAGCCCTAAACGGCCTCGGTCCAGTATACCTGAAGGAGCGTCTCCACCCCCATCGTTCTACCCGGACACTGAGGTCCAGCACCGAGGGCCTTCTGGCGGTTCCCTCACTGCGAGAAGCCAAGTTACAGGGAACCAGGCAGAGGGCCTTCTTGGTAGTGGCGCCCTCCCTGTGGAACGCCCTCCCACCAGATGTCAAAGAGAACAACAACTACCAGACTTTTAGAAGACATCTGAAGGCAGCCCTGTTTAGGGAAGCTTTTAATGTTTGATGTATCACAGTATTTTAATATTCTTTTGGAAGCCGCCCAGAGTGGCTGGGGAAACCCAGCCAGATGGACGGGGTATAAATAAAGAAAGAAAGAAGTTCTGCTTACGCCAGCAAACTGTGCTGGAATGTAAACGGACATGTGACATGCTACAATCCCATGTCTGCAACAAAAGGTGGAATGGAATCTCCCAACAGTGTACCCCTAAACATTTTGTGTGGCCAACTGACCGACCGATGGACCGACATTCCAGCTGTCTCCGCAGTAGCAGCATGGACTGGAGCTCCATCATTCTCCCCTCTGGTGCTCAGGGAGGGGAGTCTGGGGCGGCCGCAGTGGAGGCGACGGTGCTGCTCCCCCTCCTTCTCGCTCAAGCCAACCCCATCATCGCCCTTCCCGTCCTCTCAGTGCCACCTCTGCCACCTTGAGTCCCTCATCCAGGGATTGGGGGGGAGGGAGGGGCAGGGGGAGGAGCCAAAATGAGAGTACTCCTAAACATTTTTTAGGGGAAAAAGCACCGCCTAGCAATATATCGCGAAACAGGTAAACTCTGTTGGCTCAGCTCTCCACTGCCTCATGCAGGGGCAGCAAATCCCAAGAGCAGGTGCCAATAAAAAATCACGGTGTGGGGAAAGCCATGAAGCCAGCCAGTGCCTCTATAATAGCTCCATATATTTATATATATATCAGTATATTGCGATGTTTAACTGGTGATATACCACAATGTTGGAAACCAGATATCGCCCAGCCCTAGAACAACTCTACAGGATGGACCCATTTCACCAAGCCACAGAGTTCAGTATTTGAAGGAATAACCGTACAAAGCTGTCACATGCAAATCTAAGCGCAGTGGTGCCTCGCAAGACGAAAAGAATCCGTTCTGTGATTCTCTTCGTCTAGCGGTTTTTTCGTCTTGCGAAGCAAGCCCATTGACGGATTAGCGGATTAGCGCTATTAGCGCTATTAGCGCTATTAGCGGCTTTTAGCGGCTTATCGTCTTATCGGATCATCTGATAAGCGGCTTAGCGGCTTAGAAAAAGGGGGGGAGGGAAAAAACCCCGCAGGAACTCGCAAGACATTTTCGTCTTGCGAAGCAAGCCCATAGGAGATTCGTTTTGCGAAGCACCTCCAAAACGGAAAACTCTTTCGTCTAGCGAGTTTTCCGCCTTGCGAGGCATTCGTCTTGCGGGGCACCACTGTGCTTTATATCAGGGGGGGTAGTTTTTAAATTCACAGGATAGCCATCTGTCAGGATGCTGCCAGTGGCTCCCGGATGGTTGCCCAGGAAAGTATAAAGACAAAGGAAAGTTTCCTACCATCCTTTTTTTGTTTCAGTCTTTACAGAGAGAGGCTATAGAGCCCAGCTTCTTGGATAAGGGCATTGTCCCAAATGAATCTCCACCCCTACCTCTCCCACCTCCTCATTCATCAATATCACCATCACCTCATCTACGGGTGCTGCTAAGTGCCCTCTGTCTTTGAGCTCTTTGCTCTTCTACTTTAAAGGCTCGCCGGGTTCTGGGAGATGGAATGCTTTCTAATGACAACACGTCAGCTGGGTGTTGTTCTGGCTCTCCCATGATTTCCCAGCTTCCCCGCTTGTCTGCCTCTGAGCTGCTACCTCCCTCAACTCACTGTTGTGAATCTATACTGTCTTCCTCTTCCTCTTCTTCCTGGAAGGGTCAGGATGGGAAGGCGGTCTCCACCATTCCCCCTCTTCCCAGTCCCTGACACCTTCTGACCCTAATCTCTCTCATTAAGGATATCATAAGCTATTACGGATGCAAGCAGCCCCCCACTTTCTGCTTGAATTTGGCCCGACAGGCTGACCTGTCCTGCACCTGATGCCCAGTGATTTCAGGAAATGGACAGGTGGTTCTTCTTTGGTCCAAACTACTTCATGGACCAAATGGGGAGGCCTGGTGGGACGAAGAGGTTCCCCACTGAGGCACTAACCTTACAACTTCAGTTATATGTTTTGTGCACAGAAGGTTCTGTCATGGGAAGTAGGGATCCTACAAGCCCAGCCCAGCACAACACTACAAAGCTCTGCTTCTAGACTGCCGAAGTCCTGAGCTCCTCCATTCAAGGTCTAGGGAAGAACTGTGACACATTTACCACTTGAACTTATTTTCTGCACCCAGCAAAGCACTCTGCCATACATTGCTGACCCTCACCCTCTTCCTACCTTCCAGCTTCACCCAGTTTCGAATAATCCTCGGCGACTTTGACTACAACGCCATTGACAACGCTAACCGGGTCTTGGGGCCGATATATTTTGTCACCTACGTCTTCTTTGTCTTCTTTGTGCTGTTGGTAAGTTGTGCGTTATTGCTTTCTATTGCTCCTGCCAACCTAGCAGTTCAAAAGCACATCAAAGTGCAAGTAGATAAATAGGTGAGAAGGTAAACGGCATTTCCGTGCGCTGCTCTGGTTTGCCAGAAGCGGCTTAGTCATGCTGGCCACATGACCCAGAAGCAGTACGCCGGCTCCCTCGGCCAATAAAGCGAGATGAGCGTCGTAACCCCAGAGTTGGCCACGACTAGACCTAATGGTCAGGGGTCCCTTTACCTTTTACAGAGATTACTGCTGTTTCTAAAGTGTCCCTATTTTCCAGGGACAGTCCTGGATTTACAGAAGCTGTCCCTGTTTCTGATTTGATCCCGGAATGCCCCACTTTCCCTTAAGACATCCCTTTTCTCTTTGGAAAAATGTTGGAGGGTATGAAGTGATGTGAGCTCTGAGCCAAGCAGATAGGAGCAAATGCATTGGTATTTTGCAAAGAGATGAAGCTGTGAAAAAGCCGGCTGGAAACCACTCCAAGACCTCCTGCGTTTTGGAATATATTAGATGCTGTTCTCAAGTTATACACCATCAGGCAAACAAACAAACAAACAAACAGATTATTGTCACAACAGTTCAATGTAGGGCTTTGTTCTAGATTTGGGAAGTATCTCTGCTTTACACCAACAAAATATTGCAAACAAGATGGCAGGAGTCCCAGCTTGGCCTCGTGACCATGGGAAGCCCGGGGCTGTGGGGGCCATGCCAGTGTGGTGTAGTGGTTAAGAGCGGTAGTCTCGTAATCTGGGGAACCGGGTTCGCGTCTCCGCTCCTCCACATGCAGCTGCTGGGTGACCTTGGGCCAGTCACACTTCTCTGAAGTCTCTCAGCCCCACTCACCTCACAGAGTGTTTGTTGTGGGGGAGGAAGGGAAAGGAGAATGTTATCCGCTTTGAGACTCCTTAAAGGGAGTGAAAGGCGGGATATCAAATCCAAACTCTTCTTCTTCTTCTTCTTCTTCTCTGGCACCGAAATTTGTGGGTGCCCAGCCCCTTCATGGGGAATTTTGTGGGTGCTCGGGCACCCAGGGCCCCAGGGCATTGGCCCCTATGATACAGGGAGTGTGAAGCAGCGGTGGCAGACTTAACGAAACAAAAGTGCTTGTATATTTTATTCGGGATTGCTCAAAGCAGTGCTGCCTGGAGCAAGCAGCAGTTCTTTACATCGAGCAAGTCTCAAGCAAGAGTGCTTATAAGTGGTGTCGTGAAGAAGAGTTTTGCGCCTCCATCTTCTTTTCTTCTCAGTTTGTCTAGGTCAGGGGTGGGGGAACCTGTAGCCCTCCAAAGGTTTTGGGGCTCTCAGCCCGAACCAGCATGGCCAATGGCAAACCCTCTAGGTGTCACTATTTTCCAGGGACGTCCCTGATTTAGAGAAGCCGTCCCAGTTTCTCATTTGATCCCGGAATGTCCTGCTTTTCCTTAGGACGTCCCTATTTTCATTGGAGAAATGTTGGAGGGTTTGGTAGGATGTCCCTATTTTCACTGGAGAAATGTTGGGGAGGGTATGGAGTTATTTGACACCCCCCCCCCAAGCCATCTGGTGGCAATCCTATATAGGGAAGTTTTTTCAATGTTTTATTATGTTTTTATATGTGCTAGAAACAGCCCAGAGTGGCTGGGGCAACTCAGTAGGATGTGTGGGGTAAAGGTAAAGTGGCCCCTGACCATTAGGTCCAGTTGCGGATGACTCTGGGGTTGTGGCGCTCATCTCACTTTATTGGCCAAGGGAGCTGGCATACAGCTTCCGGGTCATGTGACCAGCATGACTAAGCCGCTTCGGGCGAACCAGAGCAGCGCACGGAAACGCCGTTTACCTTCCCACCACAGCGGTACCTATTTATCTACTTGCACTGGTGTGCTTTCAAACTGCTAGGTTGGCAGGAGCAGGGACCGAGCAACGGGAGCTCACCCTGTCGCTGGGATTCGAACTGCTGACCTTCCAATCGGCAAGCCCTATTCTCAGTGGTTTAGACCCTAGATGGGGTATAAATAGTAAAATTATCATTATGGAAGGGGGCGTCCCTATTTTCATGCGAGAAATGTTGGAGGGTATGCAATGGTCAGGGATTATGGGGGTTATAATACAATAACTGTGCCCCCCCCCAGCACTCAACTAGGTGGTTTGTGGGACATTTCCTTCTTTTTGGCACTGCCACTAAATAGGTGGAGTGGGAAAGACTACATTATTTATGACAGCAGTTGAGCATATATATCTTCTTGAAGTGTTAAAGTTGGGAGGTATAATTTACTTTCATTTCCTCCATGGAGCAAAGAGGGGGCTTTATGTGTCTAGTCCGCATGGAGGAACCGACCCTTCTGTTTCTCTTCCCACAGAACATGTTCCTGGCTATTATCAACGACACGTATTCTGAAGTCAAAGAGGAGCTTTCAAACCAGAAGAATGAACTGCAGCTCACAGACATCTTGAAACAGGTTCCTACATTAACTGAAATCCACATTTCCTCTCCTGTGACATGTGGATTATGTTTCGGAGGGTTTGCACATTGAGAAAACGCTCGCCATTATAATGCTTTTCTGGGAAACGATAGGTGATGGGGAGAGGGGAATTTGGGGTGTTTGTTGGAATCCTGGGGGGGGGGGAATAAACCTGATAGAGGATTAAGGTCAACTCTAGGAAAGATCCCCCACACCAGCTTCAAAATCAGGTGACCTGCTACAGAAACACACACCAGTGGCGTAGCGTGGGGGGTGCAGGGGGGGCCGGCTGCACCGGGCGCAACATCTGGGGGTTAGGGTTAGGGGGCGCAAATCCACGGGTTAGGGGGCACAAATCCACGGGTTAGGGGGCGCAAATCCACAGGGTAGGGGGCGCAAATCCACGGGTTAGGGGGCGCAAATCCACGGGTTAGGGGGCGCAAATCCATGGGTTAGGAGGTGCAAATCCATGGGTTAGGGGGCACAAATCCAGGGGTTAGGGGGCGCAAATCCAGGGGTTAGGGGGCGCAAATCCACGGGTTAGGGGGCGCAAATCCACGGGTTAGGGGGTGCAAATCCATGGGTTAGGGGGTGCAAATCCACGGGTTAGGGGGCGCAAATCCATGGGTTAGGAGGTGCAAATCCACGGGTTAGGGGGCGCAAATCCACGGGTTAGGGGGCACAAATTACTTGCCTTGCCCCGGGTGCTGACAACCCACGCTACGCCACTGACACACACACCCCTTTCCTGAAGTAGAGCCTGAGACAGCAAAGGCTCTACTTCAGAAGCCGTAAGGAGGGAAAAGAAGGGCGGTATCTTCCTCCTCCCGATTTCTGCAGCTTCAGATGCTACATAGCAGCACCCTGGCATGCAGAACCCCAGCAACCCTTGGGATGCATAATTTCCTCAAGGTCCACAAAACTTTGGGTCCTTCTGCCCCACTGTTATGCATCACGCTGGGTGCCAGGAAAAGGGAAGAGGGAGGAACAGCTTATCTCCCCCTTGGACTACTGTAATACGCTCTACATGGGGCTACCTGTTACGTACTGAAGTTCTCACCCTGGGCCAGCAGGGGGATACTGTAGATAGTTTTCACTCAGGTCCACATATGCAAATAAGGGATCGAAAGTGACGTTCAGTGATTGGCTAGTTACAGAAAGTGGTTCCTGTTGCGTTGTAGTGGAGCTCTATATAAGCAGGCTGGCTGAACCCTTCAGTTCAGTTCAGTTCTGGCCTGTGAATAAACAAGAGCTGTTTGAAGAATCGTTGTGTCATCTGATATGTTCACCCACAACTTAACATTACCTTTGAAGGGGACTCAGAAAATACAACTAATCCAGAATGCGGCAGCTAGACTGGTGACCGGGAGTGGCCAGCAGGACCATATAACACTGATCCTGAAGGATCTTCACTTGCTCCCATTACATTTCCGAGCACAATTCACAGTGTTGGTGCTGACCTTTAAAGCCCTAAATGGCCTCGGCCCAGTATACCTGAAGGAGTGTCTCCACCCCCATCAATCAGCCTAAGGTCTAACTTCAAGGGCCTTCTGGTGGTTTCCTCACTGCAAGAAGCAAAGTTACAGGAAACTAGGCAGAGGACCTTGTCAGTAGTAGTGCCTACCCTGTGGAACGCCCTCCCATCAGATGTCAAGGAGATAAAGAATTACATAACTTTTAGAAGACATCTAAAGGCCGCCTTGTATCAGGAGGTTTTTAATGCTTGATGGTTTTATTATGTTTTTAGATACAGTGGTACCTTGGGTTACATACGCTTCAGGTTACATACTGTCAGGGCTGCCACTCAGTCCCAGCTCACATAGGACCACGTTAGCCAGCGTTCAGGTTAAAAGAGTCTTTATTGGATTACAGCTTCCATTTCCAAACTGCAATATGCAGCCCTACTTCTTCTAGGTCAGACCGGCGAAGACCCGTCTGAGTCTCCGCCTCTAGCACACCAGCTTAATACCCTAGCCTTGCTCCACCTCCTGCGCCTTTCCCTCCGTCTCTGGGTCCTTCTGCCCCCCGGGGTCTCCTTTTTCCTACTCTCTTCTGACGCGGACCCCCCTGACCCTTCCGCCTCCTTGCGGCGGGCTTTGGGACCTGGTTCACTCTCTGGGCTGCTTACTGCGCCAGCTTCCGCTACATTTGAACTTGGCGCGCGCGCCCAACTCTCAACCTTCCTCTTGATCGTTTCGTCGCTCCCCGAGGTGGGCGTGACTACTCCTGACTCATGCCCTCCCTCCTTCTGAAAGCCTCCGGAACCCGATATCTGGTCCCCTTTCTCCCCGCTGTTCCCGTCTGGGTACGTGGGTCCCAATCTCCAACTGCTGCTCTCTGATTCCTCTCTGGACCCTTCTTCCTGGGGTGTCCCCCTGCTTTCCCCCCTTGCTCTGACTGCTGGCGCTCCCTTCTGGGAATCCTCGGACTCACTGGATAAGCTCGGCGATCTCGGTTCGTCATCCCCACTCATCTTTCCTTCGTATTCCTCCCCCTCGCTCTCTGTCTCCTCCCTTCTCTGCGTCTCTGCTTCTGAACCCCTGACACATACGCTTCAGGTTACAGACTCCGCTAACCCAGAAATATTACCTTGGGTTAAGAACTTTGCTTCAGGATGAGAACAGAAAGCGTGCTCCGGTGTCGCGGCGGCAGCAGGACGCCCCATTAGCTAAAGTGGTGCTTCAGGTTAAGAACAATTTCAGGTTAAGAACAGACCTCCAGAATGAATTAAGTTCTTAACCCGAGGTACCACTGTATGCTGTTAGATGCCCAGATGGGTGGGGTATAAATAATCAACATTATTATTATTATTATTATTATTATTATTATTATTATTATTATTATTATTCTCTTCAGACACACTGCAGAGAGAACTGGAAGGTGTGTGTGGGGGGGGGACATGTGAACTCACTTTGATGTCTTGTGAATTCTGATTTCATTGTGACCATATTCCAGACTGTTCGTGTTGCTGCCATACCTCTTCTCTCTGCCTGCAGCAGGGTGAGGTGGCAAGGCTGAATTTTTCTATGCACCTTTTAACTCCAGGGCTATAACAGGACCCTAATGAAGCTGAAGCTGAAAAAAGACCGGATCTCTGACGTGCAGAAAGCTTTGCAGAAAGGGACCAAGGAGCTGGAATTTGAAGACTTTAAGAACAGCTTGAGAGAGTAAGTGGCTTCAGAGCTTGCAGAGAACCTTCTCGGAAGTCCCTCATATTGCAGACTGGCATCGGCCAACAAACCATGTTTGATGCTAGACTTCCTCACATATCTTAGTCTCACTGTGGGAATGTTCAGGGAGGCAGGAGAGGATATACAGTGGTACCTCAGGTTACAGACGCTTCAGGTTACAGACGCTGCTAACCCAGAAATAGTACCTCGGGTTAAGAACTTTGCTTCAGGATGAGAACAGAAATCGTGCTCCGGCAGTGCGGCGGCAGCGGGAGGCCCCATTAGCTAAAGTGGTGCTTCAGGTTAAGAACGGACCTCTGGAATGAATTAAGTACTTAACCCAAGGTACCACTGTATTGTTTATTAATAACCTTCTTAACTTGCGCTAGCAAGTTCTATAACTTAGCAGAGTTTTACATTCCCCTTTTAAACGCACAGCAGATAGCTGGTTGCAGGCTTGTTTAAGCCTCTCACAATAAGGTTCCTAGTAAGTCCCCTTATTGGGACACGGGTGGTGCTGTGGGCTAGACCACAGAGCCTAGGACTTGTTGATCAGAAGGTCAGCAGTTCAAATCCCCGCAACGGGGTTAGCTCCCGTTGCTCGGTCCCTGCTCCTGCCAACCTCGCAGTTTGAAAGCATGTCAAAGTGCAAGTAGATAAATAGGTACCACTCCGGCGGGAAGGTAAATGGCATTACCGTGTGCTGCTCTGGTTTGCCAGAAGCAGTTTAGTCATGCTGACCACATGACCCAGAAGCTGTACACCGGCTCCCTCGGCCAATAAAGCAAGATGAGCGCCGCAACCTCAGAGTCGGCTACGACCGGACCTAATGGTCAGGGGTCCTTTTACATTTCCCTTTAAGTCCCCTTATTATCCCTCTTAAAAGAATGAACACGCCACAATCTTGTTTAAAGTACATAGGTTTACTCACATCATCAGTTCACAGTTGGATCCCTGAAGGCAGACTTAGTTACAAAGTATATACATTTGGATCGTTCCCATATGGGGGAATAATCCCAGTGTCTACAGGTTAGCAGTCTTGCAGTTCACACAACGAAAGGAAGATGGAGAAGAGTTGAAAGGAAGAAAGTGTGTTGCGTGCCTTGCCCTTTTTGTTACCTGGCCAGGTAAGGTCACGCCCACCTCTAGTCACATGCAAGAGGAAGGCTGATCCAAGCCAGGAGGAAACAGGAAGTTTTCGACTGGCTGAACCAAACATTCCTGTGCTGGTCCCGTGGGTTTCCGTGAGGTGTGGTCCGAGTTCAGTCCGAGGTCGAGGGTGCAGTATTGAGGCCGTCCATCAAAGTTGAAGCTGGGTCCAAAGCAGGGATTTGGGCGAGGTCAGGAGATCCGGCAGGACAGGGTGCAGGCAGGAACTGGCTACCAACAATGTTGCTCCCGCAACCTGGGACTGGGGCTGGCTGCCTTTTATCTGCCCCGAGGCACAGGGTGGCCCCAGTCCACAGGTGACTCGCCTCTCCTGGCCTGAAGGTGAGCACTCCTCCTGCGGGAACTTAGTTTCCTCCGCCTCTCTGCCCTGAGCCTCTGCAGCTCAGAAGAGGCTGGAGGGTTACCGGACCCAGAGGCAACCTCAGCTTCCCCTGACGGGGCTGAGAGTGGAGCACCTGCAGACAATGGGTCCTCCATCACCTCAGGAGCCAGAGCAGACTCAGCTGGTGCCTGCACCTGAGGATCCAGCACAGGTGAGGACCCTTCAGGCTCAGGCCCCAGCCCCAGCTCAGCTGGTTCTGGAGGCGGGGACTCCTGTGCAAGCTGGGATTCCTCAGGTTCAGCCTCCGAGTCCGAATCCCAGGCCATCACAATTCCCCCGGATGTCTTCTCTAGGAAAAGAAATCTTCTACTTGACTGCTCCTCATGTATCACATCCCACACTCACAGCATATGCTGAAGGGCCGGCCAAAGTGTTTTGCCAAATTTTCATCTATAACAAGAACGTTATGTGTCCAGGCCCTGTATTTCAGCTCCAATCTCTCTCCTGTTGTCCTTCCTTCCTTAGGCTTGGCCATGCTGAGCACGAGATCACAGCAGCCTTTGCAAAGTTCGATAAAGATGGGAACCAGATTCTGGATGAGGAGGAGCAGAAGAGAATGCGGAACGACTTGGAGGAGAAGAGAGTAAGGATGCAGTCTCACTCTGTGTCACAGGAGTGCCTTTGTGGTCCTGAGTTTTAAAAGCATGATGGTCAAACCTGAACACGATAAAAATGACTGGCTGCTTCTTCTTTCCTAGGTTGCTTTGAATGCAGAAATTGAGAATTTGGGGAAATCCTTCAGGGACAACAATTTGGACGGCCCATTTGCCATTGCAGATGCAAAGAACAATCAAGGAAACAAATCTAGCCTGGTGTCTGAGGAGGAGTTCCAAACGTCTGTATTATTATTTAATTTTATTAGTACCTGGCAAATACACCCATCAGAATATACACACCCAAAAAGAGATCACTAAATTTTATGTTATGCAAAACATAGGTATGGCGCCTATACTCCATACCTTCCAACATTTCTCTGATGAAAATGTTGTTGTTGTTGTTGTTTAGTCATTTAGTCGTGTTCGACTCTTCGTGACCCCCTGGGCCAGAGCACGCCAGGCACTCCTGTCTTCCACTGCCTCCCGCAGTTTAGTGAAACTCATGCTGGTAGCTTCGAGAACACTGTCCAACCATCTCGTCCTCTGTTGTCCCCTTCTCCTTGTGCCCTCCATCTTTCCCCACATCAGGGTCTTTTCCAGGGAGTCTTCTCTTCTCATGAGGTGGCCAAAGTATTGGAGTCTCAGCTTTGGCACCACACATCCACATTCCACACTGCTTTACACATTAAACGCTCGCTTCTGTCTGAGATTCAGGAAACACCAGGAAAGGAAACGAGGCAGCCATTGGAGGGGGTAACAATGAAACTAACCAATCACGGTGCTAGATTTCAACTGTATTGTATTGATTTAATATTCGGTTGGAAGCCGCCCAGAGTGGCTGGGGAAACCCAGCCAAATGGGTGGGGTATAAATAATACATTATTATTATCATTATTATTATTGCCTACTTCACACGTTGGGGCGCAGGTGGCGCTGTGGGTTAAACCACAGAGCCTAGGACTTGCCGATCAGCAGTTCGGTGGTTCAAATCCCCACAACGGGGTGAGCTCCTGTTACTCGGTCCCTGCTCCTGCCAACCTATCAGTTCGAAAGCACATCAAAGTGCAAGTAGATAAATAGGTACTGCACTGGCGGGAAGGTAAACGGTGTTTCCGTGCACTGCTCTGGTTTACCAGAAGCGGCTTAGTCATGCTGGCCATGTGACCCGGAAGCTGTCTGCAGACAAACGCCAGCTCCCTCAGCCAATAAAGCGAGATGAGTGCCGCAACCCCAGAGTCGGCCACGACTGGACCTAATGGTCAGGGGTCCCTTTACTTTACCTTACTTCACACGTTAAACACTCGCTTCTGTCTGAGACTCAGGAAAAAACACTGCGACAGGAAATGAGACCGCCGTTGGGGGTAGCAACGGAACTGATGACTCACCATGCTAGAAAAAAACCTTTAAAATTTAACATTTTTAGCTTCTTCTCCCGTTAGATTCACAAAATGTTTAGGGGTATGCATACCCCTGCGTCCCCCCAGAAAAAAACCACTAGTTGTATGGCTACTTACTATTTGGCTCAGGGGTTGCCTAACTCCATACCATCCAACATTTCTCCAATGAAAATAGGAGAAAAGCAGGGCATTTGGGGATGAAATCAGAAACCGGGGTGGCTTCTGTAAATCCAGGACTGTCCCTTGGAAAATAGGGACACTCAGAGGGTCTAATATTCCCCTTCTGATATCAAACGAATTTGGAAGAGTTGGGCTCAAAACTAGAAGTGGAGAATGGGAAAAATCTCTCCTTTGCTGATTGATGCACAAAGAGGTCAGCACAGGATCAAACCTCACTTTCTTCCACAGACTCCTGAGACGGGTTCTGCAGCTGGAGCATTCCATCGGTGGTGTCATATCCAAGACGGAAGCCTTGGTGGTTAAGCTGGAGGGACTGGAGAGAAGCAAATTCATGAACAAGGACTCAGCAAGCAAACTTCTCAACAACATTAGCAAAGTAGGTATCTGTAGGTTCCAATTGCAACATCCTATCTATTCATGGTGCAGAATCCACACTAGGCAATCATCCCCCAAAAAAACTCTCAACAACTCTGGGCAATCCCCCCCTTTTCTGAATTTTTAGTCCCCCCAAAAAGGGGGTGTCTTATACACGGGGTCGTGTTATACACAGAAAAGTACGGTATCCACTCTACGCAATAGAATGGGGCCAAAGCTCTGACCTGGTTCGCCAGTCGCATGAAACGCAAGTTTAAAACAAAATGTAGGTCAGGCTTCCTCAACCTTGGCCCTCCAGATGTTTTGAGACTACAATTCCCATCATCCCTGACCACTGGTCCTGCTAGCTAGGGATCGTGGGAGTTGTAGGCCCAAAACATCTGGAGGGTCGAGGTTGAGGAAGCCTGCTGTAGTTCAATGCGAATCAACAATTGTGCTGGCCCACACTGCTCAGAAGTGTCTTGAAATTGATTTACAGATGGCATTTAACTCCGAGTAGGCTTGCTAAGGAACGCGGGTGGCACTGTGGGTTAAACCACAGAGCCTAGGACTTGCCGATCTGAAGGTTGGTGGTTCAAATCCCCATGATGGGGTGAGCTCCCGTTGCTCGGTCCCTGCTCCTGCCAACCTAGCAGTTCGAAAGCACGTAAAAGTGCAAGTAGATAAATAGGTACCACTCCGGCGGGAAGGTAAACGGCGTTTCTGTGCGCTGCTCTGGTTCGCCAGAAGCAGCTTAGTCATGCTGGCCACGTGACCCAGAAGCTGCATGCCGACTCCCTCGGCCAATAAAGCGAGATGAGCGCCGCAACCCTAGAGTCGGCCACGACTGGACCTAATGGTCAGGGGACTCTTTACCTTTACCTAGGCTTGCTAAGATGTATAAGACTGAATCAGATGAGTGCTGGAAATTCAGTGAGGTTGAGGGAATGTTCTTTCACATGTGGTCAGTGGCGTAGCGTGGGTTGTCAGCACCCGGGGCAAGGCAAGTAATTTGCGCCCCCTAACCCGTGGATTTGCGCCCCTTAACCCTGACCCCCAGATGTTGCGCCCGGTGCGGCCGGCCCCCCCTGCACCCCCCACGCTACGCCACTGCATGTGGTGGACTTGTAAAAGGGTAAAAGAGTATTGGGAAATAATCCATCCATAATGAATTGGGGGGCGGGGCGGGAAATGTTTAAAAGCACCTTTCAAAAAAAACCAGGGTTCTTTTTGTTGGGGATAATTAAGACTGAAATTCCCAGGTGCTAAAAAAGGTTATTTATGTATGCCACTACTGTGGCCTGTGTTTTGTTAGCCCCAAAATGGAAAACGAGCGAGGTCCCAACTAAAGAAGAATGGCAACTGAAACTGAAAGGATATTTGCAGCTTGCAGACTTAACATATAGAATAAGAGAACAAGAAGAACATGCCTTTAGAGAAGAGCGGAAAACGTTTTTTGAGTACCTGGGGGGGAATTGTGTACATTTGAAAACATTGGCAGCACTAAGATGAATTCAACAGTGCAAATAAGTTTTGATGGATGGAACACTGAAAGGTTTAGTTTTTGTAAAATATGCAGGGATTTGTGATATGCAGAATGAACCATGGAAAGAGAAGAAGGGAAGTCACTGATATCGCAAGGATGTTTAAATTAGTATTTTAAATTGTAAAACTGAAAGAGAGTGTGTGTGTGTGGTGTGTGTGTGTGTGTTTCCAGAGCACCCCTCCCCTGCTGGTTTGTGGTTTCTTGCGTCATCTGAACCCACCTTTACATTTCTCTGTGGACTGGTGGTTTAAAGTGAAAAGATTCCTATTGGCGTCTCCTCTCCACCTCAGTAACACTTGATAATCTGCATAGTCGAACTTTGGAACTCCCTGCCACAAGAGGCAGTGATGCTTCTGAATACCAGCTTCAGGAACCCATGGAGGGCGGAGAGTGCTACTTGTAATCCTAGTGTTGCAGCAAGTCCTTCCCCGCTTCCGTCCGTAAGCCTCTGAATGAGCAGCTGCCTTTCCCTTTGTTATGTACTGAGTTGAATAGGATCCAAAATGCAGCAGTCTGATTGGTCCTAGAACAATAGGATTCAGAATGCAGCAGTCTGATTGGTCCCAGAACAATAGGATCCAAAATGCAGCAGTCTGATTGGTCCCGGAACAATAGGATCCAAAATGCAGCAGTCTGATTGGTCCTAGAACAATAGGATTCAGAATGCAGCAGTCTGATTGGTCCTAGAACAATAGGATTCAGAATGCAGCAGTCTGATTGGTCCTAGAACAATGCAGCAGTATGATTGGCCTTCAGGAGCCACCCAATCCAGCTCCAGATGGAAGTGAATCCACAACCTGATTGGCCTACAGGAGAATTTCGGAATTAGCCAATCACGTGCAGCCCATTGTGTGAATAATGTATATAAAGCAGATACTTTGGAGAAACTTTCATTCCTCCTCACCACTATGAGCTGAATAAAGAGCATGAAATCCACTCTCGACTCTGAGTCTATTTCACCCTTTTTCTTGCTCGCAGGAAGAACAGTTCAGCCAAGGAAGTCTGGTTCCTCAGAACGCCGAGTGGGTCATCAAGGAAGAAGGTGGATCGGAGAGGCAGGAGAACGATGTCCGCTTAACCCCCCTGAGTGGCAGCAGCGCTTTCTACCCCAAGACAGAGCTCCCCGGCTCTCAGACCCCCAAGAGCACCCCACGACAATCCAATAAAAGCTTCTAACTCGTTTCTGAACAACCCCACTTCGCTAATAAAACACCACCACAATTTCCGCTACTTTACTACTTTTAGACTAGTCAGGGCTAAAAAACAAACAAACACCTATGCGTGGTTTTAATTGTGCTTTTAATCCCGTGGTTAGGACTCTCCATGTCTCGCTCTTTCCAAAATGGAACCTCAAGGGCCTCAGTCCAGATCAGAGCAGTGGGGTGAGAGAGAGTTTAACCTCTTCTCCTTTTCCTACTGAAAACTGCCCCTGCCGCGCTGGATTTCTTTAAAAAGTATGCAATTTTCAGTCGTTAAAAATTGCATCAAATCGGAGCTGGCAAGGAGGGTGATTTAGAGTGGATAGATGGCACAGGGGCACAGAATAACCCTTCCTTTATTGGGGAAATCCGTAGCTACTTTTTTGTGGCATGGGATTCAAAAGTGCAATTAACATAGCTGTCAACTGTCCCTTATTTGGTGGGAAAGTCCCTTATCCCAGCGCTGTGTCCCGCTGCTGCCCCTTATTGATGATGTCCCTTAAATTTCCTGGGTTTCAAAGGAAGCAGCTCCTCTCCCTCCCTCCTGCCGGCCAACTGTGTTGCTTGGCTGCGTTGCTCACCCAATAAGGAGTCTAAGAATGACTGGGGGGTGGAACTTGCATGCCTTGTGCCAATCAAATCAGCTGCGTTGCCTGGGGACTCACCTTTGCTCAGCGCTTCCCAGCGGAGAGGTGACGGTGGTTTCCCTTGCTGCGCCCCCTTTGCCGGGTTGCTGCGCTGTGGGAACCGCCGCTTGTGGCTTCGTTTGGCAGCTGGCAGGGTTTTCTGCCTTTGGCTCGGAGGGGCTCAGAAGTTGAACATACCTGTGTTTGGAAAATCCCTTATTTTGGCTGCTGGTCCCTTATTTTCAAATCTGTAAGTTGACAGCTATGGCAATTAAAGTCTCTTCTCATTTCACCCCTGGAAGAGAAAGAACGCAGTCTTCACAACACAACCATGTTTGGCTACATGCGATGAACTGCAATGGAGAAGGATCACTATTTCCTCTGGGCATTGGAATCAGGGGGCAGATTTCAGATCTGGATTCAAATTTTGCCACTAGCTTCTGTATGTTTCAAATGGACCCTAGTCCTGCTCAGATAGATTGAAAGCCCTGAGGAAGTCTGAAAGTTGTTGCCGCTTTGCACAAAAATATTTTTCGACATGGATTTCAATTCAGTGCAGGAAAATCATGCCCACACTATATATTATAATAAATATAATTGAATGGTATGTATTCCGAGTGCTGTAAAAACTACAGTGGTACATCGCAAGACGAATGCCTCACAAGACAAAAAACTCGCTAGACGAAAGGGTTTTTTGTTTTTTGAGCTGCTTCGCAAGACGATTTTCCCTATGGGCTTGCTTCGCAAGACGGAAACGTCTTGCAAGTTTGTTTCCTTTTTCTTAACACCGTTAATACAGTTGCGACTTGACTTTGAGGAGCAACTCATAGAACGCGGTGTGGTAGCCTTTTTTGAGGTTTTTAAAGACTTTGGTGATTTTTGAAGCTTTTCCAAAACTTTCCCGACACCATGCTTCGCAAGACGAAAAAAAATCGCAAGACGACAAAACTCGCGGAACGAATTAATTTCGTCTTGCGAGGCACCACTGTAATAATAATATGTGCAACATGTGCTTAAAATAAAACTAATAGGACAATTACAATAGACAAGGAAGAACATAACGTTTCCATCTGAGGCAGCAAATTCCCACCACCTGCACATAGCTGTCAACCTTTCCCTTTTCTTCCGAGGAATCCTATTCAGAATAAGGGAATTTCCCTTTAAAAAAGGGAAAAGTTGACAGCTATGCACCTGCATACATGGCTAAATAGATACCTGTCTATTTATTGCATGTGGACTGGTTCCAGACTGCCAGTGTGTTGAGCCTTCCTCCTAATCTGTTTGCACAAAGTTTGTGGGGAGCTTAGGCAAGGTTAGCCATTTATGGAGCGTTTATTCTGATTTGTTTGCGAGGAAGTTACAAAACCGTGCGTCAGGCCATTACTATCCCACACTTCCCAGTGCATTTAAATGTGCCGCCTAAATTTTCCAGCGTGTGACTGATTGCTATCCAGAAACAGCATCAATCTGGAAGGACCCGCAGCTGGTCTGGTGCAAATCCGCTGCCTCAGATGGAAGCTTCAAATGGCTTCTTTGTCTATTGTACACATGTTTTCCCTGACTGTTCCTTTAAATCATGGGTAGGCAAACTAAGGCCCGGGGGCCAGATCCGGCCCAATCGCCTTCTAAATCCAGCCTGCGGATGGTCCAGGAATCAGCGTGTTTTTACATGAGTAGAATGTGTCCTTTTATTTAAATGCATCTCTGGGTTATCTGTGGGGCCTGCCTGGTGTTTTTACATGAGTAGAAGGTGTGATTTTATTTAAAATGCATCTCTGGGTTATTTGTGGGGCATAGGAATTCGTTCATTCCCGCCCCCCCCCCAAATATATATATATACCGTATTTTTTGCTCTATAAGACTCACTTTTTCCCTCCTAAAAAGTAAGGGGAAATGTGTGTGCGTCTTATGGAGCGAATGCAGGCTGCGCAGCTATCCCAGAAGCCAGAACAGCAAGAGGGTTTGCTGCTTTCACTGCGCAGCGATCCCTCTTGCTGTTCTGGCTTCTGAGATTCAGAATATTTTTTTCTTGTTTTCATCCTCCAAAAACTGTATTGTGGTTTGGTGCGTCTTATAGAGCAAAAAAATACGGTGTATATATAGTTTGGGGGCCCCACAAGATCTGAGGGACAGTGGACTGGCCCCCTGCGGAAAAAGTTTGCTGACCCCTGCTTTAAATAGAGGTTGCAGATATTATAACCTAAAATTCCACGTATCATTTTGTACCTCTCTCTTGGTAGAGCCCAAAGCCATAAGCAGAGCCTTGACCATTGCACCCAGGGCTGGACTTATTGCTATCACCTGCCAAGTCCGCCCAACTCCTCCTCCGCCTCTGTGGAGTCCACCTGCCTGGATCTCCTGCTGGCAGTGTTCTGCTCGTGAAGGCCAGCACCAAACTTAAAATACATTGTATTTTAAGTTGCATTGTATAGATTTGTGCTCTGCTCAGACCCTGCAAGCGCTCAGCCATGTGCTAGACCCACTTTCCATCATGCCTGTGAACCGACACACACATCGCAGCACTGCTACTGATGCTTGATGACTAGAATAGGCACGATAACCTGTCATGTCTTCCCATCCTCTTGTGTGGTGCGTAATGATTGTCACTCTGGGCTAGGATTGGACCAGATGTCCATTGTGGTCTCTCGCATCTCTGCAAATCTACAATTCTATGGCTATTGCTATGCGGTGCCGTCACCTGCCGTATTGTCATTTGTGACTTCTTGTATTCTTGTAAAAAATAATAATATGGCGCTTCTGGTTAAAAGTTCTAATGTAACTCAAAAGGAGTAAAGGATTTTTCAGTGAACAATATGTACACAATGTGGGTGGCTTTCTTTTCCTCCCCTCCTCCACACACCCACACACCCCGTCTGAATGTTTGAAAGGAACAAGTTTCTTACCACAGTCCTGGCTGAATAAATACCTGATGTTGTTGTTGTTGTTTAGTCATTTACTTGTGTCCGACTCTTCGTGACCCCATGGAGGGAGCCACATTTGTCCACAGACAGCTTCCCGGTTCATGTGGCCAGCATGACTAAACCACTTCTGGAGCAACAGGACACCGTGACGGAAGCCAGAGCGCACAGAAACGCCATTTACCTTCCCACCACAGTGGTACCTATTTATCTACTTGCACTTGTGTGCTTTTGAACTGCTAGGTTGGCAGGAGCTGGGACAGAGCAATGGGAGCGATTTCCAGCTGAAAAAAAGCCCTGGGTTTTAATGTTATAGTCTCAATGTGGAGGCAGCCAAACATACTTTCCTGTAGCGGCATTGCACATGGAAGATGCAATCTTTGTGCTCCATGAGTTGGGCATATTTGGTGCCTCCATGCCAACCCTAGGGAGTGCCACAGATGTGGAAATGCTGCTGTTAATCTCCAAATGAAGGGATTTAAAAACAGATCTATCCTACACAGAGCCCCACTCTGGGGAAGTGGTTTTCCTCAGCTTCCGCACGGGTGCCATCACACAAAAATTGTTCCACCGCCTTTGTACCCTTCTGTTAAGTTTATCAGGCACTTCTCCAGCAGAACACTAGATGTCTCTAGCGCACAATCTAGCAGGCAACTGCATTGCTTATTTCTTTATATCTTGCCCTTCGCCAAATCAGTGAAACAGCGCCCATCATAAGCCAAGCGTACAAGACAGTTACAATATGTGAGCCCGTCTGCACTGCACCTGAAAACCCACACGGCTCTGCATGGATAGATGCAAGGACCACAACTTCTTTTATACGACACATTTTGTTTCATGTAGCACATTTTGCTTAGCCCACCTGTGGGCTGCCTGTAAAGGTAAAGGTAAAGGGACCCCTGACCAGTCGTGACCGACTCTGGGGTTGCGGCGCTCATCTCACTTTACTGGCCGAGGGAGCCGGCGTACAGCTTCCGGGACATGTGGCCAGCATGACTAAGCCGCTTCTGCCGAACCAGAGCAGCGCACAGAAACGCCGTTTACCTTCCCGCCAGAGTGGTACCTATTTATCTACTTGCACTTTGATGTGCTTTTGAACTGCTAGGTTGGCAGGAACTGGGACCAAGCAACGGGAGCTCACCCCGTCGTGGGGGTTCGAACCGCCGACCTTCTGATCGGCAAGTCCTAGGCTCTGTGGCTTAACCCACAGTGCCACCTGCGCCCCTGTGGGCTGCCTGTGGACCACCCCTGAACCTACCCGCCCTTGCACACTTTCTGACACACTTGTATTCAGTGCCAGATTTTGGTATAAGCTAAACAAGCTATAGCTTAGGGCCCCACTCTCTTGGGGGCCCCCAAAAAATGTAAAGTAAAAAAAACCTGGATGTACATTTCCAAATTATAAGATAAAAAACAAATAAAATAAACCTACATACAGCAACAGTGTTTTGTGTTGTGCAGGTTCCTATGGTGTAAGTCATGGGCCCCGCCTGCTAGCCTGCTCCCTAAAATATCACTGGTTTGCTCAATTCTATATATAGGGTGCCAACATTCTGCACATGCAAATGGCTTTAGATACCTATTAGCTCCATAAATTACCACATAGCATATATTCAACACAAAAAACAGCGACAATTTGTTGTTGACAAAGGACAGTTGGATATATGTTGTTGTTGTTGTTTAGTCGTTTAGTCATGTCCGACTCTTCGTGACCCCATGGACCAGAGCACACCAGGCCCTCCTGTCTTCCACTGCCTCCCGCAGTTTGGTCAGACTCATGTTGGTAGCTTCGAGAACACTGTCCAACCATCTCGTCCTCTGTCATCCCCTTCTCCTTGTGCCCTCCATCTTTCCCAACATCAGGGTCTTTTCCAGGGAGTCTTCTCTTCTCATGAGGTGGCCAAAGTATTGGAGCCTCAGCTTCAGGATCTGTCCTTCCAGTGAGCACTCAGGGCTGATTTCCTTCAGAATGGAGAGGTTTGATCTTCTTGCAGTCCATGGGACTCTCAAGAGTCTCCTCCAGCACCATAATTCAAAGCATCAATTCTTTGGCGATCAGCCTTCTTTATGGTCCAGCTCTCACTCCCATACGTCACTACTGGGAAAATCATAGCTTTAACGATACGGACATATAAAGGGCCCCATAACCTTCAGTAGCTTAGGGCCTAATCAAACCTAAATCCAGCCCTGGATGTATGTATTAGTGGAAAGAAGGACAAGGCACTGCAGCTTCTGTTTTTCCATTCAGTCCTTCCCTGAACCTTATCCCAGCACTCCATTGATGGAAAACAGTAAAAGGGATGTAGTCATCAGGGCATGCTGTGGGTCATTGACCATTTACTATTTTGGCTGCGTGGTGAGGGGCATGGAGGAGGAATTAAGACATAACCAAAAATAATCAGAATACATGGCTGCATGTTGACCCACAAAAGCGCGAAGTAATAGGTTTTGTTTAGCTTCTTATGTTTCTTCTCCCCGTTAGTGGAAAGGCGGAATTTCACTTAAGAAAAATCAGTATGTCGCCCTTTCAGCAGGAAGCGTTCTCCCCCCCCCCAAAAAAAGGGGGAGAAATAAAAAAGAAAGAAAGGAGTAAGTGACCTACAAGTAATGGGGCAGATGAGATTTAAAGTTTTCACAACACTGGAACAGCTTTCATACATTTTGGAAGGCCGGGCCCCCACCACCGCCTTCTTGTTTGCTTTCTTTCCAGAATGTTTTTTGCTTTTGTTGTAAACAAAAATTGTCCTTTTCCCTTATGGGGTATCCAAGAGCCCATATAGAGTCCTTACATAGGTTCCCTATTGGTAGGAGAAAATAACAGAGGCAAACCAGAGAATATTGAGAAGCAAAGCAGCTAGTAAGCCTGATCTTTATTGATCTGTTGCAACAGGGTGCTCCCCTCACCTGCAGGAGAGAGGAGGAACCCAGAACAATGGCACGCAAGGCCTTATAAAGACTTTTGAAATCGCCACCCTGTAGATCAAGACCACCCCCAGAAACATCATACATACATCACAGAAAAGGCGGTCTTAAAACAGAAATTTGAAGGTTGTTTTTCTCCTGTCGTTGTTTATCTCCTGGCTGGCAGGTTACTTGATTGGATTGCCAGTATTTTGTAATGATAAATACTTAGTTCCTGGGCCAGGTCACAGACTCACACCCTATTCAAACAAAGACATACCCTTAAGACAGGATTTGTGAAGGAAAAGACAATGGGGAGGCTTTTCCATTTTCTTTTGACCTTACAGAGAAAACATTTGGTCAGTTTGGGAATCAAAATGGTTCTAGGTCAGTCTTCCTGTGCTGATCTATGTATGTGCTTGGTTGGTACACTTATGAACATTTAACATATATCTAAGACCTCAAAATTCCTATCACACTTTCTAAAGCATTTCTCCTTTCAAAGTTTTCTAAACAATGCTATTGGCTATGAAGAAACACAAGAGAAGGAACATCAGCAAGTGTTTCTTAAGAGCTGAGCTGTTCAATCCAACCTGATCTTCTCAGGTCACCTGTAGCTCTACACGTTTTGTGGAGCAGACAAGGGCAGGGTTCGGAAACGTTGGTGTCAGCCTTATGCAAACATGCTTTAGAGCAAGCCTATTGGACTCGGTGGGACTTATTTCTAAGTAAAGTTCATAGGGCTGGACTGCATAATTTGCTTTAGATTGTTGACATATACGACATGAAGCATTTCCATGCCAGTGAAACCATGTGTCGAGACATTACTGAAGCAAAGGAACTGCCCTCAAAAACTTCTTTCCTCAATACGAACTTCATGCCCAGAAGGTTGCACACTGGGATATTTCTCATAGATACTTCAATTGGGTGTTGCAACGCATTGTACATTGTCGTACACCTCTGCGCATGTGCGCGATGAAGTCTAGCGTGGCGTGTGGGGTTGCGTACCCCCCCCCAACATTTTTCTGATGAAAATTGGGACAGCCTTTTCTGCATCAGGAAGCTTCTCCGGCATTTGGTCTCGCCACACACAGAGACATCATATGCACAACTGCCACCTTGAACCAAGTGCAACCTCTCAGCCTAGCCTACTTCGCAGGATTGTTGTAAAGGAAAAAAATGTGCAGAGGAAGAGATCAGGTACAACACCTTCAACAGATAAATGGAAAGAAATAAAATGTGAGCTGCCTTAAGTCTCTGTCACGGAAAATGCGGGTAATAATAATAATAATAGTAACGGAAACTGTGAGGATGATCAGGAACATAAAGTTAAAGGGACCCCTGACCATTAGGTCCAGTCGTGGCCGACTCTGGGGTTGTGCGCTCATCTCGCTTTACTGTCCGAGGGAGCTGGTGTACAGCTTCTGGGTCATGTGGCCAGCATGACTAAGCCGCTTCTGGTGAACCAGAGCAGCGCACGGAAACACCGTTTACCTTCCCGCCGGAGCAGTACCTATTTATCTACTTGCACTTTGACGTGCTTTCGAACTGCTAGGTTGGCAGGAGCTGGGACAGACCAACGGGAGCTCACCCCGTCACGGGGATTCGAACCGCCGACCTTCTGATCGGCAAGTCCTAGGCTCTGTGGTTTAACCCACAGCGCCACCCGCGTCCCTGATCAGGAACATACCAGAGAGTAAATCCTATTGAACTCAGTGAGATTTAGTTCTGAGTAAAAATGCTTAGGATTGCAGTGAAAGGCTGCCCAGTCTTTATCCAGTTACCTATGAGTAAGCTCCATTGAATTCAGTGGGACTTAACTTCTCAGTAGACAGAGTAAGCTTCCATTTACAAGAAAGGAATAAGCAGTAAATGCATTTCCTTTAAAAAAAATGGCTGCCTGCAATTAAATAATTGGGTGACATTTTTCTTCAAAATCATAGGAAGAGCTTCATAGGCCAGCTTCACCATTTCCTTCATTTGGTGCAGGAATTTTATTTTCAGCATAAACAGAACTCAGTTTTTGCACCTACACACACAAACCACTTTTAATTGTTCTCTGAGATGTGGAGGGGATGAGAAAAAGAAAACCAGGACGTTCTGAGATCAAATCAGAAATTGGGTCCTCCCTTAAAGAGGGCACGTATTGTGGTGAGACCTGGACAACCGACACCCGGTGTTATGTACTGAAGTTCTCGCCCTGGGCCAGCAGGGGGATGCTGTAGATAGTTTTCACTCAGGTCCACATATGCAAATAAGGAATTGAAAGTGATGTTCAGTGATTGGATAGTTACAGAAAGTTGTTACTGTTGCTTTGTAGTTGAGCTCTGTATAAGCAGGCTGACTGAACCCTTCAGTTCAGTTCTGTTCTGGCCTGTGAATAAGACAAGAGCTGTCTGAAGAATCGCTGTGTCGTCTGATATGTTCACCCACAACTTAACACCCTGTGTTGTGGGTGGGTACATTTGGTCAGCCACAACACCCGATTGGTAGGTCCCTCGAAGCTGGGTACAACCTGGCCAATGGGACGCAGTCCAAATGGTTCGAGGGACCTATTTATGCCCGTGCACGTGACCCAGAGCTTCCTCTTTTGGTGCGTGCATTTGGAACACCCGCACACCTCTCCCTACTTTTAGGGCTTGTTGCACTTGACCTTGCTATGCCGTCGTGTGTCGTCTGTCGTTGGGACAGGGGCATGGCAGGAATTTTCCCCACTTGGCTGATTGGCTGCTGTCATTTGGGTTTCGCCTGCCACGTAGCAAATCGTCACAACTTGGAAGGTTGAGGATAGGCTCTGGTTCAGGTGATAGGGATGGGAGAACGCTCTCGCCATCCCTATGTGAAGGGTATTCCGTTAAAGGAATCCAGGGACTCGAAGGTTTGGTCAACCCCTGAGAGGGGGTTGTGCCTGTGCCTGAGTCCAGGGGGACATTTGGGTGGCGGAGTTAGCCCGTTCCTGGCTTTCCGCTTATCCAGGTGTTCACCCTAGGCTGACCTATGCTGGTGCCCTGGGTCAGCGCTACCTGCAACGGTGCAGGGAGCTAGTCGAACCAGAGCCTATGCAACCAGTCACTTTCTGTAATCAATAAAGTTGTGGCCTAAATTCTGCCAAAAACCAAACCAAAAAATTCAGTCAAGTGTGAATTTATTTAAGGGGGAGGTTTCTGGGTCTGAACACGCAATCCGGAACAGCTTCTGTAATTCCCTGGACTGTCCTTAGAAAATAGGAACACTTGGAGGCTCTGTGTTATGTACTGAGTTGAATAGGATCCAAAATGCAGCAGTCTGATTGGTCCTAGAACAACAGGATCCAGATTGCAGCAGTCTGATTGGTCCGCAGGAGCCACCCAATCCAACTCCAGGTGGAAGTGAATCCGCAACCTGATTGGCCGACAGGAGAATCCCAAAATTAGCCAGTCACGTGTGGCCCATTGTGTAAATAATGTATATAAAGCAGACATTTCGGGGGAACTTCCATTTCTCACTACTATGAGCTGAATAAATCCACACTCGACTCCGAATATATTTCACTCTGCTTGGTCTCCCTACACACAAAAAACATGCGTGCTCTTGAGTGAGCCACTGGAAGGCTTGAACCCTCAATATTTTCCCCAGATCTTTCAAAATTAAGACAAGGGGGGGAACAAACAGGTCTAGAGTTGACTCAATATGAGGTATTCCTTTCCAAGCAGGGAGAGTTCAGATTATGAGCAGCTCCCACAGGAACTTTGGCCTTCTCTGGCAACTTGTTATGGCAAAAATGAGAAATCAAATATAGTTATGAAAGACCAGGTTATGGTGACCTGCGTATGGATTCAGGGCGAGTGCGGAACAGGCCGAACTTTGCTCCCAAAGATTATGGCAGCTGCCACTATATAATCTTGCATGTTGTGCCAACTCACTTCTTTCTGGGAGAGGCTCAGTGAAAAAGATAACATATTCAAACACAGAAAAAGGGGGCAAGTCTTCATTATGAAATTCAATTCCCAGATAAATAAGAGCCATCAGGTTGGTTCCTCTTCAAAGAAAGCTTTTTAGTGAAAATTTTCCAGGACGCCAGCCCTGAAAGGGGGCACTCATGATTATTGCATCTTATACCATTGCTCATTTTCTGTATAAATCATGAGGGGGAAACCCCTCATTTGAAGACAATTAGTGATGCTGAAATCTTGTTGAAATCAATGGGACAAGTTAGCAGTGTTTGCAGTAGCTTCCAGGTTACCTGTTTGTCGAGCCTTCATAGACCCTCCAAGTATCCCTATTTTCCAGGGACAGTCCTGGATTTGCAGAAGCCGTCCTGGTTTCTGTTCTGATCCTGGAACGAACCACTCTTCCTTAGTAAAGATAAAGGGACCCCTGACCATTAGGTCCAGTCGTGACCGACTCTGGGGTTGCGGCACTCATCTCACTTTATTGGCCAAGGGAGCCAGCGTACAGCTTCCGGGACATGTGGCCAGCATGACTAAGCCACTTCTGGCGAACCAGAGCGCTGTGGGTTAAACCACAGAGCCTAGGACTTGCTGATCAGAAGGTCGGCGGTTCGAATCCCTGCGACAGGGTGAGCTCCCGTTGCTCGGTCCCTGCTCCTACCAACCTGGCAGTTTGAAAGCATATCAAAGTGCAAGTAGATAAATAGGTACCGCTCCGGCGGGAAGGTAAACGGCATTTCCGTGCGCTGCTCTGGTTTGCCAGAAGCGGCTTAGTCATGCTGCCCACATGACCCGGAAGCTGTACACCGGCTCCCTTGGCCAATAAAATGAGATGAGCGCCACAACCCCAGAGTCGGTCACGACTGGACCTAATGGTCAGGGGTTCCTTTACCTTTACTATTGGGCAAATTGGGCCACAGCTTTATTGAATTACAGAATGTGAGTGGTATTGGCTTAGGCATTGATTGGACCCGACTATATCTGATTCCTGCCCTCTGCGCAGGAAGTCCAGTAAGGGTAAACCACTGGTAGGGGGAGCGCTGTCAATGCAAACCAACTCAAGCTCCCCCTGGTGTTCCCATCAAGGTCGTGTCAAGGCCCTATACCCAGGGGCGCCGACTTATAAAAAATATTGGGGGGGCCCATACCGGGGTCCTGGGGGAGGGAGAACACGAGAAGCAGCGCGAGCCTCTGAGAGAACACGAGACCCCGCGCAGCTGCTGCTCCTGCCTCAAGGTAGCGGGTTGGCCGGGTAGGCGTCGGTTCCTTGCTTGAGCAGGACCCCCGTGCCTGCCCGCCTCCTTCCAGGTAGACCGGGTAGGAACCTGGACCTTCGTATAGAAGCGCCAGGCGGCCGCAGGCAGGCAGGAAGGCAGCAGGCCAGGGTGCGTGGATGTTCCCTGCCTGCCTGCCTGCCTTCTTCCAGGTAGACCGGGTAAGAACCTGGACCTTGGTATAGAAGGCAGGCTTGCAGGCAGGCAGGCAGCTGCTGCTGCTGTTCGGTCGGCGGCTCCTTTGCTTTGCTTGCTGCCGCCCAGGCCCCAGGAGCCACAGAGCCAGCGCCGCCTGAGGAGGAATATCCAGCCCATTCAGAGACGCTGCTGCTTCTCTCTCTCTCTCTCTCTCTCTCTCTCTCTCTCTCTCTCTCTCTCTCTTGTTGTTGTTCCGTTCGGATTCCCCCTCCCACCCGGCGGCTCCTCTGGCGCGTCCTGGCAGCAGCGGCGGCGGCGGCGGCAGTAGCTCCTCCTGCAAAACACTTTTCCCTCTCCCTCGGTGTGTTTGTATTTGCATGTACGTGCGCGCGGCTAGCGAGTGCACCTCCTGCCTCTCTCTCCCTCCCTCTCTCTCTCCCTCTCAATCTCCTCGGGACTCTCCAGTCCTTTTGATGCCGCAGCGGCCGCAGCGCTGGCCCGCCAGACTTTACACGAAGGTTCGCGCACTAATAATTTTCTTAAATTATTGGGGGGGCTCCGCCCCCCAATCGAATTTTTGAGGGGGCTCGGGCCCCCTCAAGCCCCATGGAGTCGGCGCCTATGCCTATACCCCAGCCGGGCTTCAAACAAGATCAAGACCCCCGGATTCCTTTAACGGAATACCCTTAAGCTTGGAGGGGCAGGTGATGGCCACACCTCCCCTCCCCCAAACAGGGTCAAACAATGCCTATCCGCAACCCTAACAAAGTTGTGGCGATTGCTACGAGGTAGGCAAAAAACCATTTAAACTGCCCCGGCCACACACACACACCCGGCCAGCGGATTGGCTGGCCGGGCTCTGAGGTGGCCGGGATCCCCCGGGCAATGGGGGACAAAGTCCCCCGCCCCCGGTGAGCAATGGGTGGCCACACAGTCCACCGCAACTCCTCCCCACTGAGAAGTGGAGCAGATTTTGAGCTACAGCTCGTTTAATGTTAGGCTTGGATGCCATGAACCCAGTTGAAATCCTTACTCAGCCACAAAGCTCCCCCCATGGCTTTGGGCAAGTCATTTTCTCTCAGCACAACCTACCCCACAAATATCTAAAACAATGCAATGGCCTTTGGGATTTTTTAAATTTAGAGCCCACCTTTCCACTAAATGGCGCCAACAGAATTAACACAGTAAAATGCAATAATTCACAAAAATGCAGCAACAAAATAATAAAAAAGCAGATAAAACATCCATCAAAACAACCAATTAAACTCTGGGCGGCTTCCAACAGAATATTAAAAACACAATAAAACATCAAACATTAAAAACTTCCCTAAACAGGGCTGCCTTCAGATGTCTTCTCAAAGTCAGATAGTTGTTTATTTCCTTGACATCTGATGGGAGGGCATTCCACACGGCGGGTGCCACTACCGAGAAGGCCCTCTGCTTGGTTCCCTGTAGCCTCACTTCTCGCAATGAGGGAGAAGGCCCTTGAAGCTGGACCTCAGTGTCCAGGCTGAACGATGGGGGTGGAGACGCTCCTTCAGGTATACAGGACTGAGGCAGTTTAGGGCTTTAAAGGTCAGCACCAAGACTTTGAATTGTCACATGAACAACATTGATGAACTTTGAGGGAACCATCTGCTTTTACGAGTTTTGACCCAGCTGGGCCAGTCGCAAATCAGCCACGTCCATTACATGTATGGTTGGATAGCAATACTGTGTCTCTCACCAAGAGGTCAACAAGCTTTTGCAATCAAATAGGCCCTTCAAAGACAGAGAGCGCCTATTTATGTAGGGCAGCCTTTCTCAACCTCAGGTCCCCCTAGATGTGGTTGGACTACAACTACCATCATCCCTGACTGCTGGCTCCCCTTTTCACTAGGGACGATGGGAGTTGTAATCCAACACATCGGGGGACCCAAAATTGGGAAAGGCTGGTTCAGAGGCTGGCTGGGACCATCAACGAACCCATGAATGGTTGAAGAAAACAACATTTCAGCCAGCAAAACATGGTGACTTTCCTTTGGCACGTCAACAATCCATTTGCCTACATAACCATTGGTCCCCAGTGGGCCTCTAGCCATTCTATGTGATAAGGGTTAAAGAAGTTCATCAGTGGTTACCATCACGTCCTTTCCCCCTCTCAGCAGGAAAAATCTGCAGGAGCTTCCTGCAGCTATTTCCTCAGGAAGGAAGGGGTGGCAGAGGTCGCTCCTGGCCTCCTTACACATAACAGAGCAAGTGAGTTTGTTTACCGCACCTTTGAAAATAATCTTTGCTCCTTGATCTCAAAGGGTTTCTCCTCCATTGTTAGAGAGCTCGGGTGGGGTGGAAATGGTCACTGATCTCCACAGGCTACCGAGACACGCTGGCCCAAGATCAGCAAGGATATTCTTGCCCCCGCCATCACTAGCCACACTACGGAAAGTCACTGCTTTCCTCCCCACCTCCCAGAATCCCAACCTTCTCACGGAAAAATCCCTTATTATTCCATCTACTTTCAATTGCCCCTTTTCTGACTCTCTTGCAAGGCTGGATTAAGGGAGTGAATTAAGCAACACGTGAAATAAGATACCACCAAACGAGCCATGCCGCATGTTTAAGACTAACCAATTTATTATGGCTGAAATATACTTGGAGTAGAGAGTGGATTTCATGCTCTTTATTCAGCTCATAGTGGTGAGGAGGAATGAAAGTTCCCCCCACAATATCTGCTTTATATACATTATTTACACAATGGGCCCCACGTGATTGGCTAATTCCAGGATTCTCCTGTAGGCCAATCAGGTTGTGGATTCACTTCCACCTGGAGCTGGATTGGGTGGCTCCTGCGGACCAATCATACTGCTGCATTGGACCAATCAGACTGCTGCATTCTGAACCCTATTGTTCTAGGACCAATCAGACTGCTGCATTTTGGATCCTATTGTTCTAGGACCAATCAGACTGCTGCATTTTGGATTCTATTCAACTCAGTACATAATGCCGTAATCTGTCATGGGCTACAAAAAAATACTCTGAGCACATTCTGTTTCACGTTTTGAACTCACCTAGCTCATCATATTCGCTCACTTCCTGCTTTTAAGCCAGTCACCAGCTCTCATCCTAATCTATCTCAGAGATGGGGCAAGGCCACCTCAGATACAGAAGGATGTGCAATATGGCTGCAAAGAGGAGGATTTCCTTTAGGGTTCCCATATTTCAAAGTTGTTGAGCTTTTTTTAAAAAAGTAAATTATTGTTAAGTAAATTATATTTTTTAGCTAAATTATATTTGTGGGGAATTCGCCAAAACCAACACGTCCAAGATGGGCTGAAATACGTCCAGGCTCTCCCAGGCAATTTGCCCGATTTTTGAAAATTCTGCCCGGACGCCATTTTCAACAGAATCCCGGCTATTTTCGGGAAATATCCGGACGTATGGCAGCCCTAACTTCCTTTAACCAGTTTTTCGCCCCCAGCCAAATTAGTACAGCTCCAAGGGGGCGACCAATCTTAATCTTGCTTTCTGGTTGCGTGCTTTTGGCTCCCGCACAACGCACATGCCGAAGATCCATCAGTTTTCGCATTTTGTATGCGCAGGTGTCTGCAAGCCTTGCGAGCCCGGCGGGAGTTGCCGCCGGGCTCGCAAGGCTTGTGGATAGCAACCTGTTCTGGGGGCGGGGGAAGCTCGGGCTTCCCCCGCCCCAGCCCCGTGGCTGGGGGGGGGAAAATATATTTTTTTTATTCATTTCCCCCCAAAAAAGGAGGTGTGTCCTAAGGGCCAGTGTGCCCTATAGGGCGAAAAATACGGTATTTTGGAAATGTACATCCAGTTTTTTCCCCTTTAATTTTTTGGGGGGCCATCAAGCGAGTGGGGTCCTAAGCTGTAACTTGTTTAGCTTATATGTATATGCAGCACTGTCCAGCAATGACATACTTGAGGGTTCTGCAGGACGTTTCACCATGTGTCTGCTTTTGGTGGTTTTGCTCCAGTCCTGTGCTGCTCATGAGAGTGCTGACAAGGTTTCAATGTTGTTGAGTCATGTTGTTATAAAAGGGTGCAGGCAGGAGTGGCTAGAAACATCCAGGAGGTCGCTCTGACTGTTCCTTCGAAGACATGGGAGCAATGAACTCCGGAGCGAACCAGTTTTGGTGAAACGAGAATGTTAAGATGTAGATAGATGGAAAACCTGGTCTCTGCAACATCAGCACCCTTGCTCAGTATTTCTCCAAAGTCTGTGCATTTCCTGGCTTGTGTAACAGCATTAAATATCTGCAGTTACAGACTTCCACTTCTGCTGAGTCACACAAGTCAGCAAAAAAAAAAAAGTGCCATGTTCTTTCTTTTACTGGTCACACATTCCGTTTGTTAGTATTTTCGACAGGGCTGGGGAACTGTAAGTCAAAGGGTTGAATTACAATTGTAGAGTAAAATAGCTGTTTTACCATGAAATATTAAAATGCAAGATTTAAATCTGTAGATACTAGAATGTTTGCTTTCAGTGTTAGGAATGAGGGTTTTTTACAAAAATAAATAAATACATTTACTGGTCACACATTCCGTTTCTTAGTATTTTCGACAGGGCTGGGGAACTGTAAGTCAAAGGGTTGAATTACAATTGTAGAGTAAAATAACTGTTTTACCATGAAATATTAAAATGCAAAATTTAAATCCATAGATACTAGAATGTTTGCTATCAGTGTTAGGAATGAGGGGTTTTTTTACAATAAAAAATACATTTACCCATCATGTTTTTTAATATAACTTCTGTATTTGGAGGTAACTTTCCGGAGTAGACTGTATTTGAGATTTGAGTGTTTGGCTATTTTTCGTTATGGAAAAAATTTTTTTTTTCACCCTGTGAAATAACAACAGATTACACTTTTCCATCCTCATGCTTCTGATGTTGGAAAGTTTGATAAAGCAACTTCCATAAAAGGGTTTTAAGAAGCTGCCCAAACGTAAAATGGCAAATAAAGGCACAGAAGTTGTTCCTGGTCGCAGAAACCAACATCCCAGGTTTCCTTTTTGCAAAACCAAGTTTATAGCTTTTAGATTTGTTAAGACAGAGTTGAAATTGTAAAATCTAGGGAGTAGGTGAGTTATAGAGAATGGATGGCTCAGTTGCTTAGAGTGTGGTGTTGATAATGCAAAGGTCACAGGTTTGATCCCCAGATGGGGGACATTTCAGCTTTTCTTGGCACAGAATTTGGATTGCCAAGAGACAGCACATGTCTTCTGCTCTTCTGAGAAAGTTGGACTGCTAGCTAAGAAAAGACAGAAGAACCACAAGGAAAATACAGAATGATGATGACTGCAAGATGGCATCGTCTGAGCATCCTGTGAAAAGTTAGTAAACAAAGCAATGAAGGATCTCTGGAGAGCAAAGACTTGGCTCAAAGTCAGGAAGCCAAATCACCCACTACAGCTATGTTGTCTACAGGAAATTGTCTTGTCAGTCTGGGTGGGAATTGAAGAGTTCAGCTACAGTTGTGTTGCGTTACGAGCAAGGGCAGTTGTGAAGGCTTCAGGGATACCTATCCCACCCACGGTGGGATGCCAAGAAGCAGATAAAGAAGAAGAGTTCTTACCAAGTAGTTTGTTCAATATACACACAGAGAGACGAAGGAATGCGGTCTGTCTCAGATAATGGCGTTGCTCCAAGTGAAGTCCCACCCCCTCCGTCCCTCCTATTCTACTATATACCTGTGCTGGCTGATCTGTGCCTTCTGCCTCTGAGCTTTCTGTTCTACTACTCTCAGGGCACGCCTGGTCCTGGGAGAAGGGGGTCAGGAAGGCTTTCTAGGGACACGGAGTCTGTTAGCTGTCTCTCCCCTGGTGGTGCTTCTTCTTCCTGCTGCTCTCCCAATATTTCCCAGCTTCTCCCCTCTGCAGCCTCTGAAGTATGACCTTTGGCAAACCAGTGTTCTAAATCTATACAGTGGTACCTCCGGTTACATACGCTTCAGGTTACATACGGTTCAGGTTACAGACTCCGCTAACCCAGAAATAATGCTTCAGGTTAAGAACTTTGCTTCAGCATGAGAACAGAAATTGGGTTCCAGCGGAGCGGCAACAACAGGAGACCCCATTAGCTAAAGTGGTGCTTCAGGTTAAGAACAGTTTCAGGTTCAGTACGGACCTCTGGAACGAATTAAGTACTTAACCTGAGGTACCACTGTACTGTCCTCCTCTTCTCAGGAAGGTACATAAAGGGTGGGGTGGTTCCCGCCATTCCTCTTCAGTCCAGCCCCTGACAGCAGTAGAGTTTTTTTCATAATAATAAATAATGACACATTTACTGACGCATGCTTAGTGCATTATGGAACGGGGGGGGGGGCAGAACTTTTGTCAGTTGGAGGGTTTCATACTCCTTCCAAACCACCAATCTTAGCCACGATATGCAAAAATGTGGACCTTGAAAGTACATCAGATATATGACAAAGGGGCATGTTGAAATTTTCTTGCCCTCTTGCAACACACACCATAAATTCGAGTCCATAGTGTCGTCCCATCTTTTCCATTTTTGCAAACACACAGGGAAGCAATTTCTGCTCCGTCTCCTGTTTTTTTCATCTGTTTGCGCGGAGTTGACTTTACAGTGCAAAAGCCATCTGCCAAAGGGAGGGGGGAGCCTGTTTGGGGGAGACGATCGGCTGTTTACTGACGCTCTGGCTCCTTCCAGATGGAAGAAGACAACATCTGCTGCAGTTCCGATTAGTCCTTGTGCCACATCACCAAAAAAAAAGGTTGAATCCTTACCATATGTGAAGAATAAAGCTAAAATATGTGGTGGGCCTATAGCGGACACACAGTTTTGTGGGAAATCACAATTTCAATAAATGTTACCGCTAGGGGAAGTGACCTATGCAATGAGCTTTCGTCCTATTCTGTTTGAACAATGCTCACATGGAGGTCAGACAATGTCCAGTCTTTACTGAGCTTTCATTCTGATTTGTTGACAGGGTGGTTATAGGACATTGAGGAATTCCCCCTAATTTACTCTGCTCGTCTCCCTGTTAATCATTTGTTCACCCAACACTTTTCAGTGAATTGCTCACTGCAAGAAGGCCAGCTATTTTAAAAGAGGACTCGTTGCGCTGGAGCAGGGGTAGACAACCTAAGGCCCATGGGCCACAAGCAGCCCACGGGGGTCATTTAACCAGCCCACAAGCTGCCCCCAAACTGAGCCACCCGCTCAGCAAGCCCCCATGCGCTGCGCTAAACCGGCACGGCACAGGGACTCACTTCCGCGATGCCAGAAATCGCACCTGTGCAGATGCAGGCACTGTAAATAGCATCTGCGCAGATGCAGACGGCAGAAAGCGCAGGCTCGCACGCTCACACACATGTGCAATTCGGCCCATGGAGAGATCTCCGCCAGAGTGAACCGACCCAGGCAAGGCAAACCTTGCTGACCCCTGCACTAGAGGGCAACAGAGCTGCTTAGTCCATTTCATAGCTTACCCTCCCAGGGCCCCTATTTTCCAGCGACAGTCCTGGAATGACAGAAGTCGTCCCAGTTTCTGATTTGATCCTGAAATATCCTGGTTTTCATTTTTCCTCCTCTCCACGTAGAATCATAGAATCATAGAGTTGGAAGAGACCACAAGGGCCATCGAGTCCAACCCCCTGCCAAGCAGGAAACACCATCAGAGCACTCCTGACATATGGTTGTCAAGCCTCTGCTTAAAGACCTCCAAAGGAGGAGACTCCACCACACTCCTTGGCAGCAAATTCCACTGTCAAACAGCTCTTACTGTCAGGAAGTTCTTCCTAATGTTTAGGTGGAATCTTCTTTCTTGTAGCTTGGATCCATTGCTCCGTGTCCGCTTCTCTGGAGCAGCAGAAAACAACCTTTCTCCCTCCTCTATGTGACATCCTTTTATATATTTGAACATGGCTATCATATCACCCCTTAACCTCCTCTTCTCCAGGCTAAACATGCCCAGCTCCCTTAGCCGTTCCTCATAAGGCATCGTTTCCAGGCCTTTGACCATTTTGGTTGCCCTCCTCTGGACACGTTCCAGTTTGTCAGTGCCCTTCTTGAACTGTGGTGCCCAGAACTGGACACAGTACTCCAGAGAACAATTTAAAGTGGTGTGGGTGGGTGCAAAAACAGAGTCCTGTTTATCCTAAAATAAAATCCCTGCACCAAATACAGTGGTACCTCGGGTTACATACACTTCAGGTTACATACGCTTCAGGTTACAGACTCCGCTAACCCAGAAATAGTACCTCGGGTTAAGAACTTTGCTTCAGGATGAGAACAGAAATTGTGTGGCGGCAATGCGGCAGCAGGAGGCCCCATTAGCTAAAGTGGTGCTTCAAGTTAAGAACAGTTTCAGGTTAAGAACAGACCTCCGGAATGAATTAAGTACTTAACCCGAGGTACCACTGTAAAGGAATGGTGAAGCTGGCATACAAAGCACTTCCTATATTTTCAAAGGAAAAGGTCACCAATGCGCTTTAAATTATTTCATTGCAATGCTTCCACAGCCAGCCATTTCTTAGGAAACATATGGAGTGTTTATTCCTTTATTGTAAATGGCACTTGACACTGTCTACTCAGAAGTAAGATGTTTCCAGGCTGTGTTGTATAGCCATACCTCAGAAGTCGAACACCTTGCAAGTCGAATGTTTTGGCTCCTGAATGCCGCAAACCTGGAAGTGAGTGTTCCAGTTTGTGAACGTTCTTTGGAACCCACACGTCTGATGCTGCTTTTGTGGCTTCTGATTGGCTGCAGGAGCTTCCTGCAGCCAATTAGAAGCTGCGCTTTGGTTTCCAAAAGTTTTGGAAGTCGAACGGACTTCCAGAACAGATTCCATTCGACTTCCGAGGTACGACTGTACTTAAACTGCAAGACAGTATTCTGGAACTACATGCACAACAGCAAATAAAGGACAGTGGGATACATATGGGCTGGGTGTTCATCAGTATGCAGATGACACCCAGCTATCTGTCTCCTTTAAATCAGAACCAGCGAAGGCGGTGAAGGTCCTGTGTGAGTGCCTGGAGGCAGTTGGAGGATGGATGGCAGCTAAGAGATTGAGGTTGAATCCTGACAAGACAGAAGTACTGTTTTTGAGGGATAGGGTTAGGATTAGGGTTAGGGTGTGGGGGATTCCCTGGTCCTGAATGGGTTAACTGTGCCCCTGAAGGACCAGGTGTGCAGCCTGGGAGTCATTCTGGACTCACAGCTGTCCATGGAGGCGCAAGTTAATTCTGTGTCCAGGGCGGCTGTCTACCAGCTCGACCTGGTAAGCAGGCTGAGACCCTACCTGCCTGCAGACTGTCTCACCAGAGTGGTGCATGCTCTAGTTATCTCCCGCTTGGACTACTGCAACGCGCTCTACGTGGGGCTACCTTTGAAGGTGACCCGGAAACTGCAATTAATCCAGAATGCGGCAGCTAGACTGGTGACTGGAAGTGGCCGCCGGGACCACATAACACCGGTTCTGAGAGATCTGCATTGGCTCCCAGTACGTTTCTGAGCACAATTCAAAGTGTTGGTGCTGACCTTTAAAGCCCTAAACGGCCTCGGTCCTGTATACCTGAAGGAGCGTCTCCACCCCCATCGTTCAGCCCGGACACTGAGATCCAGCGCCGAGGGCCTTCTGGCGGTTCCCTCATTGCGAGAAGTGAGGTTACAGGGAATCAGACAGAGGGACATCTCGGTAGTGGCGCCTGCCCTGTGGAACTCCCTCTCTGCAGATGTGAAGGAAATAATCAGCTATCCTATCTTTAAAAGACATCTGAAAGCAGCCCTGTTCAGGGAAGTTTTTAATATTTAATGCTGTACTGTTTTTAACATTTGATTGAGAGCCGCCCAGAGTGGCTGGGGAAACTCAGCCGGATGGGCGGGGTATAAATAAATTATTATTATTATTATTATTATTATTATTATTATTATTATTATTATTATTATTATTAAATACATTTAGGGTGGGAAAGTTTTGTTTGTTTGATGTCCCTATTATAAGGTTACCAGATGTCCCCGTTTTCTGGGGACAACCCCCGGATTTACAAATCAGTCCCCATACAAAATCCATTGAAGTGTCCCCGGATTCATTGAAAAAAATCTGGTAACCTTACGGCCTATTATGGAATAGGACATCCAGAGAGGAGGGTATGTTATTCTAGGGAGAGTGTGTAAAAACCTACTTGTACTTCACCACTGGTTGCGAAGCAACACAAAAAGAGATTGCAAGGGGAAAGGATTTTTAATTTCTGTCCAATTTATAAATTGAGGCATGAACAGGGCACAGCTTCAAACAGCAACCTGGAAAAGCAGGAGGAATTCCGGCAGTCATGTTTGCAACCTGCATGCAGTTTCTTACACGGCTTTTCAGGGATAAACGTGGAATCACCAGTGGGAGAAAGGGGACGTCTCCAAATTCAAAACTGGAAGATTCTTTTTCCTACATCTCCGACGATCTTCCGAAACCCCCCTATCTGCCAAAAGAAAAAGACAAAAAGCCAACCACAACAAAAATACGGTTAAAATTCTCTTTACAAAGGCACGCTGACTCTTTGCTTGTGACTTCTCCTCCAGTGACCTCAGGGGAGATTGCGTGACAGCAGTAATTTGACACTCCCATCAGCATCAGAAGCTGCTAATGAGTGAGAGTTCCTCAAACAAAAGTTTATGTAAGTTGCCTTGAACTGAGTCAGCAGCAACCAGGGAATAGCGGTTTTCACCTTCAGTTCTGCTGGGGAGAGACCTGTAGACAGCTGAGCTGAATCGGACCGGGAGCTTTTGGGCAGCAACAGAACCAAAGAGGTACTGAATCGCTTGGGCAGTGGAAGTAGAGAGGATGCTATGTAATGGCTATTTTGCCTGTCACTCTTTTCGCCTCACTGCTATCTGAAATTTGTGTTACTTACTTGGGGCTAAGTTTTCAGAGGGCTGGGAGTCTGCTGGGCTGCTCTGCAGAGAAGGCAGTTTGTTGTTGTTGTTTAGTCGTGTCCAACTCTTCGTGACCCCCTGGACCAGAGCACGCCAGGCCCTCCTGTCTTCCACTGCCTCCTGCAGTTTGGTCAAACTCATGCTGGTAGCTTCGAGAACACTGTCCAACCATCTCGTCCTCTGTCGTCCTCTTCTCCTTGTGCCCTCCATCTTTCCCAACATCAGGGTCTTTTCCAGGGAGTCTTCTCTTCTCATGAGGTGGCCAAAGTATTGGAGCCTCAGCTTCAGGATCTGTCCTTCCAGTGAGCACTTGGGGCTAATTTCCTTAAGAATGGATAGGTTTGATCTTCTTGCAAAAGCAGTACTCAACACTAATGTCTCACAACAAATGTAGCTGATTTGTAAGAAAGACTGTACAGCCTGAAAAAAGAGACAAGGCATGTGCTTTTGCAAACCAAGAAAATCTTTAATGGTTTTTTAAAAGCCCTTTTTGCCACCCCCCTTGGAATGGGCTAATGCAGAAGACATGGCTGATCATGAGTTCTTTGTAACTTGAATTTGCACTCGCATCAGTTCACAGAGGATGATCCAGTTAAAGGTCTCCTTTTAATCAAGCATCTTGACTTCTGAAAGCCTGTCTGTACTCCCCTCTGCTCTCTGAGTTTTCTTCATAAGTAAAGAAACAGAACGAGAGCAAAATAATATTCAGAATTAATAACAATTTGCAGATTTGTTGTTCCGTTAGCTCAGTCAGTAGAGCAGGAGACACTTAATCTCAAGGTTGTGGGTTTGAGCAAAAGATTCCTGGTTTGGACGAGATAATCTTTTTGGTCCCTTCCAACTCTACAATTCTATAATTCCCCAAAGAGTTGCATCGGGCACCTTCATTGTCCAGCTTCCAGAAAATACTTAAGGTGCTCCTTATTACCCTGGCTTTTGTTTTAAGACTCACCTTAATTTTGTGATTGTAAGTTTTCAGTATTGTGTTTTAACGCTGTAACCTGCCCTGGGAACTCAGGGTGAAAGGCAGGTAATAATAAGAATATAGTTCACCTGTATTTTAGGGCAAGGGCCATGGCTCAGCGCTAGAGCATCTTCTTTCTATACGTGAGGGTCCAGGTTCGATCCCTGCTGTTTCCAGGTAGAGCCAGGACAGAAAGAACTCCTGCCTAAAATTCTGGAGAGCTCTGGCCACTTATAGTGTGTAGACCAGCCTTGGGTCCCCAGGTGTTGTTGTACTACGACGACTCCCATCGTTCCAAGCCAGCATGCCTAGTGGTCAGGGGTGGTGGGAGTTTTAGTTCAAGAACATGGGATGGGGCAATGTTGAGAAAGGCAATATTCAGCTAGGTGGACCAATGAGCCAACTCAATATAAGGCAGCTTCCAGTAAAGTAGGCTGATATTATCGCTAGACTGCGGTGTGGGATTGTGGCCACAGTGGCAGGATCTGAGGCGGATAGTGGCTTGTGTGAATTCGTACTGGAAGAATGAGTTGATCTAGGGACGTTCTGGCTTGCAGTAAAATTCTATACATGTCTGCTCAAAGCAAAGTCTCACTGAGTTCCGCAAACCTTATTCTGAATTCAGTGGGGCTTCTGGATAGACATATATTATTATTATTATTATTATTATTATTATTATTATTATTATTATTATTACATAACAAATCCATTGAGCATTAAAACATCCCTAGTTAAATAGACAATTAAAAATGTGTAACAATTAAAAGAGTGAAAAAACAGCTGAAACAATAAAGCCAAAAGTCCAGTTCAGGGGAATCCGCGCTTTAACAGGTATGTCTTCAGGAGCCCGCAGAATGCCAATACTGATGGGACTCTTGTATTTATCTTATATGATTGCAGTATCAGAAATGTAAACACTGACCATTGTTGTATTTCTTCCATTTTCTATTGTCTGTTGTGCAATGAATGGGAACTGCACAGAGGACTGTGCCCGTTGTTTCATTCCTGTTTCAGTACTTTTAACAAGCTCTCGAATTGCTAAATGAACACCTAGCTCCTATTAGAATACTACATACTGAGCAAAAATGAGGTCAGCTGCTTTGCTTATACAGTGGAACGAAGCTTGATTAGAATTATTCATAAATTTATATCTATACAACCATATCATAAAATATAGATGGCTCAGGTCCAGTTGTCTAGGGCAAAGAATTAGCTCTTATCTTCATGATCCCTGGTCTGTGAAACAGGAAGAGTAGTTACAAAACTGCTGTAAGAGAGTACAGGTAACTCAAACACATCTAACTTGAGCACATTCAGCTTTCCGCCATGCTCAACACTCATGGGGCATTGCAGCTGCCACTGGGGCAGGTCGCCAAGCTATTGCCCCCTCATTCCAGCCTATAGGCAGGTGGTACTAAGGATACATGCCTTGCCCTGGGCACTGGCAACCCACGCTATACCACTGGTTTTACGTGCTTAGCAAAAAAGGGGGGGTTAAAAAAAGGCAGGCATCTGGGGGAAAAGACTTTGGCAATCGCACCCGACATTGAACCCAATGTATTTTGACTATACCCAATTTTGGCCTTACACGCTTTCTCCAGAGCGCAACCCCTTCGTAGCTTGAGAGTTGCCTGTATCTCAGTGGGATAATGGGGCCCAATCCACCGGCAGAGAAAGAACCCAGCTGCCATTTGACTCCTCTACTCCCTGAATGGTCTCCATCCAAGCGATAATTATAATAACTATGTCACCTTAAGAAATTGTGCCTGTGCTTGTTTATTTTCTTCTTCCCTCCCAATCCCTTTTCCCTCTTGTGTTGTGTCTGTTATATTTGCAGAAACCCCTTAAGTAATCTTTCCGTAAAGCCTGGTAGATTTTAGGCATGTTATTTTGGGGATGACGATAATTTGTGCCTTGAAAGTGCTGTAGAAATGACGGGATTCTTCACGTTTCTTGGAATCCTCAAAGGGAGTGCTTCAAACCCGCTGTAAAGTGTTCAAAAGCGAATTCAATGCATTTTAATATTTCTGGCAGTGACAGATGGGAACCTTGAAGAAAATCGAAGACTCTGTCAGTGTTGGGCCGATAGAGTTCGAAACATGCAGCAAAGGTGCAGGAACAACCGCTGTGTCCAACCCTAGGAATGTATCTCCTGGGAATGAACCAGAACGAGGGAGTCCGTTCCTGCGTTCAGTCCCAACCAGAGAATCTCTCCGATCCCCTCGGGGGTCAGTGGTGAGTTTCCACGGCATCCAGTATTCCATCAAGCAGTCCCGGGGACCCCCGTGCAAACGGAAAGTGGTGGAGAAGAAAATCCTTCATAACGTCTAGTAAGTGCATGCAATATGCGTCTTAACAGAGAATTTTGGGGGAAGTCTTAATAATAATAATAATAATAATAATAATAATAATAATAATAATAATTTTTATGTATACCCCGCCCATCTGGCTGGGTTTCCCCAGCCACTCTGGGCGGATTCCAACACAATATTAAAATACAGTAATGCATCAAACATTATTATTTTTTGCTCTATAAGACTCACTTTTTCCCTCCTAAAAAGTAAGGGGAAATGTGTGTGCGTCTTATGGAGTGAATGCAGGCTGCGCAGCTATCCCAGAAGCCAGAACAGCAAGAGGGATTGCTGATTTCACTGCACAGCGATCCCTCTTGCTGTTCTGGCTTCTGAGATTCAGAATATATTTTTTCTTGTTTTCCTCCTCCAAAAACTAGGTGCATCTTATGGTCTGGTGCGTCTTATAGAGCGAAAAATACGGTACCTAAGGAGCTCGTCTTCCTGATTCATTGAGAGCTCAAGACAATAAATGTATTCAGATAGTAAATGGAATGGGTGAGCTGAAGTTTTAGGTATCATTTTTTTTGGGGGGGGGAGTTCTCAATATCAATTGCTTAGTTAATGGCACAATTCTGAAAGGATCACTGCAAATATCTTTGCCGAGATTTTGTGTGTGGAGAGAAAAGCCCAGCCTTAAAGTGCTGGATGTGCCTTTGGGAGGTCCAGGTCTACAGCAAGCCTACTGGGAAGCAGGGCGAAGAGACAATATGACATAAAGATGGGGAGAATACATTATTGAAGCAGGGCCCTCATGTGTGACAGAAACAGGCACCTCGAAAAGGTCAAAAAGGAGCATCCAATCCCATTCTTCAGCTTTGCCTCAGTATGAGACACAATCCCATCCTCCTCTGCCTATAAGCCTGCCGTGATTTAATTATGTTGTTTTATTTGCTGGAGGAATGTGTACCACATGTTAGATGTGTCATTTCCCTTGGGGAGACTTGAGCTTCCCATCAAAAGAATGGGCTTCTCCCTTCAGGATGCTTGTGCTGGTCCTGGGGGCTAACTGAGAGGCGAGGTCCGAGTCTAGTCCAAGGTCAATGGTGCAGTATGGAGGCTGTCCATCAAAGCTGAAGCTGGGTCCAAGGCAGGGAGTCGGGTGGGGTCAGGAACTCAGGCAGGAACAGGCTACCAACAATGTTGCTCCCGCAACCTGGGACTGGGGCTGACTGGCTTTTATCTGCCCCGAGGCATAGGGCGGACCCGGTCCACAGGTGATTCGCCTCTCCTGGCCTGGAGGCGAGCACTCCTCCTGCAGGAACTTAGTTCCCTCCACCTCTCTGCCCTGAGCCTCTGCAGCTCAGGAGAGGTTGGAGGGTTACCGGACCCAGAGGCAACCTCAGCTTCCCCTGACGGGGCTGAGAGTGGAGCACCTGCAGGCAATGGGTCCCCCATCACCTCAGGAGCCAGAGCAGACACAGCTGGTGCCTGCAGCTGAGGATCCAGCACAGGTGAGGACCCTTCAGGCTCATGCCCCAGCCCCAGCTCAGCTGGTTCTGCAGGCGGGGACTCCTGTGCAGGCTGGGATTCCTCAGGTTCAGCCTCCGAGTCCGAATCCAAAGCCATCACCATGCTGCTGCTGCTGCTACTGTTGCTGCTCAGAGCCACTAAATTACTCTGCAAGGTCCACATTATGCAAGTGCCAATCTGATTATATGGGCAGGCACATGAAAGAGCATCCAAATCTGGAAAACAATAGAGTGTTATGTGCACAAACTTCCTCAAGCCTTGAGAAATTCTAGGGAGATAGCCTTCCTTTCATTTGACTTCCTTTTTAAAGTGAGAAGATTGGAAACCAATAATAATAATAATAATAATAATAATAATAATAATAATAATAATAATAATAATAATTTATTACTTATACCCCACCCATCTGGCCCAACAGAGTATTAAAAACACAATAAAACATCAAACATTAAAAACTTCCCTAAACAGGGCTGCCTTCAGATTTCTTCTAAAAGTCAGATACCGTATTTTTCGCTCCATAAGATGAATTTTTTCCTCCTAAAAAGTAAGGGGAAATGTCTGTACGTCTTATGGAGCGAATGCGTGGTCCCTGGAGCCGAATTGCCCAGGGGCGAAAAGGAGATTGTGCTTTTTTTCTTTCTTTTTTTTTAGAAAGAGGGAATAATAATAATAATAATAATAATAATAATAATAATTTATTATTTGTACCCCGCCCATCTGGCTGGGTTTCCCCAGCCACTCTGGGCGGCTTCCACAGAAACCAAAAAACACTAAAATATCATACATTAAAAGCTTCCCTGAATAGGGCCGCCTTAAGGGAAGCGGGTGTTGAAACAAAGCCACTGAGCAGCTGATCAGGAAGCAATCGGGAGGGGAGATAAGGGACTCTAGCGATAAAGGAGGCTGCCTGGGAGGAGGGAGGTAAAGTGTGCTGGTCCAGGGGAGAGATTACCGTGGGGTGAGGTCCACGACCTGAGTCGAGGTTTGGCAGACAGTCCTCCACGGGCGAAGCGGGGTCCACAGCAAGGAGCCGGGCAAGGACAGGAAGTCTGGGGGGGAAAGGACTGGATGCTGGCCGAAACAGCTCTTCAGCGACGTTGCTCCCGCAACCTGGGACAGGGCTGACTGGCCTTTATCTTCTCTGAGGCCAGGGGCGGTCCCGGCCCCCAGGTGACCCGCCTCTCCTGGCCGTAAGGCGAGCACTCCTCCTGGGAGAAACCAGTTCCCTCAGCCTCTCTGCCCTGAGCTTCTGCAGCTCAGGAGAGGCCAGTGGGTTACTGGACCCAGGGGGAGACTCACTTTCCCCTGACAGGGCTGGGAGAGGCGCACCTGTAGGCAATGCGTCCTCAATCGCCTCCGGAGCCTGAGTGGCTTCACCTGGTGCCTGCTCCTGAGGATCCGGCACAGGTGCAGGCACTTCAGAATCAAGGCTCAGCCGGCCCTGGAGGCGGGGACTCCTGTGCAGGCTGGGATTCCTCCGGTTCAGCCTCTGAATCGGATTCCCAGGCCATCACATAAAGACAGCGAACTTGCAAGGAGAGGAGACAGGAAGATTAAAGCAATGAGGAGAGAAATTAGAAGAAGAGGAGGAGCAAAAAAACTGCTCCAGCTAAGGAAAAGACACTAAGGTAAACAAGAGGGAAGGGGGTATTGAAAGGAAGCAGCTGAGCAGCTGATCGTCAAGCGATCAGGAGGGAGATAAGGGACGCTAGCGATAAAGGAGGCTGCCTGGGAGGGGGGAGGTAAAAGCCCATGGATCCTCAGGATTTTTGCATTGAGTCACCCCAAATTCACCATCAGATCACATAGCATGTCCATGGCTACAGCCTGCACCAAAAAAATCACGCATCCACTGTTTCGTGGGGCCGCAATGGCTCAAAAACTTGGTTACAAAGCACGGATCCACATGGATCCTCAGGATTTTTGCATTGGGCTACCCCAAACTCACCGCCAAATCACATATCATGTCTGTGGCCACAGCATGAACCACAAAAATCATACATCCACTGTTTCGTTCAGAATATTTTTTTCTTGTTTTCCTCCTCTAAAAACTAGGTGCGTCTTATGGAGTGAAATATACGGTGAATGGGCAGGGCATAGGTTTCTTTGTATATTTCCATACATATGGGCCAGAAACTTGGTATTTTAAAATGGAAGAGGAGGTATTGAAGAATCCAGATTCAACACCAAATATAGGATTTCACAAACACCTGTGGGCAGGTGGAGGAATAAAATTATGAGCAGAATAATAGCAGGTGAACCATTTATATCACCAACAATTCCAGAACGGAAATTTCTGTAACAAAACGTTGGTGTGGCAGAAGACATGGGAAAAGGATCTGATGTCATTATGCCACATAGATCACGCAGAAAACAATTGATAAACTGAGCCTCCTTTTTATTCATTTTTACTTCTAGTGGCATCATGAGGCCAGGCATGAATGCTATCCTGGGACCAACGGGAAGCGGCAAATCTTCGTGAGTATATCTTAAGGCCAAATTCCACGTAGTGTGGGAAATCTGTTATCAGAAAGCTTTGATTTTTGGAATTATTGTTATTTAATTAGAAGCTAGTAGCACATGCTTTAGGGGACGTGGGTGGCGCTGTGGTCTAAACCATAGAGCCTAGGGCTTGCCGATCAGAAGGTCGGCGGTTCGAATCCCCGCGGCGGGGTGAGCTCCTGTTGCTCGGTCCCTGCTCCTGCCAACCTAGCAGTTCGAAAGCATGTCAAGTGCAAGTAGATAAATAGGTACTGCTCTGACGGGAAGGTAAACGGCGTTTCCGTGCGCTGCTGCTTCGCCAGAAGCGGCTTAGTCGTGCTGGCCACATGACCCGGAAGCTGTACGCTGGCTCCCTTGGCCAATAAAGCGAGATGAACGCCGCAACCCCAGAGTCGGTCACGACTGGACCTAATGGCCAGGGGTCCCTTTACCTTTAACACATGCTTTGGAGATGGGTGAGGATTTTCCTTTCTCTGTCGAAACCGCTTGCCCAGAAGCCTGTCCCCACCCCCTGCTTATGGAACGGAGAGCAGTTTTGGGGAAGAGGATTAAGAAAGAAGAAAGGTCCGGGAAAGAAAGGATTACAAATCTCCCTTCCAGACACACTTCCTTGGGTTTCAGAGCAAGCCTGTGAAGCTGTGAATTGGCTTTAAAATCCTAATTGCGTATAAATTGTGCTTGAAGAATGCTATTTGAAGTCACATGTAATTGGGGGTGCCATTTGAAAGGGGGGGTCAGGGTGCCTGTGCTAGTTTAAACAACTGCATACCCTCCAACATTTCTCCAGTGAAAAAAGGGATGCCCTATTCCATCATCATCATCATCTTCTTCATCATCATCATCATTACTTACACCCCGCCCATCTGATTGGGTTTCCCCAACCTCTCTGGGCAGCTTCCAACACATATAAAAACATAATAACACATTTAATATTAAAAAAAGTTTCGCTATACAGTGGTACCTCGGGTTACATATGCTTCAGGTTACATACGCTTCAGGTTACAGACTCCGCTAACCCAGAAATAGTGCTTCAGGTTAAGAACTTTGCTTCAGGATAAGAACAGAAATTGTGCTCCGGCGGTGCGGCGGCAGCAGGAGGCCCCATTAGCTAAAGTGGTGCTTCGGGTTAAGAACAGTTTCAGGTTAAGAACGGACCTCTGGAACGAATTAAGTATTTAACCCTAGGTACCACTGTACAATGCTGAGTTGGGGGTTGGATAGCTCCATACCCTCCAACATTTCTCCGATGAAAATAGGCGCATCCTAAGGAAAAGTGGGACATTCCAGGATCAAATCAGAACCTGGGACGGCTTTTGTAAATCCAGGACTGTCCCTGAAGAATAGAAAGGCTTTTCTAAGCCTGCAGATACAGCGATGGCAGCACCAACACAGCTGCTGAATTTCTTCTTGTCATGCAGTCATGGAGCAAAAGGAGCCCTGCCAGACCAAAGTATTGGAACCACTACTTATTCATAGCAATAATCCACTACAGTGGTACCTTGGTTTACAACCATAATCCGTTCCGGAGGTTCGTTTGGCAGGTCTTTAAGCAGAGGCTTGACAACCATATGTCAGGAGTGCTCTGATGGTGTTTCCTGCTTGGCAGGGGGTTGGACTTGATGGCCCTTGTGGTCTCTTCCAACTCTATGATTCTATGATTCTATGATTCTATGAAATGTTCTGGTTGCAGGTTGCAACCCAAAGCATGCTTTTGCCAATGGGGCCTCCCAAAAAAAATTGTTCGTAATCAGAAAAATTGTAATGCAAAAAAAGTTTGCAAACCGGGGCACACGCTTCTGGGCTTGATGTGTTTGTAATCCAAAACGTATGCAAACCAAGACGTATGCAAACCAAGGTACCACTGTAATAACCTGTTTCTCCAATGTTCCATTTAAGAGCATCATTTGCTTGCTTTCCAGTGGGCTTCCTTAGCACAAGATTTGAATTCCTCATTGGTTTGTTTTATATGAAAATTTTTTTTTGCTTATCAGTGTTTTTAAGAGTGAGAATGTCTCTTCCAGAGCTGGTTAGGAATAACACAGTCCTCAGAGTTTGGGTCCAGAAAAAGAACTCGCTGTGTTGTTCATCATTATCCCTGTTGGAAATCGTAGTCTCAAAAGCAGGAGGACTTGACAGAACATTTCATAGAATCATAGAATCATAGAGTTGGAAGAGACCACAAGGGCCATCGAGTCCAACCCCCTGCCAAGCAGGAAACACCATCAGAGCACTCCTGACATATGGTTGTCAAGCCTCTGCTTAAAGACCTCCAAAGAAGGAGACTCCACCACACTCCTTGGCAGCAAATTCCACTGTCAAACAGCTCTTACTGTCAGGAAGTTCTTCCTAATGTTTAGGTGGAATCTTCTTTCTTGTAGTTTGGATCCATTGCTCCGTGTCCGCTTCTCTGGAGCAGCAGAAAACAACCTTTCTCCCTCCTCTATGTGACATCCTTAGAGGATTTTACCATCTCTAGCCTCCTAGAGACACGGGTGGCGCTGTGGTCTAAACCACTGAGCCTTGGGCTTCCTGATCAGAAGGTTGCCGGTTCAAATCCCCGCAATGGGGTGAGCTCCCATTGCTCAGTCCCAGCTCCTGCCAACCTAGCAGTTCGAAAGCACGTCAAAAGTGCAAGTAGATAAATAGGTACCACTGTGGCGGGAAGGTAAACGGCATTTCCGTGTGCTGCTCTGGTTCACCAGAAGCGGCTTAGTCATGCTGGCCACATGACCCGGAAAAACTGTCTGTGGACAAACGGCGGCTCTCTTGGCCTGTAAAGCGAGATGAGTGTCGCAACCCCAGAGTCGTCTGCAACTGAACAACTGTCGCGTCCTTTACCTTTAGCCTCCTAGATGTTTTGGCTGCTCGAAAAGATCCTGCTGGCTTGTCAGGGGATGTTCTTATAGATGGTGTCCCACAACCTCCCAATTTCAAGTGCATCTCAGGATATGTAGTTCAGGTGAGTGTCTCAGCCGTTTGGATTTTGCTTCTGCTATATCTGTTTCCCCCACCACCCCAGTTCTTGGGATGATAAGCACCCATCAGCATGACACAGTCAAAGCACTATCATACCACTTCAAATAGCCACGGCTTCCCCCCAAAGAATCCTGGGAACTAGAGTTGCTGAGAGCTGTGGAACTCCTCTTCCCCCCTCACAGAACTACAATTCCCAGAGTTCCCTTGGAAGAAGGACTGACTGTTAAACCACTTTAAGAACTGTAGGTCTGTGAGGGGAATAAGGGCCTCCTAACTGTCATGACTAAAGTCTTTGTGGGCAGAAACTGGAAAGTGCTAGAAAATTCTGGAAGATTCTAGAAGGTTCATTTCCGATGCAAATATTGTTTTGACTATCTCAAGGTCACACTGAGCCAGGAGGGAGAAATTCCTGCACTCAGCGAACTGCTCTCTATCACTCTCTCTAACTTTCATTTGTACCTTGTGTGTCTGAAATTTTTTGTAACAAGCCTTTGCCTTTTAGGACAGTGGTATCTTGGTTCTCAAGCTTAATCCGTTCCGGAAGTCCGTTCCAAAACCAAAGTGTTCCAAAACCAAGGCATGCTTTCCCATAGAAAGTAATGCAAAATGGATTAATCCGTTCCAGACTTTTAAAAACCACCCCTTAAACAGCAATTTAACATGAATTGTACTATCTAACAAGACCATTGATCCATAAAATGAAAGCAATAAACAATGTACGGCAGTCACACAATCAATCAATCAGTAGCTGAACTGGGTCCCACACAGTCACCAAAAGAAAACAAAATGAGTCGTAAAAACACAAAATAAACAGCAAAACAGACAGACCTCAGCGTAACACTGAAAATGGAAGTGTGGCACTCAAAACGGAGCATGTTCGACTTTTGAAAAAAGTTTGCAAACCGGAACACTTGCTTCCAGGTTTGCAGTGTTTGGGTTCCAAGTTGTTTGAGTACCAAGGCGTTTGAGAACCAAGGTACCACTGTAAAAGCTTTTTCTTTTGGACCTTTGACTCTGCATGGTCTTTTTTTATTTACTGCAAGACTCTGTCTCCGTCAATAACAAATCTCTGCATCCTTAACAAAGCTCCCAGGATTCCTAGGGGGGAAGCCATGACTGTTTAAAATGGTATGATGCTGCTTTGAATTTATAGGGCAGATGGGGCCTAAACAGAGAGTAGACCCATTAAAATTAAGGGGCTTTCTTGAAGTAAGAGTCAGCTGCTAGTGCATTCAGTTTCTGCACCTGGAATGGCAGGGCGGAGGGAAGAACGATATTCCTTTGCATGTGCTTTCTTACAGTCAAAATATTCTGCTTTCAGGATGATGTTGTCATGGGAACAATGACAGTGAGGGAGAATCTGCTGTTCTCAGCAGCCTTGCGGCTTCCGAACTCTATCAGCTTTCAGGAGAAGGAAGAGCGTGTAGTCCAGATTATCAATGAGCTGGGGCTGAGCAAAGTGGCTGATACTAAGGTGAGCACATCTTGGGGGTAATTTAAAAGGTTTTGCTGATATCCCCATAGCTGTTAGCACAAACTTACCGTATTTTTTGCTCTATAAGACTCACTTTTTCCCTCCTAAAAATTAAGGGGAAATGTGTGTGCGTCTTATGGAGCGAATGCAGGCTGCGCAGCTATCCCAGAAGCCAGAACAGCAAGAGGGATTGCTGCTTTCACTGCACAGCGATCCCTCTTGCTGTTCTGGCTTCTGAGATTCAGAATATTTTTTTTCTTGTTTTCCTCCTCCAAAAACTAGGTGCATCTTGTGGTCTGGTGCGTCTTATAGAGCGAAAAATACGGTAGTGTTAATAGTGTGACCCTACCCGCCCCATGTTAGAGAGAGAAGTTTGGAAGAAAGATCTTTACTCTCTTGTAGCAGAGGGGTGATTGCTCAAAGCACCTTAAAACTTGGTTAGATTTACTTATGCCTTCACCCCCCTTTAAACAACTGTTACCCACAAAATACTTAGGCTAGAATAAATCACAGACACTTAGCTTTCCAAATAAGTGAAGCTTTATATTCACAGAGTTTTTTGCAAAAGTTACAGCAAACAAGTCTCTATCTGCTGGTAGCGAAACAAAGATGAACAAATAACTTAAAAAGAAAATGATTTGGTTGCCTTACAGAAAGGATCATGCAATCTTTGGGTTGGAAAAGATGCAGGCTGTGAAATCTCCCTTTTAGAGAGATTTTATACACTTGAGCTGGGAGCCATTTCACAGGGCTTCTTGCTTGTTCCAGAAAGCACAAAGAAAAAGGGGTTGGGGCAGAGGCTGCTTTCATGCACATAGGTATCAGTCAGTAACTGTATAGCTTCCTAACTTCTCAGCTTGAATACCATAACACCACTTAGAGGTGTTTTTCCAGTGTCTGATGCACGCTTGGTATGCCTAAATTAATTTTTTTGCAGGTAGGAACTGAACTGATTCGAGGCGTGTCTGGGGGAGAACGGAAGAGGACTAATATAGCAATGGAACTGATCACTGAACCGCCAGTGCTATTCCTAGACGAACCCACGACAGGCCTAGATGCCAGCACTGCCAACGCTGTTCTCCTCCTGCTAAAGAGGTAAGAAGCACTATCCCTTCTTGGAAGTGCTTAAGGATAATAATAATAATACAGTGGTACCTCGGGTTAAGTACTTAATGCGTTCCGGAGGTCCGTACTTAACCTGAAACTGTTCTTAACCTGAAGCAACACTTTAGCTAATGGGGCCTCCTGCTGCCGCCGCGCTGCTGTAGCACGATTTCTGTTCTCATCCTGAAGCAAAGTTCTTAACCTGAAGCACTATTTCTGGGTTAGCGGAGTCTGTAACCTGAAGCGTATGTAATCTGAAGCGTATGTAACCCGAGGTACCACTGTAATAGTTATACAGTCATACCTCAGGTTACAGATGCTTCAGGTTGTGTTTTTTTGGGTTACAGACCCGCCGAAACCCGGAAGTACCAGAACGGGTTACTTCCGGGTTTTGGCGGTTGCACATGTGCAGAAGTGCTAAATCATGCTTTGCGCATGCGCAGAAGCACAACCCGTGCGTGCACAAATGTGGTGCTGCGGGTTGCGAACATGCCTCCTGCACAGATCACGTTTGCAACCTGAGCGTCCACCGTAGTTTTGATTATGAAGCAATTTTTCAAAATTGTTTTTGCGGGTCTTTGGGCCATAATAAAGAATGTGTGTGTGATAATAATAATAATAATAATAATAATAATAATAATAATAATAGCAATGCCATATTTTGGAGGGTATGATAGGACATATATATACCGTATTTTTCGCTCTATAAGATGCACCAGACCACAAGACGCACCTAGTTTTTGGAGGAGGAAAACAAGAAAAAAAATATTCTGAATCTCAGAAGCCAGAACAGCAAGAGGGATCGCTGCGCAGTGAAAGCAGCAATCCCTCTTGCTGTTCTGGCTTCTGGGATAGCCGCGCAGCCTGCATTCGCTCCATAAGACGCACACACATTTCCCCTTACTTTTTAGGAGGGAAAAAGTGAGCCTTATAGAGCAAAAAATACGGTATATATATGTATATGTATATGTATATATGTGTATATGTGTGTGTGTGTGTGTGTCCTACCATACCCTACAAAATTTCTCCAATGAAAATAGGGACTCCCAGTGCTGTTTTTCTAGGTGCCGGAACTGTTCTCTTAGAATGGCAATGGCGCTCACCTGAGAGGTGCCGGAACTGTGTTCCGGTGACTCCCAGCTGGGGAAAAAATCCCTGGGGAATCCTACTCCACACCCTCCAACATTTCTCCAATGAAAATAGGAACATCCTAAGGAAAAGAGGGCATTCCGGGATCAAATCGGACACCAGGACGGCTTCTGCAAATCTGTGACTGTCTCTGGGAAATAGGGACACCTGGAGGGTCTGCAATGATGGACCAATATATAGATATATTTATTTCTACCCTGCCTTTCGGCCATCATTGTCCTCAGATTCACAGAGGATAAAGGCCATCTGTGGCACCAAGCATGATGCATATTTTCTACCCTCCACTGTCAGAATATCAGCTGCTGGAGAGGTCCTGGTCATGGACTCCCCATAGACACCTGGTCGGCCACTGTAAGAACAGGATTCTGGACCAGATGGGTGTCTGGTCTAATGCAGCAGGGATTTCCTTGTGATCTTAAGGCGCTGTACATAGGGTCCCCTAGGTTAGGCATCCCCAAACTTGGCCTTCAAAATGTTTTGGGACTACAATTCCCACCATTCCTGACCACTGGTCCTGTAATAATAATAATAATAATAATAATAATAATAATAATAATAATAATAATAATAATAATAATTTATTTATACCCCGCCCATCTGGCTGAGTTTCCCCAGCCACTCTGGGCGGCTTCCAATCAAGTGTTAAAAACAATACAGCACCAAATATTAAAAACTTCCCTAAACAGGGCTGCCTTCAGATGTCTTCTAAAAGTCTGGTAGTTGTCCTTCTCTTTGACATCTGCTGGGAGGGCGTTCCACAGGGCGGGCGCCACTACCGAGAAGGCCCTCTGTCTGGTTCCCTATAACCTTACTTCTCGCAATGAGGGAACCACCAGAAGGCTCTCGGCACTGGATCTCAGTGTCCGGGCTGAACAATGGGGGTGGAGACGCTCCTTCAGGTATAGAGGGCTGAGGCCGTTTGGGACTTTAAAGGTCACCACCAACACTTTGAATTGTGCTTGGAAATGTACTGGGAGCCAATGCAGATCTCTCAGAACCGGTGTTATGTGGTCCCGGCGGCCACTTCCAGTCACCAGTGTAGCTGCCGCATTCTGGATTAATTGCAGCTTCCGGGTCACCTTCAAAGGTAGCCCCACGTAGAGCGCATTGCAGTAGTCCAAGCGGGAGATAACTAGAGCATGCACCACTCTGGCGAGACAGTCCACGGGCAGGTAGGGTCTTAGCCTGCGTACCAGGTGGAGCTGATGGACAGCCACCCTAGACACAGAATTAACTTGCGCCTCCATGGACAGTTGTGAGTCCAAAATGACTCCCAGGCTGCGCACCTGGTCCTTCAGGGGCACAGTTACCTCATTCAGGACCAGGGAATCCTCCACATCCGCCCGCCCCCTGTCCCCCAAAAACAGTACTTCAGTCTTGTCAGGATTCAGCCTCAATCTGTTAGCCGCCATCCATCCACCAACCGCCTCCAGGCACTCACACAGGACCTTCACCGCCTTCACTGGTTCTGATTTGAAAGAGAGGTAGAGCTGGGTATCTAGGGATGATGGGAGTTGTAGTCCCAAAACATCTGGAGGGCCGAGTTTGGGGATGTTGCCCTAGGTGGTCGGCCATCGAGGCATTGAGAAACCCAACCTTGCTTAGCTTTAGAAAGGCGGCAGCATCCTGTTTGTAAATTTAAGGCCTGGGGGAAGACTTGTGTGGTTTTTTGCATTTTTGTCATCGTCCTTCCTCACCGAGAGGGCTAAAACTTAAAAGGTGCGGCTTTTCATCCTAGGCTCTCCAGAAGAGGCAGAACCATCATTTTTTCCATCCACCAACCTCGCTATTCCATCTTCAAGCTGTTCGATAGCTTGACGTTGCTGGCTTTGGGGAAGGTACTCTATCATGGACCCGCAAAGGAAGCCCTGGGGTATTTCCAGTCTATTGGTAAGTTTGCTCTTGTTATTGTTAGTTTCTGTTTCTCACTAGGTAGCTGCTGGGAGTCACAGGACTCTGTTTACATTCCAGAGACCTTGCAGTCTCACGGGAAAGGGAGACGGGATGTGACGTTAGTGGTTTCCTGTTTCCTCTGTTCCTTTGTTCAGTTGCTCTCTGCTTTCGAAGAGAGAGGATGTATATTTCTTAGCTGTCTGCATAGTAAGAAATAAAACTCTATACAATGTAGCCAAACCTCTCGTCTCTTCCCTGTGCTGGGAACCCTGCTGGATAGAATGTCCTCGAGGCCTTATCAAAGGCTCAGGCCATTAAACGTGTCGGAGGCGATTTCAAAGGCTCAGCTCAGAGGAAAATGAGGCCTTATCGGCTTGGCCGAGTGGCGATTCCGACAGTTATTATAAGAGTTTGTAGGCGCGGGAATGTCAGCAAAACTCACCAGAGCAGGGATTAGAAAACTCAAGGGGTTCACTGAAGCTTTTGTAGACAACTGAGAGCTGCCAATGGCACGCAGATTTCATGTCAAGATCAAGATTCGCCTTGGAGACCCTAGCAGAGAGACTTCTGGGACTGTCTCTGTCTCTCTCTCTCTTTTTAAATAATTTTTATTGATTTTAACATATAAATTATAACATGTACCACAAAACTTATCACTAATACAATCTTTTTAGACTTCCATCAGCACCTCTGATGCTCCACTGTTTTAACCACTTCTTATGCATTTCTTAGCTTTATATTGCCTTTACACCTCTTAACAAATCATCCTTCCCCTTCTCCATTTTTGCAATACTTCCAATAATACTCCTCACAAAACTTCTTGCAAACCTACAAACGTCGTCTGATCTTCGCAAATACTTTTCAAATAGTCCGTAAATTTACTCCAGTCTTCCGTGAATTTCTGGTCCTGCCGGTTTCGAATCCTTCCTGTTAGTTTATCTAGTTCTGCATAGTCTATTAACTCCATCCTCCATTCTTCAATCGTCGGTAATACTTCTTGCTTCCATTTTTGGGCCAGTAATATTCTTGCTGCTGTTATTGCATATAAAAAGAGCTTACATTCCTTTCTATTTATATCATTCCCCACAATGCCTAGTAAAAATGCTTCTGGTTTCTTTATAAATGTATATTTCAACATTTTTTTCATCTCATTATATACTAGGGACTGTGGGCGCTTCCAGACAAGCCTTTTAATGGCCAATTGCCATGTCTCCTTTACATAATTGTATGGGGATTCCAGGAAATAGCACAAGCCAATTGGAATTCTTCCATTCTCTCCCTTCCCGCCACTGCTTCCTCCGTCTTTCTTCTTGCCACGAAAAAACCCTGAAGGAGGGAAAGAGCATGATAGCAGTTCCATCTCTTTGCAGGTGTGAACAAGATAAATTATGATGAAGGCATAGTGAGAGTTGCCCCCAGGGAAGGAGGCTGTTCTGTTGGGGATTGCCCTCTCTGTTGTTAGTACAGTGGTACCTCAGGTTAAGTACTTAATTCGTTCTGGAGGTCTGTTCTTAACCTGAAACTGTTCTTAACCTGAAGCACCACTTTAGCTAATGGGGCCTCCTGCTGCTGCCGCCGTGCCGCCAGAGCACAATTTCTGTTCTTATCCTGAAGCAAAGTTCTTAACCTGAAGCACTATTTCTGGGTTAGTGGAGTCTGTAACCTGAAGCGTATGTAACCTGAGGTACCACTGTACAGTCATACCTCGGGGAACAGATGCTTCAGGTTGCGCTTTTTTGAGTTACGGACCGCCGAAAACCGGAAGTACTGGAAAGGGTTACTGTGGCTGCGCAGTGCAGAAGCACTAAATCGTGCTTTGTGCATGGGCAGACATGCCGAATCACAACCCACACGTGTGCAGACGCGTGGCTGTGGGTTGCGAACACTGTGGGTTGCGAACGTGCATCCCACACGGATCACGTTCCCAACCCAAGCATCCACTGTAGCGCTGAACACACACACAAAATTTGAATCCAAATGTACAGGATTGTTTCACCTTGCTTTTGTTCCTCTGGTGTCAAAATTAAGCATAGAATCATAGAGTTGTAGCGTTGGAAGGGACCCCTAGGGCAGTGATGGCGAACCTTTTAGAGACTGAGTGCCCAAATTGCAACCCAAAACCCACTTATTTATTGCAAAGTGCCAATTTCACCTGAATTGGGGCATAATCTGCAATAGCTGCCACTTCTCTGACTCCTATTTAGCCCTTAAGAAAGAAGGACCTGGTTACCATATTGCATTGTATCTGGGGAATTTGTGTGAAGTCTAGGCAAGCTCTCTGCATTGAAAGAAAAGATGCTTATAGATCTTTTTGACGTTCGTTAACCCAACAATTAGAGGGACGCGGGTGGTGCTGTGGTCTAAACCACAGAGCCTAGGACTTGCCGATCAGAAGGTCAGCGGTTTGAATCCCCGCGACGGGGTGAGCTCCCGTTGCTCGGTCCCTGCTCCTGCCAAAGTATTGGAGTCTCAGCTTCAGGATCTGTCCTTCCAGTGAGCACTCAGGGCTGATTTCCTTCAGAATGGATTGGTTTGATCTTCTTGCAGTCCATGGGACTCTCAAGAGCCTCCTCCACCAACCCTTATATAGACATGTCAGGGAACTGCCATCGGAGGGACAGGTGGTGGAAGGGCTCACGGAGGCTGGGAGAGACCCAGCAGCTGAAGCAGGAACCAGCAGGGGGAGAGGTGGGTCTCTGAGGGAAAGCGAGCAAGAGGGAGGGCTCAGGGACACGTCCAGTGAGAACAGTGGGGAGGTTTCTGAACCTCCCATAGGGAGACCCACTCCTCGCCGGAAACTGTCACGCCGCGAGTCCAGAAGACGTGTTTCCGTTAAGGAGCTTTTATGCTGGAAGCGATTCCGAAAGCAACCACTGTCGGAATCTGCAAGTGACTAGAGCAGCCATGTCTGAGGGGCTCCGTCACAGACAGAGGTTTGTGGACTTGAACAAACTCTGAGGGACTACGATTTTACGCACAAACAGCTCATCATCCCATCACAAGACATTTTAATTCCCTGCCCTGGAGCTCAAGACCACTCCTCCATACATCATACCTACATCACAGAAAGAAAACTGTTTATCTACAGCAGAAATCTGTTTATCTCGTCTGACAGGTTACCTGTTTAATGGTCACTTGATTGGATTGCCGGAGAGCCTGGCCAGTCTTTTGTAATGATAAATACTTAGTTCCTGAGCCAGGTCACAGGTTCACACCCTATTCATATCTTAAATGTGCCCTTGAGACAGGATTTGTGAAGGAAAAGACAACGGGGGAGGCGTTTCCATTTTCCTTTGACTTTGCATAGAAAACATCTGGTCAGTTTGGGAATCAAAAATGGTTTCAGGTCGGTCTTCCTGTGCTGATCTATGTACGTGCTTGGTTGGTACACTTATGAACATTTAACACATATCTAAGACCTCAAAATTCCTATCACAGGATAAATAATCATAGAAAAAGAGGCACACACACATCAGCTTCCATAGCACACTTAGATATTGAGCCTCCCTTGTGTGTTAAGGTGTGGTTTATATGGGTTGAAGACAACTCCCTATTCCATTCTTAAGTAAAGAAGTTGGGTTTCCAGGATACAAGTCTGGGGCTTAAGAGTTGTGGCATTGTTTCTCAGCTCTGAGTAACACTGTATATTTATTTATTTATTCATTATTAGAACTACAATTTATTATTAGAATTACAATTTATTACCTGTTGTTTACTCCAAGGTTCTGGGGCAGGTAACAAGGGAAACATTTGGTGTTAGTCTCGTTCATACCTGTGTTTAAAAGCAATTTGCTTAGAAGTCTCATTTGTTACATAAATGTGCTCTGGAACACAGCTGTGGTGACTCACGTCGTCACCTGTGTTGTTGGGGAAAGACCACTCCCATTGAGGTAAAATACCGTATTTTTCGCTCTATAAGACGCACCAGACCACAAGTCGCACCTGGTTTTTGGAGGAGGAAAACAAGAAAAAAAATATTCTGAATCTCAGAAGCCAGAACAGCAAGAGGGATCACTGCACAGTGAAAGCAGCAAACCCTCTTGCTGTTCTGGCTTCTGGGATAGCCGCGCAGCCTGCATTCGCTCCATAAGACGCACACACATTTCCCCTTACTTTTTAGGAGGGAAAAAGTGAGTCTTATAGAGCAAAAATACGGTAGGTGCTAGCAGTGGGGAAGTACAACTTCCACAAAAGTTTTTATTTGACATAACTTACTTGATTGATTGATTTCTTGTTTTTCACTGCTGCTTTTCCTTCAAATGAATCTCAAAGCAGCTTACCAACAATAAATAACAATAGGCAGAGCATGAGACTCTTAATCTCAGGATCCTGGGTTCGAATCCCATGTTGGGTGAAGGATTCCTGCATTACAGAGGGTTGGACTAGATCAGGGGTGAGCAAACTTTCCCTGTCCCTCAGACCTTGTGGGGGGGGGGGCAGACTATATTTTGAAGAAGAAGAAAATGAACAAATTCCTATGCCCCACAAATAACCCAGAGATGCATTTTAAATAAAAGGACACCTTCTACTCATGGAAAAACACCAGGCAGGCCCCACAAATAACCCAGAGATGCATTTTAAATAAAAGGACACATTCTACTCATGTAAAAACACGCTGATTCCCAGACCGTCCGCGGGCCGGATTTAGAAGGCGATTGGGCCAGATCCAGCCCCCGGGCCTTAGTTTGCCTACCCATGGACTAGATGATCCTTGTGGTCCCATCCAACTCCATTATTCTATGATTCCATGATCACAAATGCAGGATAAATCATATAAAATAATTAGCAAATGAACACAATTTTCCTCCCTCTATTCACTAAACATTTTCCTTTAAATGTAAGTTGTTCTTGTTCTCTTATTCTATATGTTAGGTCCGCAAGCTACGCATATTCCATCAATTTAAGTTGCCAATCTTCCTTAGTTGGGACTTCGCTCGTTTTCCATTTTGGGGCTAACATAACATGAGCCCATAGAGTGGCATACATAAATAACCTTTTCCAGCACCTGGGAATTTCCGTCTGAGTTATTCCGAACAAAAGGAACTCTGGTTTGTTTGTTTTTTAAAGTACTTAAAACCATTTCCCCCCATTCATTATGAATTATTTCCCAATATAGTCGCACCTTGGTTTTCAAACAGCTTAGTTCTTGAAAGATCTGGCTCTCGATCGCCGCAAACCCGGAAGTCAATGTTCCGGTTTGCAAACCGTTTTTGGAAGTCGAACGTCCGACGGGCCTTCCGCGGCTTCCGATTGGCTGCAGGAGCTTCCTACAGCCAATCAGAAGCCGCGCTTTGGTTTCCAAATGTTTTGGAAGTCGAACGGTACGACTGTACTCTTTTACCCTTTTCCAGGTCCACCACATATGAAAGAATGTACCCTCAGTCTCATTACATGTACAACGCTTACTCTCTTTCTTCCTTTACAGGGTATGAGTGCGAGCCTTTCAATAACCCAGCTGACTTCTTCCTGGACATCATCAATGGTGACTCCACGGCTGTAGCTGCAAGCAAATGTGGTCAGAAACTTAAGAAAACCGACGATCAGGAGAACGTAGGTAAGAAGCTGACATCGGGGGAGGTTCTTGATCACCACTGGGGATCTAGTACAGTGGTACCTCCAGTTTTGAATGAGATCCATTCCGGAGGTCCAGCCACATCCCGAGGAATTCGCAACCGGAGGACTGTTTCTGTGCATGCGCGCATAGAGCACTTCTGTGCATGTGTGAGCGGCGAAACCTGGAAAAATACTTCTGGGTTTGCCGCTTTCACAACCCAAAGTTTACGTTCTCCAAGGCTAACGTAAGCAGAGGGTCCACTGTACTATATTTCTGAAAAGCATTCTATTATATAGCCCTAAAAAACGGGGGAGATGTGAGTGGCGCTGTGGTCTAAACCACAGAGCCTAGGGCTTGCCGATCAGAAGGTCGGTGGTTCGAATCCCCGCGACGGGGTGAGCTCCCGTTGTTCGATCCCTGCTCCTGCCTACCTAGCTGTTTGAAAGCACGTCAAAGTGCAAGTAGATAAATAGGTACCGTTCTGGAGGGAAGGTAAAGGCGTTTCCGTGTGCTGCTCTGGTTTGCCAGAAGTGGCTTAGTCATGCTGGCCACATGACCCAGAAGCTGTCTGCGGAGAAACGCCGGCTCCCTCTGCCTATAGAGCGAGATGAGCCTGCAGCCCCAGAGTCGTCCGCGACTGGACTTAACGGTCAGTGGTCCCTTTACCTTTAAAAAATGGGGGGGGGTCCCTTTTTTGTTTCCCCCCAGAAACCAGTAATGAAAATGGCATGGAAGAGGAAGGCGTGGAGAAGACACTGGTGGACTCCTTGCATGAGAAATACCTCAGCTCCTCCCAGTACGAGAGCATGATGGAGCAGCTGAAGAAATATGAAAATCTCCACGGGCTCCCTCAGAAGAAGCCAAGGCCCATGAATCAAGTGACCTATGCAAACGGGTTCCTCACTCAGCTCTACTGGGTTTCTCAGCGCTCCCTCAAAAACCTCATCCGAAACCCCCAAGCTTCTGTGGCGCAAGTAAGGAGCAGAACCGTCTGCTATTGTGGACCCTCAAGTGAGAACGTCTGGTGCATCCAGAAGCTTGTCGTAGCAGGGTACTTTTGGCTGGAGGTCCTAAAAACCATAAACCTTCACCGGGGTCAGCTGGCTTCACAGTCCCCCCAAGTGTCCCTATTTTCCAGGGATAGTCCCGGATATGCAGAAGCCCTCACGGTTTCTGATTTGATCCCGGAATTTCCCGCTTTTCCTTAGGACGTCCCTATTTTCACCAGAGGAATGTTGGAGGGTATGCTAGGACGTTCTTATTTTTATTGGAGGGTATGGAGTTATGCGACCCCCAAGCCAAGGAGATAAGTAACTCTACAGCCTTTAGAAGACATCTGAAGGCAGCCCTGTAGAGAGAAGTTTTTAAATGTTTAATGTTTTATTATATATATATTAAAAAAATCCTTCCAGTAGCACCTTAGAGACCAACTAAGTTTGTTATTGGTATGAGCTTTCGTGTGCATGCACACTTCTTCACATATATAAAAACACTATTATGTTTTTATATACAGTATGTTGGAAGCTGCTCAGAGTCGCTGGGGCAAGCCAGCCAGATAAGCAGGGTAAATAATAATAATAATAATAATAATAATAATAATAATAATAATAATAATAATAATAATGCATGTGTTGTACGTAGCAACGCCTCACATGCTCCCTACGTAGCGACGCCTCGCCCCCAGTGTCACGACGCCTTCGCTCACCCCTGTAAATGTGTTATCTGAAACCACCCTGAATTAATTCCGAGCCCGTGGATATCTTTGCCTTGTTGTTTGTTTTGCTCAGGATGGTCAGATACCCTTTGACCGTTGCATTCTGTTGCTGTGCCAGTGGACGGGTACAGAATTAATTAATCTCTTTCTTTTTCCTTTCCCACATTCCAGGTCCTTGTGACAGTCGTCCTGGCACTGATCGTGGGGGCCATTTTCTTTGGTGTAAAACTTGATCAAAGCGGCATTCAAAACCGGTAATCCCTGATGCTTTCCTCGAGCTTTATTTTCCATGATATCATTATTATTTTTTAAATAACTTTTGTTAGTTTTACATATAATCACATTGGCTCATATATACCATATTTTTTGCTCTGTAAGACTCACTTTTTCCCTGCTAAAAAGTAAGGGGAAATGTGCGTGCGTCTTATGGAGCGAATGCAGGCTGCGCAGCTATCACAGAAGCCAGAACATCAAGAGGGATTGCTGCTTTCATTGCACAGCGATCCCTCTTGCTGTTCTGGCTTCTGAGATTCAGAATTTTTTTTTTCTTGTTTTCCTCCTCCAAAAACTTGTGGTCTTATGGTCTGGTGCATCTTATAGAGAGAAAAATACGGTAATTGGCTCATATATAATTGGCTCATATATAATCACTTTGGCTCAACTGAGCCATTTTAGGTAATGGCATAACAAGAATATGAAAGGAAGTAAAATGCAAAGATGCAAAAATTAATTTTGTAAACCTTTAGCCAGGAGAGAGGGAAGTCGTTCCCTCCCTCCCGGCTAATGGTTTGCAAAATTAATTTCCTTTTTTAAATTATTTTTGGAGTTGAAACAAACGCAGCCATATGACCTATGAGCAGTTCTTGGAAAGATGCTCTAACGTACCCTAATCTAAGGTCAAGAGCCATGTCAGTTTAACAGCAGAAAACCATGGTGTCTTGCCTGCATAAGAAACAATATGTGTTCCTACCATAGACAGGGCTCAGTGATCATGAAAGAAAGATCCGGAAGAAAGCTTCCGAAGCAGTTAATGAAGGTAGCCGCCTTACTTTTGGTTCCTTCTTTCAGAGTTGGATCTTTGTTTTTCGTAACCACAAACCAGTGCTTCTCCAGTGTGTCGGCCATCGAGCTATTTATCAGGGATAAGAAGTTGTTTGTGTAAGTATCAAACCTCCTCTAAGGAAATGGGGAGGCAGCAGGGAATGGCAGATAGATTTGTTAGTGGAAAAGAGGGGCTGGTTGATATGATACAATAATCTTTATTGTCATTGGCCCATGCAGAACAACGAAATTGAAAAAAAATCTACTTCAGACATTCAAAAACCAACAAGCCTGCTACCCCAACTATCCCAGCCTGGTTAGCCCCCTAAAAACTCTGATACCCCATAATTAAATACAATATACTCCCACAGAGACTACCTTAAAGGGACCCCTGACCATTAGGTCCAGTCGTGACTGACTCTGGGATTGCGGTGCTCATCTTGCTTTATTGGCCGAGGGAGCCGGCGTACAGCTTCCGGGTCATGTGGCCAGCATGACTAAGCCGCTTCTGGCGAACCAGAGCAGCGCATGGAAACGCCGTTTACCTTCCCGCCGGAGCGGTACCTATTTATCTACTTGCACTTTGATGTGCTTTCGAACTGCTAGGTTGGCAGGAGCAGGGACCGAGCAACGGGAGCTCAACCCATCGTGGGGATTCAAACCACAGACCTTCTGATCGGCTAGCCCTAGGCTCTGTGGTTTAACCCACAGCGCCACCCGCGTCCCAGAGACTACCTTACACTGCATTTAAACCAAAATCGCATTTGGATAAAAACTTTCTCAGATGGCTAGTCCTAGTCTTTATAACCCTGTACCTTCTTCCAGAAGGCAGAAGCTGAAATAGATCATTTCTGGGGTGCCTACTATCCTGCACTATTTCTGCAGCTTTCTTATGACACCTGGAAGCCTAGATTTGATAGAATTGTAACGTTGGAAGGGACCCTGAGGATCTTCTAGTCTGACCCCCTGAATCCAGCTGTCCCATATGGGGATTGAACCTGCAGCTTTGGCACTATCAGCACCGTGCTCTAACCAACTGAGCTATCCCATTTCCTTGAAATAAGTTCCTTTTTTAATTATTTGTAGCGTCTTGGATAATGCAAAACCCTAGGCCAGGGGTCAGCAAAGTTTTTGTGGCTTGGGGCTGTTCATGGTCCTGCAGACGCCACTGTGGGCAGTAGTGTGTGTGTGTGCGTGTGCAAACACTATTTCTGGCGCTCCTTCCAGCACAGAGGAGGCGTGCACAGCTTCCCATTGGCTGCAGGAGCTTCCTGCAGCCAATGGGAAGCCGGCCAGCGTTCCGGAAGGCGGTCTCCGCTCTGCTCCGTGCTGGTTTAGCATGACGCACGGGAGCCAGCCAAGTGGGCGGCAGGGATCCCCGAGCTGGCGCTGGGGGTCCATGGGCCAGTTAAACGACCCCCATGGGCCGCTTGTGACCCATGGGCCTTGGGTTGCTGACCCCTGCCCTAGGCCTAGTTCGCAATGAGGTGGTAAATCTGTGGGCTGTATCCCTTCAGAGTGTGCTACTTCCCAGTGCTTTTTTTCTTTAAAAAATGTTTAGTGGACATTCAGGTTGCGAACGTGATCTGTGTGGGATGCGTGTTTGCAACCCACAGCGTCCACAACCCGCAGTGGCGCATCTGCGCATGCGCAGGTTGCAAATTGGCGCTTCTGCGCATGCGCAAAGCGTGATTTAGCACTTCTGTGCATGCGTGACCCCCCAAACCCGGAAGTAACCCATTCCGGTACTTCCAGGTTTCAGCGGTCCATAACCCCAAAAAACGCAACCTGAAGCAGCTGTAACCCGAGGTATGACTGTACAGTGGTACCTCGGGTTACATACACTTCAGGTTACATACGCTTCAGGTTACAGACTCCGCTAACCCAGAAATAGTGCTTCAGGTTAAGAACTTTGCTTCAGGATGAGAACAGAAATTGTGCTCCGGCAGTGCGGCAGCAGCAGGAGGCCCCATTAGCTAAAGTGGTGCTTCAGGTTAAGAACCATTTCAGGTTAAGTACGGACCTCCGGAACGAATTAAGTACTTAACCCGAGGTACCACTGTACTATACTCTGTATTCATTCAATACAGCATGTCGTTTGCCCTGTATTTCTGCTCTGCCGTGTGCCTCGGACGTGACTTCTGGTGTTTCACAAGGCACCAGAAGTTGCATTGGGGGCCATGCAGTGTGGGTGCTGGGCACCCACCCAAAAATTTTGGTGGGTGCTCAAGCACCCAGCGCCCCCTAGAGATGGCACCCTTGGAGGGCAGGGGAGAAGATGAGGGTGAAGGAGACTGAGCGGAGATATGATAGACATCTTCAAGTATCTGAAGGGCTGTCACATGGAGGAGGGAACAAGCTTGTTTTCTCCTGCTCTGGAGAGTGGGACCAGAATCCATGGCTTCAAGTTACAAGAAAGGAGATCCCAACTAAACACCAGGAAGAGTTGTTCAATAGTGGAACGGTCTCCCTTGAGAGGTTGTGAACTCTCCTTCCTTGGAGGTTTAGAAGCAGAGGCTGGATAGCCATCTATCACAGATGCATGCATGACCCCCCCGAAACCCAGAAGTAACCCATTCCAGTACTTCCAGGTTTCAGCGGTCCATAACCCGAAAAAACGCAACCTGAAGCAGCTGTAACCCGAGGTATGACTGTACTCTCATTTCGTCTGAGACTCAGGAAACACCAGGACAGGAAACAAGGCTTCCGTTGTGGGTAGCAACGGAAGTGACAATTCACCGTGCTATTCAACAGAACTGATGATTCACCCCTTTCCCTGTCATCTAATGCTTTATGTTGAGATGCCTGACTTTGCAGGGGCTTGAATGAGATGACTCTCAGGGTCCCTTTCAACTCTCTTTTACACTCACAAGATTGGATGTAATAATATAATAATAATAATAATTTATTATTTATACCCCACCCATCTCGCTGGGCTTCCCCAGCCACTTTGTACAGTGGTGCCCCACAAGACGAATGCCTCGCAAGACGGAAAACTCACTAGACAAAAGAGTTTTCCATTTTGGAGGTGCTTCGCAAAACGAATTTTCTACGCGCTTGGTTCGCAAGACGACAATGCCTTGCGAGTTCCTGCGGTTTCCCCCCCTTTCCCCCCCTCTTTCTAAGCCGCTAAGCCGCTTATCAGCTGATCCGATCAGCAGATAAGCCGCTAAAAGCCGCTAATAGTGCTAATAGCGCTAATCCGCTAATCCTTCAATGGGCTTGCTTCGCAAGACGAAAAAACTGCTAGACGAAGAGAATCACAGAACGGATTCTTTTCGTCTTGCGAGGCACCACTGTATTGCCCTCGGCTGTATTTGAGGGACGATTCCAACAGATTCCACCCAAAAAACACTCATGTCCCTGTGGAGATGGCAGCACCGAATCGGTGGCGCATGCCCTTCCGGCTTGCCCTCTTTATAAAGACTTGAGGAATGAGATTATCACCCTTCTTTTATTGTCCATTCCGGGTCGCCCAACCACTGCCACAGTGTCCTTTCTCTTGGCAGATCAAGCAGGTGACAGCAAAGGCTGCAAGGTTTTTAGCTGGGGCAATCAGAGTACGATCCGCTATTTGACGATTGATTCAAAACCCTAACATGTATTTTATATAATTGACTTTTTATTTCTATTCTTTGTATATTGTATTGTTGTTTTTTTGCCATGGCCGATGGCTGACGCAAATAAAGATTCATTCGTTCGTTCATTCATTCATTTCCTCCCAACTCTATACTCTATGATTCTATGAGTTAGTAGGAAGTTTCAAAGCACAGGGGTGGCTAACCTCATTTGGGCTGAGGGCTGCACTTACCCATGGCCAATCCTCCAGGAATTGCATATCAAAATGGGTGTGGTTGACGTTTAAAAGCAGGCATGACCATTTTTTAATATAAAAAGGGGTATGTAAAAAAAACCAACCTTTTGGGAGTACAGTGGTATCTCGGGTTAAGAACTTAATTCGTTCTGGAGGTCCGTTCTTAACCTGAAGCTTTTCTTAACCTGAGGTACCACTTTAGCTAATTGGGCCTCCCACTGCCGCCGCGCCGCGGCCACCCAATTTCTGTTCTCATCCTGAAGTAAAGTTCTTAACCCGAGGTGCTATTTCTGGGTTAGCAGAGTCTGTAACCTGAAGGTCTGTAACCTGAGGTACCACTGTACAGTGGTACCTTGGTTGTCAAACCTAATCCATTCCAGGAGTCGTTCGACTCCCAGAACAGTTCGAAAACCAAGGCGTGGCTTCCGATTGGCTGCAGGAGCTTCCTGCACTCAATCAGAAGCTGCGTCAGATGTTTGGCTTCCAAAAAACATTCGCAAACCGGAACACTCACTTCCAGGTTTGTGGCGTTCTGGAACCGATTTGTTCGGGAGCCAAGCCATTCAACAACCGAGGTACCACTGTATTGCAGCTGGAGACATATGGGAGCAGTGAACAGTTCTACGTATGTTAACTACACACTGTCAGTTCACATCCCATGTGTACCACTGCAGTGTGAGAACAGTGCAAGTAGAATACCCTTCACTGATAAAGCATGGAAATCCATCAAAGAGCCGAGCCGAGTCTGGTAAAGCCTGATGTGATAATTGGCCCTTGACTTCTTGGAATCAAATCCCATTAGCTCATGAAAATGGAATTTCTGTAGCTCTGGGCAGTATTTCAACACTAGCGTGAGTTTGAGAAAACTATCTGGAGGATCGGAACGCAAACTTACCAAAGCTGAGCACGTCTAGTGGTGATGTTTCCATGAGGGAGATTGGTTGGGAATGCTGAGAATGTCTCCCTGAGCTCCAAGTCAGGAATGAAACCTTAGAAGTGATCGAGTCCTGACCGTGTATTTATAAACATGCACATTTTGTAATTAATATTGCTGGAGGGACTGCAACTCCAGCTGAAGAGAAGAGAATCGTTTTTTTCTTAGAAGTGAGCCGGAGATATAATATATTTCATTAATATGTCATTAATAATGTTTATATTATTGCTTGTTAGCAGCCCTGAACCTGGCCTTGGCTGGGGAGGGCGGGGTATAAATAAAAAAATTATTATTATTCTTATTATTAAGCAAGAGAGAGCATCAGTGGCAGATGTGAAACTCTGAGTCTGATAAAATTTTGACAGTGGAACAGACTCCCTTCATTGGAGGTTTTTAAGTAGATGTTGGACGTCCATCTTTAGTTTAGGCTTTAGTTGAGATTCCTGCATTGCAGTCGGTTGGACTCAATGACCCTCGGTCGGAATCAATGATCCAACTCTGTTGGACCTCCGTTCCAACTTCTATGATTCTATGAAATGGTTCCTTTCTCTTCTCCTAATTTTGCTGTTGTTTAGTCGTTTAGTCGTGTCCGACTCTTCGTGACCCCCTGGACCAGAGCACGCCAGGCCCTCCTGTCTTCCACTGCCTCCCGCAGTTTGGTCAAACTCATGCTGGTAGCTTCGAGAACACTCCCCAACCATCTCGTCCTCTGTCCTCCCCTTCTCCTTGTGCCCTCCATCTTTCCCAACATCAGGGTCTTTTCCAGGGAGTCTTCTCTTCTTATGAGGTGGCCAAAATATTTTCCTAATTAGCAAGTCCTTAAAATTCTCTTATCATGTGTGCGCCTTTCCAGTAAGCCATATTCTTTCCTGTCCTCACAGCCACCAGTATACCAGCGGTTATTACAGAGTCTCTGCATATTTCCTTGCCCTGATGCTTGGAGACCTGCTACCCATGAGGACCATGCCTGCAATCATATTTTCATGTATAAGCTACTGGATGATTGGTAAATAATAATCTGTATTTTTGTGCACTGTCATACCAATGAACATGTCAACCTCATCCTTCCTTGCTGGGACTCTTCATATGCCTCAGAGGCCTTACCTCAGGCCTGTGCTGTTAACCAGTTCCATTCTTTTATAAAAAGTTTGTTATCTTGATTTCTTATTTTTCCAGTAACTTTCGCCATTTCCCCATATTCCATCAGTTTTTGTATTCATTCTTCTTTTGCTGGGACTTCTTCTTCTAAAGGGACCCCTGACCATTAGGTCCAGTCGTGACCAACTCTGGGGTCAGTATCTATTTATCTACTTGCACTTTTGATGTGCTTTTGAACTGCTAGGTTGGCAGGAGCAGGGACCGAGCAACGGGTGCTCACCCCATCGCCGGGATTCGAACCGCCGACCTTCTGATCGGCAAGTCCTAGGCTCTGTGGTTTAACCCACAGCGCCACCCACATCCCACTGGCCGCTGTAGTAGCATACATTAATAAGTTTCTATACAATTTGGGTAGTTCTGTCCCTATAATCCCCAAAATGAAAGCTTCTGAGTTTGTTTGTTTTTAGAAATATCCTTTCCAGTCTTCTACTTTGTGATTTGATTGTTCATTGCACCTATCCTCTTCCTGTTTTCAGGCTACCAGGCTGCTGCGGGCCGATTCTTCTTCTTCATGTTGACTCTTGTGCTGTTGTGCTACACATCCACCTCAATGGCCCTCGCAATCTCCGCAGGGATGGACGTAGTAGCCATTGCCAACTTACTTATCACCATCTGCTTTGTCTTCATGCTGGTGAGTCTTGCATGTGTCACGTAGGCTTGGGATCAGCTCTACTACAACCATGGCTGCCTTTTTCTGCGGTTCCATATTTTGGAAAGTTCAATCCCAAATCCTGACCTCCTACAATACCGCCGCAATTCGTGCGATAAAAGGAGTTGTTGCTGAATGGGCGGAAGTGTTACGATAGGTACTTGCCTCGGGGCCTAATTCTTTAAATAGTGAATTTATTGGCACTGTTTCTCTCTCTCCACATTCCAGATATTTTCTGGCTTACTGGTGAACCTTCCCACCGTCATGGGTTGGCTGAACTGGTTGAAATATTTCAGCATTCCCAGATACGGCCTCACGGTGAGTATGCTACAGTTAACATAGATTGGGGAGGACCCCTCTAAACCCTAGAAATTAATAAATGGTAAGATTTTGATCGGTTGGGATATTGATGGAAGCACAAGCTGCAGGACTGCGCCAGACAAGGAATCCTTAGGCTGGCTTATACAAACCAGCCTGGCTTGTCTTCTGTTAACATGACAAAAGGGGTTGATGGGGAGACAGATGTTGGCAAGGTGATGGAGTGTGTGTTTGAAGTGACAGGAAGAGAGAGTTTTTAGCAAGGGGTTATGGGAAGAAGAAGAAGAAAGAAGAAAGACTGGGATCCATCTTGGGCAGGCTGGCTGAAGGCTGGCTGGGTGTGCTGGTCCCATGGGCTAACCAAGAGGCGAGGTCCGAGTCCAGTCCAAGGTCAAAGTATGGAGGCAGTCCGTAGTAGCTGAAGCTGGGTGCAGGGCAAGTAGTCGGGTGAGGTCAGGAGCTGTGGCCGGACAGGGTTCAGGCAGGAACTGACAACCCACGAAGTTGCTCCCGCAACTTGGGACTGGGGCTGACTGGCTTTTATCTGCCCCGAGGCATAGGGCGGCCCCAATCCTCAGGTGACTCGCCTCTCCTGGCCTGGAGGTGAGCACTCCTCCCGCGGGAACTTAGTTCCCTCCGCCTCTCTGCCCTGAGCCTCTGCAGCTCAGGAGAGGCTGGAGGGTTACCGGACCCAGAGGCAACCTCAGCTTCCCCTGACGGGGCTGAGAGTGGAGCACCTGCAGGGAATGGGTCCTCCATCACCTCAGGAGCCAGAGCAGACTCAGCTGGTGCCTGCAGCTGAGGATCCAGCACAGGTGAGGACCCTTCAGGCTCATGCCCCAGCCCCGGCTCAGCTGGTTCTAGAGGTGGGGAATCCTGCGCAGGCTGGGATTCCTCAGGTTCAGCATCCGAATCCGAATCCCAGGCCATTACACTGGGAGAGATGCCTTAGACTCTAGGGATGGATAGCTACATTGGGCAGCTTCTATGCATCAGATGAGCCTCAAGTTAAATATCAGATGCACTTAAATATAAACAGTTGTTGAGAAAGCCACTCCTTCTTAAGCAGGATTTTCAGAAGAGAATCGTGATTGTTACGGCCCTTGATTAAAAGCGTGGGTTTTTCCCCACAAAATAAGGGCGCATCTGTTTTTAAAGCTGTTTCCAATGGAGCAACAGGAACAATAAATAAAATGTTGATACTTGTAAGCTGGTGAAGTCATGAAACTCTGTGTAGGCGTATTTGCTGTTGACAAAGTTGCACAGATTATGAAGTTAATGGACTATGCAGAACTAGATAAACTAACAGGAAGGATTCGAAACCGGAGGGACCAGAAATTCACGGAACACTGGAGTAAATTTACGGACTATTTGAAAAGTATTTGTGAAGATCAGACGACGTTTGTAGGTTTGCAAGTAGTTTTGTGAGGAGTATTATTGGAAGTATTGCAAAAATGGAGAAGGGAAAGGATGATTTGTTAAGAGATGTAAAGGCAATATAAAGTTAAGAAACGCATAAGAAGTGGATAAAATGGTGGATCATCAGAGGTGCTGATGGAAGTCTAGGAAGATTGTATAAGTGATAAGTTTTGTGGTACATTTTATAATTTATATGTTAAAATCAATAACAATTATTGGGGGGGGGGGAGACAAAGTTGCACAGATTGACCATGGCTGTATTAAAATCAGCAAATATTCAGTTGATACAACAGGCTGCTTCGGAGATTCTCTTTTTGGTATTATTGTGACTCTATTTTGCTCTCTGGCTTCCTACACAGGCCCTTGAAGTCAATGAGTTTAGAGACCTGCGTTTCTGTGCAAACGCCACAGAATCCTTTCCATTGCAAAGCTGTCCCCCAAGTTCTCCTCAGACCAGAGAAATGTGAGTATCCCAGCCGGAGGCGGGTGGAGCACATACATTGTCTTCCAGAAGAATTACTATCCTCGTCAGTTTGGGGTTGCTCCCTTAGATACTCTCTTCCTAAATCATATCATATGCATGTCATGGTGCGTTCTTCATAGTTCTATTGAAAACTAGTCATTTATTTCCAGTAACGGAAGAACAGTCCCTCTCATCAAGGTCCCATATAAAAAACCCAGAAACCAAACTCAAAAAGAGTATTGATAAAGACTGCCTCCTGATTTAAAGAAAGAGTACCTAGAATCATAGAATCATAGAGTTGGAAGAGACCACAAGGGCCATCGAGTCCAACCCCCTGCCAAGCAGGAAACACCATCAGAGCACTCCTGACATATGGTTGTCAAGCCTCTGCTTAAAGACCTCCAAAGGAGGAGACTCCACCACACTCCTTGGCAGCAAATTCCACTGTCGAACAGCTCTTACTGTCAGGAAGTTCTTCCTAATGTTTAGGTGGAATCTTCTTTCTTGTAGTTTGGATCCATTGCTCCGTGTCCGCTTCTCTGGAGCAGCAGAAAACAACCTTTCTCCCTCCTCTATGTGACATCCTTTAATATATTTGAACATGGCTATCATATCACCCCTTAACCTCCTCTTCTCCAGGCTAAACATGCCCAGCTCCCTTAGCCATTCCTCATAAGGCATCGTTTCCAGGCCTTTGACCATTTTGGTTGCCCTCCACTGGACACGTTCCAGTTTGTCAGTGTCCTTCTTGAATTGTGGTGCCCAGAACTGGACACAGTACTCCAGGTGAGGTCTGACCAGAGCAGAATACAGTGGCACTATTACTTCCCTTGATCTAGATGCTATACTCCTATGATGCAGCCCAGAATTGCATTGGCTTTTTTAGCTGCCGCGTCACACTGTTGGCTCATGTCAAGCTGATTGAAACTGCAGCCCTATATCACTTACCAGGGAGTAAGATCTAGTAGGTTGAATTGGACTTATCTTTGAGAAGACATTAAATTGATTAAAACTCATATGATTAATGGATCGGTTAAACCTCATGGAAGATGGAGGTTGCCATCTGTAGTTTTCTTCTCTTTGGGTCAAAAGCCTTGGATTTCTGGGAAATAGCCATCCATGCCTACCCCTGGACTGTGCCCCACTCAAGAATTTCCCTCCTAAAGCCACTGTGTTCTTGTACAAAATATTTCAGTTCCCCTAAGCCACATCCTTGTGTGTCGATTACTACATTTTGGCTACAGAAGGCTCCTCAACATTCAACATGCAGCTGTGGCACTGTAGTCTAAACCACAGAGCCTAGGGCTTGCCGATCATAAGGTCGGCAGTTCGAATCACCGCGACGGGGTGAGCTCCCGTTGTTCGGTCCCAGCTCCTGCCAACCTAGCAGTTCGAAAGCACGTCAGAGTGCAAGTAGATAAATAGGTACCGCTCTGGCAGGAAGGTAAACGGCGTTTCTGTGCACTGGTCTGGTTCGCCAGAAGCAGTTAATCTTAAAACATAACAATACAGAACTGCAGCTAATCTTAATACATAACACTATGATTCTATGAATTCAATGAAAAAGGGTCTAACTCTTCTCCCAGTGCTCATTTCCCACAAATTATTTGCAGTGGGCATTGTCAGAGGTGCATAAAGGGGTAGAAAATACCCATAATAATAATAATAATAATAATAATAATAATAATAATAATAATAATAATAATAATTTTTATTTATATCCCGCCCTCCCCAGCCGAAGCCGGGCTCAGGGCGGCTAACAACAATAAAACAGTACAAAAGTACAGCATAAACAACACTCTAAAATCATTCATTATAAAATTAATTAATTCAAGCCACTGGCAACCATTGGGCCAGAGGTCTGAGAAGATTGCCAAGCGAGGGAGTCAGGCTGTGCCCTGGCCAAAGGCCTGGTGGAACAGCTCTGTCTTGCAGGTCCTGCGGAAAGATGTCAAGTCCCGCAGGGCCCTGGTCTCTTGTGACAGAGTGTTCCACCAGATTGGAGCCACAGCCGAAAAAGCCCTGGCTCTAGTTGAGGCCAGCCTAACTTCTCTGTGGCCTGGGACCTTCAAGATGTTTTTATTTGAAGACCGTAAGTTTCTCTGTGGGGCATACCAGAAGAGGCGGTCCCGTAGGTACGAGGGTCCTAGGCCGTATAGGGCTTTAAAGGTTAAAACCAGCACCTTAAACCTGATCCTGTACTCCACCGGGAGCCAGTGCAGCTGGTATAACACCGGATGAATGGATCTCGCAGCGAAGACCTCGTAAGGAGTCTCGCTACAGCATTCTGCACCCGCTGGAGTTTCTGGGTCAGTCTCAAGGGCAGCCCCACGTAGAGCGAGTTACAATAATCCAGTCTGGAGGTGACCGTCGCGTGGATCACAGTGGCTAGGTCAGGGCGAGAGAGGTAAGAAAAAAATGAAATGAAGAATGCAGCAAGAGTTGGCCTTTGGGAGAAATTGTGTGTATTCACAATGGCAACCTTGGTAGCCTTGAATCGGTAAGCATTTGTTTTTGTTTTTTTAAAGTAATATTTATTAAAGTTTCATAAACAATCAAAAGCTTCAGAGTTTAAACATAGAATACACAAACTGAGAAAAACTACAAAATTAAAAAAATACAAAACAAAACACATAAAAAATACACAATAAAGAACAGTTAACAAAATAGAAGAAAAGAGAATAAAAACCGCCAATAAGCAAAACAGAAAAAAAGATTAGTATTTTCATATCTTATATTTCATCCACTAGTTTCTTGACCTCCTCACACCTCCCTTTTTGTATTCCAATTCAGATATTTAGTTCAGCAAATCCTTAGCCTCTGTCATTTATCCTTGCTCAGCATCTTAACCTATAATAAATATATATTTTGCACCATTATCAATCCATATTTACATATTCTTATTAATCTTTTTACCAACACCACTTGTTTTCAATCCAACATCTCTTTAACAGAATCAGTAAGCATTTGTTTTCCGTGCTTGGGGATAGAGAAAGGGTTGTCTTTCTACAGCTGCAGCATTGCTTCAGTTAATGAATAACATTCTGAATGTGTGTACTATCCTTTTTGACAGGTGCTATGGCGAGCAATACCTCTGTGGACAGGGAATAGAGCCTACCAACTGGGCAATGTGGGAGAACATTGTGGCTCTTAGCTGTATGACAGTCATCTTCCTCCTGATAGCATATGCCAAACTGCGGTTCATGAAGAAATTCACCTAATGCAAAAAAGATGACCTAAAAGATGGACATTTAAGTCTTCCTAGGTCCAACCGGAAAAAGTCATTGTTTCAATTAACTGGGGGGACCAGACTGCACCAACCACATTTTTTTACATTGCTGATATTTAATCTTTTTTGTAAAGGAAGCAATTTGTTTTAACTGATTCGTTTTTTATATAGAATTCTGCCATTCACTTTGACGTTGAGATTAACCTTGTATGTTTCTCAGGAAATCTGTTTAGATCTGTAATTAGTTTTCTTTGGGGAAGGGGGAACACTTTGTAAACTGAGTCTGGGGACTCAGCTGCAATGAAAACGTTTTAAGTGTGTTGTAAAGCGCATTATGCAAAGGTAACACAAGATGGCGATCATGAGCTATGGCAAAATCTGTATATTTTTCAAAATGTGTTTTTTTAAAAAAAGCATTTTCGCAGCGTTTTTTTATATGTGTCTAGATTCCACCTGAGTTAAAAGGGCAGCAGCGGTTAAATCTGAAGAAAACAGAGGGCAAGGGGAAATCAATAAAGGAAGTGAACCTAAAACGGTGCTGAAGAAAGAGTATGTTTTTATTTGAGAAAGCACTCCCAGTGAAAGTCCTAGTGTGTAAGCTGCCTTCCTCAGGAGCGCTGTGGGAAGTGAGAGAATTAGCGCTATGCTGAATTCCACCTAAATAAACTTATCGTTTGAATACCGTATTTTTTGCTCTATAAGACGCACCAGACCACAAGACGCACCTACTTTTTGGAGGAGGAAAACAAACAAAAAAATATTCTGAATCTCAGAAGCCAGAACAGCAAGAGGGATCGCTGCACAGCGAAAGCAGCAATCCCTCTTGCTGTTCTGGCTTCTGGGATAGCTGCGCAGCCTGCATTCGCTCCATAAGACGCACACACATTTCCCCTTACTTTTTAGGAGGGAAAAAGTGAGTCATAGAGCAAAAAATACGGTACTTATGCTGACAGAATGATCTCCTTAGCGCTGTGCTGAATTCCACCTAAATAAACTTATCGTTCAAAAATTATTGTACGTCCAGTTGGCAGGTGGATAGCTGGAAGTAACTTTTATCTGTTCGTGAGCTATCCCTTTTTCTTTTTATTCTATGATTATTTCCTTTAATATTTTTGCGCGCGCTCTCTCTCTCTGTAATATTCTCACTTACTGTATTTTGGCAAGAATGGAGGCAGGTGAAGATGTTGAGCAGTAGGTGAAAGACGCTGAGTGCTAGGCAGGGAAGAGAGGAGGTCAGCTGGGGAAAGAAAGAGATGCTCCCAGGTGAGAGATGGGAGGGTGCATCCTTCACCGTATGGGATAAAGGTTAGGATATATCGTTGAGAGAGGATTCTTCCACAGTGGTACCTTGGTTCTCATATGCCTTGGTACTTGAACAACTTGGAACCAGAACGCTGCAAAACCGGAAGTGTTCAGGTTTGCAAACTTATATTGGAAGCTGAACATTTTCCGTTTTGAGATTTACGCTTCCGATTTGACTGTGACGCTGAGGTCTGTCTGTTTTTGCGTTTTTGCGGCTTTTTCGTTTTGTTTTGGTGACTGTGGGGAACCCAGTTCAGCTACTGATTGATTGATTGATTGATTGATTGTGTGACTGCAGTACATTGTTTATTGCTTTCATTTTATGGATCAATGGTCTCGTTAGATAGTAAAATTAATGTTAAATGGCTGTTTTAGGGGTTGTTTTTAAAAGTCTAGAACAGATTAATCCGTTTGGCACTACTTTCTATGGGAAAGCGTGTCTTGGTTTTGGAACGCTTTGGTTTTGGAATGGACTTCTGGAACGGATTAAGTTTGAGAACCAAGGTACCACTTTAGTTCTTTTCTCTCTCTCTCTCTCTCTCTCTCTCTTTCTTTCTTTCTCTCTCTCTCTCTCTCTCTCACTCTCTCTTTTAATTATTCTTTATTTAGATTATTATTTTTTATTTTTACTGTATTGTGAAAAATAAAACTTTATTTTAAAAAAAGAAATGTATCATTCAGTGAATAAATTGGGGACTATATTGTCTCAGAGGCCCCTAAACATGAGGCTCTAAACTACTGAAGGTAATGGGGCCCTTTATATGTCCAGCTGTCCTTTGTCAACAACAAATTGTCGCTGTTTTTTGTGTTGAATATATGCTGTATGGTAATTTATGGACCTAATAGGTATCTCAAGCCATTTGCACGTGCAGAATGTAGGCACCCTATAGATAGAAATGAGTAAACCAGTGATATTTTAGGGAGCAGGCTAGCAGGCGGGGCCCATTACCTACACAACACAAAACACTGTTGCTGTATGTAGGTTATATTTTAGTTTTTTATCTTATATTTTGGAAATGTACATTCAGGGTGTTTGTTCCTTTAATTTTTTTGGGGGGCCCCCAAAGAGAGTGAGGCCCCTAAGTTATGACTTGTTTAGCTTATACGTAAATCTGGCATTGCTAGCACCCACTATAATTCCGCAGAACAATGGAAATTCTTAATGGCTCCAGTTGTACTGGGTTACAGTTCTGCAAGCTGGCAACCCCAAACCCCCCAACACCTAGGAATTATCACCCCCCTTTCTAAATATCTTTGCCAGCCGAGACATAAAGCTGCCTTCCTGACGGCATTGCCGTAGCTTTCCTGGATTGGCTCCCCTGCAGCCCAAACAAGGTGTTGTTGTTGTTTAGTCGTTTATTCGTGTCCGACTCTTCGTGCCCAATGGACCAGAGCACGCCAGGCACTCCTGTCTTCCACTGCCTCCTGCAGTTGGGTCAAACTCATGCCGGTAGCTTCGCGAACACTGTCCCACCATCTTGTCCTCTGTCACCCCCTTCTCCTTGTGCCCTCCATCTTTCCCAACATCAGGGTCTTTTCCAGGGAGTCTTCTCTTCTCATAAGGTGGCCAAAGTATTGGAGCCTCAGCTTCAGGATCTGTCCTTCCAGTGAGGACTCAGGGCTGATTTCCTTCAGAATGGATAGGTTTGATCTTCCTGCAGTCCATGGGACTCTCAAGAGTCTCCTCCAGCACCAGAATTCAAAAGCATCAATTCTTTGGCGATCAGCCTTCTTTATGGTCCAGCTCTCACTTCCATACATCACTACTGGGAAAACCATAGCTTTTACTATACGGACCTTTGTCGGCAAGGTGATGTTCCTACTTTTTAAGAGACATTTTTAAGAGACATTTACCCAAACAAGGTAAGCTACAGTAATACTAGTGTTGGAAGGACTGCTCCACCCAACCACAACAGCCACTTGTGCCAGAGATGGGTTAGGAAAAGACTCCTGTCAAAAATCCTGGAGAAGCCCTACCAGTCAGTGAGAGCAATCCCAACCTAAATGTGCCAGTGATCTGACTCTCTGTAGGCCAGCTTCCCGTGTGCCTATTGACAAAGGCATTGGTGTCTGTGTGAGATAAGCCCAGGAGATCATTAACCTGTGTGTTTACTGAGGGCTTATCCACACTTAACCTTTCCTGCACTCCTCCCAGACACCATCTCATGCCCTTCAACATTTCTACAGTGAAAACAGAGACGTTCTACTCCATCCCCTCCAACATTTCTCCCATGGAAATAGGGACATCCTAAGGGGAAACGGAACAGCGTTTCTGTGCGCTGCTCTGGTTCGCCAGAAGCGGCTTAGTCATGCTGGCCACATGAACTGGAAGCTGTACGCCGGCTCCCTCAGCCAATAAAGCGAGATGAGCGCTGCAACCCCAGAGTCGGCCACGACTGGACCTAATGGTCAGGGGTCCCTTTACCTTTTAAGGGAAAACGGGGCATTCCGGGATCAAATCAGAAACCGGGACGGCTTCTGTAAATCCAGAATCGTCCCTGGAAAATAGGGGCGCTTGGAGGGTCTCAAAGCTTCATATATGAGCACCCCCCCCCCCGCTCCTAAGCTTTCCCATAAAGCTATGGTTTTCCCAGTAGTGATGTATGGAAGTGAGAGCTGGTCCATAAAGAAGGCGGGTTGCCAAAGAATTGATGCTTTTGAATTATGGAGCTGGAGGAGACTTGAGAGTCCCATGGACTGCAAGAAGATCAAACCTCTCCATTCTGAAAGAAATCAGCCCTGAGTGCTCACTGGAAGGACAGATCGTGAAGCTGAGGCTCCAATACTTTGGCCACCTCATGAGAAGAGAAGACTCCCTGGAAAAGACCCTGATGCTGGGAAAGATGGAGGGCAGAAGGAGAAGGGGACGACAGAGGATGAGATGGTTGGAGAATGTTCTCGAAGCTATCGGCATGAGTCTGACCAAACTGCGGGAGGCAGTGGAAGACAGGAGTTCCTGGCGTGCTCTGGTCCATGTGGTCATGAAGAGTTGGACACGACTAATCGACCAAACAACAAGAACAAGCTTTCCCCTCAAAAATTCACTCTTTAAAACTCATTTGGAGCAAATGTCAACACACATAAAGCCCGAATTGACATTTGCTCCAATTCACTTTTAAAGAGCAGCTTTCGTAGGGGGAAGCTTGGGACAAAACAACAACAGTGCTTGGACAGGGAGTGTTAAGGTGCAGATTTCTGTCTGGAAAGAGTGGGGCAAAAGTTAAGTGTGGATAATCCCTTAATGTGTGTGGTTAAGATACAAGTTTACTTAACCCAAAGGTTAGGTTTTATTATTTAAAACACACAGGTGAGAGACAGTTGTCATCGAAGAAATAAAAAAGCAACAGATTGCCAAACTGAGTGTGCATCCTAGATGACATTATAGGTAAGTAGTTGCTTAGTTCAGCGAATCATAAAGTTGGAAGGGACCCTGAGGTTTCCTCTAGTCCAGGGATGTCCAACTCCCAAGAGACTGTGATCTACTCCCGGGGGGGGGGGGGACGGACAGACCAAAATTGAGCTTTTTTTAGGGGAGCAGGTCTTTATAGGTTCAGCTAAAACTCCTGAAGTAGAAATCAAATCAAAGGCCCTCTCCTTGGTTGGAAGTGCAGTGTGAAAATCATTTTACTACCTGCCAAGTGAGGACATACAACAGCCTAAGTTGTATCCTTGCAAGAAAAACTTGTATAAAAACTAGCCCCAGGGCACAACATTGCCCAGGAAGACAAACTCGCACGCTATTTTATGTAAGGATCTCCCATAATACCTTACCTTAATATGGGTTATGGTTTAAACCAAAAGAAAGGATGAAACAACTCATTCTAAAGCCGAGCAGTTCCCTTGAGGAATATATAACACTTATAACATAGTCTCCACTTGTTCTAGCATGCTGAGACACACGTGAGATTATTAGGAATCTGAACAACCATGCAGTAAGAGAGGACTAGAGGAAGCCTGAGAGACACATCCACAAACCAAACTGAGGATTATATTTAGCTCTGATAACCGAATACAGTGTATTCCTGACTTTTATGGGACACCATTGCACAGCCAACTTTCACAAATCCAAACCATATGAGGTTCCTAGCGCCGTGCTGAATGCTTCAACTTCTCAAAGGTTTTCTTCCCTTGCAAATGAGCCTTCCATTTTTTTCCGCCTCATTCTCGGGGGCACTCAAGAATATCCTCGATCATTTTCTTGTGCGTTTTCTTTCTCATGAATTCGCGAACGACGATCAGAAATCATGTGGGATCCATTTTAAGCCACAGCACTAGTAGATATCGCCATAGAAGATCGCTGAGGAAGAGGGGAGGCAGGAAGGATTTTAGAGAGCATGTAATATGAAATCCTAGAGTCAATCTCTGGTTACAGAAGCTCAGGTAGCAGTTAGGTTTCAAAGGACGAAATCACGATAGCAAACCAGTGATATTTTAGGGAGCAGGCTAGCAGGTGGGGCCCATGACTTACATCATAGGAGCCTAGGTAAAGGTAAAGGGTAAAGGGACCCCTGACCATTAGGTCCAGTCGTGGCCGACTCTGGGGTTGCGGCGCTCATCTCGCTTTGTTGGCCGAGGGAGCCGGCATACAGCTTCCGGGTCATGTGGCCAGCATGACTAAGCCGCTTCTGGCGAACCCGAGCAGCGCATGGAAACGCCGTTTACCTTCCTGCCGGAGCGGTACCTATTTATCTACTTGCAGTTTGATGTGCTTTCGAACTGCTAGGTTGGCAGAAGCAGGGATCGAGCAATGGGAGCTCACCCCGTCGTGGGGATTCGAACCGCCGACCTTCTTATCAGCAAGTCCTAGGCTCTGTGGTTTAACCCACAGCGCCACCCGCATCCCGCCTACACAACACCAAACACTGTTGCTGTATGTAGGTTTTATTTATTTTATTTGTTGTTTATCTTATAATTTGGAAATGTACATCCAGGTTTTTTCCCTTTACATTTTTTGGGGGCCCCGAGAGAGTGGGGCCCTAAACTATAGCTTGTTTAGCTTATACGTAAATCTGGCACTGGTTCCAAGGGTCATCTAGTCCAACCCCATTTTTTTGCCTAAGGTAGGACTCGAACCCAGGACCCTTAAGAGTGTCTCCCTCGAGGGCTGGCGGGAGATTCAAACCCCGTTTCCCCTTTTAAAACTCAAAAGCTGAGATGACGCCCCTCATTTGAGAACTTCAACCCGCTTAAGGCTGTGGGGAGGGAAATGGCACCAATCGCACCCGGAAGCCCGCTCCGAAGATAAATGAGCTCCCTCTTCGCAAATAACCATTATGTCGTCTGCGGACGAAACCTCACCCAATCCGTGGACAGGGAAGAGACCACATGACGCACGCACGCGCACACACTCACCCCTTTTCCCGAACCGCCCGGCGCGCCTCGTCCTGACGCATGCGCAGCGAGCGGCGGAAGCGGTGCATAAGCAGAGGGCGTCTGGCGGAAACCGGAAGTAACCTGTGGTGGTTGGTTTTTTTTTTTCCCAAGCGGCGGAAGTGCGGGGGGGAGGTGGGTTTGGAATGGCTGCTGCCGCCGCCGCCGCTGTCCCGCCTGAGGAGGCCTCGGAGGCCCGGCGACAAGGCCCCAAGCGTAAGATGTAGTGGGTGGGGCCTCTGGTCACGTGGTTCCAAGGGGGGAGGGGCTTTCCCTACCGTCACCTAAGAAAGGTGTGTGTGAAGGGACTCCATGCACCGAGACGGACCCATTGGGCCCACCTACCTCAGTACTGCCTGCACGGGCTGGCAGCAGTGGTGCTGATAATGCCCAGGTCGCGGGTTCAGTCCTATGCCCTTTTAAAATGTGTGGTTTTTTTGGGGGGGAGGCTATTGGGTTGTTTTTATTTATATTATTATTGATTTTATTCTGTCAACTGCCTTGAGACCCCCTGGTATAGGGCGGTATATAAATTAATAATAATAATAATAATAATAATAATAATAATAATAATAATAATCCCTGCAGATTCCTGCGTTGCAAGGAGTTGGACTAGATGATCCTTAGGGGGCTATTGGGTTGTTTTAATTTATATTATGAATTTTGTGGTTTTATATACAACAAAATCTTGATTTTATTCTGTCAACCGCCCTGAGACTTTCGGGTATAGGGTGGTACATAAATTCAATTAATAATAATAATAATCTCCGCAAATTCCTGCATGGATTAGATGATCCTTCGGGTCCCTTCCAACGCCACAACACACACACACATACATACATACATACAAACAAACAAACACACATACAGAGACAGAGATGGAATCCTAGCCTTGCCTGGATCATGCAATTTTTTTTTTTTTAAATGCGTTTATATCCCACCTTTCCCCCCCTCCACAGGACACAAAATGGTGTTTGTTGTTCTCTCGTCACTTCACTTAACCCCCCCCCCCACCCACCCACAACAACCAACCTGTGAGGGGTAGGCCTGGGCAGTGTATTGATACATCGCCCAGGACTGGTTTGAGGGTGTGATGTTATATCCCCCAGTGTTATATCCTGTGCAGCTTTCAGGCTGTTGCCCAGATGGAGGCCGCAAACTAAACAAGTCTGCTTGATGTTGTTGGTATTGTGTTACATGTCAAGGATTTCACATCAGCGGATACAGCTGGTAAGCAGCTAACCTCTTGTTTCCCTGTTTTCTTTTATTAAAAAATCTGAACAGAGGATCCTGCTGTTGAAACAGCAGAAGAAGCAACAGAACCAGCTGAAGCAGATATCAATGAACTTTGCAAGGATATGTTCAACAAAATGGCCATTTACCTAACAGGTGAACTGACAGGTAAGTTTGTATTAAATATAACACATTGCAATATCATTGGGGTGTTTCTATGCCAGAGAGGCCTGCTGAGTCCTGTGGGGCTTGCTTCCAAGTGAGAACGTCCAGAGCATGGATAGGCAAACTAAGGCCCAGGGGCCGGATGCGGCCAAATCACCTTCTAAATCCGGCCCGCAGATGGTCTGGGAATCAGCGTGTTTTTACATGAGTAGAATGTGTCCTTTTATTTAAAATGCACTTCTGGGTTATTTGTGGGACCTGCCTGGTGTTTTTACATGAGTAGAATGTGTGCTTTTATTTAAAATGCATCTCTGGGTTATTTGTGGGGCATAGGAATCCGTTCATTTTTTCTCTTTCAAAATATAGTCCGCCCCCCCCCCACACAACGTCTGAGGGACAGTGGACCAGCCCCCTGCTGAAAAAGTTTGCTGACCCCTGCTCCAGAGTCTTGTGTCTTCTACCTCCCCCAAGTAGAATCAGAATTTCTTAAGAAAATTCTCAAAATCAAGCCACATATACCAGCTCAGCTCTAGGATTCCCACGTTTTCCAGGAATGTCACTATATCACACAAAGTTGATCCATGTAGCATGGCTTTGCTAGGAAATTCCCAGAAAGTTGCTGTTCTGCTTGTGCAACAGACTTCTGCTTGCACAATGGAACTTTCCCTCCTCTCCCCTAAGGCTCCTCATACCCTCAAAATACATTCCAGAGGTTGAGAGTCCTTTCCTTGAGCAGATTGGGGATGTGCAGAGAGAGGAGCAAAAGGTGAAGTCCCATTGCATGAGCAGAATACTAGTTGCACAGTGCTGGATGCAACACACTTAATTTTCTTCTGGCTTCCCATGAGTCATGAATGAATGTCTGGGGGATTGCAATTCCTAAATCATTAATATGCTGAAATATGCATGGGTGTCAGGCATCCATATAGAGTTCTTTTGCTCATACCTTTGCTTGCGTGGTGAAATAAGGTAGGCAGCCACGGTTTACCAGGCATCTGGTTACATTTCAGCTGAGAACCTTTACTTAATGGCTTCCAAACAAGCAAACCAGAAAAGAAAACCAATTGGTTTCTCGATTTTGTCTTGTTTGGAATCCATTCACTATAAGCGGAAGCTGTAATTAACTGTGGCTTCCTGACTTGTTCTCTCAATTGCACAAAGGGAGGGATGAAGCAGAAGCAATGGGAGTATAAAGCTTGTTATCATCGTGGTTTATTAAGCTGAAATTTGATTGAGCATGGTTGTAGAGTAGGAATCCAGCTCCCTGCTGATGCTACCCTTGCGCTGTACAGTTCCCTGATAGAGGCAGAGGTTAGATAACCACAGAACAAAGGAGTGTTCACCTTCTTTTGAGGCAGTTTGTTAAGAGCTGGTGCCACCAAGAAGCTCTTCTTGGTGTTTAATCTAAACCTCCCCTTCTCGTTACTTGAATCCACTGGTTTAGGTCCTACTGTCCCAAGCAACAGACAACAAATTTGCTCAATCAAATTTGATCTGAGGTTTAAATTCCATGTTTAAAGTAGTCAGAAGAGTGGTCAACTTGAGAGAGGGGTGAGCCTGTTGTGCTCCTCCACTGAATTTTAACTGAGGTTAAAATGGCATATTGTAAATAATTTACATTTTTAAGGCTGTCTCCCCCCCCTTCTCTTTCTCTCCTTCATTTTAAAGCCACTAGTGAAGATTACAAACTCCTGGAAAACATGAACAAACTGACTAGTTTGAAGTACCTGGAAATGAAAGATATTGCAATAAACATAAGTCGAAACCTGAAAGATTTGAATCAGAAATGTAAGTAGAGAGATACTTTCATTTGTGTCTTGTAACATGTTTGGATTATAGGTTGGATCTATGTCCAGTCACAGGGTGTGGTATAGAAATACAATAAATAATAATAATTCAGATAAGACTGTGTGCCACCAGAGAACTTTTGCAGAGGGGAAACTTGCAGCAATTAATTAGTAAAATGTTTGCACAGGCGGTCCTCTCTGAATGCAAAACGTGCAGTGAAGTTGCTAAGTCTTGTCCTGAATGGGTGGGCACGATGGATGTTGGAGTCATATTGGGGTGGGAAGCAGGTAAGAGTTTATTTAAAAGTCTTTTGGCAGAAGCAAAAGTTAAGAGTGGGCTTAAATGTTAGTGGAATGTAAGAGTTATGGGGGAGGGAACTGTACTTGGCAATAACATCCCAGTGTTATTAGAATGAGTGAGTAGGAAGCTGGAGCAATATCAGAAAGTGTCTGTTGAGAAGGGGAGGAGCTTGTGCTTTCCAAGCAAAATTCTTTTTTCTTTTAAACCCAAAATTTTTTGGTTAGATTTTTGTTGCCTTGTGTGATGTACTTTTAACGTATGTTATGCTTTTATTTTGAAATATACTACATGGCAGTGGCTTGCAAGGGCAATGTGGGGGGCTTCCTTGGCTTTGGGAAGGAGGTGGCAGACCCTGTTGCCTCCTTCCCAAAGCCTGCTTGCCTGGCTTTGGGAAGATGGCAGAAGGGCTCTTGGAGTGTCAGATCATCCTCCCTCCCTAAGCCGGCCAGCTCCTTCCCAAAGCCTGGCAGACTTTGGTTAGTTTATGGTGGTTTAAGTGGGGCATTTTAAAGTGTTACCTGCTTCAGACTCTTACAGTGGCGCTTAAAATCTAAACAAATTTTGTAGTGGGATCATTGAGTGACAGGTTGTGTAGACCTGTACAGTGGTACCCCGCAAGACGAACGCCTCGCGAGACGAAAAACTCGCAAAACGAAAGGTTTTTTCGTTTTCGAGTTGCCTCGCAAGACGAATTTCCCTATGGGCTTGCTTCGCAAGACGAAGCTTGCCCCGGGGACAGCGGGTCTTCTCTTTTGCAGCAAGGGGCTGCAGGGAGATCGCTATCTCCCCGCAGCCCCTTGCTTCAAAAGAGGTCCAGGGGCAGCGGGAAGCTAAGCGCTTCTTCCCTGCTGCCCCCCGACGTCTTTTGCAGCAAGGGGCTGCAGGGAGATCGCTATCTCCCTGCAGCCCCTTGCTGCAAAAGACGTCCGGGGGAAGCGGGGAAGAAGCCGCTTCCCCCGGACGTCTTTTGCAGGGTTGTCGGCATGCCGAAGCCTGCGCGCGCTGACATCAGCGCTCCCAGGCTTCGCGGACCTCTCCGCCAGCAGCGGCAGCGCTGCCGCTGCTGGCGGAGGGTTGCCGCCATGCCGAAGCCTGCGCGCGCTGACATCAGCGCCGCGAAGCCTGGGAGCGCTGATGTCAGCGCGTGCAGGCTTCGGCATGGCGGCAACCCTCCGCCAGCAGCGGCAGCGCTGCCGCTGCTGGCGGAGAGGTCCGCGAAGCCTGGGAGCGCTGATGTCAGCGCGCGCAGGCTTCGGCATGGCGGCAACCCTCCGCCAGCAGCGGCAGCGCGCGCAGACTTCGGCATGGCGGCAACCCTCCGCCAGCAGCGGCAGCGCTGCCGCTGCTGGCGGAGAGGTCCGCGAAGCCTGGGAGCGCTGATGTCAGCGCGCGCAGGCTTCGGCATGGCGGCAACCCTCCGCCAGCAGCGGCAGCGCTGCCGCTGCTGGCGGAGAGGTCCGCGAAGCCTTGGCCGGACAGCTTTTGAAGGCAGGCGGGGGGGGGGAGCAAAGACTTTCGCCCCCGCCAGCCTTCAGAAGAGGAAGGCTGGCGGGGGGCAAAAGTCTTTGTCCCCCCTGCCTGCCTTCCCAGGGGCTTTTAAATCGCCCCGGACAGCGGAGAAGTCCTCCGCTGTCCGGGGCGATTTTAAAATGCCGCCCGCCAGCATTTTAAGATCGCCCCGGACAGCGGAGAAGTCCTCCGCTGTCCCGGGGTTTTTTAAAATGCTGGGGGTGGGAAGAAAAGCCCTTGCCCCCCCCCCAGCCTTCAGAAGAGGTCCGGGGACAGACTGTCCCCGGACCTGGTCTGAAGGCGGTTTCCCTAGGAACGCATTAATTGATTTTCAATGCATTCCTATGGGAAACCGTGCATCGCAAGACGAAAAAACCGCAAGACGAAGAGAATTGCGGAACGAATTAATTTCGTCTTGCGAGGCACCACTGTATTATGTGTTAGTTGTTGTGCTGTAAAATTACAGTGGTATCTCGGGTTACATACGCTTCAGGTTACAGACTCCCCTAACCCAGAAATAGTACCTTGGGTTAAGAACTTTGCTTCAGGATGAGAACAGAAATTGCGCGGTGGCAGCAGCGGGAGGCCCCATTAGCTAAAGTGGTGCTTCAGGTTAAGAACAGTTTCAGGTTAAGAACGGACCTCCGGAACGAATTAAGTACGTAACCAGAGGTACCACTGTATATGTAATATGAAGGAAAGGGGGTACAGGGAGAATTTTCTGTAGAGTGGAAGGAAAGGGGGACCTTTCTCTGCCTTCCCACTTCCAGCCACTCTCTGAAGACTGGAAAATAGGCCCACAGAAGAATATTAGGAGGGCGGGCAGGGGAAGTGTGGCTTAATTTTTTTCAGTCTTCAGATGAGGATGAGACCATATGAAAAATGAACATAAGATTTTAGCTGCAGTTCGTTCATTTTCAGCTTTGTAATCTTGTTGTAAAGAGTCCAAATTGTTGTAATGGATGCACTTTTTGCCGATGAGCATTGCATTCAGCGCCAGCGAATCCTTTTTTCTTTTGTTTCAAGGTTTTGAAAATTGAGGTGCGCATTAGATTTGATGGTGCATTAGACTCGAGTAAATACAGCATTGAAAAGGATTTTGGATGACCATACTGGGGAGGCCTGGAGAGCCTTTTCCCGTCAGAGTAGACAATACTCAGCTACCTGGGCTCAGCTGCGTAATCGTTCCATTCTTATTTTTATTTTGCAGTTTGACAGTTTTGAAAATATACAAATCTAGTGACCGAAGAGGTGACACAAGTGGTACACCTTCAGTGAGTCAGCAACTAATCCTTATTGTTTTTCCCCCGCCCTCACCTCTCACTTCCTCCAAGACGCCGGACTTCAGCCGTATCTGGAGCAAATCAATCTGATTGAAGAGCAGGTGGCAGCATTGGAACAGGCCGCATACAAGCTAGATGCATATTCAAAGAAACTTGGTAAGTACTTGTGACATTGCTAGAAAGTATATAGAAATGGTGCCTATTTTACCCCTTTTCCACAAGGAGGGGGGTTGCATCCCCTCCATGAATCTTGACAAGTTTTTTTACCCTTTTGGAACGTAACATATCTGTGGAGGTTGCTGTTGTGCACTAATGGATTTCCAGGGCGTCCCACTCAGGTTTCTTAAATACAGTGGTACCTCAGGTTACATACGCTTCAGGTTACATACACTTCAGGTTACAGGCTCCGCTAACCCAGAAATAGAGCTTCAGGTTAAGAACTTTGCTTCAGGATGAGAACAGAAATCGTGCTCCGGCAGCGTGGCAGCAGCAGGAGGCCCCATTAGCTAAAGTGGTGCTTCAGGTTAAGAACAGTTTCAGGTTAAGTACGGACCTCCGGAACAAATTAAATACTTAACCTGAGGTACCACTGTAATACAGGGTATGGCTGACACTACAAAGTGGTAAAATGTACCCTGAATCATATTATCGCAATAGCCAGAATACTCCATCTGTGGAGAACTTTTTGAAATTGAAAGAGGTGTGTGGACCCCGGGCAATGTGCTAGCCACTGAAAACAGCTTCTGGATGCTCAGTCTCTGTCAAAGTGTCACTACATGAGGCTGTGACATAGGTCCTGGGTTCATAACGGAAAGGGAGTTTGCTCTCCCTAATGGCTGTGTGTTTGTCTTCCGCAGAAGCAAAGTACAAAAAGCTGGAGAAACGGTGAAAGAAGTGCGTTGCGTGACAGGACTTTTCTTCGAGAATACATGACTTTCTCCTCTGAAGAAAACTGGACTTTACGAAACTTGTACTACAAAACTACCATTGGAGAGAGTCATGTGGGCACTCTAAGGAACAGTGGTGCCCCCCTTTGTTTGAGGCTGAGACATCTTCCCCTTCTTGTAGAATCTGTTGCTCTTTACTATTTTTGTCCCTCGTTTTACAAAAAACTATCAGTAGAAGCTGCTGTTAATGGCTTCAGCCAGGGCCCTGCAGTAGCTTAACTGGGCAGTTCTGTACCTCCTTCCCTATTGAGCAAGTCCCTTCTGTGCTCTGAAAATTGCTTCATTTGTGAACGTGGAAGTTTCCAATATGCCGTGTTGGCAGGTGACGTGGTGTGGCCTTGCAGCAAAGCATCTTCTCTTGCCGTGCTTTTTTGAGAAATAAACACCTGGAAATTAAGGCGGCCCTTTTCTTACTCTTTCTCGGGGGGACAGAATTATCTTCCGCTTCATCCAGTGTGGCATGAGGGCTGACTCAGAACTACGCATGCGGCTCCTCCAGACTGCTGTTTCTTTGGAGACTGGTTAGATACAGTTTGCATGGAGAGAACTGGCTGTAGCTTGAGTCTGCCTGACTCAACAATTTTTCGACATGGACAACTGGGACAGGAGCAGGTTGCAATCCGTAGCTTCCGCATGTGGGTACCAGCTTGATACAGAAGTGGAGAATATGTTACGAAGAACTGGATGGGAAGATGGGGCAATGGGTCAGTAGGGGTCATGTGATCAGGAGAGGAAAGAGCGATGACATGAATTAATTAAATTAACACTATGCTTTCATTGTGCCAAGGCTATATATGTCTAGAATTTTGTGTTTGAAATCTACATTGGTGTTGTTGTTTAGTCGTTCAGTCATGTCTGACTCTTCGTGACCCCATGGACCAGAGCACACCATCTACATTGGTACGCTCAACATAATTCTAAGTGTAGAAGAACTCTAGATTTTGTCATCATACATCGAGACTAGTATCCTAGCATGATTTCTCAGGCCTGGATACAATCTAGTAATAATGAGCCCCTCTCCTCGTTCGCAGTCCCACGCTTGCTTTGGAAAATTGGTGTAGTTTTTTTCTAATCATGTCTCGTAGCTTCCTCTGTGGTTGCCACAGCTATGTTTATTGGCAGAAGTGGCACTGTGGCATCAATGAATGCTGATTATATAGGAATGCACTGGCAAATACCTTCCCTGGAATCTCAATTGCCAGTTCTTCTACAAAGGCTGGAGTCTAGAAGTCTAACTCAAGGTCTTCCCCTATATCAGGAATGTCCAACAGGTCGATCGCGATCTACTGGTAGATCCCCATGAGGTTTTGGTAGATCGCAGTTGATCTCCAGCTCCCGTTCCTTAGCGTCACTAAAACTGACTCCTACCATGCCCCCCCCCCGCCCGCCCTCTATTGTTGGATGAGTCTCAATTATGGCACTTGTCTCCTGAGAATATGCCAAGGCCGTGCAACAAATATTTTGGGGAGAGACATGGTTGATAACTATCTAGTTTGAGAGGGCCTCTTACTATGAAGAGGCAGCTATACATAACTTACATAACTACTCATAAGTAGCCTCATTACCTTAATGAGGGCTGTGAGGGTTTTTCAGCTGGTCTACAAATTTCCAGTGGTTAAAGATTTCTATCTGCAACATGCAGCTAAAAGATTTTGAGATCCTCCTCCTAAGCTGCTGCATTAACAATCTCAACACTTTGGGAGTGGACGGCTCCTAAGAACACTTTGGAGGGAAGATTTGCTGCCTCGACTAGTTTCCGACCCAGTTGTTGTTTAGTTGTGTCCGATTCTTCGTGACCCCATGGATCAGAGCACACCAGGCACTCCTGTCTTCCACTGCCTCCCGCAGTTTGGTCAAACTCATGCTGGTAGCTTCGAGAACACTGTCCAACCATCTGTTGTCCCCTTCTCCTTGTGCCCTCCATCTTTCCCAACATCAGGGTCTTTTCCAGGGAGTCTTCTCATGAGGTGGCCAAAGTATTGGAGCCTCAGCTTCACGATCTGTCCTTCCAGTGAGCACTCAGGGCTGATTTCCTTAAGAATGGATAGGTTTGATCTTCTTGCAGTCCATGGGACTCTCAAGAGTCTCCTCCAGCACCATAATTCAAAAGCATCCATTCTTCTGCGATCAGCCTTCTTTATGGTCCAGCTCTCACTTCCATACATCACTACTGGGAAAATCATAGCTTTAACTATACGGACCTTTGTCCGACACAGTTAGCATAAAGCAACTTCCTGTTTTCCTAATGATTGGTCCACCTGGCTCTGCAATGCTGACGTTTTGTGGCACCAGCTCTCCATTGTTTCAGACAGGATTCACCCACCCACTCACAAGGTACCAGGAACTGAATGCAAATGAAAGGTTCTCCCTACTTCATGCCAGTCTGCCTCAGGGTAGCATCTGACTTCTCCATTTTTTGCATTAATTTTGCTCAACAACAACGTAAGAATTCGGTATAATGTGAAAATTCTGGTGATACAATAATTTCCCATAGTAAGTGAAATAATGCACAAGGATCTTTAATTTTTAAACAACTCTTTATATAAAAGCCAAAACTTGATATTTCCAGTATTACAGTCATTGTTCCACAAGATACAAAAATGTTAAATGGAGGAACACTCCCAGAAATGTTATTTTTTTTAAAAAAAGCAAATCCTAATTTTTAAATGGTGGTGACTCAAATGTACACTGGTGAATTTCAGCTTAGCCCCTTAGCAATACTGAATAGTGATGTGATCCAGATGTACTTCCAATTGTCCCCCAATTCTTATAGGCATTTTCTTATAGCCACCTGGGGCTGTCTGGGTGGCTTTCTGATATAGGAGCCCCAAAGAATTTCAGCTTTGTGAGTTATTTATATCGACAACCTATCTTGATGCTATGGGTGGTAATGTTTGTCACTAGCTAGGACCACTTGTAGAAATAATTCAATTAACCCTGCTCTATGGTAGCCTGTTACTACAAGGTAACTTTCGTGGATCACAGAGATTGTTGACAAAGTGCCCGTGATTCGGACGTTCCTCGCAGTCAGGGTGTCATGTTTTATTTGTGCGCCGATTTTCAGCTTTCTGGACAATATCTTAACAGCCATTTCCCTAATTCAAATACCTGCCTTTTTATCCCTTGGAGGTTAATCTCAACTTTTTCCAGGGAGTGAAGATTCAGTTAGAAGAAATGGTGCGATTGGAAAACAGTAATCTTTCTCCTCTGAGCACCATTCCGAACTGCTGTGGCTCCTTTAAAGCAGAGTAAAAGATGTTGGAATCTTAGCGTGAATGTGCAGTCTGCATATGTGAAAACACATCTTGTGACTCCCGAGGAATGGCGAACCTCGAATGCAAAACTTGGATCAAGAAGGGTTAGCTACCCCCGATATATAGTTTGGCCAATTGCACATTATATAGTCTAGCTTAGCAATTTCTCTACAGGCTTTTCTGTACATGCAGTCAACATAAACCTGTACAGGAAATCTTTTCTTGATTTTTTGGTGAAGCACCTTGTATTACAGGGTGTGGAATATAGGCTAGGCACCTTTTCACTCCTCAAGTCGCATCTAGTTTGATCCTCAAAATTAAACATACTATATATCATTCTTTAAATATATTTATGAAAATGTATCATCTTCCATACAATATAAAAAGAAGAGGAGGCTGGCTTGTTTTATTTTTTAAAAAAATTGTGCATATAAAAGCTAAGGACTGTTTTACCATCTGAGGACATTTTTACAAGTCAAATGGTGATGCCCAACATGCAATCTTAATCGTTCCAGGTTGTGCTACCACTGCTGAAACCCCCCGTCCCATCCTGGCCACTGGTGAAATGGGATTCCCTGCTTGCTGTAAGCCTCTGTGCTGTTGAGCTCTTGCATGTAACATGGTTTCATCGACTCTCAGTGGGCACCACCTAGATACTGCTTTTCATTTCACCCTGTTGTCAAATACCCATGCAGGTTTTGGCCTTGGGGGGGGGGGGACACCCTCCCAGAACACTTCTCCGTTCTCCTGCATAACCACTTGCTTCTCATTTAGGTTGGTTTGTCTTTTAACGGAGATATCGGGCAAAGCCACATTTTCTCCTGTAACAATGCCCACCGTTTCACAACATTCTCTTGCCACTTTCCCTCTCTCTTAATCGCAACCCAAAAAAAACGAGCACAGTTTTGCTTAAAGGAATAAACCGGCTCCTGCTTCCTTGCAAAATTCCTTTTCCCACCATTACTTTTAAACTACCCTTACGCTGTTGCTGCGTGATCTGGCCAACGTGAAGGTAGAACTAAAAAACGAACGAGTCTGAAGAAGTTAATGCCAGAGAACTGGCAGCCATTGGCTGCTTAGAACAAACGATATACCAAGTCCAGGTATTAAGAGTACATATGTGGGATGAAATTGGCTCTATTCCACAGCACGTAGTACATTTGTTTTCTTTCTTTGATTTTGGTACAACAGTCTAATGCAGGTTACCCCTTTGGAATTCCCCAGAAAGTAACTTAATACAGTTACTGCGGCCAACTATATCTGGATACGTAAGTTTAAATTACACAGGAACCAACTTGCTTCTCAGAAAGAATCCGTTTACCCAGTCATTCTGGAGGGTTATAAACCAAGCAATTTCTGACAAGTCTCAGCATCGCAACCTTCGGAGCGCAAACACTTTTCTTTCTGAAACAAAGACGCAGTAAGCAAAAGTAAGTGTAATTGGTCGGTAGAATCAAGGGTTCTCACCTCCAGTATTTTTACCAAATCGCAGAAGACAATGCTATGGCCGCATAACCAACCATGCTACTTATTATCTGACAAATAACTACAAAATACCTTGTCTTTAAAGTTGGGGGCCTGCGGCAGAGGTAATAACCTTTTGAGAAGCAATTGCTTCCTTTCTTTTTCCTCGCTGCTCTCTCCCTCCTTCCCCCGATCATTTAGATTGGTTTCCCTAACTTCTCCAACACCTTGTTCCGTGCATCTGAACAAGGAGTCCTTGAAAGATCAGGTCTTGCATTTGAACTTTGACAGCAGGGTCTGCTAGTGCTAGCTCCCTTCCTTCATTTTGGACGTTGAAAATGGCCACAAAGGGTTGGTTATATATCATCACTGTGTCATGGTGGGGGGAATTCTGTTCAGCCATTTTCTGGCTCTCTTACCTCTGTCCAGTCAGAAAGGCCAAAGGCTTTCATTCTTTGAACTTTGTCCCAAGGCAATCATCGAGTTCCTCTCTGTTTTCCTTAAATCCAAACATGCAGAATCTGGCCTGAACAGACAGGTAAAAGTTACTGTTAATACAAAGCACTGGGAATAACGGCTGTGATTTCCCGCATGTTGTTGGATGATAAAACAGACACACCTGGCACCAGATATTTTCCACCCATACTCCAAAACAGCTGCTCTTCAAAACATTTGTGTAAGCTTTCAAAAAATAGTTATCGGGGGTAAAAACAATCTATTTTTTTAAATAAGATATTTATTAAGATTTTCAAAAAAATTACAGAATAAAAAGAAAAAAGAAAAATACAAAATAAAAATAGTTAAAAAACAGTTCAATCTTTCTATCACATATTTTTCATTTGCTTATTTCCCGGACCTCCTCACGCCTTCCTTTTCTGTATTCCAATTCCAATTGTTAATTCAGCAAATCCCTCCCCTCTTCATTCATCTTAATCTTCAATTTTTAAATATTATAACATTAATTTTTTTACCTATTAATAACCATTTTCTCATATTCCCTTATAGCATTACAGCAAAAGACCACTTAGTTTCTATCCAACATCATTCTAACCGGGGGTAAAAACAATCTACTGCCCAGTCCCTCGCTGCACTGAGAAACAAGCAAACCGGCGCGGGAGAAACAGATAAACATGAACGTTACATCCATCCTGCTATAAGGAGGCACTGTCACTCTTCAACGACCAGGAACCAGTACAGGGTAGGAGCTGGGCCAAGATGCATTCAAATTGGGTCAAAATGTGATTCATCCCACCTTTGCTGCTGGCCAACTCTCCTTGCCAATCTCTCTCCCCCCCCCCCCCATTTTACACTTGGAGAAGGCAAAGGGCTTCTTGACATCTCTTTGGAAACGATGTTCCTGAGTATGTCAAGAGGTACATAAAAAGAATAAATATTTTCTACAGTGGATCATGGGATTTCTAGGGGTTTTTTTATCAGGGCTACGAGGGAGTTAAGGCAGGCTATTTAAACGTACAACTCCCACCATGCAGTCTAATATTACTTTAGTTGGACTTTTGTAACTAAGCTCTCAAGGCAGCAAACAACATGAAGCTTATACAACGTGATGAGATCCAGCGCCAAGGGCCTTCTGGCAGTTCCCTCACTGCGAGAAGCGAGGATACAGGGAACCAGGCAGAGGGCCTTCTTGGTAGTGGCGCCCACCCTGTGGAACGCCCTCCCATTAGATGTCAAGGAAATAAGCAACTATCCTACTTTTAAAAGACATCTGAAGGCAGCCCTGTTTAGGGAAGTTTTTAGTGTTTAATGCTGCATTCTGTTTTTAATATTCGATTGGGAGCCGCCCAGAGTGGCTGGGGAAACTCAGCCAGATGGGCAGGGTATAAATAAATTATTATTATTATTATTATTATTATTATTATTATTATTATTATTACAAACGAATGATATCAAAATTACAAATTTCAGCATGGGAGAGCTAAGGATTTTTGCCACTCAGTTCTGCTGAACATATACCGTATTTTTCGCCCTATAGGACACACTTTCCCCCCTCCAAAACTGAAGGGGAAATGTGTGTGCGTCCTATGGGGCGAATGCAGGCTTTCACTGAAGCCTGGAGAGCAAGAGGGGTCGGTGCGCACCGACTCCTCTCGCTCTCCAGGCTTCGGGCAGCTGTCCGCAAGCCGTCGGAGACCAGCAGGAAGTCATGCCGGTCTCTCAAGGCTTGCGGAGAGCTGCCTGCATCCCGAAGCCCGGGGTGCGCTGAGTAGCGCGCCCCGGGCTTCGGGCAGATATCCGCAAGCCTGGGGAGACTGGCGTGACTTCCCGCAAGGCTCCCTAGGCTTGCGGATAGCAGCCTGTTCTGGGGTCGGGGGAAGCTCGGGCTTCCCCCGCCCCAGCCCCGTGCCTGGGGCGGGAAATAATTTTTTTTCTTTATCCCCCCCCCAAAAAAAAAACCCTAGGTGCACCCTATGGGCCGGTGCGCCCTATGGGGCGAGAAATACAGTAGTTCTTCCACTGAGGTGAAGGGATAATGTATAGCAGCAGATGTTTAGGCAATCTGCTTTTCTTTTGCTGAAGATCAACAATATTTTCTGTTGCATGTAGTACACAAGTGAGAGCAGTTTAGGGCGCAGAAGGTGAAACTGCTGTTCATAAATGAAATTAGGAGCTGCCCTTTCTCAGAAGGAAGGTAAGCTGGGCTTCCAGTCCATATTTCAAGAAATGTCCACATCTGCTCGTTTGATCCCCAGCTGTTTTTGCTCACAGCACCCATTTTGATCTCTTCCGCCTCTGTATTTGTTTCAGCTGCTCAAACAATAGCAGGACACCTTTCTGTCCCAACCCAGTTTTCTGTTCCAGCTGTGAAGCTGCTCTGGGGGTGGGGGAGGCCAATAAAGGACTACACAGCTGCAACTGGAGTCCGGAGTGTAAATACCAGGTGTATTTGATATTCAAGTGCACACGACAGGAGAATCCCAGGCGGAATGATTAAACAGCTGCTTATCCCACTGGAAATCAAAAGACACCGACAGTCATTTCAGGAAAGACCCTGGGCTCTGGCAGAATCCCCATCTAAAGAGACATGGGGGGTTCGCAGCGTTGCATAACACATCTGCGTACGCAAACAAGATAATCCGTTTCCTCTGTCCATGGCCAAAAAACCCCAAGAAAACGAAAAACAAACAAGAACTTGGAAAATGTGGGTGGTTACAGCTCCCAGCCTATATGGGCCAGCATAAACTCAGATGTATGCTACAGGAATTGCCAAGTATTGTCAACCTCATCATTGCCATTGCTATGGTTCATATTTTACATATTTATTTAAAGTATTTGTTGGACACCATTCAGGGCTGTGCCTTTGCATAGCTTAATAGACACCTCAAACAACAGCAGAAAGCCTGTCAAGATAGATAACAGCAAATCAATGTAATTTATTAGAAGAAATCAGTGCATGGATAGCTCAGCTGGTTAGAGCATGGTGCTGATAATGGCAAGGTGGCAGGTTCAATCCTCATATGGAATAAAGGTAAAGGGACCCCTGACCATTAGGTCCATTCGTGACTGACTCTGGGGTTGTGGCGCTCATCTCGCTTTATTGGCCGAGGGAGCTGGCGTACAGCTTCCGGGTCATGTGGCCAGCATGACTAAGCCACTTCTGGCAAACCAGAGCAGTGCACGGAAACGCCGTTTACCTTCCCACCAGAGCGGTACCTATTTATCTACTTGCACTTTGACATGCTTTCCAACTGCTAGGTGGGCAGAAGCAGGGACCGAGCAACGGGAGCTCACCCCGTCGCGGGGATTCGAACCGCCGACCTTCTGATCGGCAAGTCCTAGGCTCTGTGGTTTAACCCACAGCGCCACAGCTGCATGTTATTGCATTGCAGCGATTGGACCAGATGAGCCTCAAGGTCCCTTCTGGTTCTGTAATTCTATGAAAACACTTATGCATTGTAAACTTAGGCGAAACCACAGGATTTCAGTATTGGAGGGAGGGAAGAAATGGCTCACAGTCACATAGTCTATAACACATTAAGGAAGTCGGCCTGGAAGAGGTAACATTTAAGGCCCATTTGAAACCCTGAACTGAAGCAGCCAAATGCAATTCCTTCAGAGAAGGGTTCAGTGGCATCTCCCTCATCTCAGCCAGCCTGATGAGAATGGCAAGGAGAGCTCCAAACCTGACCTTCATGTTCAGGAAGAATGCTTAATAACCCTCATCTTTTATTGGTGAGCTGCCCAGTGCAGAACTACAGCAGCTTATCCAGGTTCTGTCCCGTTGTATGTCGGGGGCGCTGTGTGGAGAGAGTCTCCTCCTTTAAATTCCTGGGAGTTTACCTTAGTGAGGACCTCACTTGGAAAGTCAACACAACTCACGTGATCAGAAAGGCCCAACAGATACTCCATTTCCTCCGGGTCTTGCAAAAGAATAATGTTAAACAACAGCTGATGAACTCCTTTTACCGGTCCACAATAGAAAGTGTCCTTTCATATTGTATCATATTGTGGTATGCTGGCCTGACAGCCATAGACAGAAAGGTTCTACAGAGGGTGGGGAATACAGCACATGATATCATGGGCTGTCCCTTGAGTCCGCTAGATGACATTGCAAGGGATCGTTGCCTTAGGAGAGCGAGAAAAATTCTCAGAGATGACTCACACCCCAGCCATCACCTCTTTAATCTTCTACCCTCAGGCAGGAGATCTAGAAGTATAATCAGCCGTAAAGGTAAAGGGACCCCTGACCATTAGGTCCAGTCGTGGCTGACTCTGGGGTTACGGCGCTCATCTCGCTTTATTGGCCGAGGGAGCCAGCGTACAGCTTCCAGGTCATGTGGCCAGCATGACTAAGCCGCTTCTGGCGAACCAGAGCAGCGCACGGAAACGCTGTTTACTTTCCTGCCGAAGTGGTACCTATTTATCTACTTGCACTTTGAGGTGCTTTCAAACTGCTAGGTTGGCAGGAGCAGGAACCGAGCAACGGGAGCTCACCCCGTTGCAGGGATTCGAACCACCGACCTTCTGATCAGCAAGCCCTAGGCTCTGTGGTTTAACCCACAACGCCACACACGTCCCTTATAATCAGCCATACCAACAGGCTAAAAAATAGCTTCTATCCGTGGGCTGTTAGGCTGTTGAACAGGAAATAACATAGAGCAATTGCCTTGAAAGGGGGGGGGTGTTGTTCAATAAGAGATTGAGTGCTGGGGAGGGAAGCTCATTTAATTTCAATGTACACAGCTTCTACAATGGCAATAAAAGTATTATTGTTATTATTATTATCTTTGATTTCATAGAACCATAGAGTTGGAAGGTTCCCCAAGGGCCATCTCATCCAACCCCCTGCAATGCAGAAATCTCAACTAATCCATGACAGGTGGCCATTCAGCCTCTGCTTAAAAACGTCCACAGGAGAGTCCACAACCTCCCAGTGGAGACCATTCCACTGTTGAACAGCTCTTACTGTCAGAAAGTTCTTCCTGACGTTTAGTTGGAATCTCCTTTCTCGTAATTTGAAGCCATTGGTTTGAGTCCTACCCTCCAGAGCAGAAGAGAACAAGCTCGCTCCATCATATGCGGACAGGACTTTGAAGCCAACTCTCCTGAATCGGTCCAAGTTTAGGAGTCCAGTTACTAAATCACAGTAGTTCTACAATGTGCAGTAAATAGCATGCGGTCCAGAACAGGGCCTCCCAGAATTTTTGCTGCCCCCCATCACCCTTGCATCCTCAAATGAATGTTCAGATCCTAGGTCTCAGCCACACCGGAGTTTACTGTGGATGTGAAGCTGCTCTGGATCTCTATTTTTTATCTTTTTCACAGCATTCAACACCCTCCCTTATCCTAGTGGCAACCAGACTTTCTCATGCGCAGGAAACACTGAGACAAATATCAGAAGCCTTAAACTGAGAGCGTTCATGAGAGTGTGGATGAAAGTTCACAAACATGGAAACAGTGACCCGTTAACACCTGAGTGTAGCCACAACCCTAGGAAGCTTACCTATAGAGCTGAGGGCATGACCTTTTCAAGGCAGCTGACGACAAGCCCAGCCTGCTATGGTTCCTTCCCCTACTCTTTCTCAGGAGATCTCTCATTCTTCCCCAGGCCAGATTGTCACCCTGCGGAATATGCAAAGCCGTTTTAGCACAAGGCGAGTGGACATGGAAACAGTTCCTAAGCTTGCACATGGTCCCCACGTAACTGGTAAACACAAGGCGCATGCTTGAAAGGTGAAATCTCTTTTTCTCAAAAAAAGGTTCAGAGTAGCCTCTTTACGGTCAGTTATTTTGAGACGTAGGATATAATTTGCAACAGCAGCAGCTTCCGGTATACTGTAAAAGGATGATCCGTGATAATATGCTGGCGTCATGAGAAACAGCCCAGGAAAAAAGTATGCAATAGCTGCAGGTGCCTCTGGGCTGGCAGCATTTAACAGGAGGAATTTGCTCACATAGTGGAACTTTAGGTTTGTGTGATTAAAGCACAATGTCACCCTAGCGCAGCAGTCACACCTTCTTCTTTTTTTTAAAGCAGGCTTTTGTGGTTTTTGTGGTAGGGATGTGGGTGGCGCTGTGGGTTAAACCACAGAGCCTAGGACTTGCCGATCAGAAGGTCGGCGGTTCGAATCCCCGCGACGGGGTGAGCTCCTGTTGCTCGGTCCCTGCTCCTGCCAACCTAGCAGTTCGAAAGCACGTCAAAGTGCAAGTAGATAAATAGGTACCTCTCCGGCGGGAAGGTAAATGGCGTTTCCGTGCACTGCTCTGGTTCGCCAGAAGCAGCTTAGTCATTCTGGCCACATGACCCGGAAGCTATACACCGGCTCCCTCGGCCTATAAAGCGAGATGAGCGCCGCAACCCCAGAGTTGGTCACGACTGGACCTAATGGTCAGGGATCCCTTTACCACACACACACACACACACACACACATATATATCTTTAGAGAGCCACATGCAATTATGCACTGATATTAATTATGCACTAATAGCATACTGAATATCCTGTTAAGTAGAGTAGGAGGGCAAATTCCTTGTGGATCACACAAAAAACACTGCATATTCCTGCTGTGTGGTGGTGCTGCTGGCATGGGGATTATGCCATCTGGCAAGTGGCTCTTGCTTGTGAAGGCAGAATGGAACTCATGTATGACACCACTCCATTTCTCAGATAGGGAATAATAATAATAATAATAATAATAATAATAATAATAATAATAATAATTTTTCATTTATACCCTGCCCTTCCCAGTTTAAAAACTAGGCTCAGGGCGGCTAACAGCAAATATAAAACATTGATTAAAAATGCGACTTAAAAACAGCATAAAATACAACATAGATAAATACAACATAAAATAGGTAAAAGGTAAAGGGACCCCTAACCATTAGGTCCAGTCGCGGACGACTCTGGGGTTGCAGCGCTCATCTCGCTTTATTGGCTGAGGGAGCCGGCGTAGAGCTTCCGGGTCATGTGGCCAGCATGACTAAGCCGCTTCTGGCGAACCAGAGCAGCCCACAGAAACGCTGTTTACCTTCCCGCCGGAGTGGTACCTATTTATCTACTTGCACTTTGTGCTTTCGAACTGCTAGATTGGCAGGAGCAGGGACCGAGCAACAGGAGCTCACCCCGTTGCGGGGATTCGAACCGCCAACCTTCTGATCGGCAAGTCCTAGGCTCTGTGGTTTAACCCACAGCGCCACCCGCATCTATATATATATATATATATATATATATATATATATATATATATATATATGACAAGGGAACATTCCTGCTCTGAGCCAGGCGCAATCTTCATTTCAGCAGAGGGAGGAGAAAGTAAGCAACGACTTAAGAACTAAGCTGGAGAGCCTACCCTTTGTGGGGTGAGTTAAAAAAGATTTTAACTTCCAAGATTTGGCAAAAAGAAATTTTGAGCTGGAGAGTGGAGTTTTGGAAGCTTTCTTTCTGTTGTAAACAACCCCCCCTCCCGGGCCCGGGAGCGTCCTGTTTTTGAGCTTGTGGAAGAGGTGCGGAGTTTGACAGCTGTCAAAGCTGTCAAACGGACAGTTTAGAGTGGAAAAATTTGTTATTTAAGATTCCTCTGGACTAAAATGAGTTACAACTGAACTAAAATTGTTGGAAACAAAGTAATAACAATAAGTTAGAGGATTGTTGGAGAAAGATTACCAAGTAACCAGATTCCCTCTAGGGGGAACTCTGTGAAACTACAATGGCTGTGGATGGAAAGTTACTAGTGGAAATCGAAAGAATGTTTCATTTTGTGGGAATCTTACAAGAGCAGAGTCTGGCTATGAATAAACAACTTATGACCTTGACTTCTGGAACAAGCAGCTCTGCTGAATGTATTGAGGACCTGAATGAGAAAGAATCCACAGCTGAATTGGAAATGATATCAAAAGAAGTGGAAGAGAGTAAACAAGAAAAAGAGGAAATAAAGTTGGAAAGCACCAACCAGGAGCTGACATCTGTGGAATATAAGCAAGGAGACTTTTGGATCATATCTACCACAAGTCTGCGAAAGATGCAAAAGAAGAAGGAGGAGGCCCCGGGAGTTTATGGAATACAGGAATTTAAAATAAAGAAATATGATTGGGGCCTCCACTTTGACTTTGACTCTGAAGATGCAAGCCTTGTGGAAATTTTCCAGCAGCTGTTTCCAAATGCCCTTGTGGGAAGAGAATATGGTTGGATGGTGATAGAACTCTTTCGAGATCCGACGACCGACATAAAGGACTACCAACAAGACCGGCGGAGAGGGACTGAAAGAGATTTGAAAGCCTCGGACGTGAGGAACCCAGGCTAAGAATTGCTATTTTGGACATGTATTGGGGAAGGGACGAGAACCGGGGATGGGAGGGAGGGAAGAATAGAATTTTAAAAACACTCAAGACCTTTGGGTTTAGTTAATATGACCTTTATTTAAGACAAAATGGGAAATCGATGGAAGGGAATTTGAGTCCAACTTAGAAAAAATTATTATTTTTTTTTATGAAAGAGGTAATATTAAGATGGTTAAGAGGAGAAATACCAATTTGCTGACATAATTCTGGGAATTGGGATGCATGAAGGGGGGTGGGGGGAAGTCAGGGAACAAGGTTAGGAAAGTAGGATTTTCTGAAATTATACATGTTTTTGTCTTTTGTCTTTTTTGTGTGTATTTTGTCTTTATAAAAGGTGAAAAACCAATAATTTTTTTTTTTTAAAAAAGAGAAAGTAGGGAAACAAGGGATGGTAGCAGCAGCATCCAAGGGGAAATTTGGTATGAATTGCTTTCCCAAAGTGATTACTTACCGAGGCATTTCTGCTAATGTCAAAGCCCTAGAAATAAAACGAAGAGAGCATAGAATTAATATTGGGAGTACACCTTAGAATCCGCTCTAAAGCCTTCCAGCCACCGTATAAACAGCGCAAAGCTGTTTAAGGGAAGCAGGTCGAGGGTGCAATCTAACCCCCACCCTGCCCACCCCACCCAGCACAAAGCTTTGCATTGCCCTGTTAGGATGTAATCGAAATTTATCTTGATATCATCCAGTATTATTATGAGAGCTGTTCCTCTGCAGACAGCATGAGAAGATGGGTAGGAATGTGCAATAGCAGCTGCTGCAGAACCAGCTTCCACTGTAAAATTGCGTCCGACAAAGTGGGGTCCAGTCCACAAAATCCTACGCCACGTGAACATACATCGCTCACCGTTTTCATGGCTGACTCCTTTAGGAGCTGAGCTTGGCCGCCAGTCGCACAGTATCCATCCTGGCACTCCTTCTGTCCACTTTTCTTTCCATTCGACAGCTGTAAGTCCATTATCAGCTGGTTATTTTCCGGATCCAGGCGAACATCTCTCCCTGCAATCAGAAGATTGACCGATGTAAACAGGTAGCTTATGTCGTCTTGCTTTTTACCAGCTGTTACAACTGTTCAGAGTTAGAAAAGCGAGCGCCTAGTGTACGTTTGTGAGAGATTTTACTTTCTTGGGCTCCATGATCACTGCAGATGGTGACAGCAGCCACGAAATTAAAAGACGCCTGCTTCTTGGGAGAAAAGCAACGACAAACCTAGACAGCATCTTAAAAAGCAGAGACATCACCTTGCCAACAAAGGTCCGTATAGTTAAAGCTATGGTTTTCCCAGTAGCGATGTATGGAAGTGAGAGCTGGACCATAAAGAAGGCTGATCGCTGAAGAATTGATGCTTTTGAATTATGGTGCTGGAGGAGACTCTTGAGAGTCCCATGGACTGCAAGAAGATCTAACCTCTCCATTCTTAAGGAAATCAGCCCCGAGTGCTCACTGAAAGGACAGATCGTGAAGCTGAGGCTCCAATACTTTGGCCACCTCATGAGAAGAGAAGACTCCCTAGAAAAGACCCTGATGTTGGGAAAGATGGAGGGCAGAAGAAGAAGGGGACGACAGAGGATGAGATGGTTGGACAGTGTTCTCGAAGCTACCAGCATGAGTCTGACCAAACTGCGGGAGGCGTGGAAGACAGGAGTGCCTGGCGTGCTCTGGTCCATGGGGTCACGAAGAGTCGGACACGACTAAACGACTAAACAACAAAGTGTACGTTTGCTGCCGTTGTCTTCTTGTGCAATGGCGAAGGGAGATTTGGAATGGTTCAAGACATCTCACCGCCTGAGGCAAAGGATAAGATGGTGTCTCTCTCTCTATCCCCCCCCCCCCGCTTTCCACTCCATGCACAAATGCCAACCAGACTTGAAGTATTGAATCTTACTTCAGTCCTTGTGATGAGAAAGCACTCTCCTCTGCAACTGAGAGCAGCAGGATAGTTTAGGGCAGTGATGGCCAAACTTGGCCCTCCAGCTGTTTTGGGACTACGACTCCCATCATCCCTAGCTAACAGGACCGATGGTCAGGGATGATGGGAATTGTAGTCCCAAAACAGCAGGAGGGCCAAATTTGGCCATCACTGGTTTAGGGAGCACAGGACAGGCCTCCTGGCATATTCAGCTCTGTGCTGTTAACACCTTGCTGCCACTTCCTAGCCAACTCATTCTGTCTAATGGCAGGGCCGGCCCTGAAGGAGATACACAGCATATGCAAAGACTAAGCTAGAGAATGCCATGATGTGTTGGTCACTCAGAGATCCAGGCCAAAGTTACTGCCTCCCCTCCGACCTTTCTCTGATGAAAACAGGGACATGAATAATAATAATAATAGTTATAATTCATACCCTGTCCATCTGACTGGATTGCTTCAACCACTCTTGGCAGCTTCCAACATATATAAAATATAATGAAAGCGTAATCGTTTTTTTAAAAAAACGTTCCCTATACAGGGTTGCCTTCAGATGATTTGTAAAGGTTGTACAGTTACTTATCTCCTTGGCTCGGTGGTTGCAGAACTCCATACACTCCAACATTTTTCCGATGAAAACAGAGGCATCCCTACCATACCCTCCAACATTTTTCCAATGAAAATAGAGGCATCCCTACCATACCCTCCAACATTTTGTCGATGAAAATAGGGATGTCCTAAGGAAAAGTGGAGGGACGCGGGTGGTGCTGTGGCTTAAACCACAGAGCCTAGGATTTGCCGATCAGAAGGTCGGCGGTTCAAATCCCCGCAACGGGGTGAGCTCCCGTTGCTCGGTCCCAGCTCCTGCCAACCTAGCAGTTCAAAAGCATACCAGTGCAAGTAGATAAATAGGTACCGCTGTGGCGGGAAGGTAAACGGCATTTCCATGTGCTGCTCTGGTTCACCAGAAGCGGCTTAGTCATTCTGGCCACATGACCTGGAAGCTGTACGCCGGCTCCCTCGGCCAATAAAGCGAGATGAGCGCCGTAACCCCAGAGTCGGTCACGACAGGACCTAATGGTCAGGGGTCCCTTTACCTTTACCATAGTCTCCAACATTTCTCTGATGAAAATAGGGACGTCCTAAGGAAAAGCGGGACATTCTGGGATCAAACCAGAAACTGAGACAGCTTCTGTAAATCTGGGACTGTCCCTGAAGAACAGGGACACTTGGAGGGTCTGTTACTGCCCCTGTTAAAGTGATGGCTGTGTTAGAAAGGAATTATCTGGGAGCAGATCTGGTGAAAAGCATGTGCTTTGTTTAATGTTGCCCATGTCTGCTGAATAATGTCCTATTGCGTTCACCCACTGAACGACTGTGGCCGCCGATTAAGACCTATTCCATAACAAGTGCATTATACATTAAGGTCAGTGGGCCAGAAGACAGAAACCTACCTTTGCTTGTTTTGTCACTGCTTCCTCCTCCTCCTTCTGGAATGATTGAGAGGTCGGACATGTTTCCGTTCTGCACCAATAGGCTGTGCGGTCTGCTCTTCGGAGGAAAAAAATTCTTCCCTTCTTGGTGTGAGCTCAACAAAATGCTGGCAGCTCCGCAGGAGCAATGCTGTAGAAAACACTCCTACGCCAGGTGAAAGAGGAGATATGCCTGAGTTTAATTTGCAGCTAGTCAGGGGTATGCAACTTGGCGCCACAAGATAGCACAAACAAATTGCTGGAATTCCATGAGAGAGATGGCCAGCTTCTTCCCTAGGAACTGTCTGGCCAAAATAAACGTGCCTAACATAATGTAGGAATACTGTATAGTGAAACTTCACCCCAGAACACCAAGACCCTTTGGAGACCCTACTTGCAGTTCTTCAATTGTATGTTCCATTCTACAAACATAAAATATGATTGTGACATTCCTAAGTAACTAATTTCTGCTCCAGATACCAGTTTCTTTGTGAAGTTATCCATAATAAGCATTTCAGAGCGGTAAAATCCCTTCAATATTTTCATATGCAATGTTATGCACATGTTATATTACCACTTACAATACGGAACATTATACAGTGGTACCTCGGGTTACAGACGCTTCAGGTTACAGACTCCGCTAACCTAGAAATATTACCTCATGTTAAGAACTTTGCTTCAGGATAAGAACAGAAATCGTGCGGCAGTGGCGTGGTGGCCCCATTAGCTAAAGTGGTGCTTCAGGTTAAGAACAGTTTCAGGTTAAGAACGGACCTCCGGAACGAATTAAGTACGTAACCAGAGGTACCACTGTATGTCTGGTTTTAACAAGAAGCTCAACAAACGGAAAGTAAGATGACAATAAACCGATTAATATCACATTTAAAATTAATAACAATCTATCTTCATATGTAATGTCTGGATACTGATGGAATATAGAATTCTAGTTGCTTCCAGCATATAAGAAACCAATCCTTTATGGTCCCACCTCACTGAACCTTCCACATAACTTAAAATACTTTTTTGGTTGACTTTTTATTTCCCCCCAATATTTATTTAGCATATGCCATATGACATTCCCATCACGTGTGGAAAAAAGTCCCCTCTCTTTTCCCGACACTTCCAACAAGTGGCCGGGTTGTTTTTATTGACTGTGTGTATTTTTACTGGGGCAGTACAGTGGTACCTCAGGTTAAGTACTTAATTCGTTCTGGAGGTCCGTTCTTAACCTGAAACTGTTCTTAACCTGAAGCATCACTTTAGCTAATGGGGCCTTCTGCTGCTGCTGCACCGCCGGAGCCCGATTTCTGTTCTCATCCTGAAGCAAAGTTCTTAACCTGAAGCACTATTTCTGGGTTAGTGACGTCTGTAACCTGAAGCATATGTAACCTGAAGAGTATGTAACCCGAGGTACCACTGTATACTATTTGCTCATTGTTTTAAAACAGTTTTCTCTTGTTGCCATTTTTAAACAAAATCTGTATGTGCTTTTACAGATTTATATATATATATATATATATATATATATATATATCCCTAGATATCCACTGGGACATTGTCCTGAGCCCTTTCTCACCACGTATTACATTCCTTAACTTGTTCTGACTCTGTATCATATTTACAAATTAGTGCGTAGATTTTATTTTTCTTTATTTACGGCTAATACATGCCTGTTGGTCTTGGCTTTTGCCTCTCTTATCTCACACACAAAGAGAGATACCTTGATGACAACAGAGAGAGGTGCAGCTGATTCTCAAATGGCTCTCACATTCCAGGAGAGCCCTTGCACAGAGAGGCATCTCCTTCAGAGAAGCAAACTCCTTGGCCACTCAGCCAGAGCCATCAAGATAATCTCCAGATGCCCTGCTTCTTTCATTAACCTTCTCCTGGCCAAACCTCAGGCTTACAACCAAGAATTTTTAGCAATTTAGCAATTGCTAAAAACTGGGGAAAAGAAATTGCGCCAACAAAAAAGGAATGGCAAGACAAACTGATAGAGTATATTGAACTGGATAGATTAACAGAGGCAATTAGACAAGAGTTTCAAAAAGCACGGGGGAAATGCAGAGAATACGTTTAATGAGGGTGGATTTCTGTATTGGGGGGTTTATGTTATGTTGTAAATAAAATTTCCAATATATAATAAAGTAAAATAAATAAGAATTGCACGGCTGTAAGCGAGCCATCTTAAAAAGTAGACAGCATCTTAAATAGTAGAGACATCACCTTGCCAACAAAGGTCTGTATACTTAAAGCCATGGTTTTCCCAGTAGTGATGTATGGAAGTGAGAGCTGGACCATAAAGGCGGCTGATCGACGAAGAATTGATGCTTTTGAATTATGGTGCTGGAGGAGACTCTTGAGAGTCCCATGGGCTGCAAGAAGATCAAACCTATCCATTCTTAAGGAAATCAGCCCTGAGTGCTCACTGGAAGGACAGATCCTGAAGCTGAGGCTCCAATACTTTGGCCACCTCATGAGAAGAGAAGACTCCCTGGAAAAGACCCTGATGTTGGGAAAGATGGAGGACACAAGGAGAAGGGGACGACAGAGGATGAGATGGTTGGACAGTGTTCTCGAAGCTACCAGCATGAGTCTGACCAAACTGCGGGAGGCAGTGGAAGACAAGAGTGCCTGGCGTGCTCTGGTCCATGGGGTCACGAAGAGTCGGACACGACTAAATGACTAAACAACAACAAGGAAGCCATACTTATAACAATAAGCAGTGCTATTTTTTTCTAGAAAAATAGGTGCCAGAGCACACCATGAACTTCTCCCTTGTTCTCTTAGAATGGCAATGGCACCCACCTCGGACGTCGGCTGAAAAAAAGCCCTGGCAATAAGATATCTGGAACTAACAAGTACAGAGAGATCCTGTCTTTTAGGCCTAAGCAAAGAGGCTAGTGTGTACAGCCATAAGATAAAAGGCAAAATCTGTCCATTTCAGTTTCTCTCCTGTTTCCATCCTTCTGTTCAGTTTGCCCATCAGTTGTGCATTAATTTGCAAATTTTTATTTTAAAAAATCAGCAGGTAAAAATCTGCATGCATTTTCATGTGTGTTTCTCATAATACATGCATTTTTTTCATGCAATATCTAATCTAATGCATATATTATTTTAATTAATATGTGCTTTTTTTCTGCACATGTTTGGGTCAGAGAGCTGCATCATAAAACTGAGAGAAGTGATCACGTCAAAGCTCTGTTACATTCAGTTACTGGTTTGGGTGAGAATTAGGTAGGTTTGCACCTTGTGAACAATATAGAGGTAAAAGGTACCCTTTTACCTTTACAATGCAGATCATTCAGGTCATGCACTTGGTCAGAGAAGTTCAAGAACTACGCAACTCTTTTGTACCTCTGCCCTCCCTACGTTTGGCTCCAGAGATTCCCCGGGCTTGCCCCATAGCTTGCAGAGGCATTTAAATCAGTGTTTAAAGATGTTTGCTTAACTCAGTCTGAGTTGTGATTAGTGTATTGCGCAAAAAGTACTTCAGCTAAGAGCACGTTCTGTTCATTTTGCAGAATTCTGTTTTGTATTTTTCTAAGTGGAAAAGAACTTATGTATGATTCATAATGCTTGCATGCATTATGAGCTGGACAAAATCATATTCTAAACCAGGTAATTATGGACTTTGGCAATGCCGCTCAAATTAATTAACATAGTGCTATACTCTCTGCAGAACAAAATCGCTATAGGCACTATGCACAACATCATGCCATCTGAAAACTTGTGAGAATAGCCGTGACCCTAAAACCAAGTTCCATGTGGGGAGCACAGGTAAAAATCGCTCGATTTTGCAGCTGAAAACGGCATCAGAAGGATGAGAAAAAGAATAGATTAGATACAGAGGTGTCCAAATTTGATGAAGTGAACATGCATGAGGGCCGACCAAAGTTGTTGACCTTTTTTTAGGATTGAAGTTGTTGAGCTTAACCCAAAAGTTGTTTTTTTTAGGATTTTAACCCAGAAGATAAACTGCCACAGAGGCCGGATTAAACCGACCAGCGGGCCGGATTGGGCCCCCTGGCTGGACTTTGGACATGCCTGGATTAGAACAATACAAAAGAGATGATTTGGGAGATGGAGACAATCTGAGCACAAAACCAGCTGCATGGACATCAAAAGGACAAAACTGAGGAAGGAGATAATGATATGACTAATCAAGAGGAAGCTGAGAGATTACATTCTTTTCTCAGCTCCAACACTGTCCTGATCTGTGACCTTGACAGAGACACATAATCTCGCTTGTGTAGACTGAGCCAGTGAACTGCGGGATGACTCTTCGTGACAGCAGGAGCCTTCCAACTTGATTCTATGGTAACTTTCCAATACTACAAAACAGCAGAAAGCAGCAAACTGATTCGATGCTCAGATTAAATTTGGGAGTCAAGCTTGCAGAGATTTGCTGGCTGAGGGACATTTAGAAAGCGATGGAAGGGCCACCCATGCCAGAGGATCTTGAGATCCATCCCAGGCGTAATAGAGCTGTTCTGCTGGAAGAATTATCGTGGCAGAACAGGACAAAAATGGGTTGAATCGTGGCTGGGATGGGGGCATACACTGACATCAAATCCTGAACTCACTCTGGCAAATACCTGGTGGACGACAGAAGTTTACATCACTCCCAGACGTGGAGTGAAGAACTTCTCTCCCGCTGAGGGGAAAAAACACACCCAAACACTAGTACCATCTCTGATTTATGGTCTGTGGTGGGGCCTTCTGTCTTTTTTTCCTGCCATTATTGCTTTTGAGCAGAGAGTTTCACCCCTCTGCCTGGGTGGGCACAGGTTGAAGCAGGGGTTCAGCTGGCATAACAGGGGAGCCATATCTACAACATGGCGAAAAGGAGTCCTGTGCCCTTTCTTCTTACCTCTGTTAGCTGGTTTGCTTTCTGCGCCTTCTGCAAGCTGCTGACTTGCTTCTGTAACCTCAGGTTGTGCTCCTGTAGCTGCCCGATTTTTTCAATAAGTTGGCAGATGTGTTCCAGGTAACCCAGGCCTGAGCCGTGGGCCTTGGCATTTCCTTGGTTCACCTACAATGAGGAAGAAAGCACCCCACAAATGTTAGGTATTTTTGGTTCAAACACACACGATGTTTCCAGAAAACGTTGCAACCTAGCTACTGCTCCTATACTGGCATCCGCAAGGAATCCTCAACCCTAACCAGCTGGACTGTGGCTCAGTTAAGTCTAGGGGAAACCCAGCCAGATGGGCGGGGTATAAATGATAAATTATTATTATCAAATATTATACAGTGGTACCTCAGGTTACATACGCTTCAGGTTACAGACTCCGCTAACCCAGAAATAGTGCTTCAGGTTAAGAACTTTGCTTCACGATGAGAACAGAAATCGTGCTCCGGTGGCACGGCAGCAGCAGGAGGCCCAATTAGCTAAAGTGGTGCTTCAGGTTAAGAACAATTTCAGGTTAAGTATGGACCTCTGGAACGAATTAAGTACTTAACCCGAGGTACCACTGTATAGTCCTTGGGAGATGCTCCATTGAAACAGAAATTTACTGCTCCCATTGATGCAGCTAAGTCCATGCAAAAGATGTTGCCCATGTAGGCGAAGAGGTTCAACATCTACATAATATCTAGACTTGGAACAGCAAGAGACTGGCTTGGGTGCAGAGAAGACGCAAGCCCAGCATATTTCCTCATCATTCTCTGAATTTGATACTGTGCTTCAGTTATTCAAAATAGGCAAGGTAATACGTAAGGTAAAGGTAAAGGGACCCCTGAATGTTAGGTCCAGTCGTGACCGACTCTGGGTTTGCGGCGCTCATCTCGCTTTAGTTGCCAAGGGAGCCGGTGTACAGCTTCCGGGTCATGTGGCCAGCATGACAAAGACGCTTCTGGCGAACCAGAGCAGCGCACGGAAACGTCGTTTACCTTCCCTGCAGGAGCAGTACCTATTTATCTACTTGCACTTTGACATGCTTTTGAACTGCTAGGTTGGCAGGAGCAGGGACCGAGCAACGGGAGCTCACCCCATCGTGGGGATTTGAACCGCTGACCTTCTGATCGGCAAGTCCTAGGCTCTGTGGTTTAACCCACAGTGCCACCCGTGTCCCTTTTAAGGTAATATGTAGGGCTTTTCAAAAGAAAAAAATGGAAATTGCACCATGGTAGGTGACTGTAATTTGCATGTGTAGCCTGTGCTGCTACAACCAGGGGCAGACTTTGGTAATATGCCACCCTGAGCAAGGCAAAAATTTGGCACCCCCAAATGGGTCTTCTCAATTTTGCGCCCCCTTGGATCAGCGCCCTGAATCCAGCACTGGCTACAATCTGGGGACTTTAAAGACTCAGGGCACAAGCCCACAGCACAAATGTGTATATGGTCATTTATGTGTATGGATAAATGTGTATATGGTAATTTATGTGTATGGATGCAAATTAAAAAGGCGAGTTTGCTGTGGTCTCTCCAGCACTGTGATTTGCAGCATGCCCAGCAGGGCTGCAAGCAAAGTTAGAGAGAGAGAGTGAGAGTGAGAGAGAGAGGGGGGGGGTTAAAAATGAGGGAAGGAGCAGGAGATCTGAAGGCCCCCAGGGCCACCCTAAAACATTGGCCTGACTATCACACAGCTATGCATTTTGTGTGTGTGTGTGCAGCTTTGAGTCACATTTTTTTACATCAAGAAACATGTTTAGAACTGGAAATTTGCCAGCAGTGATGCTGGAGTGCTGCACTGAAACTTCACAGCACTGTGAATTCAAACTGGGAAGCTGGAAGTGCCAGAACGGAAAAGCAACGGCCCCTTTATAAATAAAACTTGTTTCAAAAACAGCGAGTTGGGTTGTGCCACAGAGCACGCCTGCAGGAAATCACAAAGATCACTCAAAATCGGAGTCAATTCTTTAGAAGTAAGAACGCGATCGTCACAGGCTGGGCTGAGCATCAGGCCTAATGAGCACCAGCGGCGCATCCGCAGTAGCTCTTGCCTCATGGATCAGTTGTTGAGACTGAAAGTCCCTGCTTCCCCACGGCTGTCTGAGCCCCCTCCTGTCCAGTGCTTTATCCAAGCAATTTAAGACTGCACCTTCATGAAGTCCAAATCTCCTCCACCCCTTTTCATGCCCCTTCTGGCTCTGGGAAACCAGCTGGGAAGGGAATTTGTTGTAGCAGGAAGGAGAGAAACCCGTGACTCTTCAGCAGCCTGACTCATCTCGGCCTCTGATTCTGGCTTCTCTTTGCCACAGACTCTCCCAACTGAGCCTTGTTATCTCTTCAGCTTCCAACACCTCATAGAATCATAGAATCATAGAGTTGGAAGAGACCACAAGGGCCATCGAGTCCAACCCCCTGCCAAGCAGGAAACACCATCAGAGCACTCCTGACATATGGTTGTCAAGCCTTTGCTTAAAGACCTCCAAAGAAGGAGACTCCACCACACTCCTTGGCAGCAAATTCCACTGTCGAACAGCTCCTTCTCCCAAAGTCCTCTCCCTCTTCTCCCTCTGACCACTCATCCTTGTCCCACCACCACTCCCCTGGATCTGAGTCTTCTTCCCATTTAGACACAATATTTCACACCCAAAACCATTCTGGTATTATACTTTTATTAACCACTTCACACCCAGAACCAAACAGCCCAGAGTGCCAACTTCTGAGCTAGCGAAACCAACCAGATTCATGCCATACCTTAGTAGCTGAAACTGACTTCCATGGAAATAAAACGTCCGTGGAAATCAAATCTAGCCAACTTAAGTTTTATTCAGAGCAGACCCACTGAAATTCACGAGCCAAACTCTATTGTGGTCATGAATTTCAACGGGTCTACTCTGAGTAAACGTTGCCTGAATACCACCCAATGTTCCAAAAACCCATTCTATGCAGTAGACAGTATTCCAGAAAAATGGCCTGGGACAACCAATTTCTGTGCTAAATGAACCAACCAAATCCACTAGTTACGCATAACTAGCTGAGATTCATGCTGTAAGCCATGAAACGTTCACAAATACTGTTCTGATATCCATTCTATGCAATAAACCCATATTCAGGGGTGGGGAAATCATCCAGGATAGCAACTTAACTTGATGGGATTGATGCATGAATCTATAAAACTTCCATAGAAACTACATTACGATACCAATTCTGGGCAATAAGCAAGTATTGCAGAAAAGTTAAGCAAGAGCCAACTTTGTGGTAAAGTGCACATTACATTAGAGCCACATGTTAAAGGACCCCTGGACAGTTAAGTCCAGTCAAAGGCGACTATGGGGTTGCGGCGCTCATCTTGCTTTCGAGCCAAGGGAGCTGGTGTTTGTCCACAGACAGCTTTCCGGGACATATGGCCAGCATGACTAAACTGCTTCTGGCACAACAGAACACCTTGACGGAAACGAGAGCACACAGAAACACCATTTACCTTCCCGCCACAGCAGTACCTATTTATCTACTTGTACTGGCATGCTTTCGGACTGCTAGGTTGGCAGGAGCAGGGACAGAGCAACGGGAGCTCACTCCATCACAGGGATTCAAACCGCCGACCTTCAGATCGGCAAGCCCAAGAGGCTCAGTGGTTTAGACCACAGCGCCACCTGCATCCCAGAAGCCACGTGTAATAAAATGCCGACACCATTTTCTTTCACAGAGTGCTTGCTTTCACAGAGTGCTTTCTGCCTGAGTGAAATGGCCCTACCTGGAGAGTTTTGATTAGCTCAGTTGGTTAGAGCATAGTGCTGATAATGCCAAGGTTGCAGGTTAAATTCCCGCAAGGGCCACCTGCATATTCCTGCATTCCAGGGAGTTGGACCAGACTATCCTCAGGTCCCTTCAAATGCTACAATGCTATGATGCTATGATTTCCTGTTCCAATACACAAGTCCTTTCCCTTGACGTTTCCTTCCTTTTAATCCTCATATTCAACTTAATCAAACACTTCAACACCTTAAACCGCCACATAAATCAAATTTCTATTTTCTTGGCTCTCCATCCCAGCAGCCCCTTAATTAATTGCTTCCTAAACTGCTTGTTGGACGCGGGTGGCGCTGTGGGTTAAACCACAGAGCCTAGGGCTTGCCGATCGGAAGGTCGGCGGTTTGAATCCCCGCAGCGGGGTGAGCTCCCGTTGCTCGGTCCCTGCTCCTGCTGGGGGTGTGCCCACACTGGGAAACACTGCTCTAGAACATAAGCTTCATGCAAGCAGATATTATTATTATTATTATTCCCTGCCCATCTGGCTGGGTTGCTCCCAGTTCAGGATGAATGCTCAATAAACAGGTGTTCTAGAAGAATGCTTAGTGTGGAAAGCCGATTGCAATTGCACTGGTATCTTTCAGTAGATTACAATGGTACCTCGGGTTAAGTACATAATTTGTTCTGGAGGTCCATTCTTAACCTGAAGCACCACTTTAGCCAATGGGGCCTCCTGCTGCTGCCGCGCCACCGGAGCACAATTTCTGTTCTCATCCTGAAGCAAAGTTCTTAACCTGAGGTACTATTTCTGGGTTAGCGGAGTCTGTAACCTGAAGCGTCTGTAACCTGAAGTGTATGTAACCTGAGGTACCACTGTATTCTGCAGTTATTCTGGAGAACTTCCAGCCCTCCATTCAGAAACAGCTGTCTGGAAATCACATAAACAGCTCACGACAAAACACACTCGTACAGCCTCTCTATTAGGAAACCAACACAGTGTGTGGAAACTGGAATAGAGAACAGACAACTCAGAACAATCAACCACCGGAGCTGCAATTCTAACACCACAACTGGGAGTAAACCCCATTTAATTCAATAGGACTTACTTCTGAGTAGAGTTGGTTAAGATTGTGCAGTTACCGTATTTTTCACTCTATAAGACACACCAGACCATAAGACGCACCTAGTTTTTGGAGGAGTAAAACAAGAAAAAAAAAACATTCTGAATCTCAGAATCCAGGAGAACAAGAGGGATCGCTGCGCAGTGAAAGCAGTGATCCCTCTTGCTGTTCTGGCTTCTGGGATAGCTGCGCAGCCTGCATTCACTCCATAAGATGCACACACATTTCTCCTTACTTTTTAGGAGGGAAAAAGTGAGTCTTATAGAGCAAAAATTACTGTAACTTGAAAGAACACCGTCCAAGGAAATGGGCATTTCACTCGCCAAAAAGGTGCCTTTTGTTCCGCAATAACTAATTGAAGAAGAGTCTGGGCATTTCATCCGAAGAGGAATCTTACCTTGCTCAGCCTACAGCATTCGTCCATGTACTCATCCAAACTGTCACTTGTGGGGTATTTTCTCAAGGGGTGTCCCTGCAGGAGTATCTCTTCAAAGTTGTCTTTTCCGTAACCATCACCAGGTCTTTTCTCTTCTTCTGGAGGTTGAGTGGGGAGGAGGGATCCTCTGGTTTTCTCTTCCACGCGCTCTCCTTGGCTGCCACCCAAAAAAGACGGTTCAGGATTCCCCCCCTCTGGGCAATCAGTGCCATCCTCCAAGCAAACTTCAGGAGACTGCCCTGCGCGGTGTCCCGCTGCCGGTTTGCCATCCGACATGCACAGACAAGCATCTACAGCGTCTTTGCACACTCTCGCGATTGCGTGGCCAGCTGCTGGAGAGGAAGAGGCGCTCAGCACCCCAGAGTCACAAGAAGGATCTCTGCTGTGGAGCACAAAGCTTTTCTCAGAGCCCTTGGGTGTTGAGGGAGAGTTGGCCCCGCTCGGCAACTCCACACCAGAGTCTTCCGATTCAAACTTGGCTAATCTCAGCACCTGGTGTTTCGGCATTAATGTGTCAAGGCCAGGGAGCGTAGTAATACACTCGGCTTTCACTGGCGCCTCACATATGATGGATGAACTTGCTGGGCGCTCTGGGGTGACGCTTGATTCAGGAGGACCAGATTCTGCTGCAGAGACAGAGGTGGTTGGAGGGTCTGGTCTTAGCCCTTCGCTTCGATTTTTATCGTTGCTTATTATCTTCATATTGGTCAGAACCACCCTGCTGTCAGCTAGCCGGGTCCTTTTGCCTAAAAAAGAGAGAGAGGACAGCTATAAAGTATCAGTGGCATACCGTGGGTTGCCGGCACATGGGGCGGGGCAAAGGTTTGGTGGGCTGGGCAGCTGGGGTTGAGGCAGGTGCCGGGGGGGCCCTTCCTCCTTTGGGCCCTTTCCTGCCTCCCTCCCTCCTTGGTAGGTGGCGGCAGCCCCCTCCCCCTCAACCAGGCTGGAACCCTTGTGGGTAGCGGGGTGCGGGAGTGGCATTCTGGTGGGCATTGGTGTGGGAGAGCTCAGGTCTGCCCTTGCATGCCCTAACATTGCCTGCCAGTTGCGTGTCGAGGTCCCCAGGTCCACCCCAATAACTCACACATCACACAGAAGTTTTTGTTTAAGATTTTTGGCATAATTTTGGCCACAACTTTATTAAAATACAAATTTGTGAGTGGTTGTGTAGGCATTGGTTGCGACTATCTGCCCCCACCATGGGGGACAGACTGACATTCTGCACGATGCGAAAGTCAGAATGGGGGAATACACTTGGGGGTTACGCGGAGCAGGGAACCTGCCCTCACCCCAAATGCAACCAGGAGCTCATTGCTATGGCCCGAGCCCCCTTGACAGAGTGGACAAGCAATAGTTAGCCCCCAATTCCTTTAACGGAATCCCTTGCAGCAGCAACATTAGAGGGGCAGGCACAGCCAATCCATGCCCTCAACCAACCAAACCATAAACCAATGCCTAACCGCGAACCTTACAAGTTGTGACGATTTGCTACGCAGTAGGCAGAAACCAAATGGCCCCAGCCAATCAGCCAGATGGACAAAATTCCTACCAGGCCCCCGCTCCAAAGCAGACGACCCCATGACAGGCATAGCAAGGTCAAAGCGAACAACCCTATTCTAGGGAGGGAGGGACGGGCAATCTGATGCACGGGCAAAAAGAGGAAGCTCTAGCCTCGTGCAAGGAGTTTTACTATTTCTGGCTGTCAAAAAATGGCAACATTAACTTCTTCCCAACAACAAGGGAAGCCCCAATCGTATCAATGGCCAACGATCAATTAGCTCGCCCCCCAACTTTGGAGTGTCCCACCGCAACACGTGCTCTCCATGAAGGAGAACACGCTTTATGGCCGCATCAAGAACGCAGAGTGGATGCACTGCCCGCAGTGACCATGGCTTGGCCTCGGCCTCCATCTCTGCACAAGCAGCCTCTTTCTCCTTGACCTGGGCCTTGGCCAACGCTCCCACCGGCGCCCTCACTCTCTGGTCCCCGCCTGCTGCATCCTCGCCACTTCACAGGCCAGGAGAACCAGCGCCTCTCAGCCAGCCCAGGGGCAAGATGCTTGCAGGCACTGGGAAAGAAGGCACACCTCAGCCCCATAGGGTGATGGTCCAGCTTCAGTATGGCTTGTCCCCCCATCCCCCGCAGCTATGGAATAATAATAATAATAATAATAATAATAATAATAATAATAATAATAATTTATTATTTATACACCGCCCATCTGGCTGAGTTTCCCTAGCTACTCTGAGCGGCTCCCAATCAAGTGTTAAAAACAGTACAGTGGTGCCTTGCAAGACGAAAAGAATCCGTTCTGTGTTTCTCTTCGTCTAGCGGTTTTTTTGTCTTGCGAAGCAAGCCCATTGACAGATTAGAGGATTAGCGCTATTAGCGGCTTTTAGCGGCTTTTAGTGGCTTATCAGCTTATCGGATCAGCTGATAAGCGGCTTAGCGGCTTAGAAAAAGGGGGGGAAGGAAAAAAAAACCGCAGGAACTCGCAAGACATTTTCGTCTTGCGAAGCAAGCCCATAGGAGATTCGTTTTGCGAAGCACCTCCAAAACGGAAAACTCTTTCGTCTAGCGAGTTTTCCATCTTGCGAGGCATTCGTCTTGCGGGGCACCACTGTACAGCGTTAAATATTAAAAACTTCCCTGAACAGGGCTGCCTTCAGATGTCTTTTAAAGATAGGTTAGCTGCTTATTTCCTTCACATCTGAAGGGAGGGTGCTCCATAGGGTGGGCGCCACTACCGAGAAGGCCCTCTGTCTGGTTCCCTGCAACCTCATTTCTCACAATGAGGGAACCGCCAGAAAGCCCTCAGCGCTGGACCTCAGTGTCCAGGCAGAATGATAGGGGTGGAGACGCTCCTTCAAGTATACAGGACTGAGGCGTTTAGGGCTTTAACGGTCAGCACCAACACTTTGAATTGTGCTCGGAAACGTACTGGGAGCCAATCCAGATCTCTCTGGAAGGTGGCAGGAGCTCAGCAGGGAGCCTGTCGTGGTTGTGCCCCCTCATAATTTTGTGCCCAGGGCCATGCACCCTGGTTCCCCACAAGCTACACCACTGCAGAGTATTTCCATCCTTAAGGTCATCTCATAGCTATCTCATAGCTATGTAATACAATCCAATTACGTATAGGGAGATTCATGACTTCCTTGACCTCCTGTAATGTTTAATTTGTAAGATTCTCTGCCCACAGGCTGACATATTATGCAGAGACCGGCTGTAAATATTCAGAGAGCAGGGCAATGATCTTGACGCATGCTAACAGTCAAGACAAAGGTGGAGGTTATGCATGGAATTTCTGCATCGCTTATCTTGGAATTGCATCACAGAAGTCACAAGTATTGAATATTCTCCCGTATCTCAAACTCCCTGTCTGTGGAAAGGTAGCACATTAGGGAACGGAGTTCTAACTTAGACATCTAGACTGAATCTCTGCACCAGTGGATGGATAAGAATCAACAGAAGAAAAACCGCTATAAGGAGCAGTGTGGATCCAAAGAACATTTTCCATGGCTGTGGGGTTTTTTGGGGGGTGGGGTGGGGGGTGGGATTCAATCAGGGAGCTCTGTGACTGATATTAAACAGGAAGGCAATCTTGTTTTTTCGTTGATAATATTGACTGTTTTTAATTTACTTTGAAATCAAGGTGTTTTTGTTTTGGACCACAATGGATCCTACAATTATCTCCAAAACCTCATAACATTAGATAAAGACTTGCGAGAAAGACAAAGCGTGTTCTCCTTCATGGAGAGCACGTGTTGTGGTGGGGGCCGCCAGGACACTCCAAAGTTGGGGGCGGGCTAATTGATCATTGGCCACTGATGCGATTGGGGCTTCCCTTGTTGTTGGGAAAAAGTTAATGTTGCCATTTCTTGATCGACAGCGAGAAATGCTAAAACTCCTTGCACGAGGCTAGGGCTTCCTCTTTTCGCCCGTGCATCGGATTGCCCGTCCCTCCCTCCCTTAGAATAAGGTTGTTCGCTTTGACCTTGCTATGCCTGTCATGGGGTCGTCTGCTTTGGAGCGGGGGCCTGGTAGGAATTTTGTCCATCTGGCTGATTGGCTGGGGCCATTTGGTTTCTGCCTACTGCGTAGCAAATCGTCACAACTTGTAAGGTTCGCGGTTAGGCATTGGTTTATGGTTTGGTTGGTTGAGGGGCATGGATTGGCTGTGCCTGCCCCTCTAATGCTGCTGCTGCAAGGGATTCCGTTAAAGGAATTGGGAGCTAACTATTGCTTGTCCACTCTGTCAAGGGGGCTCGGGCCATAGCAATGAGCTCCTGGTTGCATTTGGGGTGAGGGCAGGTTCCCTGCTCCGCGTAACCCCCAAGTGTATTCCCCCGTTCTGACTTTCGCATCGTGCGGAATGTCAGACTGTCCCCCACGGTGGGGGCAGCTAGTCGCAACCAATGCCTACACAACCACTCACAAATTTGTATTTTAATAAAGTTGTGGCCAAAATTATGCCAAAAACCTTAAACAAAACATTATGTGTGATGTGTGAGTTTTTGGGGTGGACCTGGGGACCTCGACACGCAACAGGTTGGGTATTTATAAATGTGGATTTGAGGATTAGGGTTAATTCCTGGGTTCTTTGTTCCCCGCCTTCTCCTTCCAGGGCGCCATAGGTGGTCCTTCCCTCAGCACACAACACAAACTTTTCACCTCATGAGTCTTATTTTAAACACATGGTGACATCTGCATTTTCCGCCATCTCCAAGAAAATAGCCATTTCCTTTCTGAAACAATGGACATTTTCCACTTCTCTGATGGCTCCTGTCTCGTGCGGTGGGAAAGGGAACTAAGTAATCAGACACCCCTGAGAACGCTGCTCTAAGAGGCCCATGGCTCGGTTCCTCATATAGGCCGCTGGTCAACCTTATCCAACAGAAGAGCTGGCTCCATCCAGCAAGCAACCGTCATGCACAAACATTCCATTTTTAGGCATACACCTTGCTAAGCATGCCATGTGTGAAGTGGTCCTCCGTTGTAGACACACTGAGCAAGTGATTCCCCATGTTTCACACTTTGATCTCCCAACAGTAAAACAGAAATGTTAATGATGCGTCCATACCCTCCAACATTTCTCTGGTGAAAATAGGCTTCCTATCCCATCCATCCTATCCTATCCCATAGTGGGACGCGGGTGGCGCTGTGGGTTAAACCATAGAGCCTAGGACTTGCCGATCAGAAGGTCAGCGGTTTGAATCCCCGCAACGGGGTGAGCTCCCATTGCTCGGTCCCTGCTCCTGTCAACCTAGCAGTTCGAAAGCACGTCAAAGTGCAAGTAGATAAATAGGTACCGCTCTGGCGGGAAGGTAAACGGTGTTTCCGTGCGCTGCTCTGGTTTGCCAGGAGCGGCTTAGTCATGCTGGCCACATGACCCGGAAGCTGTACACCGGCTCCCTCGGCCAATAAAGTGAGATGAGCGCTGCAACCCCAGAGTCAGTCACAACTGGACCTAATGATCAGGGGTCCCTTTACCTTTACTATCCCATCAGCATCATCAATGTATTATTTATACCCCACCCATCTTACAGGGTTGCCCAGCCACTCTGGGTGGCTTCCAACATATATAAAAACATAACAAAACATTAAACATTAAAAAGCTTCCCTATACAGGGCTGCCTTCAGATGTCTTCTTAAGGTTGTAGAGTCCCTTATTTCCTTGGCTCGGGGGTCACATAACTCCACACCCTCCAACATTTCTCTGATGAAAATAGGGACGTCCTGAGGAAAAGCGGGACATTCTGGGATCGAATCAAAAACCGGGACGGCTTCTGTAAATATGGGACCAGTCCCTGGAAAATAGGGACCCTTGGAGGGTCTGTGTTTCATTCATGGGATATGATGGAAGACAAATACGCTAAATCTGGATGACAAAACTGGTATAGAAAATATTATCCACTTATTTATAAAGCACTGTCAATATGCATGGTATTTTACACAGCAAAAGAAGCCAGGTCCCTGTCAAAATTGAAGAACTGGAAGGGATCTCATACAATGGGTTCCAGGTGCTGTCTGAACAAAGCAGAATAGAGGGGTACGATTTATTCAGTCCAGGGAGACGTCAGGAAAAGGAGAAGGAAGGAGGCAGAGGCCATACCTTCTTCCTCTTGGTCTCAGTACAGCCCCACATTTGGGTTTTTGTCCCTGTGTAAAACAACCTCCAGAACTTCTCAGAGCTGGACATCATCGCTTCAGTCTGGTGTGCCCTTATTACGTGAAGGAAGTTTAGAATGCTAACTTTTGCCAACAGCCTTCTACACTGGGGATTAGTTCACCTCCACAGCCTCGAAGGAGACTTTATTTTCAAATAGTTATCTGGTGTTTGCATTGCTGCTTCCAGTTCAGATTCTTCCTCTCTGGACTGGCCATGGCCCCAGAGTATTTACGAAATGCACAGCTATGGTTGTGGCACCCTTCACAGAATCATAACATTTTGGACTTGGAAAGGACAACAAGGGTCATGTAGTCTAACCCTCAGCAATGCAGGAAACTTTCTACCCAGAATTTGCCTCCCCATGCATAGATGACTCAACATATACATGTACCACCAACTGGCCGACCGAGTTGTATCTACACATTTATGCTGGACCTCCTCAATGCTCTGGGACTCAGTGTGTGTTTTTTTCCATTTGGAAAAAATGATTTGTGCCCCAGACCCAGGCTGATGAGAAGGCCGAAGTTGTACCTTCACTTACTCTGGTCCCTGCTAAATTCTTAAAGGTTCATTGAGTTGAGTTAACTCGTATCCTGTAGTCAGTTGGAAATGTACCATTTTTTCTAGCCGTGGCCAATGTCATCACCACGGGATTTCAGAATTGCGCCGTAAACTAGGGAAAAAAACATTCTGGTCCTGAGACCATTCACAGGCAGAAAGAGCTGCTGTCCTATAAGAAACTAAAATAAACTGAAAAACTGATGCCAGTTTATTGTGGGGTTCCTGGCCACTGATTCTCCTTTGCAGAATTCTCCTTCACACTGCACTGTTGCTATCAGAAGAAGGGATTGGGAATCTCACGTTTCCCTCTAAAGTATAATATTCTCCTTATATATACTATGAAGTATACCTGTTTGTGTTTTTCCTTTTCCAATTATTTTGTTTTTTTCTAACCCACTCTCTATTCTAAAATAAAACCTGATCCCAGTTCACTAGCTCAGTTATCTGCTTTCATGTATATTCATGGTTTTATGACCAAGTTATAAGCCCAGAACACAAGTTTGAAATGTCCCAGCAGGCAGCCTTGGGCTGTGGAAAAGTAATTAGTGGTGACTAGAAAAGCAACGAGGGAACAATCCGGGAATTTCACTTTCCTCCGCATTCAAAAATCCAGGTGAAACATTTTTAAAGGGGAGATCACGATCTGAAATCGGGGATCTTGAATCCCAAAGATGAGACCCAACGTGCTTCAGACCACACCTTTTATTGGGTAAACCATTTAAGCAGAGTTGGGTAGCGAGCTTTTACGTTCAAATCTGGGCAAACGTGACTGACCCACATCCTTGTTCCAGGGATCTTCTCCAAAATTGAGGGTTTTAGCTCTGCCACCTAAGATAGTGCTTGCAATTCTATGTTTCTATGTTCTTCTGTTTTCCTGCATTCAGATTTAGCATTCAGAACAGGTGGTGTTTGCCCAACATCTGGAATCCCATGAAACCCACCCAAGGGGAGATGGTCTCCACAAGTCCAAGTACACTCTGCCCCAAATCCTGCCTCTTACATTTCCGCTGCCGTCCTAACTTGCTGGCCCAAATTATCCCCGGTCTCCAAAAGCCCACAAAAACGCTCCCGTCGGTTCCAGCTGCTTACCTTTCTTCCACGGAGCGCTGATGGAGAACGACTGGTGCCAGCTGAACATCTTGGAGGGGCTAAACATCTGGCCGATGGAAGCGCGGACCCATGAGTTGAAGCCCTTCAGAGACATGTGGGAACGCTGGTGGCCAAAAGAATCATGCTTCCAGGAGGAGGATATTCCAAAGTCCCCAGAGGGTGTAGCAGCAGAGTGCAGGGTGGGCTTCGCAAGCCCAGCCTGTCATCTTTGGGCTCCCAGGAAGAACAAGGAGGGAGAGAGAGAGACTCACATGTTTTGTTTTCTCACCCTAGTCCCAAAGGAATGGAGGCAGGAGTTTTCTTGCTCAGGGGAGAAGGAATTCTCTCATTCCAGCAGCTGCGGCAGCAGCCAAAGGGGCTGTTCTTTTGCAAGCTGCGGAATTGCAAGCGCAGGCATTCAGCCAGCTGTGACATAAAAAGGGAGCAGCTCTCTGGAATGCATCTCCCTTGGTTGATAAGCCAAGACGACTGGAGGGGTTCGGACTACCTTCGCTATCAAGAATGCCCTCCTGAAAAAACAAAGATACCCGTTTGTTTGCACAACGTCAGGTTTTGCTGTTTCTCATTTTTTAAATCGCAGCAGGGAGAGGAAACAGCATAGAGAATTATATTTTTCCTGCTCTCCTGGACAACGCTGTTTCGGACCTTTGCTTTAACTTTCAGATCCTACCGAGCTGTGGAAAAGATTGGGGACATTTAGACAATTCCTCCCACCCTCAAGGACCCAGATCTACAGTGAGGAGGACTACAGCGTTTGTTTATTTCTTTCGCTTTCTCAAAGTCAATCCCGTAATGTTTTCTTTTCTTAAAAAAAGAAGAGCTCAAGGTAGCCAGCAGCAGCGCACAAAATTAGGGAAAATATATAATTACAGCAAGCCACATATAAACACATGTTTGTTAAGTCCAGCTTTCCTTTCTTTGCCTGGGCTCAATGGCAGGAAGGAACTGCGGCAGGCAACCCACCCATCCTCTTCCCTTCTGAATCCACATCAGGATGAGGGCGATGGGAAAGTAGGGATCTGAAAAAAAGAATCTCAAAGGTACTAGGGGCCTACTAGCTTGTGTGCCTCCCCTCTCCCTGGGGGCCTTCAAGATCCTAGTCTATGGAATTCAATTCAAAAATAGGTTAAACAAACACACCACCACAACACAGAAACGTATTCCGGTTATATTCCGCTGCCTTGCAATTTTCACTGCTACCACAATGACTGCAAACGGAACAGCAGGAAGACTGGGGGAATCAAATGCACAGCTAGCCCTATCTCTAAAAGAACAATTTCTTATTTATTTTCAGCCCAGTTCTAACAGAAGTCCTATTGAATTCAGCCTAAAATTCTATTGGCTGCTATTACGCTTTAACAGAGGGATGCTGGTGGCGCTGTGGGTTAAACCACTGTGCCGTTTGGGCTTGCCAATCAAAAGGTTGGCGGTTCGAATCCCCGCGACAGGGTGAGCTGCTGTTGCTCTGTCCCAGCTCCTGCCAACCTAGCAGTTCGAAAGCACAAAGTGCAAGTAGATAAATAGATACCGCTAAGGCAGGAAGGTAAGTGGCGTTTCCGTGCGCTGCTCTGGTTTCGCCAGAAGCGGCTTAGTCATGCTGGCCACATGACCTGGAAAAACTGTCTGCGGAAGAGGATGAACGCCAGGTCCCTCGGCCAATAAAGCGAGATGAGTGCCACAACCCCAGAGTCGTTCACGACTGGACTTAATTGTCAGGGGTCCCTTTACCCTTTATGCTTTAACATTAGTGTAAATTTGTACGGTCAGTACTGGTAAAGCAATCTGGTGGACTCTCCGAAAGCTGTATCTGAAATAAAAATGCTCAAAGCCTTGAAAAAGAAAAAGAAAAAGAAGTCCTATTGAATTTAGTGGGGCTTACTCCCAGGAAAGTGGACCAACGATAGCAGCCTTACCAATTTCACGTGCAATATAATAAAGGAGTAAAGAAAACGTCATTTCATTAGTGGCGGAGATGGCTGAATGTTCATACTAAATCAACCCCTTCGTGTTGGTCACTACTGCGTCCATTTTACAGAGAGATGAGAAAAAGAATTTCTTGTGTTGACCCAATAAGCTAATACCTCAGCAGAGATCCAGGCCCGTTACCATTCAAGATGTACTGAACTGCCATACGTCCAGGTATCACTCATAAAAATAGCGTTCAGGTAGGGTTTTTTTCTAAATCGGCAAAATGTCTGGGGAAAGCCCCCATCTAAAGCTTGTATACTTCCGTATCTCCTTGGTTTGGGGGGCGGATAACTCCATACCTTTCAACGTTTCTCTGATGGAAATAGGGACATCCTAAAGAAAAGCGGGACATTCCGGGATCAAATCAGAAACCGGGATGGCTTCTGTAAGTCTGGGACTGTCCCTGGAAAATAGAGACACTTGAAGGGTCTGCGGAGATGATGGGAGTTGTAGTGCCCTTCATCTCGGTAACAATCCCTTGAAATAAGGGACTCGAGTTCATCAGGAACAGCTCAAGCAGCCGGTGTCCAACTGCTAAGAATGACCGCTTGATTCACTGCCCGCACTCTGCCCTGGAGAAGAGCCTATTGCCTGAAAGAAGGGTTGTAATGGCACTGGTAATATATTTACGACAAAGGTCCGTATAGTTAAAGCTATGGTTTTCCCAGTAGTGATGTATGGAAGTGAAAGCTGGACCATAAAGAAGGCTGATCGCCGAATAATAATAATAATAATAATAATAATAATAATAATAATAATAATAATAATAATAATAATTTATTATTTGTACCCCACCCATCTGGCTGGGTTTCCCCAGCCACTCTGGACGGCTTCCATAGAAACCAAAAATACACTAAAACCACACATTAAAAACTTCCCTGGACAGGGCTTCCTTAAGATGTCTTCTGAATGTCAGGTAATTGTTGATCACTTTGACATCTGAAGGGAGGGCGTTCCACAGGGCGGGCGCCACTACTAAGAAGGCCCTCTGCCTGGTTCCCTGTAGCTTTGCTTCTCACAATGAGGGAACCGCCAGAAGGCCCTTGGCACTGGACCTCAGTGTCCGGGTTGAACAATGGGGGTGGAGACGCTCCTTCAGGTATACTGGGCCGAGGCCGTTTAGGGCTTTAAGGTTCAGCACCAATACTTTGAATTGTGCTCGGAAACGTACTGGGAGCCAATATAGGTCTTTTAAGACCGGTGTTATGTGGTCTCGGTGGCCGCTCCTAGTCACCAGTCTAGCTGCCGCGTTCTGGATTAGTTGTAGTTTCCGGGTCACCTTCAAAGGTAGCCCCACGTAGAGCGCATTGCAGTAGTCGAAGCGGGAGATAACCAGAGCATGCACCACTCTGGCGAGGTAGTCCGCAGGCAGATAGGGTCTCAGCCTGCGTACCAGATGGAGCTGGTAAACAGCTGCCCTGGACACAGATTTGACCTGTGCCTCCATGGAGAGCTGCGAGTTCAAAATGACTCCCAGGCTGCGCACCTGGTCCTTCAGGGGCACAGTTGCCCCATCCAGGACCAGGTAATCCTCCACACCTGCCCGCCTCCTGCCCCCCCAAAACAGTACTTCTGTCTTGTCAGGATTCAACCTCAATCTGTTAGCCGCCATCCAACCTCCAACCGCATCCAGGCACTCACATAGGACCTTCACCGCCTTCACTGGTTCTGATTTGAAAGAGAGGTAGAGCTGGGTATCATCCGCATACTGATGAACACTCAGCCCAAACCCCCTGATGATCTCTCCCAGCGGCTTCATATAGATGTTGAAAAGCATGGGGGAGAGGACGGAACCCTGAGGCACCCCACTTTCTGAACACGGCCCAGGAGAAAGGAGCGGAACCACTGTATAACAGTGCCCCCAGCTCCCAGCCCCTCAAGACGGTCCAGAAGGATGTTATGGTCGATGGTATCAAACGCCGCTGAGAGATCCAGCAGAACTAGGAAACAGCTCTCACCTTTGTCCCTAGCCCGCCGGAGATCATCAACCAGTGCGACCAAGGCAGTTTCAGTCCCATGATGAGGCCTGAATCCCGACTGGAAGGGATCCAAATGGTCCGCTTCTTCCAGGCATGCCTGGAGTTGTTCAGCAACCACTCACTCAATCACCTTGCCCAAGAATGGAAGATTTGAGACTGGGTGATGGTTGGCCATCGTGGCCGCATCCAAAGATGGTTTTTTAAGAAGCGGTTTAATAACCACCTCTTTCAGCGGGTCTGGGAAGGCTCCCTCACGGAGGGAAGCATTCACCACCCCACGAAGCCCATTGCCCAGTCCTTCCCAGCTAGCTTTTATAAGCCAGGATGGGCAAGGATCAAGGAGACAAGTGGTTGGTTTCACTCATCCAAGCAGCCTGTCCACATCCTCGGGGGTAACAGATTGGAATTGATCCCATACAACTTGACTAGACAGGACTCTAGCACTCTCCCGCCCTGGCCCTGCTCCCACAGTGGAGTCTACCTCTTCTCGAATCTGAGCGACTTTATCTGCAAAAAACTTTGCAAAATCATTGCAGGAGATCATGTGGCCCGTACTGGGCCCTGTTGGAGCAGGTGTTTCCGCTAAATTGCGAAACACCTGAAAAAGTCTCCTGCTGCTGTTTTCCGCAGATGCAATAGAGGCGGTCAAGAAAGTCTTCTTCGCCGTCGCTATCGCCACTTGGTAGGGTCGACATTGAGCTCTAACCCGTGTCCAGTCAGCTTCAGAATGAGTTATCTGCTACCAGCGCTCTAGCCGTCTCAACGATTGTTTCATTGCCCTCAGCTCCGTGGAAAACCACAGGGCTGTCCGGGCTCCATGCAATCGGAGAGGGCGCTTCGGAGCCAAACAGTCAATAGCCCTGGTTAACTCCACATTCCAGCGGGCCACCAGGGAATGAACTGAAAGGCCATCAACATGGGATAAAACATCCCCTACCACTCTTTGGAAACCATTTGGATCCATTAAGTGGCAGGGGCGGACCATTTGAATCGGTCCCACCTCCCTGCAGAGGGGAAGGGTCGCGAAGAAGTCAAGTTGCACCAGGAAGTGATCTGACCATGGCACTTCTTTCGTTTTGCTTTTACTTAGTGTCAGATCACCAACATCCATAGAGGTAAACACCAGGTCCAAGGCGTGTCCGTGGCTATGGGTTGGGCCAGACTTATTCAGGGACAGCCCCATGGAGGCCATGCTTTCCACGAAGTCCTGAGCAGCCCCTTGTAAGGTCGTGTCGGCATGGATGTTAAAATCTCCTAGGACAACCAAACTAGGTGTCTCCAGGAGAACATCAGACACAACCTGAAGCAGCTCGGGCAGGGAATCCTTGGTGCAGCGGGGAGGTCGGTACACCAATAGGAATCCTGTACTTCCCCTATTGCCCAACTTCCAGAACATGCACTCAGAAAACTGGGTTTTCCCAATAGGACGCCTGGTGCAGACTAATGACTTCCTAAAAATCACTGCAACCCCCCTCCCCGCCCACAAGGCCTGGGTTGCTGTGCGTAAGAGAAACCTGGCGGACAAGCAGCGGCAAGGACAAGCCCATCTGATTCATCCAACCAAGTCTCTCTTACACATGCCAGGTCAAATCCTCCATCCACGATCAAGTCATGGATCAATGTGGTATTATGGATCATTGACCTGGCATTGCACAGCAGCACCTTCAGGTCGTGTGGGTATCCCTTGCTGATTCCAGTATCCAGCCGGTCAGGCCCAGACCTGGAGGCTGGGATAGTCCTCAAGCAACGACTAAACCTGCCTCCTCGGTAATGACATGGTCTGGTCTTAGCGTAACCCCACCTCCTACCCGTGATGACTGAGATCGGTTGTCCCAGTGCATCCCCCCCTGTGGAACCGGCCCCAGCCATTTTGTTTCCTGGGACACAGTCCCAGGCAGCCCTGACCCCACCCCTTAAAATCAAAATAAAACTATACAAAAAACGAACCAACAGAACAAAAAAAAAAACAACAAAAAAAACCAGAAAGTTACAAACACAACATAAGAAGCATGGCCCTCGACGTCTGAACTTGTGGAACAACTTTTTTTTTGAAAAAATCCCTAAGCCGCACGGTCACAATTTCAGCAAAAATCTGACGTTCTGCAATTCCCTCAAAAATGGTGCCAAACTGTTGCAAACGATCCCCTGAAAGGCTTTTCGGTAGAAACAGATGAGTTTTTATCATCGGAAACCGAATTAGCCCTTGACGTTCGAAAAACATTTTGGAAAAAATCCCTAAGCCGCGGGGTCACAATTTCAGCAAAAATCTGACGTTCTGCAATTCCCTCAAAAATGGTGCCAAACTATTGCAAACGATCCCCTGAAAGGCTTTTCGGTGGAAACTGATGGGTTTTGATCATCGGAAACAGAGTTAGCCCTCGACGTTTAAACAACATTTTTGAAAAAATCCCTAAGCCGCGCGGTCACAATTTCAGCAAACATCTGACGTTCTGGAATTCCCTCAAAAACGGTGCCAAACTGTTGCAAATAATCCCCTGAAAGGTTTTTCGATGGAAACAGATGGGTTTTTATCATCGGAAACAGAATTAGCCCTCGACGTTTGAACAACATTTTTGAAAAAATCCCTAAGCCGCGCGGTCACAATTTCAGCAAAAATCTGACATTCAGCAATTCCCTCCAAAATGGTGACAAACTGTTGCAAAGGATCCCCTGAAAAGCTTTTCGGTGGAAACAGATGGGTTTTGATCATCGGAAATAGAATTAGCCCTCGACGTCTGAACTTGCGGAACAATTTTTTAAAAAAAAAAAATCCCTAAGCCGCGCGGTCTCAATTTCAGCAAAAATCTGACGTTCTACATTTCACTCAAAAATGGTGCCAAACAGTTCCAAACGATCCCCTGAAAGGTTTTTCGGTGGAAACAGATGTGTTTTTATCATCGAAAACAGAATTAGCCCTCAACCCCTAAACAATTTTTTTTGAAAAAATCCCTAAGCCGCGCGGTCACAATTTCAGCAAACATCTGAAGTTCTGGAATTCTCTCAAAAATGGTGCCAAACTGTTGCAAATAATCCCCTGAAAGGTTTTTCGGTGGAAACAGATGGGTTTTTATCATCGGAAACAGAATTAGCCCTCGACGTCAGAATAACTTTTTCTGGAAAAATCCCTAAGTCGCGTGGTCAGAATTTCAGCAAAAACCTGACGTTCTGCGATTCACTCAAAAATGGTGAAAAACTGTTGCAAAAGATCCCCTGAAAGGTTTTTCGGTGGAAACAGATGGGGTTTTATCATCGGAAAGAGAATCAGCCCTCGACGTCTGAGCAACTTTTTTGGAAAAGATCGCTAAGCCACGCGGTCACAATTTCAGCAAACATCTGACGTTCTGGAATTCCCTCAAAAACGGTGCCAAACTGTTGCAAATAATCCCCTGAAAGGTTTTTTGGTGGAAACAGATGGGTTTTGATCATCGGAAATAGAATTAGCCCTCGACGTCTGAACTTGCGGAACAATTTTTTTATAAAAAAAATCCCTAAGCCGGGCGGTCACAATTTCAGCAAAAATCTGACATTCTGCAATTCCCTCAAAAACGGTGCCAAACTGTTGCACACGATCCCCTGAAAGGTTTTTCGTTGGAAATAGATGGGTTTTTATCATCGAAAACAGAATTAGCCCTCGACCCCTAAACAATTTTTTTTGAAAAAATCCCTAAGCCGCGCGGTCACGAATTCAGCAAAAATTTGATGTTCTGCAATTCCCTCCAAAATGGTGCCAAACTGTTGCAAACGATCCCCTGAAAGGTTTTTCGGTCGAAACAGATGGGTTTTTATCGTCGGAAACCGAATTAGCCCTTGACCTTTGAACAACATTTTTGAAAAAACCCCTAAGCTGCGCGGTCACAATTTCAGCAAACATCTGACGTTCTGGAATTCCCTCAAAAACGGTGCCAAACTGTGGCAAAGAATCCCCTGAAAGGTGTTTCGGTGGAAACAGATGGGTTTTTATCATCGGAAACAGAATAAGCCCTCGACGTTTGAACAACGTTTTTGAAAAAATCCCTAAGCCGCGCGGTCACAATTTCAGCAAAAATCTGATGTTCTGCAATTCCCTCCAAAATGCTGCTAAACTGTTGCAAACGATCCCCTGAAAGGCTTTTCGGTGGAAACAGATGGGTTTTTATCATCGGAAACCGAATTAGCCCTTGACGTTCGAACAACATTTTTGAAAAAACCCCTAAGCCGCGCGGTCACAATTTCAGCAAAAATATGACGTTCTGCAATTCACTCAAAAATGGTGAAAAACTGTTGCAAAGGATACCCTGAAAGGTTTTTCGGTGTAAACAGATGGGTTTTGATCATCGGAAATAGAATTAGCCCTCGACGTCTGAACTTGCAGAACAATTTTTTTAAAAAAAAATCCCTAAGGAGCGTGGTCACTATTTCAGCAAAAATCTGACGTTCTGCAATTCACTCAAAAATGGTGCCGAACTGTTGCAAACAATCCCCTGAAAAGTTTTTCGGTGGAAACAGATGGGTTTTTATCATCGGAAACAGAATTAGCCCTCGACGTCAGAGTAACTTTTTTTGGAAAAATCTCTAAGCCACGCGGTCACAATTTCAGCAAACATCTGACGTTCTGGAATTCCCACAAAAACGGTGCCAAACTGTTGCAAATAATCCCCTGAAAGGTTTTTTGGTGGAAACAGATGGGTTTTTATCATCGGAAACAGAATCAGCCCTCGACGTCTGAACAACCTTTTTGAAAAAAATCCCTAATCCGCGCGGTCACGAATTCAGCAAAAATCTGACGTTCTGCAATTCCCTCCAAAATGGTGCCAAACTGTTGCAAACGATCCCCTGAAAGGTTTTTCGGTGGAAACAGATGGGTTTTTATCATCGGAAACCGAATTAGCCCTTGACCTTTGAACAACATTTTTGAAAAAACCCCTAAGCCGCGCGGTCACAATTTCAGCAAACATCTGATGTTCTGGAATTCCCTCAAAAACAGTGCCAAACTGTGGCAAAGAATCCCCTGAAAAGTTTTTCGGTGAAAACAGATGGGTTTTTGATCATTGGAAATAGAATTAGCCCTCGACGTCTGAACTTGCGGAACAATTTTTTAAAAAAAAAATCCCTAAGGAGCGTGGTCACTATTTCAGCAAACATCTGAAGTTCTGGAATTCTCTCAAAAATGGTGCCAAACTGTTGCAAACAATCCCCTGAAAAGTTTTTCGGTGAAAACAGATGGGTTTTTATCATCGGAAAGAGAATAAGCCCTCGGCGTTTGAACAACGTTTTTGAAAAAATCCCTAAGCCGCGCGGTCACAATTTCAGCAAAAATCTGACGTTCTGCAATTCTCTCCAAATTGGTGACAAACTGTTGCAAACGATCCCCTGAAAGGCTTTTTGGTGGAAACAGATGGGTTTTTATCATCGGAAACCGAATTAGCCCTTGACGTTCGAACAACATTTTTGAAAAAACCCCTAAGCCGCGCGGTCACAATTTCAGCAAAAATCTGACGTTCTGCAATTCCCTCCAAATTGGTGACAAACTGTTGCAAAGGATCCCCTGAAAGGTTTTTCGGTGGAAACAGATGGGTTTTGATCATTGGAAATAGAATTAGCCCTCGACGTCTGAACTTGCGGAACAATTTTTTAAAAAAAAAATCCCTAAGGAGCGTGGTCACTATTTCAGCAAACATCTGAAGTTCTGGAATTCTCTCAAAAATGGTGCCAAACTGTTGCAAACAATCCCCTGAAAAGTTTTTCCGTGAAAACAGATGGGTTTTTATCATCGGAAAGAGAATAAGCCCTCGGCGTTTGAACAACGTTTTTGAAAAAATCCCTAAGCCGCGCGGTCACAATTTCAGCAAAAATCTGACGTTCTGCAATTCTCTCCAAATTGGTGACAAACTGTTGCAAACGATCCCCTGAAAGGCTTTTTGGTGGAAACAGATGGGTTTTTATCATCGGAAACCGAATTAGCCCTTGACGTTCGAACAACATTTTTGAAAAAACCCCTAAGCCGCGCGGTCACAATTTCAGCAAAAATCTGACGTTCTGCAATTCCCTCCAAATTGGTGACAAACTGTTGCAAACGATCCCCTGAAAGGTTTTTCGGTGGAAACAGATGGGTTTTGATCATTGGAAATAGAATTAGCCCTCGACGTCTGAAGTTGCGGAACAATTTTTTTTAAAAAAAATCCCTAAGGAGCGTGGTCACTATTTCAGCAAACATCTGAAGTTCTGGAATTCTCTCAAAAATGGTGCCGAACTGTTGCAAACAATCCCCTGAAAAGTTTTTCGGTGAAAACAGATGGGTTTTTATCATCGGAAAGAGAATTAGCCCTCGACGTCAGAGTAACTTTTTTTGGAAAAATCCCTAAGCCGCGAGGTCAGAATTTCAGCAAAAATCTGACGTTCTGCAATTCACTCAAAAATGGTGAAAAACTGTTGCAAACGATCCCCTGAAAGGTTTTTCGGTGGAAACAGATGGGGTTTTATCATCAGAAACAGAATCAGCCCTCGACGTCTGAGCAACTTTTTTGGAAAAAATCCCTAAGCCGCGCGGTCACAATTTCAGCAAACATCTGACGTTCTGGAATTCCCTCAAAAATGGTGCCAAACTGTTGCAAATAATCCCCTGAAAGGTTTTCCGGTGGAAACAGATGGGTTTTGATCATCGGAAATTGAATTAGCCCTCGACGTCTGAACTTGTGGATAATTTTTAAAAAAAAAAAAAATCCCTAAGCCGCGCGGTCTCAATTTCAGCAAAAATCTGACGTTCTACATTTCACTCAAAAATGGTGCCAGACAGTTCCAAACGATCCCCTGAAAGGTTTTTCGGTGGGAACAGATGTGTTTTTATCATCGGAAACAGAATTAGCCCTCGACCCCTAAACAATTTTTTTTGAAAAAAATCCCTAAGCCGCGCAGTCACAATTTCAGCAAACATCTGATGTTCTGGAACTGCGAAACAGTTCCAAATGATCCCCTGAAAGGTTTTTTGGTGGAAACAGATGTGTTTTTATCATCGGAAACAGAATTAGCCCTCGACCCGTAAAGAATTTTTTTTTTTAAATATCCCTAAGCCGCGCGGTCACAATTTCAGCAAACATCTGACGTTCTGGAATTCCATCAAAAATGGTGCCAAACTGTTGCAAAAAATCCCTAAGCCGCGCGATCACAATTTCAGCAAAAATCTGATGTTCTGAAATTCATTCTAAAATGTTGGCAAACTGTTGCAATCGATCCCCTGAAAGGTTTTTCGGTGGAATCAGATGGGTTTTTATCATGAGAAATAGAATTAGCTCTCAACGTCCGAACAAATTTTTTTTGAAAAAATCCCTAACCCGCACGGTCACAGTTTCAGCAAAAATCTGACGTTCTGAAATTCACTCTAAAATGTTGGCAAACTGTTGCAATCGCTCCCCTGAAAGGTTGTTCGGTGGAATCAGATGGGTTTTTATCATCGGAAACAGAATTAGCCCTCGATGTCTGAACAACTTTTTTTGAAAAAATCCCTAAGCCGCACGGTCACAATTTCAGCAGAAATCTGACGTTCTGAAATTCACTCTAAAATGTTGGCAAACTGTTGCAATCAATCCCCTGAAAGGTTTTTCGGTGGAATCAGATGGGTTTTTATCATCAGAAATAGAATTAGCTCTCAACGTCCGAACAACTTTTTTTGAGAAAATCCCTAAGCCGCACGGTCACAATTTCAGCAAAAATCTGACGTTCTGGAATTCAATCAAAATAGTGCCAGAATGTTGCAAACGATCCTCTGAAATGTTTTTCGGTGGTATCAGATGGGTTTTTATCGTCAGAAACAGAATTAGCCCTCGACGTCTGAACTACATTTTTTTGAAAAAATCCCTAAGCCGCGCGGTCACAATTTCAGCAAAAATCTGACGTTCTGAAATTCACTCTAAAATGTTGGCAAACTGTTGCAATCGATCCCCTGAAAGGTTTTTCAGTGGAATCAGATGGGTTTTTATCATCAGAAACACAATTAACCCTGGACGTCTGAACAACTATTTTTGAAAAAATCCCTAAGCCGCGCGGTCACAATTTCAGCAAAAATCTGACGTTCTGGAATTCACTCTAAAATGTTGGCAAACTGTTGCAATCGATCCCCTGAAAGGTTTTTCGGTGGAATAAGATGGGATTTTATCATCGGAAAAAGAAATAGCCCTCGATGTCTGAACAACTTTTTTTGAAAAAATCCCTAATCCGCGCGGTCAAAATTTCAGCAAAAATCTGACTATCTGCAATTCTCTCAAAAATGTTGGCAAACTGTTGCAAACGATCCCCTGAAATGTTCTTCGGTGGAATAAGATGGGTTTTTATCGTCAGAAAGAGAATTAGCCCTCAACGTCTGAACAACTTTTTTTGAAAAAATCCCTAATCCGCGCGGTCACAATTTCGCCAAAAATCTGAGGTTCAGAAATTCACTCTAAAATGTTGGCAAACTGTTGCAATCGATCCCCTGAAAGGTTTTTCGGTGGAATCAGATTGGTTTTTATCATCGGAAACAGAATTAGCCCTCGATGTCTGAACAACTTTTTTTGAAAAAATCCCTAATCCCCGCGGTCACAATTTCAGGAAAAATCTGACCATCTGCAATTCACTCAAAAATGGTACCAAACTGTTGCGAACGATCCCCTGAAATGTTTTTCGGTGGAATCAGATGGGTTTTTATCATCGGAAACAGAATTCGCCCTCGACGTCGGCGTTCGCTGCCGACCCCCAGCATTTTAAAATCTCCCCGTGTCCCAGGGAGATTTTAAAATGCTGGGGGTCGGGAGCGAAGCGTTCGCTCCCGACCCCCAGCATTTTAAAACGCTGTTCCGAAGCGGGGCGGGGGGGCGGGATCACCTGCCCCAGCCGCCCCACTTCGGAACGCTGTTCCGAAGCGGGGCGGGGGGGCGGGAACACCTGCGAAAGTGTTTGTCCCCCCTGCCTGCCTTCCCAGGGGCTTTTAAATCGCCCCGGACAGCGGAGAAGTCCTCCGCTGTCCGGGGCAATTTAAAAATGCCGCTCGCCAGCATTTTAAGATCGCCCGGACAGCGGAGAAGTCCTCCGCTGTCCCGGGTTTTTTAAAATGCTGGGTGTGGGAAGAAAAGCCCTTGTCCCCCCCGGCCTTCAGAAGAGGTCCGGGGACAGACTGTCCCCGGACCTGGTCTGAAGGCGGTTTCCCTAGGAACGCATTAATTGATTTTCAATGCATTCCTATGGGAAACCGTGCATCGCAAGACGAAAAACTCGCAAGACGAAGAGACTTGCGGAACGAATTAATTTCGTCTTGCGAGGCACCACTGTACAAAGTTATTACAATCCCCCTAGTGGGGTTTCGGGACATTACAAGAACGGTCGTAAGTGGAAAAATACTCCTGGATTCGCGTTATCTTCTGGGAAAGCTGCAAAACTGAAATAGTATTTTGTCTACAGAGGTGTTTACATTAAAGGAGACAATAGAATTCTCTATTGAAGAAAGGAAGGGACTGGACGTAAGTTTTTGTTCCTGAATAACAAACCTCTGTAGAGATACCAGATTTCTGAATTAGAACGTTTTAGCAGCTGAACAGGACAAGAAACCTGAGAAAGTGAGGAATAAGAAGAACAAAGGACTGACTACGACACGGAAAGAACAATGGGAGGAGTGGTAAAGATCAAGGAAATTAAAGGCCTCTGTTAGATTGGACGTTTGAAGTTAAATATTATTAAAATTAATAAATTAGAAGAAAACCGGCAAGATGGAATTGGGGAGAAATTTGGCCATGACTTGAGACCTCCAGGCTGATAACATATAGACTGATGGACATGGGGAATTCAAACTGGGGAAGGGGGGGGGGGAGATTTGGAATCCAAAGGCTGTGTAACCATCTTTTGAATCTTTTTATATCTTTTATCTTCTATTTCTTTATATAACTTACGTATGTCATTTTATTTTGATTGGACGTTTTTAAAAAAAGGGAATTCGTGGAAGGAACTGGGGTGGATCTTGGGGGAAATCTTTTTTCATTTTTGTTAAGGATGTGGGATGGTGGTAAGATTTGTACAATTCAATTTGGATAGTGGGTTAAACAAACTAAATTTCAAACTGGGAGTGAGAGCTTGTAGAACCAAATTAATGAAAGGGGAATACAGTTGGGAGGGGGAGGGGGGAGTCCCAGAAAGTAGGCAATGAAAGTAAGGTTCAAAGTATCTTTTTTTCTTTTTCTTTTTTCTTTGTATTTCTATATTTCTGGAATCTTTAATAAATATGATTTAAAAAAATAAATAAATAAAATGTTGGCAAACTGTTGCAATCGATCCCCTGAAAGGTTTTTCGGTGGAATCAGATGGATTTTTCTCATCGGAAACAGAATTAGCCCTCGATGTCTGAACAACCTTTTTTGAAAAAATCCCTAATCCGCGCGGTCTCAATTTCAGCAAAAATCTGACGTTCTGAAATTCACTCAAAAATGGTGCCAAACTGTTGCAAACGATCCCCTGAAATGTTTTTCGGTGGAATCAGATGGGTTTTTATCATCGGAAACAGAATTAGCCCTCGACGTCTGAACAACTTTTTTTGAAAAAATCCCTAAGCCACGCAGTCACAATTTCAGCAAAAATGTGACATTCTGGAATTCAATCAAAAATAGTAGCAGAATGTTGCAAACGATCCCGTGAAATGTTTTTTGGTGGAATCAGAAGGGTTTTTATCGTGGGAAACAGAATTAGCCCTCGACGTCTGAATTAAATTTTTTTGAAAAAATCCCTAAGCCGCGCGGTCACAATTTCAGCAAAAATCTGACGTTCTGAAATTCACTCTAAAATGTTGGCAAACTGTTGCAAACGATCCCCTGAAAGGTTTTTCGGTGGAATCAGATGGGTTTTTATCATCGGAAACAGAATTAGCCCTCGAAGTCAGAACAACTTTTTTTTAAAAAATCCCTAAGCCGCGCGGTAACCATTTCAGCAAAAATCTGACGTTCTGGAATTCAATCAAAATAGTGCCAGAATGTTGAAAACGATCCCCTGAAATGTTTTTCGGTGGAATCTGATGGGTTTTTTATCATCGGAAATAAAATTAGCTCTCGACGTCTGAACAACTTTTTTTGAAAAAATCCCTAAGCCGCGCGGTCACAATTTCAGCAAAAGTATGAAGTTCTGAAATTCACTCAAAAATGCTGGCAAACTGTTGCAATCGATCCCCTGAAGTGTTTTTCGGTGTAATCAGATGGGTTTTTATCATCGGAAATAGAATTAGCTCTCAACGTCTGAACAACTTTTTCTGAAAAAATCCCTAAGCCGCGCGGTCACAATTTCAGCAAAAATCTGACTTTCTGAAATTCACTCTAAAATGTTGGCAAACTGTTGCAAACGATCCCCTGAAAGGTTTTTCGGTGGAATCAGATGGGTTTTTATCATCGTAAACAGAATCAGCCCTCGATGTCTGAACAACTTTTTGTGAAAAAATCCCTAATCCGCACGGTCACAATTTCAGCAAAAATCTGACCTTCTGCAATTCACTCAAAAATGGTGCCAAACTGTTGCAAACGATCCCCTGAAATGTTTTTCCGTGGAATCAGATGGGTTTTTATCATCGGAAACAGAATTAGCCCTCGACGTCTGAACAACTTTTTTTGAAAAAATCCCTAAGCCACGCAGTCACAATTTCAGCAAAAATCTGACGTTCTGAAATTCACTCTAAAATGTTGGCAAACTGTTGCAATCGATCCCCTGAAGTGTTTTTCGGTGTAATCAGATGGGTTTTTATCATCGGAAATAGAATTAGCTCTCAACGTCTGTCAGAGCTGCTTCCAGATCCTAGCTCACAGAGGATCACGCTAGCCAGCGTTCACTTTATAAAAGTCTTTATTGAGTTACAGTTTCCATTCTCAAGCTGCTGCGTGCAGCTCTACGTCTTATGGGTTAGACCGGCGAAGCTCCGTCTGAGTCTCCGCCCCCTGTGCACCAGCTTACTAACCTAGTCTTACTCCACCTCTTCCGCCTGACCGTTCTTCTCTGGGTCCCTCTGCCCCCCGTGGTCTCTTCCTTCCGGGATTCTTCTGACGCGGACCCCCCGGACCCTCCTGTCTCCTTGCGCCGGGCTTTAGGACCTGGCTCCCTTTCCGGGCTGCTTACTGCGCCACCTTCCTGTGCATTTGAACTTGGCGCGCGCGCCCAACCTTCCACTTTCCGCCTGACCGTTTCTTCGCTCCCCGATGGAGGTGTGGCCACTCCTGACTCGTGCCCTCCCTCCTGTTGCGAGCTGCCAGCGCTTGATACCTGGCGCCCTTCTTTTCCCCTGCTCTCTGTTGGTGACGCTGGTCCCGATTTCCAACTGCTCCCCTCTGAGCCCCCTCTGGACCCTTCTTCCTGGGGTGTCCCCCTAGGTTCCCCCCTTGTTCTGGCCACTGGTGCTCCTTTCTGTGAATCTTCTGATTCACTGGAAAGACTCGGAGATCTCGGGTCGTCGTCATCACTCATCTTTTCCTCTGCCTCCTCCCCCTCGCTCTCTGTTTCCTCCCTTGCCCTCGTCTCTGCTCCTGAACCCCTGACATCCATCCCCCCCTCGAAGCCCCCCCTTCCCCCCTCCCCTCCTTCCGGTGCGGGAGCTGGGTGCTGCCGTGTCATGGGGACGAATGTCGGATACAGTTCGCTTCCCGTGGCGGGCCTCCAACTGAAGGCTTCCGGTTCTTCCTCCCTGCTCTCGTCGACAACGGTCACCTCCGCTTCCATCTCTGTGCCGCCGTGCTCGAAACCCGGGTCGTCCCCGAACACGTCCATGTCCGCCTCTTCGTCGGTCCCTCCTGGGGGCGTTGCTCGCTCAGGACCCTCCAGCCACTTCCTGCGCCACTGCTTCTCTGCTCTATCGTCCCACCAATACGAGGGTTCTGAGGCAGATTCCGAGGGTGACCCCTCCGGGGAGCGGGCGTCTCGTGTCGGTTCCTCGTCCAAGTCGAACCCCTGGACCGTGCTGGCTGAAAGCGTGGGTGTGAAAAGCCAGTCGTCGAAAAAGTCTGCTGGCATGGGTCTATGCGGGAAGAGGGCATGAAACTCGTCTTTGAGCAGAGGTTCCTCCAAAGCGTAGCCCGGCACCCAGCTGTTGGCACTGGCTGGGGTGCCCTCCTTGGCGAGAAGGTATTCTACCCCCTCTTCTCCCCATCTGGAGTCCAAAATCTCTGTGACTTCGTTGATGGGCTCCTCCTGTGCCACTCCCCCTTGCTCGGTTCCCTCTCGAAGCGGACTCGGTGCCGTTCCTGGTTCCTGAAATCTGTGAGGTGCCTTGTAGGGAGTGAGCACCGATCTGTGGAACACCGGATGCATCCTGGAGCCCTCCGGAAGCGCCAGCCTGAAAGCCACCGGGTTGACCTGCTCTTCGACTTGGTAGGGTCCCAGTTGCTTATGCCCTAGTTTCTTCTTCGCTAACGACCTGGCCGGTACTGCGTGGGCTGCCAACCAGACCCAGTCTCCCACATGGATCTCTTCGCCAACCCTCCTGTGTTTGTCTGCTTGTACCTTGTATGCGTGCTTGGCCAGCTCCAGGTGCCGCCGAAGCTGATCGTGGACCTCCTGCAACTCCGACGCGAACGCGTCTGCTGTCTGCAGCTCCCCCTCCCCCATTCTTTCCAGTCCCGGGAAGGTTCTGGGGTGCCTTCCGTTGTTGGCGAAGAACGGCGTCACCCCCGTGGATACGTGCTTCGTGTTGTTGTAGGCGAACTTGGCGAGAGGCAGGTAATCCACCCACGTCGCGGGCTGTTGATTTGCATAACATCTCAGGTACTGCTGCATGATGGCATTGACCCGCTCCGCTTGTCCGTTGGTCTGCGGGTGTCTAGCCGAAGCCAGGTTGATCTTGACGTTCAGGAAGCCCATCAGCTTCTGCCAGAAGTTCGAGATGAACTGCCGCCCCTGGTCGGACAGTATAGACCGCGGCAGACCGTGAACCTTGAACACGTGATCTATGAACAGTTTGGCGGTTTGTTCCGCCGTGGCCACCTTCGCACACGGGATGAAATGTGCCATCTTGGAGAACAAGTCCACCACCACCAGCACTGCCGTCTTGCCCCTCGAGCTGGGCAGATCCGTGACAAAGTCCAGGGCCACTCTCTCCCACGGTTCGAACGGGGTTTGCAGCGGTTCCAGCAGTCCCGCCGGTGGTCTGTGTAATGGTTTGGCCCTCTGGCAGGTGTCGCACCTCGCCACGTAGTCCGCGACCTCCCCTCTCATTCTGGGCCACCAGAAGTCCCTGGCGACTAATTCCATAGTCTTCTCTGTGCCAAAGTGCCCGGCAGTGGGTGCGTTGTGCAACTGCTGCAGTACCTTGGTGCGAAGATCGTCCCCCGGCACGTAGATGGCCCCTTTACGGAGTAGTAATCCATCGCGAACCTGGAACTCGCCGGTCGCCGCCGTGCCCCTTTGTGCCTCTGCCATCTTGGCTCGCGCGAAGGAGTCGTCCTGCAACGCACGTCTTACTGCCTCCAGGTCAACAGTCGCCGAAGCGCACGCCCACGCTGTCGGTGCGAAAATGTGCATGGCCGCCGCTGGTGTCGCCTCCTTGAGGTATTGCGGTTTACGGGAGAGGGCGTCCGCCATGATGTTGGTGTCCCCCGGGACATACTCTATACGGAAGTCGAAGTCCGCGAAGAACTCTGCCCAACGTATCTGCCTCTGGTTCAGGAACCGCGCCGTGCGCCAGTGCTCCAGATTCTTGTGGTCCGTGCAGACTTGCACCGTGTGCTTGGCTCCGATCAGGAAGTGCCTCCACGCCTTGAAGGCTGCATGAATGGCCAACAACTCCCTGTCCCAGATGGTGTAGTTCTGTTCTGACTTAGTGAGCTTCCTGGAGTAGAACGCTCCCAGTCTCCAAGCCCCCTGCGGGTCTTGCTGCAACAGAACTGCTCCCACGGCTCTGTCTGAGGCGTCCGTCTCCACCCTCATCTGTCTGCTGGGATTGACGTGCAGTAGCTGCTCCTCCGACGCGAAGAGACGCTTGAGTGCCTGAAAGGACTGCTCCGCCTGCTCCGTCCAGATGAACTTCTTCTTCTTGGAACTGAGCGTGTCTGTGATGGCCGCCGTTTGCATCGCAAACCCCTTGATAAACTTGCGATAGAAGTTCGCAAAGCCGACAAACCGCTGGAATTCCTTCTGGTTGCGCGGACTTTTCCAATCCAACACCGCTCGAACCTTGGGGCTGTCCACGGCGAGCCCCTTGTCGGACAACCTGTAGCCCAGGAAGTCCACCTCCGACACGTCGAACTGGCATTTTTCCAGCTTGGCGTAGAGCCTATGCTGCTGCAGTCTGCCCAGCACTTCCTTGACGTCTCTGTCGTGATCCTGCTGCGATTCAGAAAAGATGAGTATGTCATCCAGGAAACAGACACACTTCTTGTAGAGGAGCCCCGCCAGCACGTGATGCATGAAAGCTTGAAAACAGTGGGAGCCATTTTGCAATCCAAAAGGCATAACTCTGTATTCGTAGGTGCCCAGGGGCGTGAACATGGCTGTCTTCCACTCATCGCCTTCCCGCATGCGAATGAGGTTGTACGCCCCTCGCAGATCCAACTTGGTGAAGACGCGTCCCTTGCGCACCATCGCGAGGAGGTCGTCGATCCTGGGCATGGGGAAGTCCGATGGCTTGGTCATGCTGTTCAAGGTTCGGTAGTCCACTACCAGCCTTTTTTGGGGCGTGTCCTTCTTCTTGACGAAGAATACAGGACTACCCCCCACTGCTTTGGACTCTCGGATGAAACCGCGCTCCAAATTGTGATCTATGAACTCTTTGAGTTCCTGCAGTTCGTCCTCAGACATGGAATACAGCTTCCCTTTTGGCAACGCCGCCCCTGGCAGGAGGTCAATCTTGCAGTCGTATGGTCTGTGGGGGGGGGGTAGCTTGTCTGCCTCCTTCTCGCAGAAAACCTCCAAAAACTCTGCGTACTTGTGGGGAACCGCTTGCAGCGTCCCTAGCTGCAGCTGTGACTCCTCTTCCTCTCCTTCCTGCCGGGGCAGGATGCAGTGTTCAGCACAATAGGAAGAGCCGAAGGTCAGCTGCCTCTGATACCAAGCCAGCGTCGGGCTGTGCTTGTCCAGCCAACTCATGCCCAATACAATGGGCGTGTCCGATAGTTGAGTGACGTTGAAGCTGATGACTTCCCTGTGATTCCCAAGGCGCATCACCATTGGTGGCGTTTGCTTCACCATTTGCCCTCCGAGCAACTCCCTGCCATCCACCGTGACAACCTGCAGGGGCAGTGTGGCAGGCAGCAACTGTATAGCGTGCCGGTCGACAAAGTCTTGCCCTATAAAGTCCGCATTGCTTCCTGAGTCAATGGTGATTGGCACGTCCATGGTGATTCCATTGGGTAGCTGGAGCGATGCGGTGAGCCGCACTACTGGTTTGGGCGGGAGGGGGTCTGTGGGCTGCAAAATCTCTGGGGACTGCTTCACTGACACGTCTGGCTGGGCCCCAGTGCCTCTGTCTCCAGCCAGACTCCGTCGTTTCCCTGCTGTGGTTCTCCTTGCTGCGTTGCTGCAGTTACCATTGCTGAGGCTGCAGTGTGTTTGTGGATCCTCTGGGGACACTCTTTCGCCATGTGCTGCGGACTTTCGCAGATGTAACACTTCCTGTTCCCTCTAGGAGGCTTCGCTTTGACTGCTCCCGGTGCTGTGGCTCTGGTTGCTGACTGAGCCCTGGCCCCGCCAACCTCCATCGGTTCCGCTCCCCCTCCTGGCGGAGGCGTGGATTGCGCACGCGCAGCTTCCCTGGGAACGAAGGAGAATCCTCTCGCTGGTTCGCGCCCTCCACGCCCTTCGTCCCTGCTCCATGGACGCTCCTCCAGCCGCACTCCCACCGCCAGTGCCCTCTGAACGACCTCCTGTGTGGTCCTGGGTCTCTCCCCCCTTGCAATTTCGTCTTTAACCGCACTGTTCAATCCTTCCCAAAATAGGTCTCTGACCGGAGCTGAATCTCTGTCCCATTCCAGGGCACTGACCAATGCAAAAAAGCGGGCATGGTACTGTCTTACGCTGGCCCTCCCTTGCTTCAGCCCATGTACCTCCTTCCGGGCAAGATCCAAGTCTATGCTAGATAAAAAGCAGCCATCCATCGCTTTAATAAAGGCATCCGCGGTTTGGAGCGCCGGATCCTTATCTCTCCACAAATTGCGCAGCCATGCTTTAGCATCTCCATGCAAATGGGACATGATAAATCCCACCTTCTCTTGCTCATCTCTAAAGTCTTTATCCAGCAGTTGCAGTGCACACTGTACATCTGCTCTAAAGTTGGGGTACTGTTGTAAATTCCCATCGAAGTGAGAGACTAGACCGCCTGTTCTTCTCCCCAACCCAATCCCCTCCGGTTTGGGTGTCAGTTGCCCTTGCTTCGTAAGCACTTCCAACCTGACCTGGAGATCCCTGTAGGCAGCAGCTGCGTCCTCCTCTCTCTTCCTGGATGCAAGTATCTCGGCATTCAGTCGTGTCACTGCTTCTCTGAGTTCTCCTATCTGCTGTTCGGCCGTCATATTGTCTGCCGTTCGTGAGCTGGGTCGTAGGCACCCGCCTTCTCTCCTGTCCGTGAGGCTGTAGATGCCCACAACTGGAGACGGAGCTTACTGTCAGAGCTGCTTCCAGATCCTAGCTCACAGAGGATCACGCTAGCCAGCGTTCACTTTATAAAAGTCTTTATTGAGTTACAGTTTCCATTCTCAAGCTGCTGCGTGCAGCTCTACGTCTTATGGGTTAGACCGGCGAAGCTCCGTCTGAGTCTCCGCCCCCTGTGCACCAGCTTACTAACCTAGTCTTACTCCACCTCTTCCGCCTGACCGTTCTTCTCTGGGTCCCTCTGCCCCCCCGTGGTCTCTTCCTTCCGGGATTCTTCTGACGCGGACCCCCCGGACCCTCCTGTCTCCTTGCGCCGGGCTTTAGGACCTGGCTCCCTTTCCGGGCTGCTTACTGCGCCACCTTCCTGTGCATTTGAACTTGGCACGCGCGCCCAACCTTCCACTTTCCGCCTGACCGTTTCTTCGCTCCCCGATGGAGGTGTGGCCACTCCTGACTCGTGCCCTCCCTCCTGTTGCGAGCTGCCAGCGCTTGATACCTGGCGCCCTTCTTCTCCCCTGCTCTCTGTTGGTGACGCTGGTCCCGATTTCCAACTGCTCCCCTCTGAGCCCCCTCTGGACCCTTCTTCCTGGGGTGTCCCCCTAGGTTCCCCCCTTGTTCTGGCCACTGGTGCTCCTTTCTGTGAATCTTCTGATTCACTGGAAAGACTCGGAGATCTCGAGTCGTCGTCATCACTCATCTTTTCCTCTGCCTCCTCCCCCTCGCTCTCTGTTTCCTCCCTTGCCCTCGCCTCTGCTCCTGAACCCCTGACAACGTCCGAACAACTTTTTTTGAAAAAAATCCCTAAGGCACGCAGTCACAATTTCAGCAAAAATGTGACATTCTGGAATTCAATCAAAAATAGTGCCAGAATGTTGCAAACGATCCCCTGAAATGTTTTTCGGTGGAATCAGATGGGTTTTTATCATCGGAAACAGAATTAGCCCTGGACGTCTCAACAACTATTTTTGAAAAAATCCCTAAGCAGCGCGGTCACAATTTCAGCAAAAATCTCATGTTCTGGAATTCAATCAAAAATGTTGGCAAACTGTTGCAAACGATCCCCTGAAAGGGTTTTCTGTGGAATCAGATGGGTTTTTATCTCAGAAAGAGAATTAGCCTTCGACATCTAAACAACTTTTTTTGAAAAAATGCCTAAGCCGCGCAATCACCCTTTCAGGAAAAAATTGACGTTCTGTAATTCAATCAAGAATAGTGCCAAACTGTTGCAAATGATCCACCGAAAGGTTTTTTGGTGGAAACATATGGGTTTTTATCATCGGAAAGAGAATTAGCCCTCGACGTCTGAACAACTTTTTTTGAAAAAATCCCTAAGCAGCGCAGTCACAATTTCAGCAAAAATCTGACGTTCTGGAATTAAATCAAAAATAGTGCCAAACTGTTCCAAACGATCCCCCGAATGCTTTTTCGGTGGAAACAGATGGGTTTTTATCATCGGAAACAGAATTAGCCCTCGATCTCTGAACAACTTTTTGTGTAAAAATCCCTAATCCGCCCGGTCAAAATTTCAGCAAAAATCTGACCTTCTGCAATTCACCCCAAAATGGTGCCAAACTGTTGCAAACGATTCCCTGAAATGTTTTTCGGTGGAATCAGATGGGGTTTTATCATCGGAAACAGAATTAGCCCTCGACGTCTGAACAACTTTTTTTTTAAAAATCCCTAAGCCGCGCGGTCACAATTTCAGCAAAAATCTGACGTTCTGGAATTCAATCAAAAATAGTGCCAGAATGTTGCAAACGATCCCCTGAAATGTTTTTCAGTGGAATCAGATGGGTTTTTATCATCGGAAATAAAATTAGCTCTCGACGTATGAACAACTTTTTTCGAAAAAATCCCTAAGCCGCACGGTCACAATTTCAGCAAAAATCTGACGTTCTGAAATTCACTCTAAAATGTTGGCAAACTGTTGCAATCGCTCCCCTGAAAGGTTGTTCGGTGGAATCAGATGGGTTTTTATCATCGGAAACAGAATTAGCCCTCGATGTCTGAACAACTTTTTTTGAAAAAATCCCGAAGCCGCGCGATCACAATTTCCGCAAAAATCTGAGGTTCTGAAATTCACTCTAAAATGTTGGCAAACTGTTGCAATCGATCCCCTGAAAGGTTTTTCGGTGGAATAAGATGGGATTTTATCATTGGAAAAAGAAATAGCCCTCGATGTCTGAACAACTTTTTTTGAAAAAATCCCTAATCCGCGCGGTCAAAATTTCAGCAAAAATCTGACTATCTGCAATTCTCTCAAAAATGTTGGCAAACTGTTGCAAACGATCCCCTGAAATGTTCTTCGGTGGAATAAGATGGGTTTTTATCGTCAGAAAGAGAATTAGCCCTCAACGACTCAACAACTTTTTTTAAAAAAATCCCTAATCCGCGCGGTCACAATTTCCGCAAAAATCTGAGGTTCAGAAATTCACTCTAAAATGTTGGCAAACTGTTGCAATCGATCCCCTGAAAGGTTTTTCGGTGGAATCAGATGGGTTTTTATCATCGGAAACAGAATTAGCCCTCGATCTCAGAACAACTTTTTTTGAAAAAATCCCTAAGCCGCGCGGTCACCATTTCAGCAAAAATCTGACGTTCTGGAATTCAATCAAAATAGTGCCATAATGTTGAAAACGATCCACTGAAATGTTTTTCGGTGGAATCTGATGGGTTTTTTATCATCGGAAATAAAATTAGCTCTCGACGTCTGAACAACTTTTTTTGAAAAAATCCCTAAGACGCGCGGTCACAATTTCAGCAAAAATCTGAAGTTCTGAAATTCACTCAAAAATGCTGGCAAACTGTTACAAACTATCCCCTGAAGTGTTTTTCGGTGTAATCAGATGGGTTTTTATCATCGGAAATAGAATTAGCTCTCAACGTCCGAACAACTTTTTTTGAAAAAATCCCTAAGCCGCGCGGTCACAATTTCAGCAAAAATCTGACGTTCTGCAATTCACCCAAAAATGGTGCCAAACTGTTGCAAACGATTCCCTGAAATGTTTTTCGGTGGAATCAGATGGGGTTTTATCATCGGAAACAGAATTAGCCCTCGACGTCTGAACAACTTTTTTTTAAAAAATCCCTAAACCGTGCGGTCACACTTTCAGCAAAAATCTGACGTTCTGGAATTCAATCAAAAATAGTGCCAGAATTTTGCAAACGATCCCCTGAAATGTTTTTCAGTGGAATCAGATGGGTTTTTATCATCGGAAATAAAATTAGCTCTCGACGTATGAACAACTTTTTTCGAAAAAATCCCTAAGCCGCACGGTCACAATTTCAGCAAAAATCTGACGTTCTGAAATTCAGTCTAAAATGTTGGCAAACTGTTGCAATCGCTCCCCTGAAAGGTTGTTCGGTGGAATCAGATGGGTTTTTATCATCGGAAATAGAATTAGCCCTCGATGTCTGAACAACTTTTTTTGAAAAAATCCCGAAGCCGCGTGTTCACAATTTCAGCACAAATCTGACGTTCTGAAATTCACTCTAAAATGTTGGCAAACTGTTGCAATCGATCCCCTGAAAGGTTTTTCGGTGGAATCAGATGGGTTTTTATCATCAGAAATAGAATTAGCTCTCAACGTCCGAACAACTTTTTTTGAAAAAATCCCTAAGCCGCGCGGTCACAATTTCAGCAAAAATCTGACGTTCTGGAATTCAATCAAAATAGTGCCAGAATGTTGCAAACGATCCTCTGAAATGTTTTTCGGTGGAATCAGATGGGTTTTTATCGTCGGAAACAGAATTCGCCCTCGACGTCTGAACTACATTTTTTTGAAAAAATCCCTAAGCCGCGCGGTCACAATGTCAGCAAAATTCTGACATTCTGAAATTCACTCTAAAATGTTGGCAAACTGTTGCAATCGATCCCCTGAAAGGTTTTTCGGTGGAATCAGATGGGTTTTTATCATCGGAAATAAAATTAGCTCTCGACGTATGAACAACTTTTTTCGAAAAAATCCCTAAGCCGCACGGTCACAATTTCAGCAAAAATCTGACGTTCTGAAATTCACTCTAAAATGTTGGCAAACTGTTGCAATCGCTCCCCTGAAAGGTTGTTCGGTGGAATCAGATGGGTTTTTATCATCGGAAATAGAATTAGCCCTCGATGTCTGAACAACTTTTTTTGAAAAAATCCCGAAGCCGCGTGTTCACAATTTCAGCACAAATCTGACGTTCTGAAATTCACTCTAAAATGTTGGCAAACTGTTGCAATCGATCCCCTGAAAGGTTTTTCGGTGGAATCAGATGGGTTTTTATCATCAGAAATAGAATTAGCTCTCAACGTCCGAACAACTTTTTTTGAAAAAATCCCTAAGCCGCGCGATCACAATTTCCGCAAAAATCTGAGGTTCTGAAATTCACTCTAAAATGTTGGCAAACTGTTGCAAACGATCCCCTGAAATGTTTTTCGGTGGAATCTGATGGGTTTTTTATCATCGGAAATAGAATTAGCTCTCAACGTCCGAACAACTTTTTTTGAAAAAATCCCTAAGCCGCGCGGTCACAATTTCAGCAAAAATCTGACGTTCTGCAATTCACCCAAAAATGGTGCCAAACTGTTGCAAACGATTCCCTGAAATGTTTTTCGGTGGAATCAGATGGGGTTTTATCATCGGAAACAGAATTAGCCCTCGACGTCTGAACAACTTTTTTTTTAAAAATCCCTAAACCGTGCGGTCACACTTTCAGCAAAAATCTGACGTTCTGGAATTCAATCAAAAATAGTGCCAGAATTTTGCAAACGATCCCCTGAAATGTTTTTCAGTGGAATCAGATGGGTTTTTATCATCGGAAATAAAATTAGCTCTCGACGTATGAACAACTTTTTTCGAAAAAATCCCTAAGCCGCACGGTCACAATTTCAGCAAAAATCTGACGTTCTGAAATTCACTCTAAAATGTTGGCAAACTGTTGCAATCGCTCCCCTGAAAGGTTGTTCGGTGGAATCAGATGGGTTTTTATCATCGGAAATAGAATTAGCCCTCGATGTCTGAACAACTTTTTTTGAAAAAATCCCGAAGCCGCGTGTTCACAATTTCAGCACAAATCTGAAGTTCTGAAATTCACTCAAAAATGCTGGCAAACTGTTACAAACTATCCCCTGAAGTGTTTTTCGGTGTAATCAGATGGGTTTTTATCATCGGAAATAGAATTAGCTCTCAACGTCCGAACAACTTTTTTTGAAAAAATCCCTAAGGCACGCAGTCACAATTTCAGCAAAAATGTGACATTCTGGAATTCAATCAAAAATAGTGCCAGAATGTTGCAAACGATCCCCTGAAATGTTTTTCGGTGGAATCAGATGGGTTTTTATCATCGGAAACAGAATTAGCCCTCGACGTCTGAACAACTTTTTTTGAAAAAATCCCTAAGCCACGCAGTCACAATTTCAGCAAAAATCTGACGTTCTGAAATTCACTCTAAAATGTTGGCAAACTGTTGCAATCGATCCCCTGAAGTGTTTTTCGGTGTAATCAGATGGGTTTTTATCATCGGAAATAGAATTAGCTCTCAACGTCCGAACAACTTTTTTTGAAAAAATCCCTAAGGCACGCAGTCACAATTTCAGCAAAAATGTGACATTCTGGAATTCAATCAAAAATAGTGCCAGAATGTTGCAAACGATCCCCTGAAATGTTTTTCGGTGGAATCAGATGGGTTTTTATCATCGGAAACAGAATTAGCCCTCAACGTCTGAACAAATTTTTTTGAAAAAATCCCTAAGCCATGCAGTCACAATTTCAGCAAAAAATGTGACATTCTGGAATTCAATCAAAAATAGTGCCAGAATGTTGCAAACGATCCCCTGAAATGTTTTTCGGTGGAATCAGACAGGTTTTTATCGTGGGAAACAGAATTAGCCCTCGAAGTCTGAACTACATTTTTTTGAAAAAATCCCTAAGCCGCGCGGTCACAATTGCAACAAAAATCTGACGTTCTGAAATTCACTCTAAAATGTTGGCAAACTGTTGCAATTGATCCCCTGAAAGGTTTTTCGGTGGAATCAGATGGGTTTTTATCATCGGAAACAGAATTAGCCCCTGATGTCTGAACTACATTTTTTTTAAAAAAATCCCTAAGCCGGGGGGTCACAATTTCAGCAAAAATCTGACGTTCTGAAATTCACTCTAAAATGTTGGCAAACTGTAGCAAACGATCCCCTTAAAGGTTTTTCGGTGGAATCAGATGGGTTTTTATCGTCGGAAACAGAATTAGCCCTCGACGTCTGAACTACATTTTTTTGAAAAATCCCTAAGCGGTCACCATTTCAGCAAAAATGTGACATTCTGGAATTCAATCAAAAATAGTGCCAGAAAGTTGCAAACGATCCCGTGAAATGTTTTTCGGTGGAATCAGATGGGATTTTATCGTGGGAAACAGAATTAGCCCTCGACGTCTGAACTACATTTTCTTTAAAAAAATCCCTAAGCCGTGCGGTCACAATTTCAGCAAAAATCTGACGTTCTGAAATTCACTCAAAAATGGTGCCAAACTGTTGCAAACGATCCCCTGAAATGTTTTTTGGTGGAATCAGATCGGTTTTTATCATCGGAAACAGAATTAGGCCTCGACGTCTGAACACCTTTTTTTGAAAAAATCCCTAAGCCCCGCAGTCACAATTTCAGCAAAAATCTGACATTCTAGAATTCAATCAAAAATAGTGCCAGAATGTTGCAAACGATCCCCTGAAATGTTTTTCGGTGGAATAAGAGGGGTTTTTACCGTGGGAAACAGAATTAGCCCTCGACTTCTGAACTACATTTTTTTGAAAAAATCCCTAAGGCGCCCGGTCACAATTTCAGCAAAAAATCTGACGTTCTGGAATTCAATCAAAATAGTGCCAGAATGTTGCAAACGATCCCCTGAAAGGTTTTTCGGTGTAATCTGATGGGTTTTTTATCATCGGAAATAGAATTAGCTCTCAACGTCTGAACAACTTTTTTTGAAAAAATCCCTAAGCCGCGCGGTCACAATTTTAGCAAAAATCAGACGTTCTGAAATTCACTATAAAATGTTGGCAAACTGTTACAAACGATCCCCTGAAGTGTTTTTCGGTGTAATCAGATGGGTTTTTATCATCGGAAACAGAATTAGCCCTCAACTTCAGAACAACTTTTTTTGAAAAAATCCCTAAGCCGCGCGGTCACCATTTCAGCAAAAAATCTGACGTTCTGTAATTCAATCAAAATAGTGCCAGAATGTTGCAAACGATCCCCTGAAAGGTTTTTTGGTGTAATCTGATGGGTTTTTTATCATCGGAAATAAAATTAGCTCTCGACGTCTGAACAACTTTTTTTGAAAAAATCCCTAAGCCGCGCGGTCACAATTTCAGCAAAAATCTGAAGTTCTGAAATTCACTCAAAAATGCTGGCAAACTGTTACAAGCGATCCCCTGAAAGGTTTTTTGGTGTAATCTGATGGGTTTTTTATCATCGGAAATAGAATTAGCTCTCAACGTCTGAACAACTTTTTTTGAAAAAATCCCTAAGCCGCGCGGTCACCATTTCAGCAAAAATCTTACCTTCTGGAATTCAATCAAAATAGTGCCAGAATGTTGCAAACGATCCCCTGAAATGTTTTTCGGTGGAATCAGATGGGTTTTTATCATCGGAAACAGAATTAGCCCTCGATTTCAGAACAACTTTTTTTGAAAAAATCCCTAAGCCGCGCGGTCACCATTTCAGCAAAAAATCTGACGTTCTGGAATTCAATCAAAATAGTGCCAGAATATTGCAAACGATCCCCTGAAATGTTTTTCGATGGAATCTGATGGGTTTTTTATCATCGGAAATAAAATTAGCTCTCGACGTCTGAAAAACTTTTTTTGAAAAAATCCCTAAACCGCGCGGTCACAATTTCAGCAAAAATCTGAAGTTCTGAAATTCACTCAAAAATGCTGGCAAACTGTTACAAACGATCCCCTGAAGTGTTTTTCGGTGTAATCAGATGGGTTTTTATCATCGGAAACAGAATTAGCCCTCGACGTCAGAACAACTTTTTTTGAAAAAATCCCTAAGCCGCGCGGTCACCATTTCAGCCAAAAATCTGACGTTCTGGAATTCAATCAAAATAGTGCCAGAATATTGCAAACGATCCCCTGAAATGTTTTTCGATGGAATCTGATGGGTTTTTTATCATCGGAAATAAAATTAGCTCTCGACGTCTGAACAACTTTTTTTGAAAAAATCCCTAAGCCGCGCGGTCACAATTTCAGCAAAAATCTGAAGTTCTGAAATTCACTCAAAAATGTTGGCAAACTGTTACAAGCGATCCCCTGAAAGGTTTTTTGGTGTAATCTGATGGGTTTTTTATCATCGGAAATAGAATTAGCTCTCAACGTCTGAACAACTTTTTTTGAAAAAATCCCTAAGCCGCGCGGTCACCATTTCAGCAAAAATCTTACCTTCTGGAATTCAATCAAAATAGTGCCAGAATGTTGCAAACGATCCCCTGAAATGTTTTTCGGTGGAATCAGATGGGTTTTTATCATCGGAAACAGAATTAGCCCTCGATTTCAGAACAACTTTTTTTGAAAAAATCCCTAAGCCGCGCGGTCACCATTTCAGCAAAAAATCTGACGTTCTGGAATTCAATCAAAATAGTGCCAGAATATTGCAAACGATCCCCTGAAATGTTTTTCGATGGAATCTGATGGGTTTTTTATCATCGGAAATAAAATTAGCTCTCGACGTCTGAAAAACTTTTTTTGAAAAAATCCCTAAACCGCGCGGTCACAATTTCAGCAAAAATCTGAAGTTCTGAAATTCACTCAAAAATGCTGGCAAACTGTTACAAACGATCCCCTGAAGTGTTTTTCGGTGTAATCAGATGGGTTTTTATCATCGGAAACAGAATTAGCCCTCGACGTCAGAACAACTTTTTTTGAAAAAATCCCTAAGCCGCGCGGTCACCATTTCAGCCAAAAATCTGACGTTCTGGAATTCAATCAAAATAGTGCCAGAATATTGCAAACGATCCCCTGAAATGTTTTTCGATGGAATCTGATGGGTTTTTTATCATCGGAAATAAAATTAGCTCTCGACGTCTGAACAACTTTTTTTGAAAAAATCCCTAAGCCGCGCGGTCACAATTTCAGCAAAAATCTGAAGTTCTGAAATTCACTCAAAAATGTTGGCAAACTGTTACAAACGATCCCCTGAAAGGTGTTTCGGTTGAAACAGATGGGTTTTTATCATCGGAAACAGAATTAGACATCGACGTCTGAAAAACCTTTCTTGAAAAAATCCCTAAGCCGCGCGGTCACCATTTCAGCAAAAATCTGACGTTCTGGAATTCACTCAAAAATGTTGGCAAACTTTTGCAAACGATCCCCTGAAAGGTTTTTCGGTGGAATCAGATGGGTTTTTATCGTCGGAAACAGAATTAGCCCTCGACGTCTGAACTACATTTTTTTGAAAAATCCCTAAGCGGTCACAATTTCAGCAAAAATGTGACATTCTGGAATTCAATCAAAAATAGTGCCAGAAAGTTGCAAACGATCCCGTGAAATGTTTTTCGGTGGAATCAGATGGGATTTTATCGTGGGAAACAGAATTAGCCCTCGACGTCTGAACTACATTTTCTTTAAAAAAATCCCTAAGCCGTGCGGTCACAATTGCAGCAAAAATCTGACGTTCTGAAATTCACTCAAAAATGGTGCCAAACTGTTACAAACTATCCCCTGAGGTGTTTTTCGGTGGAATCTGATGGGTTTTTTATCATCAGAAATAAAATTAGCTCTCAACGTCTGAACAACTTTTTTTGAAAAAATCCCTAAGCCGCGCGGTCACAATTTCAGCAAAAATCTGAAGTTCTGAAATTCACTCAAAAATGCTGGCAAACTGTTACAAACTATCCCCTGAAGTGTTTTTCGGTGTAATCAGATGGGTTTTTATCATCGGAAATAGAATTAGCTCTCAACGTCCGAACAACTTTTTTTGAAAAAATCCCTAAGGCACGCAGTCACAATTTCAGCAAAAATGTGACATTCTGGAATTCAATCAAAAATAGTGCCAGAATGTTGCAAACGATCCCCTGAAATGTTTTTCGGTGGAATCAGATGGGTTTTTATCATCGGAAACAGAATTAGGCCTCGACGTCTGAACAACTTTTTTTGAAAAAATCCCTAAGCCACGCAGTCACAATTTCAGCAAAAATCTGACGTTCTGAAATTCACTCTAAAATGTTGGCAAACTGTTGCAATCGATCCCCTGAAGTGTTTTTCGGTGTAATCAGATGGGTTTTTATCATCGGAAATAGAATTAGCTCTCAACGTCCGAACAACTTTTTTTGAAAAAATCCCTAAGGCACGCAGTCACAATTTCAGCAAAAATGTGACATTCTGGAATTCAATCAAAAATAGTGCCAGAATGTTGCAAACGATCCCCTGAAATGTTTTTCGGTGGAATCAGATGGGTTTTTATCATCGGAAACAGAATTAGCCCTCAACGTCTGAACAAATTTTTTTTGAAAAAATCCCTAAGCCATGCAGTCACAATTTCAGCAAAAAATGTGACATTCTGGAATTCAATCAAAAATAGTGCCAGAATGTTGCAAACGATCCCCTGAAATGTTTTTCGGTGGAATCAGACAGGTTTTTATCGTGGGAAACAGAATTAGCCCTCGAAGTCTGAACTACATTTTTTTGAAAAAATCCCTAAGCCGCGCGGTCACAATTGCAACAAAAATCTGACGTTCTGAAATTCACTCTAAAATGTTGGCAAACTGTTGCAATTGATCCCCTGAAAGGTTTTTCGGTGGAATCAGATGGGTTTTTATCATCGGAAACAGAATTAGCCCCTGATGTCTGAACTACATTTTTTTTAAAAAAATCCCTAAGCCGGGGGGTCACAATTTCAGCAAAAATCTGACGTTCTGAAATTCACTCTAAAATGTTGGCAAACTGTAGCAAACGATCCCCTTAAAGGTTTTTCGGTGGAATCAGATGGGTTTTTATCATCGGAAACAGAATTACCCCTCGATGTCTGAATAACTTTTTTTGAAAAAATCCCTAATCCGCGCGGTCTCCATTTCAGCCAAAATCTGACGTTCTGGAATTCAATTACAATAGTGCCAGAATGTTGCAAACGATCCCCTGAAATGTTTTTCAGTGGAATCAGATGGGTTTTTATCATCGGAAACAGAATTAGCCCTCAACGTCTGAACAAATTTTTTTGAAAAAATCCCTAAGCCATGCAGTCACAATTTCAGCAAAAAATGTGACATTCTGGAATTCAATCAAAAATAGTGCCAGAATGTTGCAAACGATCCCCAGAAATGTTTTTCGTTGGAATCAGACGGGTTTTTATCGTGGGAAACAGAATTAGCCCTCGACGTCTGAACTACATTTTTTTGAAAAAATCCCTAAGCCGCGTGGTCGCAATTTCAGCAAAAAACTGACGTTCTGAAATTCACCCTAAAATGTTGGCAAACTGTTGCAATTGATCCCCTGAAATGTTTTTCGGTGGAATCTGATGGGTTTTTTATCATCGGAAATAAAATTATCTCTCAACTTCTGAACAACTTTTTTTGAAAAAATCCCTAAGCCGCGCGGTCACAATTTCAGCAAAAATCTGACGTTCTGAAATTCACTCAAAAATGTTGGCAAACTGTTACAAACGATCCCCTGAAAGGTGTTTCGGTTGAAACAGATGGGTTTTTATCATCGGAAACAGAATTAGACATCGACGTCTGAAAAACCTTTTTTGAAAAAATCCCTAAGCCGCGCGGTCACCATTTCAGCAAAAATCTGACGTTCTGGAATTCACTCAAAAATGTTGGCAAACTTTTGCAAACGATCCCCTGAAAGGTTTTTCGGTGGAATCAGATGGGTTTTTATCGTCGGAAACAGAATTAGCCCTCGACGTCTGAACTACATTTTTTTGAAAAATCCCTAAGCGGTCACAATTTCAGCAAAAATGTGACATTCTGGAATTCAATCAAAAATAGTGCCAGAAAGTTGCAAACGATCCCGTGAAATGTTTTTCGGTGGAATCAGATGGGATTTTATCGTGGGAAACAGAATTAGCCCTCGACGTCTGAACTACATTTTCTTTAAAAAAATCCCTAAGCCGTGCGGTCACAATTTCAGCAAAAATCTGACGTTCTGAAATTCACTCTAAAATGTTGGCAAACTGTTGCAATTGATCCCCTGAAAGGTTTTTCGGTGGAATCAGATGGGTTTTTTATCATCGGAAATAAAATTAGCTCTCGACGTCTGAACAACTTTTTTTGAAAAAAATCCCTAATCCGCGCGGTCACAATTGCAGCAAAAATCTGACGTTCTGAAATTCACTCAAAAATGGTGCCAAACTGTTGCAAACGATCCCCTGAAATGTTTTTTGGTGGAATCAGATCGGTTTTTATCATCGGAAACAGAATTAGGCCTCGACGTCTGAACACCTTTTTTTGAAAAAATCCCTAAGCCCCGCAGTCACAATTTCAGCAAAAATCTGACATTCTAGAATTCAATCAAAAATAGTGCCAGAATGTTGCAAACGATCCCCTGAAATGTTTTTCGGTGGAATAAGAGGGGTTTTTACCGTGGGAAACAGAATTAGCCCTCGACTTCTGAACTACATTTTTTTGAAAAAATCCCTAAGGCGCCCGGTCACAATTTCAGCAAAAAATCTGACGTTCTGGAATTCAATCAAAATAGTGCCAGAATGTTGCAAACGATCCCCTGAAAGGTTTTTCGGTGTAATCTGATGGGTTTTTTATCATCGGAAATAGAATTAGCTCTCAACGTCTGAACAACTTTTTTTGAAAAAATCCCTAAGCCGCGCGGTCACAATTTTAGCAAAAATCAGACGTTCTGAAATTCACTATAAAATGTTGGCAAACTGTTACAAACGATCCCCTGAAGTGTTTTTCGGTGTAATCAGATGGGTTTTTATCATCGGAAACAGAATTAGCCCTCAACTTCAGAACAACTTTTTTTGAAAAAATCCCTAAGCCGCGCGGTCACCATTTCAGCAAAAAATCTGACGTTCTGTAATTCAATCAAAATAGTGCCAGAATGTTGCAAACGATCCCCTGAAAGGTTTTTTGGTGTAATCTGATGGGTTTTTTATCATCGGAAATAGAATTAGCTCTCAACGTCTGAACAACTTTTTTTGAAAAAATCCCTAAGCCGCGCGGTCACAATTTTAGCAAAAATCAGACGTTCTGAAATTCACTATAAAATGTTGGCAAACTGTTACAAACGATCCCCTGAAGTGTTTTTCGGTGTAATCAGATGGGTTTTTATCATCGGAAACAGAATTAGCCCTCGACGTCAGAACAACTTTTTTTGAAAAAATCCCTAAGCCGCGCGGTCACCATTTCAGCAAAAAATCTGACGTTCTGGAATTCAATCAAAATAGTGCCAGAATATTGCAAACGATCCCCTGAAATGTTTTTCGATGGAATCTGATGGGTTTTTTATCATCGGAAATAAAATTAGCTCTCGACGTCTGAACAACTTTTTTTGAAAAAATCCCTAAGCCGCGCGGTCACAATTTCAGCAAAAATCTGAAGTTCTGAAATTCACTCAAAAATGCTGGCAAACTGTTACAAGCGATCCCCTGAAAGGTTTTTTGGTGTAATCTGATGGGTTTTTTATCATCGGAAATAGAATTAGCTCTCAACGTCTGAACAACTTTTTTTGAAAAAATCCCTAAGCCGCGCGGTCACCATTTCAGCAAAAATCTTACCTTCTGGAATTCAATCAAAATAGTGCCAGAATGTTGCAAACGATCCCCTGAAATGTTTTTCGGTGGAATCAGATGGGTTTTTATCATCGGAAACAGAATTAGCCCTCGATTTCAGAACAACTTTTTTTGAAAAAATCCCTAAGCCGCGCGGTCACCATTTCAGCAAAAAATCTGACGTTCTGGAATTCAATCAAAATAGTGCCAGAATATTGCAAACGATCCCCTGAAATGTTTTTCGATGGAATCTGATGGGTTTTTTATCATCGGAAATAAAATTAGCTCTCGACGTCTGAAAAACTTTTTTTGAAAAAATCCCTAAACCGCGCGGTCACAATTTCAGCAAAAATCTGAAGTTCTGAAATTCACTCAAAAATGCTGGCAAACTGTTACAAACGATCCCCTGAAGTGTTTTTCGGTGTAATCAGATGGGTTTTTATCATCGGAAACAGAATTAGCCCTCGACGTCAGAACAACTTTTTTTGAAAAAATCCCTAAGCCGCGCGGTCACCATTTCAGCCAAAAATCTGACGTTCTGGAATTCAATCAAAATAGTGCCAGAATTTTGCAAACGATCCCCTGAAATGTTTTTCGATGGAATCTGATGGGTTTTTTATCATCGGAAATAAAATTAGCTCTCGACGTCTGAACAACTTTTTTTGAAAAAATCCCTAAGCCGCGCGGTCACAATTTCAGCAAAAATCTGAAGTTCTGAAATTCACTCAAAAATGTTGGCAAACTGTTACAAACGATCCCCTGAAAGGTGTTTCGGTTGAAACAGATGGGTTTTTATCATCGGAAACAGAATTAGACATCGACGTCTGAAAAACCTTTCTTGAAAAAATCCCTAAGCCGCGCGGTCACCATTTCAGCAAAAATCTGACGTTCTGGAATTCACTCAAAAATGTTAGCAAAATTTTGCAAACGATCCCCTGAAAGGTTTTTCGGTGGAATCAGATGGGTTTTTATCGTCGGAAACAGAATTAGCCCTCGACGTCTGAACTACATTTTTTTGAAAAATCCCTAAGCGGTCACAATTTCAGCAAAAATGTGACATTCTGGAATTCAATCAAAAATAGTGCCAGAAAGTTGCAAACGATCCCGTGAAATGTTTTTCGGTGGAATCAGATGGGATTTTATCGTGGGAAACAGAATTAGCCCTCGACGTCTGAACTACATTTTCTTTAAAAAAATCCCTAAGCCGTGCGGTCACAATTGCAGCAAAAATCTGACGTTCTGAAATTCACTCAAAAATGGTGCCAAACTGTTGCAAACGATCCCCTGAAATGTTTTTTGGTGGAATCAGATCGGTTTTTATCATCGGAAACAGAATTAGGCCTCGACGTCTGAACACCTTTTTTTGAAAAAATCCCTAAGCCCCGCAGTCACAATTTCAGCAAAAATCTGACATTCTAGAATTCAATCAAAAATAGTGCCAGAATGTTGCAAACGATCCCCTGAAATGTTTTTCGGTGGAATAAGAGGGGTTTTTACCGTGGGAAACAGAATTAGCCCTCGACTTCTGAACTACATTTTTTTGAAAAAATCCCTAAGGCGCCCGGTCACAATTTTAGCAAAAATCAGACGTTCTGAAATTCACTATAAAATGTTGGCAAACTGTTACAAACGATCCCCTGAAGTGTTTTTCGGTGTAATCAGATGGGTTTTTATCATCGGAAACAGAATTAGCCCTCAACTTCAGAACAAATTTTTGAAAAAATCCCTAAGCCGCGCGGTCACCATTTCAGCAAAAAATCTGACGTTCTGGAATTCAATCAAAATAGTGCCAGAATGTTGCAAACGATCCCCTGAAAGGTTTTTCGGTGTAATCTGATGGGTTTTTTATCATCGGAAATAGAATTAGCTCTCAACGTCTGCACAACTTTTTTTGAAAAAATCCCTAAGCCGCGCGGTCACCATTTCAGCAAAAATCTTACCTTCTGGAATTCAATCAAAATAGTGCCAGAATGTTGCAAACGATCCCCTGAAATGTTTTTCGGTGGAATCAGATGGGTTTTTATCATCGGAAACAGAATTAGCCCTCGATTTCAGAACAACTTTTTTTGAAAAAATCCCTAAGCCGCGCGGTCACCATTTCAGCAAAAAATCTGACGTTCTGGAATTCAATCAAAATAGTGCCAGAATATTGCAAACGATCCCCTGAAATGTTTTTCGGTGGAATCTGATGGGTTTTTTATCATCGGAAATAAAATTAGCTCTCGACGTCTGAACAACTTTTTTTGAAAAAATCCCTAAACCGCGCGGTCACAATTTCAGCAAAAATCTGAAGTTCTGAAATTCACTCAAAAATGCTGGCAAACTGTTACAAACGATCCCCTGAAGTGTTTTTGTTGTAATCAGATGGGTTATTATCATCGGAAATAGAATTAGCTCTCAACGTCCGAACAACTTTTTTTGAAAAAATCCCTAAGCCGCGCGGTCACCATTTCAGCAAAAAATCTGACGTTCTGCCATTCAATCAAAATAGTGCCAGAATGTTGCAAACGATCCCCTGAAAGGTTTTTCGGTGTAATCTGATGGGTTTTTTATCATCGGAAATAGAATTAGCTCTCAACGTCTGAACAACTTTTTTTGAAAAAATCCCTAAGCCGCGCGGTCACAATTTTAGCAAAAATCAGACGTTCTGAAATTCACTATAAAATGTTGGCAAACTGTTACAAACGATCCCCTGAAGTGTTTTTCGGTGTAATCAGATGGGTTTTTATCATCGGAAACAGAATTAGCCCTCGACGTCAGAACAACTTTTTTTGAAAAAATCCCTAAGCCGCGCGGTCACCATTTCAGCAAAAAATCTGACGTTCTGGAATTCAATCAAAATAGTGCCAGAATATTGCAAACGATCCCCTGAAATGTTTTTCGATGGAATCTGATGGGTTTTTTATCATCGGAAATAAAATTAGCTCTCGACGTCTGAACAACTTTTTTTGAAAAAATCCCTAAGCCGCGCGGTCACAATTTCAGCAAAAATCTGAAGTTCTGAAATTCACTCAAAAATGCTTGCAAACTGTTACAAACGATCCCCTGAAAGGTTTTTTGGTGTAATCTGATGGGTTTTTTATCATCGGAAATAGAATTAGCTCTCAACGTCTGAACAACTTTTTTTGAAAAAATCCCTAAGCCGCGCGGTCACCATTTCAGCAAAAATCTTACCTTCTGGAATTCAATCAAAATAGTGCCAGAATGTTGCAAACGATCCCCTGAAATGTTTTTTGGTGGAATCAGATCGGTTTTTATCATCGGAAACAGAATTAGGCCTCGACGTCTGAACACCTTTTTTTGAAAAAATCCCTAAGCCCCGCAGTCACAATTTCAGCAAAAATCTGACATTCTAGAATTCAATCAAAAATAGTGCCAGAATGTTGCAAACGATCCCCTGAAATGTTTTTCGGTGGAATAAGAGGGGTTTTTACCGTGGGAAACAGAATTAGCCCTCGACTTCTGAACTACATTTTTTTGAAAAAACCCCTAAGGCGCCCGGTCACAATTTCAGCAAAAAATCTGACGTTCTGGAATTCAATCAAAATAGTGCCAGAATGTTGCAAACGATCCCCTGAAAGGTTTTTCGGTGTAATCTGATGGGTTTTTTATCATCGGAAATAGAATTAGCTCTCAACGTCTGAACAACTTTTTTTGAAAAAATCCCTAAGCCGCGCGGTCACAATTTTAGCAAAAATCAGACGTTCTGAAATTCACTATAAAATGTTGGCAAACTGATGCAATCAATCCCCTAAAAGGTTTTTCGGTGGAATCAGATGGGTTACTATCATCGGAAACAGAATTAGCCCTCGACGTCTGAACAACTTTTTTTGAAAAAATCCCTAAGCCGCGCGGTCACCATTTCAGCAAAAAATCTGACGTTCTGTAATTCAATCAAAATAGTGCCAGAATGTTGCAAACGATCCCCTGAAAGGTTTTTTGGTGTAATCTGATGGGTTTTTTATCATCGGAAATAGAATTAGCTCTCAACGTCTGAACAACTTTTTTTGAAAAAATCCCTAAGCCGCGCGGTCACAATTTTAGCAAAAATCAGACGTTCTGAAATTCACTATAAAATGTTGGCAAACTGTTACAAACGATCCCCTGAAGTGTTTTTCGGTGTAATCAGATGGGTTTTTATCATCGGAAACAGAATTAGCCCTCGACGTCAGAACAACTTTTTTTGAAAAAATCCCTAAGCCGCGCGGTCACCATTTCAGCAAAAAATCTGACGTTCTGGAATTCAATCAAAATAGTGCCAGAATATTGCAAACGATCCCCTGAAATGTTTTTCGATGGAATCTGATGGGTTTTTTATCATCGGAAATAAAATTAGCTCTCGACGTCTGAACAACTTTTTTTGAAAAAATCCCTAAGCCGCGCGGTCACAATTTCAGCAAAAATCTGAAGTTCTGAAATTCACTCAAAAATGCTGGCAAACTGTTACAAGCGATCCCCTGAAAGGTTTTTTGGTGTAATCTGATGGGTTTTTTATCATCGGAAATAGAATTAGCTCTCAACGTCTGAACAACTTTTTTTGAAAAAATCCCTAAGCCGCGCGGTCACCATTTCAGCAAAAATCTTACCTTCTGGAATTCAATCAAAATAGTGCCAGAATGTTGCAAACGATCCCCTGAAATGTTTTTCGGTGGAATCAGATGGGTTTTTATCATCGGAAACAGAATTAGCCCTCGATTTCAGAACAACTTTTTTTGAAAAAATCCCTAAGCCGCGCGGTCACCATTTCAGCAAAAAATCTGACGTTCTGGAATTCAATCAAAATAGTGCCAGAATATTGCAAACGATCCCCTGAAATGTTTTTCGATGGAATCTGATGGGTTTTTTATCATCGGAAATAAAATTAGCTCTCGACGTCTGAAAAACTTTTTTTGAAAAAATCCCTAAACCGCGCGGTCACAATTTCAGCAAAAATCTGAAGTTCTGAAATTCACTCAAAAATGCTGGCAAACTGTTACAAACGATCCCCTGAAGTGTTTTTCGGTGTAATCAGATGGGTTTTTATCATCGGAAACAGAATTAGCCCTCGACGTCAGAACAACTTTTTTTGAAAAAATCCCTAAGCCGCGCGGTCACCATTTCAGCCAAAAATCTGACGTTCTGGAATTCAATCAAAATAGTGCCAGAATTTTGCAAACGATCCCCTGAAATGTTTTTCGATGGAATCTGATGGGTTTTTTATCATCGGAAATAAAATTAGCTCTCGACGTCTGAACAACTTTTTTTGAAAAAATCCCTAAGCCGCGCGGTCACAATTTCAGCAAAAATCTGAAGTTCTGAAATTCACTCAAAAATGTTGGCAAACTGTTACAAACGATCCCCTGAAAGGTGTTTCGGTTGAAACAGATGGGTTTTTATCATCGGAAACAGAATTAGACATCGACGTCTGAAAAACCTTTCTTGAAAAAATCCCTAAGCCGCGCGGTCACCATTTCAGCAAAAATCTGACGTTCTGGAATTCACTCAAAAATGTTGGCAAACTTTTGCAAACGATCCCCTGAAAGGTTTTTCGGTGGAATCAGATGGGTTTTTATCGTCGGAAACAGAATTAGCCCTCGACGTCTGAACTACATTTTTTTGAAAAATCCCTAAGCGGTCACAATTTCAGCAAAAATGTGACATTCTGGAATTCAATCAAAAATAGTGCCAGAAAGTTGCAAACGATCCCGTGAAATGTTTTTCGGTGGAATCAGATGGGATTTTATCGTGGGAAACAGAATTAGCCCTCGACGTCTGAACTACATTTTCTTTAAAAAAATCCCTAAGCCGTGCGGTCACAATTGCAGCAAAAATCTGACGTTCTGAAATTCACTCAAAAATGGTGCCAAACTGTTGCAAACGATCCCCTGAAATGTTTTTTGGTGGAATCAGATCGGTTTTTATCATCGGAAACAGAATTAGGCCTCGACGTCTGAACACCTTTTTTTGAAAAAATCCCTAAGCCCCGCAGTCACAATTTCAGCAAAAATCTGACATTCTAGAATTCAATCAAAAATAGTGCCAGAATGTTGCAAACGATCCCCTGAAATGTTTTTCGGTGGAATAAGAGGGGTTTTTACCGTGGGAAACAGAATTAGCCCTCGACTTCTGAACTACATTTTTTTGAAAAAATCCCTAAGGCGCCCGGTCACAATTTTAGCAAAAATCAGACGTTCTGAAATTCACTATAAAATGTTGGCAAACTGTTACAAACGATCCCCTGAAGTGTTTTTCGGTGTAATCAGATGGGTTTTTATCATCGGAAACAGAATTAGCCCTCAACTTCAGAACAAATTTTTGAAAAAATCCCTAAGCCGCGCGGTCACCATTTCAGCAAAAAATCTGACGTTCTGGAATTCAATCAAAATAGTGCCAGAATGTTGCAAACGATCCCCTGAAAGGTTTTTCGGTGTAATCTGATGGGTTTTTTATCATCGGAAATAGAATTAGCTCTCAACGTCTGCACAACTTTTTTTGAAAAAATCCCTAAGCCGCGCGGTCACCATTTCAGCAAAAATCTTACCTTCTGGAATTCAATCAAAATAGTGCCAGAATGTTGCAAACGATCCCCTGAAATGTTTTTCGGTGGAATCAGATGGGTTTTTATCATCGGAAACAGAATTAGCCCTCGATTTCAGAACAACTTTTTTTGAAAAAATCCCTAAGCCGCGCGGTCACCATTTCAGCAAAAAATCTGACGTTCTGGAATTCAATCAAAATAGTGCCAGAATATTGCAAACGATCCCCTGAAATGTTTTTCGATGGAATCTGATGGGTTTTTTATCATCGGAAATAAAATTAGCTCTCGACGTCTGAAAAACTTTTTTTGAAAAAATCCCTAAACCGCGCGGTCACAATTTCAGCAAAAATCTGAAGTTCTGAAATTCACTCAAAAATGCTGGCAAACTGTTACAAACGATCCCCTGAAGTGTTTTTGTTGTAATCAGATGGGTTATTATCATCGGAAATAGAATTAGCTCTCAACGTCCGAACAACTTTTTTTGAAAAAATCCCTAAGCCGCGCGGTCACCATTTCAGCAAAAAATCTGACGTTCTGCTATTCAATCAAAATAGTGCCAGAATGTTGCAAACGATCCCCTGAAAGGTTTTTCGGTGTAATCTGATGGGTTTTTTATCATCGGAAATAGAATTAGCTCTCAACGTCTGAACAACTTTTTTTGAAAAAATCCCTAAGCCGCGCGGTCACAATTTTAGCAAAAATCAGACGTTCTGAAATTCACTATAAAATGTTGGCAAACTGTTACAAACGATCCCCTGAAGTGTTTTTCGGTGTAATCAGATGGGTTTTTATCATCGGAAACAGAATTAGCCCTCGACGTCAGAACAACTTTTTTTGAAAAAATCCCTAAGCCGCGCGGTCACCATTTCAGCAAAAAATCTGACGTTCTGGAATTCAATCAAAATAGTGCCAGAATATTGCAAACGATCCCCTGAAATGTTTTTCGATGGAATCTGATGGGTTTTTTATCATCGGAAATAAAATTAGCTCTCGACGTCTGAACAACTTTTTTTGAAAAAATCCCTAAGCCGCGCGGTCACAATTTCAGCAAAAATCTGAAGTTCTGAAATTCACTCAAAAATGCTTGCAAACTGTTACAAACGATCCCCTGAAAGGTTTTTTGGTGTAATCTGATGGGTTTTTTATCATCGGAAATAGAATTAGCTCTCAACGTCTGAACAACTTTTTTTGAAAAAATCCCTAAGCCGCGCGGTCACCATTTCAGCAAAAATCTTACCTTCTGGAATTCAATCAAAATAGTGCCAGAATGTTGCAAACGATCCCCTGAAATGTTTTTCGGTGGAATCAGATGGGTTTTTATCATCGGAAACAGAATTAGCCCTCAATTTCAGAACAACTTTTTTTGAAAAAATCCCTAAGCCGCGCGGTCACCATTTCAGCAAAAAATCTGACGTTCTGGAATTCAATCAAAATAGTGCCAGAATATTGCAAACGATCCCCTGAAATGTTTTTCGATGGAATCTGATGGGTTTTTTATCATCGGAAATAAAATTAGCTCTCGACGTCTGAAAAACTTTTTTTGAAAAAATCCCTAAACCGCGCGGTCACAATTTCAGCAAAAATCTGAAGTTCTGAAATTCACTCAAAAATGCTGGCAAACTGTTACAAACGATCCCCTGAAGTGTTTTTCGGTGTAATCAGATGGGTTTTTATCATCGGAAACAGAATTAGCCCTCGACGTCAGAACAACTTTTTTTGAAAAAATCCCTAAGCCGCGCGGTCACCATTTCAGCCAAAAATCTGACGTTCTGGAATTCAATCAAAATAGTGCCAGAATTTTGCAAACGATCCCCTGAAATGTTTTTCGATGGAATCTGATGGGTTTTTTATCATCGGAAATAAAATTAGCTCTCGACGTCTGAACAACTTTTTTTGAAAAAATCCCTAAGCCGCGCGGTCACAATTTCAGCAAAAATCTGAAGTTCTGAAATTCACTCAAAAATGTTGGCAAACTGTTACAAACGATCCCCTGAAAGGTGTTTCGGTTGAAACAGATGGGTTTTTATCATCGGAAACAGAATTAGACATCGACGTCTGAAAAACCTTTCTTGAAAAAATCCCTAAGCCGCGCGGTCACCATTTCAGCAAAAATCTGACGTTCTGGAATTCACTCAAAAATGTTGGCAAACTTTTGCAAACGATCCCCTGAAAGGTTTTTCGGTGGAATCAGATGGGTTTTTATCGTCGGAAACAGAATTAGCCCTCGACGTCTGAACTACATTTTTTTGAAAAATCCCTAAGCGGTCACAATTTCAGCAAAAATGTGACATTCTGGAATTCAATCAAAAATAGTGCCAGAAAGTTGCAAACGATCCCGTGAAATGTTTTTCGGTGGAATCAGATGGGATTTTATCGTGGGAAACAGAATTAGCCCTCGACGTCTGAACTACATTTTCTTTAAAAAAATCCCTAAGCCGTGCGGTCACAATTGCAGCAAAAATCTGACGTTCTGAAATTCACTCAAAAATGGTGCCAAACTGTTGCAAACGATCCCCTGAAATGTTTTTTGGTGGAATCAGATCGGTTTTTATCATCGGAAACAGAATTAGGCCTCGACGTCTGAACACCTTTTTTTGAAAAAATCCCTAAGCCCCGCAGTCACAATTTCAGCAAAAATCTGACATTCTAGAATTCAATCAAAAATAGTGCCAGAATGTTGCAAACGATCCCCTGAAATGTTTTTCGGTGGAATAAGAGGGGTTTTTACCGTGGGAAACAGAATTAGCCCTCGACTTCTGAACTACATTTTTTTGAAAAAATCCCTAAGGCGCCCGGTCACAATTTTAGCAAAAATCAGACGTTCTGAAATTCACTATAAAATGTTGGCAAACTGTTACAAACGATCCCCTGAAGTGTTTTTCGGTGTAATCAGATGGGTTTTTATCATCGGAAACAGAATTAGCCCTCAACTTCAGAACAAATTTTTGAAAAAATCCCTAAGCCGCGCGGTCACCATTTCAGCAAAAAATCTGACGTTCTGGAATTCAATCAAAATAGTGCCAGAATGTTGCAAACGATCCCCTGAAAGGTTTTTCGGTGTAATCTGATGGGTTTTTTATCATCGGAAATAGAATTAGCTCTCAACGTCTGCACAACTTTTTTTGAAAAAATCCCTAAGCCGCGCGGTCACCATTTCAGCAAAAATCTTACCTTCTGGAATTCAATCAAAATAGTGCCAGAATGTTGCAAACGATCCCCTGAAATGTTTTTCGGTGGAATCAGATGGGTTTTTATCATCGGAAACAGAATTAGCCCTCGATTTCAGAACAACTTTTTTTGAAAAAATCCCTAAGCCGCGCGGTCACCATTTCAGCAAAAAATCTGACGTTCTGGAATTCAATCAAAATAGTGCCAGAATATTGCAAACGATCCCCTGAAATGTTTTTCGATGGAATCTGATGGGTTTTTTATCATCGGAAATAAAATTAGCTCTCGACGTCTGAAAAACTTTTTTTGAAAAAATCCCTAAACCGCGCGGTCACAATTTCAGCAAAAATCTGAAGTTCTGAAATTCACTCAAAAATGCTGGCAAACTGTTACAAACGATCCCCTGAAGTGTTTTTGTTGTAATCAGATGGGTTATTATCATCGGAAATAGAATTAGCTCTCAACGTCCGAACAACTTTTTTTGAAAAAATCCCTAAGCCGCGCGGTCACCATTTCAGCAAAAAATCTGACGTTCTGCTATTCAATCAAAATAGTGCCAGAATGTTGCAAACGATCCCCTGAAAGGTTTTTCGGTGTAATCTGATGGGTTTTTTATCATCGGAAATAGAATTAGCTCTCAACGTCTGAACAACTTTTTTTGAAAAAATCCCTAAGCCGCGCGGTCACAATTTTAGCAAAAATCAGACGTTCTGAAATTCACTATAAAATGTTGGCAAACTGTTACAAACGATCCCCTGAAGTGTTTTTCGGTGTAATCAGATGGGTTTTTATCATCGGAAACAGAATTAGCCCTCGACGTCAGAACAACTTTTTTTGAAAAAATCCCTAAGCCGCGCGGTCACCATTTCAGCAAAAAATCTGACGTTCTGGAATTCAATCAAAATAGTGCCAGAATATTGCAAACGATCCCCTGAAATGTTTTTCGATGGAATCTGATGGGTTTTTTATCATCGGAAATAAAATTAGCTCTTGACGTCTGAACAACTTTTTTTGAAAAAATCCCTAAGCCGCGCGGTCACAATTTCAGCAAAAATCTGAAGTTCTGAAATTCACTCAAAAATGCTGGCAAACTGTTACAAACGATCCCCTGAAAGGTTTTTTGGTGTAATCTGATGGGTTTTTTATCATCGGAAATAGAATTAGCTCTCAACGTCTGAACAACTTTTTTGAAAAAATCCCTAAGCCGCGCGGTCACCATTTCAGCAAAAATCTTACCTTCTGGAATTCAATCAAAATAGTGCCAGAATGTTGCAAACGATCCCCTGAAATGTTTTTCGGTGGAATCAGATGGGTTTTTATCATCGGAAACAGAATTAGCCCTCAATTTCAGAACAACTTTTTTTGAAAAAATCCCTAAGCCGCGCGGTCACCATTTCAGCAAAAAATCTGACGTTCTGGAATTCAATCAAAATAGTGCCAGAATATTGCAAACGATCCCCTGAAATGTTTTTCGATGGAATCTGATGGGTTTTTTATCATCGGAAATAAAATTAGCTCTCGACGTCTGAAAAACTTTTTTTGAAAAAATCCCTAAACCGCGCGGTCACAATTTCAGCAAAAATCTGAAGTTCTGAAATTCACTCAAAAATGCTGGCAAACTGTTACAAACGATCCCCTGAAGTCTTTTTGTTGTAATCAGATGGGTTATTATCATCGGAAATAGAATTAGCTCTCAACGTCCGAACAACTTTTTTTGAAAAAATCCCTAAGCCGCGCGGTCACCATTTCAGCCAAAAATCTGACGTTCTGGAATTCAATCAAAATAGTGCCAGAATTTTGCAAACGATCCCCTGAAATGTTTTTCGATGGAATCTGATGGGTTTTTTATCATCGGAAATAAAATTAGCTCTCGACGTCTGAACAACTTTTTTTGAAAAAATCCCTAAGCCGCGCGGTCACAATTTCAGCAAAAATCTGAAGTTCTGAAATTCACTCAAAAATGTTGGCAAACTGTTACAAACGATCCCCTGAAAGGTGTTTCGGTTGAAACAGATGGGTTTTTATCATCGGAAACAGAATTAGACATCGACGTCTGAAAAACCTTTCTTGAAAAAATCCCTAAGCCGCGCGGTCACCATTTCAGCAAAAATCTGACGTTCTGGAATTCACTCAAAAATGTTGGCAAACTTTTGCAAACGATCCCCTGAAAGGTTTTTCGGTGGAATCAGATGGGTTTTTATCGTCGGAAACAGAATTAGCCCTCGACGTCTGAACTACATTTTTTTGAAAAATCCCTAAGCGGTCACAATTTCAGCAAAAATGTGACATTCTGGAATTCAATCAAAAATAGTGCCAGAAAGTTGCAAACGATCCCGTGAAATGTTTTTCGGTGGAATCAGATGGGATTTTATCGTGGGAAACAGAATTAGCCCTCGACGTCTGAACTACATTTTCTTTAAAAAAATCCCTAAGCCGTGCGGTCACAATTGCAGCAAAAATCTGACGTTCTGAAATTCACTCAAAAATGGTGCCAAACTGTTGCAAACGATCCCCTGAAATGTTTTTTGGTGGAATCAGATCGGTTTTTATCATCGGAAACAGAATTAGGCCTCGACGTCTGAACACCTTTTTTTGAAAAAATCCCTAAGCCCCGCAGTCACAATTTCAGCAAAAATCGGACATTCTAGAATTCAATCAAAAATAGTGCCAGAATGTTGCAAACGATCCCCTGAAATGTTTTTCGGTGGAATAAGAGGGGTTTTTACCGTGGGAAACAGAATTAGCCCTCGACTTCTGAACTACATTTTTTTGAAAAAATCCCTAAGGCGCCCGGTCACAATTTTAGCAAAAATCAGACGTTCTGAAATTCACTATAAAATGTTGGCAAACTGTTACAAACGATCCCCTGAAGTGTTTTTCGGTGTAATCAGATGGGTTTTTATCATCGGAAACAGAATTAGCCCTCAACTTCAGAACAAATTTTTGAAAAAATCCCTAAGCCGCGCGGTCACCATTTCAGCAAAAAATCTGACGTTCTGGAATTCAATCAAAATAGTGCCAGAATGTTGCAAACGATCCCCTGAAAGGTTTTTCGGTGTAATCTGATGGGTTTTTTATCATCGGAAATAGAATTAGCTCTCAACGTCTGCACAACTTTTTTTGAAAAAATCCCTAAGCCGCGCGGTCACCATTTCAGCAAAAATCTTACCTTCTGGAATTCAATCAAAATAGTGCCAGAATGTTGCAAACGATCCCCTGAAATGTTTTTCGGTGGAATCAGATGGGTTTTTATCATCGGAAACAGAATTAGCCCTCGATTTCAGAACAACTTTTTTTGAAAAAATCCCTAAGCCGCGCGGTCACCATTTCAGCAAAAAATCTGACGTTCTGGAATTCAATCAAAATAGTGCCAGAATATTGCAAACGATCCCCTGAAATGTTTTTCGATGGAATCTGATGGGTTTTTTATCATCGGAAATAAAATTAGCTCTCGACGTCTGAAAAACTTTTTTTGAAAAAATCCCTAAACCGCGCGGTCACAATTTCAGCAAAAATCTGAAGTTCTGAAATTCACTCAAAAATGCTGGCAAACTGTTACAAACGATCCCCTGAAGTGTTTTTGTTGTAATCAGATGGGTTATTATCATCGGAAATAGAATTAGCTCTCAACGTCCGAACAACTTTTTTTGAAAAAATCCCTAAGCCGCGCGGTCACCATTTCAGCAAAAAATCTGACGTTCTGCTATTCAATCAAAATAGTGCCAGAATGTTGCAAACGATCCCCTGAAAGGTTTTTCGGTGTAATCTGATGGGTTTTTTATCATCGGAAATAGAATTAGCTCTCAACGTCTGAACAACTTTTTTTGAAAAAATCCCTAAGCCGCGCGGTCACAATTTTAGCAAAAATCAGACGTTCTGAAATTCACTATAAAATGTTGGCAAACTGTTACAAACGATCCCCTGAAGTGTTTTTCGGTGTAATCAGATGGGTTTTTATCATCGGAAACAGAATTAGCCCTCGACGTCAGAACAACTTTTTTTGAAAAAATCCCTAAGCCGCGCGGTCACCATTTCAGCAAAAAATCTGACGTTCTGGAATTCAATCAAAATAGTGCCAGAATATTGCAAACGATCCCCTGAAATGTTTTTCGATGGAATCTGATGGGTTTTTTATCATCGGAAATAAAATTAGCTCTCGACGTCTGAACAACTTTTTTTGAAAAAATCCCTAAGCCGCGCGGTCACAATTTCAGCAAAAATCTGAAGTTCTGAAATTCACTCAAAAATGCTGGCAAACTGTTACAAACGATCCCCTGAAAGGTTTTTTGGTGTAATCTGATGGGTTTTTTATCATCGGAAATAGAATTAGCTCTCAACGTCTGAACAACTTTTTTTGAAAAAATCCCTAAGCCGCGCGGTCACCATTTCAGCAAAAATCTTACCTTCTGGAATTCAATCAAAATAGTGCCAGAATGTTGCAAACGATCCCCTGAAATGTTTTTCGGTGGAATCAGATGGGTTTTTATCATCGGAAACAGAATTAGCCCTCAATTTCAGAACAACTTTTTTTGAAAAAATCCCTAAGCCGCGCGGTCACCATTTCAGCAAAAAATCTGACGTTCTGGAATTCAATCAAAATAGTGCCAGAATATTGCAAACGATCCCCTGAAATGTTTTTCGATGGAATCTGATGGGTTTTTTATCATCGGAAATAAAATTAGCTCTCGACGTCTGAAAAACTTTTTTTGAAAAAATCCCTAAACCGCGCGGTCACAATTTCAGCAAAAATCTGAAGTTCTGAAATTCACTCAAAAATGCTGGCAAACTGTTACAAACGATCCCCTGAAGTCTTTTTGTTGTAATCAGATGGGTTATTATCATCGGAAATAGAATTAGCTCTCAACGTCCGAACAACTTTTTTTGAAAAAATCCCTAAGCCGCGCGGTCACCATTTCAGCAAAAAATCTGACGTTCTGGAATTCAATCAAAATAGTGCCAGAATGTTGCAAACGATCCCCTGAAATGTTTTTCGGTGTAATCTGATGGGTTTTTTATCATCGGAAATAAAATTAGCTCTCAACGTCTGAACAACTTTTTTTGAAAAAATCCCTAAGCCGCGCGGTCACAATTTTAGCAAAAATCAGACGTTCTGAAATTCACTATAAAATGTTGGCAAACTGTTACAAACGATCCCCTGAAGTGTTTTTCGGTGTAATCAGATGGGTTTTTATCATCGGAAACAGAATTAGCCCTCGACGTCAGAACAACTTTTTTTGAAAAAATCCCTAAGCCGCGCGGTCACCATTTCAGCAAAAAATCTGACGTTCTGGAATTCAATCAAAATAGTGCCAGAATATTGCAAACGATCCCCTGAAATGTTTTTCGATGGAATCTGATGGGTTTTTTATCATCGGAAATAAAATTAGCTCTCGACGTCTGAACAACTTTTTTGGAAAAAATCCCTAAGCCGCGCGGTCACAATTTCAGCAAAAATCTGAAGTTCTGAAATTCACTCAAAAATGCTGGCAAACTGTTACAAACGATCCCCTGAAAGGTTTTTTGGTGTAATCTGATGGGTTTTTTATCATCGGAAATAGAATTAGCTCTCAACGTCTGAACAACTTTTTTTGAAAAAATCCCTAAGCCGCGCGGTCACCATTTCAGCAAAAATCTTACCTTCTGGAATTCAATCAAAATAGTGCCAGAATGTTGCAAACGATCCCCTGAAATGTTTTTCGGTGGAATCAGATGGGTTTTTATCATCGGAAACAGAATTAGCCCTCGATTTCAGAACAACTTTTTTTGAAAAAATCCCTAAGCCGCGCGGTCACCATTTCAGCAAAAAATCTGACGTTCTGGAATTCAATCAAAATAGTGCCAGAATATTGCAAACGATCCCCTGAAATGTTTTTCGATGGAATCTGATGGGTTTTTTATCATCGGAAATAAAATTAGCTCTCGACGTCTGAACAACTTTTTTTGAAAAAATCCCTAAACCGCGCGGTCACAATTTCAGCAAAAATCTGAAGTTCTGAAATTCACTCAAAAATGCTGGCAAACTGTTACAAACGATCCCCTGAAGTCTTTTTGTTGTAATCAGATGGGTTATTATCATCGGAAATAGAATTAGCTCTCAACGTCCGAACAACTTTTTTTGAAAAAATCCCTAAGCCGCGCGGTCACCATTTCAGCAAAAAATCTGACGTTCTGGAATTCAATCAAAATAGTGCCAGAATGTTGCAAACGATCCCCTGAAAGGTTTTTCGGTGTAATCTGATGGGTTTTTTATCATCGGAAATAGAATTAGCTCTCAACGTCTGAACAACTTTTTTTGAAAAAATCCCTAAGCCGCGCGGTCACAATTTTAGCAAAAATCAGACGTTCTGAAATTCACTATAAAATGTTGGCAAACTGTTACAAACGATCCCCTGAAGTGTTTTTCGGTGTAATCAGATGGGTTTTTATCATCGGAAACAGAATTAGCCCTCGACGTCAGAACAACTTTTTTTGAAAAAATCCCTAAGCCGCGCGGTCACCATTTCAGCAAAAATCTTACCTTCTGGAATTCAATCAAAATAGTGCCAGAATGTTGCAAACGATCCCCTGAAATGTTTTTCGGTGGAATCAGATGGGTTTTTATCATCGGAAACAGAATTAGCCCTCGATTTCAGAACAACTTTTTTTGAAAAAATCCCTAAGCCGCGCGGTCACCATTTCAGCAAAAAATCTGACGTTCTGGAATTCAATCAAAATAGTGCCAGAATATTGCAAACGATCCCCTGAAATGTTTTTCGATGGAATCTGATGGGTTTTTTATCATCGGAAATAAAATTAGCTCTCGACGTCTGAAAAACTTTTTTTGAAAAAATCCCTAAACCGCGCGGTCACAATTTCAGCAAAAATCTGAAGTTCTGAAATTCACTCAAAAATGCTGGCAAACTGTTACAAACGATCCCCTGAAGTGTTTTTGTTGTAATCAGATGGGTTATTATCATCGGAAATAGAATTAGCTCTCAACGTCCGAACAACTTTTTTTGAAAAAATCCCTAAGCCGCGCGGTCACAATTTTAGCAAAAATCAGACGTTCTGAAATTCACTATAAAATGTTGGCAAACTGTTACAAACGATCCCCTGAAGTGTTTTTCGGTGTAATCAGATGGGTTTTTATCATCGGAAACAGAATTAGCCCTCGACGTCAGAACAACTTTTTTTGAAAAAATCCCTAAGCCGCGCGGTCACCATTTCAGCAAAAAATCTGACGTTCTGGAATTCAATCAAAATAGTGCCAGAATGTTGCAAACGATCCCCTGAAAGGTTTTTCGGTGTAATCTGATGGGTTTTTTATCATCGGAAATAGAATTAGCTCTCAACGTCTGCACAACTTTTTTTGAAAAAATCCCTAAGCCGCGCGGTCACCATTTCAGCAAAAATCTTACCTTCTGGAATTCAATCAAAATAGTGCCAGAATGTTGCAAACGATCCCCTGAAATGTTTTTCGGTGGAATCAGATGGGTTTTTATCATCGGAAACAGAATTAGCCCTCGATTTCAGAACAACTTTTTTTGAAAAAATCCCTAAGCCGCGCGGTCACCATTTCAGCAAAAAATCTGACGTTCTGGAATTCAATCAAAATAGTGCCAGAATATTGCAAACGATCCCCTGAAATGTTTTTCGATGGAATCTGATGGGTTTTTTATCATCGGAAATAAAATTAGCTCTCGACGTCTGAAAAACTTTTTTTGAAAAAATCCCTAAACCGCGCGGTCACAATTTCAGCAAAAATCTGAAGTTCTGAAATTCACTCAAAAATGCTGGCAAACTGTTACAAACGATCCCCTGAAGTGTTTTTGTTGTAATCAGATGGGTTATTATCATCGGAAATAGAATTAGCTCTCAACGTCCGAACAACTTTTTTTGAAAAAATCCCTAAGCCGCGCGGTCACCATTTCAGCAAAAAATCTGACGTTCTGCTATTCAATCAAAATAGTGCCAGAATGTTGCAAACGATCCCCTGAAAGGTTTTTCGGTGTAATCTGATGGGTTTTTTATCATCGGAAATAGAATTAGCTCTCAACGTCTGAACAACTTTTTTTGAAAAAATCCCTAAGCCGCGCGGTCACAATTTTAGCAAAAATCAGACGTTCTGAAATTCACTATAAAATGTTGGCAAACTGTTACAAACGATCCCCTGAAGTGTTTTTCGGTGTAATCAGATGGGTTTTTATCATCGGAAACAGAATTAGCCCTCGACGTCAGAACAACTTTTTTTGAAAAAATCCCTAAGCCGCGCGGTCACCATTTCAGCAAAAAATCTGACGTTCTGGAATTCAATCAAAATAGTGCCAGAATATTGCAAACGATCCCCTGAAATGTTTTTCGATGGAATCTGATGGGTTTTTTATCATCGGAAATAAAATTAGCTCTCGACGTCTGAACAACTTTTTTTGAAAAAATCCCTAAGCCGCGCGGTCACAATTTCAGCAAAAATCTGAAGTTCTGAAATTCACTCAAAAATGCTGGCAAACTGTTACAAACGATCCCCTGAAAGGTTTTTTGGTGTAATCTGATGGGTTTTTTATCATCGGAAATAGAATTAGCTCTCAACGTCTGAACAACTTTTTTTGAAAAAATCCCTAAGCCGCGCGGTCACCATTTCAGCAAAAATCTTACCTTCTGGAATTCAATCAAAATAGTGCCAGAATGTTGCAAACGATCCCCTGAAATGTTTTTCGGTGGAATCAGATGGGTTTTTATCATCGGAAACAGAATTAGCCCTCAATTTCAGAACAACTTTTTTTGAAAAAATCCCTAAGCCGCGCGGTCACCATTTCAGCAAAAAATCTGACGTTCTGGAATTCAATCAAAATAGTGCCAGAATATTGCAAACGATCCCCTGAAATGTTTTTCGATGGAATCTGATGGGTTTTTTATCATCGGAAATAAAATTAGCTCTCGACGTCTGAAAAACTTTTTTTGAAAAAATCCCTAAACCGTGCGGTCACAATTTCAGCAAAAATCTGAAGTTCTGAAATTCACTCAAAAATGCTGGCAAACTGTTACAAACGATCCCCTGAAGTCTTTTTGTTGTAATCAGATGGGTTATTATCATCGGAAATAGAATTAGCTCTCAACGTCCGAACAACTTTTTTTGAAAAAATCCCTAAGCCGCGCGGTCACAATTTCAGCAAAAATCTGACGTTCTGAAATTCACTTTAAAATGTTGGCAAACTGTTGCCATCGATCCCCTGAAAGGTTTTTCGGTGGAATCAGATGGGTTTTTATCATCGGAAACAGAATTAGCCCTCGATGTCTGAATAACTTTTTTTGAAAAAATCCCTAATCCACGCGGTCCCCATTTCAGCCAAAATCTGACGTTCTGGAATTCAATTAAAATAGTGCCAGAATGTTGCAAACGATCCCCTGAAGTGTTTTTCGGTGTAATCAGATGGGTTTTTATCATCGGAAACAGAATTAGCCCTCGACGTCAGAACAACTTTTTTTGAAAAAATCCCTAAGCCGCGCGGTCACCATTTCAGCAAAAAATCTGACGTTCTGGAATTCAATCAAAATAGTGCCAGAATATTGCAAACGATCCCCTGAAATGTTTTTCGATGGAATCTGATGGGTTTTTTATCATCGGAAATAAAATTAGCTCTCGACGTCTGAACAACTTTTTTTGAAAAAATCCCTAAGCCGCGCAGTCACAATTTCAGCAAAAATCTGAAGTTCTGAAATTCACTCAAAAATGCTGGCAAACTGTTACAAACGATCCCCTGAAAGGTTTTTTGGTGTAATCTGATGGGTTTTTTATCATCGGAAATAGAATTAGCTCTCAACGTCTGAACAAGTTTTTTTGAAAAAATCCCTAAGCCGCGTGGTCACCATTTCAGCAAAAATCTTACCTTCTGGAATTCAATCAAAATAGTGCCAGAATGTTGCAAACGATCCCCTGAAATGTTTTTCGGTGGAATCAGATGGGTTTTTATCATCGGAAACAGAATTAGCCCTCGATTTCAGAACAACTTTTTTTGAAAAAATCCCTAAGCCGCGCGGTCACCATTTCAGCAAAAAATCTGACGTTCTGGAATTCAATCAAAATAGTGCCAGAATATTGCAAACGATCCCCTGAAATGTTTTTCGATGGAATCTGATGGGTTTTTTATCATCGGAAATAAAATTAGCTCTCGACGTCTGAAAAACTTTTTTTGAAAAAATCCCTAAACCGCGCGGTCACCATTTCAGCAAAAATCTGAAGTTCTGAAATTCACTCAAAAATGCTGGCAAACTGTTACAAACGATCCCCTGAAGTGTTTTTGTTGTAATCAGATGGGTTATTATCATCGGAAATAGAATTAGCTCTCAACGTCCGAACAACTTTTTTTGAAAAAATCCCTAAGCCGCGCGGTCACAATTTCAGCAAAAATCTGACGTTCTGAAATTCACTTTAAAATGTTGGCAAACTGTTGCCATCGATCCCCTGAAAGGTTTTTCGGTGGAATCAGATGGGTTTTTATCATCGGAAACAGAATTAGCCCTCGATGTCTGAATAACTTTTTTTGAAAAAATCCCTAATCCACGCGGTCCCCATTTCAGCCAAAATCTGACGTTCTGGAATTCAATTAAAATAGTGCCAGAATGTCGCAAACGATCCCCTGAAATGTTTTTCGATGGAATCAGATGGGTTTTTTATCATCGGAAATAAAATTCTCTCTCAACGTCTGAAGAACTTTTTTTGAAAAAATCCGTAAGCCGCACGGTCACAATTGCAGCAAAAATCAGACCTTCTGCAATTCACTCAAAAATGTTACCAAACTGTTGCAAACTATCCCCTGAAATGTTTTTCGGTGTAATCAGACGGGTTTTTATCATCGGAAATAGAATTAGCTCTCAACGTCTGTGAGGGTTTGATTAGCTGCTTGTGCGTGAAAACGTGCTCCCTCAGAGTTTGTGCGCCCCCACAAACCTCCGTGTGTGACGGAGCTCCTCAGACATGTCTGCTCTAGTCACTAGTAGAGTCCGACAGTGGCTGTCTGCGGAAGCGTTTCCAACAAAGAAGTTCCTTAACGGAAACGCGTCTCCTGGACTCACGGCGTGACAGTTTCCTGCGAGGTATGGGTCTCCCTATGGGAGACTCCGATACCTCCCCACTGTTCTCGCTGGAAGCCTCCCTGAGCCCTCCCTCCTGCTCGCATTCCCTCAGAGACCCACTCCTCCCCCTGCTGGTCCCTGCTTCAGCAGTTGAGTCTCTTTCATCCTGCCTGAGTCCCTCCACCACCTGATGCTCTGATGGCAGTTCCCTGACATCCACCTCCCCTCCAGGGCCCCCCTCACCCCCTCCCAATTCCTCCCCCCTGGGAGGTGAAGGGCTAAAACCCCGAAACGAATCTTCCTCATCTTCTGACGTCTCGAACAATTCTCTCCATCGATCGTCGTCCTGGCCAGCTGAATCCTCCTCCTCTTCAGAATCTGGGAACCCCTCCAACTCCTCTTCCTCGTCGGTGGTGGCAAAGTATTCCCTTCGGAACCTCGCTACAGGCTGAGGTTTACGTGGGAACCTCTGATGAAAAGTCTCTATTAAAACCTCGTCATTGACATCCTCTGCCCTAACCCAGGTGTTTTCCGACTCCGGTTCCCCTTCCCACATTACCAAATACTCTACTTGATCTCCCTTCCACCTGGAATCGAGGATCTCCGCTACATGGTAGCTGTGTTCCTTCTCCTCCATTGCTGGTCCCCTAGTGACCCTCCCCTCACTGTCTCCTCTATACGGTGACAGCAACGACCTGTGAAAAACTGGGTGCAGCTTCATGTGGTTCGGTAACCGGAGCCTGAAAGCCACTGGATTGACCTGCTGTATGACTTCAAACGGACCCAGCCTTTTGGGTCTTAATTTCTTACAACCTCCTTTGAATGGCAACCCTTGGGTTGACAGCCACACCTGGTCCCCCACCCTGATGCTTTCACCTTCCCTTCTGTTTTTGTCTGCTTGCCTCTTATATTCCTCCTTAGCCCTGTTTAAGTTGAGTTGGAGCTGGCGATGGATCGCTTCCATTTCTTCCACGAACTGTTCTGCAGCTGGAACGCTCCAGTTCTCCCCCTCCCCCCCTGGGAAGGCTCTGGGATGGCACCCGTGATTAGCCAAAAAGGGGCTCATCCCCGTGGACACGTTCTCTGCATTGTTGTAGGCAAATTCTGCCAACGCCAGCTTCTCCACCCAATCATTCTCTCTGTCATTAACATAACACCTCAAATATTGTTGGAGAACCCCATTTGCTCTTTCCGCCTGCCCGTTGGTTTCAGGATGACGGGCCGTCGAGAAATTAACCTCTACATGCAGTAAGCTCATGAGCTTCCTCCAGAACCTGGAAGTAAATTGTTTCCCTCGGTCTGAAACCACCCTCAAGGGGGCGCCATGCAACCTAAACACATTCTCTACAAACAATTTGGCGGTTTCTTCTGCTGTAACCGCATGTGAGCAGGCTATGAAGTGGGCCATTTTAGTTAACAGGTCTACTACAACCATGATGGCTGTTTTCCCTCTAGACCTTGGCAGATCAGTCATGAAATCTATTGCCACTGCTTCCCACGGTCTCTCAGGTGTGGGCAGTGGTTCTAATAAACCAGCCGGCGCCTGCCTCTCCCCCTTGGCTCTTTGGCATTGTTCACACCCTCTCACATACTCCCGCACATCTTCCCTGACCTTGGGCCACCAAAATTCCCTGGTAACCAGCCACATGGTTTTGTGTTGCCCAAAGTGCCCTGCTGTGGGGCTATCGTGCAGCTGCTTGAGTACTTTCTCCCTCAATTCCCCTTCAGGTATATATAACGCTCCCTTATAATACAATGCCCCATTTCTCTCCTCAAAACCACCGGGTTTGTCTTCCTCCCCTCTGAGATCCCTGAGTTTCCCCTGGGCGTATGCATCCTGCACCGTACCCTCTACCAATTCCCTTTGCCCCACCAAAGTCGCCCCACACACCCAGCGGTCCTCTGGAATGATATGGGTTTCTTCGGGTGCTCCCTCCCCCTCCAAATATTCAGGCTTGCGTGAGAGAGCGTCCGCCCTAACATTCTCTGGGCCTGGCACATAACAAATCTCAAAGTTAAATTTGGAGAACTCTTGGGCCCATCTCAACTGCCTTTGGTTGAGCACTCGCGCCGTTCTCCAGTACTCTAGATTTTTATGGTCCGTGCACACTTGCACTTTATGTTGTGCACCAACTAGCAGATGCCTCCATCTCCGGAACGCCTCATGAATAGCAAGCAGTTCTCGGTCGTACACCGTGTAGTTCCTCTCGGATTTGTTCAGCTTCCGCGAGAAGAAGGCACACGGACGCCACTCCGACTCCTCCTTCCCCGGCTGCAGAAGAAGCACCGCCCCTATGGCTCTGTCAGATGCGTCTGTTTCAACCCTTAGCTTCTTTCGTAAATCCACATGCAGAAGTTGTTCTTCAGAGGCGAAGGCCCTTTTCAGTTCCTCAAACGCTCGCCCCGCCTCCGCCGTCCATACAAACTTCTTCTTACTGCTGAGACAGTCAGTGATGGGCGCCGTCAGATGGGCGAAGTTGCGGATGAACTTACGATAAAAGTTTCCAAACCCTAGGAACCTCTGCACATCCTTCTTGGTTTTGGGTGTTTTCCATTCCAGCACTGCCTGTACCTTGCCGGGATCCATGGCCAATCCCTTGTCTGACAGGCGGTACCCCAGGAATTCCACCTCCTTGGTATGGAACCGACACTTCTCCAGTTTGACCCACAGCCTGTTGGCTTGCAGTCTGCTCAACACTTCTCTGACGTCTCTCACATGTTGCTCCTCATTCTCAGAATACACCAACACATCATCTAGAAAGGCAACGCAATTCTTGTAGAGCAAAGGGCCCAGCACGTGGTTCATAAAAGATTGAAAACACGCGGAGCCTGCTTGTAATCCAAATGGCATAACGAGGTATTCAAACGCCCCCAAAGGGGTAAACATGGTGGTTTTCCATTCATCCCCTTTCCTTATGCGTATCAGGTTGTACGCCCCCCTTAGATCCAGCTTTGTGAAAATCTTTCCCTTCCTCACCATGGTCAAAATATCATCAATTCTGGGCATAGGGAACGCCACCGGTTCAGTCACTGCATTCAGCCGCCTAAAATCACATACAAGTCTCGGCTTGTCCGCATTTTTTTTGTCCACAAAGAACACTGGGCTCCCCCCTGCTGCTTTGGACTCTCTGATGAAGCCTCTCTTCAGGTTCTTGTCAATGAACCCTCGCAACTCCTGCATTTCCCTGTCTGACATGGCATACAACTTGCCCACGGGAAGCTGTGCTCCAGGGAGTAAATTGATCTGACAATCAAAGGGTCTATGAGGTGGTAGTTGGTCAGCTTCCTTCTCGCTGAACACGTCGCTGAGATCTGCATACTGTGGTGGTACCTTCACCTTCCCCATTACTTCAGTCCCTGCTAGGGTGGCTTGGGCCCCTACTGAACCCTTCTCCCCTTTGCAGTGTTCTAGGCAATGTGCTGAACCAAAGGACACCACTCTTTGATGCCAGCCAACCAGCGGATCATGTAGAGCTAGCCAGCTCATTCCCAAAATAATGGGAGCGCCTCCCAGGGTGGCCACATTAAACGCTATCAGTTCTGTGTGCCTTGCCACCCTCATTATCATTGGGACAGTCTGCAAGCGGACTCCTCCTCCCAACAACTCCCTGCCATCAATCGTGGTCACCTGCAGGGGGTTGCTTAAAGGGATGGTCTGTATCTGGTGTTCAGCAACAAACTCCTTGCTCATAAAATTGCAGGAGCTGCCTGAGTCCAATAGCGCCTTTATTTTTAGGGGGTGCCCATTCTGCAGCTCTAGCGACACTTCAATCACTAGAGCAGGTCGAGGAGCTTCTGGCACGGGCACTTTCACTGCTCTTTGGCCTGGCTGCAGTGCCCCAATTGTGGCAACCAGGCGTTGGCTTTTACCTGCTCCGCTCCCCCTTCTTCTCCCCCCTCAACAGCTCCCACCATCCCTTGCCATTCCTTCCTCTGGGGGCAGACTCTGGCAAAGTGGCCTGGCTGTTGGCAGAGATAGCATTTCCGGGGGCCCTTTCCCTCCTTCTTAGCTCCCTCGCTGGTTTTTGAAAATGCGCGCGCGCGCGCTGTTCCGATTTCCATCGGCTCTGCCGGCGGGAAAGCTGGCTCAGGAATGTCTGGAATGCGGAACTCCTTCCAACGTTCCCCTCTCCCTTCCCGCCTCTCCAAGGCTCTTGCCTCCTGCCGCGCTCCTATGGTCAGCGCAGATTTGGTCAGCTGATCCATAGACTCCGCCCTGGGGCTCCGTGCCAGCTCGTCTTTCACCCCCGAAGAAAGACCTTCTTCAAATAGCATTTGAACGGGTGCCGCCGATAAATCCCAACTCAGTCTGTGAATCAGCATGGTAAACTCAGTCCAATATTCACGGACAGATCGACTCCCCTGCTTACAAGCCATTAGCTGTCTGCGCACCACCCCTTCCTCAATATCGCTGGAAAACATGATATCCATTGCACGAAAGAACTTCATTGTGTCCTTTAGTATGTCATTGTGCGTTGCCATTAGGGGTCGCACCCAGTCTCTAGCCCCTTTCTCAAGATGCCCAATTACAAAAGCAACTCGCGATTCCTCATCAGGGAACTCATCGAACTGCACATTAAGGGCATATTGCATCTCTGTCCTAAAAGCATGGTAGTCCTTGGGGTCCCCCCCAAATTTCTGCACCAATCCTGGTACCTTTCTGGGGAATTGAGTGGCTCTCCCCTTCTTGTCTGCATCCTGAGCCCTTCTCTCCTCCAGCCTCGCCGTCTGCAGGGCCAGTTGAACCTCCAACGCTCGGTATCTATCTTCCAAGCTTGGACCAGCTCCAGCCCCTGCTCCTCCGGTTCCGGTTGGTTCGCTCATGATGCCTTCTCTTGCACAGGCAGCGTACAAAGTCTGTCGGACTGCTGTGAGGGTTTGATTAGCTGCTTGTGCGTGAAAACGTGCTCCCTCAGAGTTTGTGCGCCCCCACAAACCTCCGTGTGTGACGGAGCTCCTCAGACATGTCTGCTCTAGTCACTAGTAGAGTCCGACAGTGGCTGTCTGCGGAAGCGTTTCCAACAAAGAAGTTCCTTAACGGAAACGCGTCTCCTGGACTCACGGCGTGACAGTTTCCTGCGAGGTATGGGTCTCCCTATGGGAGACTCCGATACCTCCCCACTGTTCTCGCTGGAAGCCTCCCTGAGCCCTCCCTCCTGCTCGCATTCCCTCAGAGACCCACTCCTCCCCCTGCTGGTCCCTGCTTCAGCAGTTGAGTCTCTTTCATCCTGCCTGAGTCCCTCCACCACCTGATGCTCTGATGGCAGTTCCCTGACAACGTCTGAAGAACTTTTTTTGAAAAAATCCCTAAGCCGCACGGTCACAATTTCAGCAAAAATCAGACGTTCTGAAATTCACTATAAAATGTTGGCAAACTGATGCAATCAATCCCCTAAAAGGTTTTTCGGTGGAATCAGATGGGTTATTATCATCGGAAACAGAATTAGCCCTCGACGTCTGAACAACTTTTTTTGAAAAAATCCCTAAGCCGCGCGGTCACCATTTCAGCAAAAAATCTGACGTTCTGGAATTCAATCAAAATAGTGCCAGAATGTTGCAAACGATCCCCTGAAAGGTTTTTCGGTGGAATCTGGTGGGTTTTTTATCGTGGGAAACAGAATTAGCCCTCAACGTCTGAACAACTTTTTTTGAAAAAATCCCTAAGCCGCGCGGTCACAATTGCAGCAAAAATCTGACCTTCTGCAATTCACTCAAAAATGGCTCCAAACTGTTGCAAACGATCCCCTGAAATGTTTTTCGGTGGAATCAGATGGGTTTTTATCATCGGAAACAGAATTAGCCGTCGACGTCTGAAAAACTTTTTTTGAAAAAATCCCTAAGCCACGCGGTCACCATTTCAGCAAAAATATGACGTTCTGCAATTCCCTCAAAAATGGTGCCAAACTGTTGCAAACGATCCCCTGAAATGTTTTTCGGTGGAATCAGATGGGTTTTTATCATCGGAAACAGAATTAGCCCTCGACTTCAGAACAACTTTTTTTGAAAAAATCCCTAAGCCGCGCGGTCACCATTTCAGCAAAAAATCTGACGTTTTGGAATTCAATCAAAATAGTGCCAGAATGTTGCAAACGATCCCCTGAAAAGTTTTTCGGTGGAATCTGATGGGTTTTTTATCATCGGAAATAGAATTAGCTCTCAAAGTCTGAACAACTTTTTTTGAAAAAATCCCTAAGCCGCGCGGTCACAATTTTAGCAAAAATCAGACGTTCTGAAATTCACTATAAAATGTTGGCAAACTGTTACAAACGATCCCCTGAAGTGTTTTTCGGTGTAATCAGATGGGTTTTTATCATCGGAAACAGAATTAGCCCTCGACGTCAGAACAACTTTTTTTGAAAAAATCCCTAAGCCGCGCGGTCACCATTTCAGCAAAAAATCTGACGTTCTGGAATTCAATCAAAATAGTGCCAGAATATTGCAAACGATCCCCTGAAATGTTTTTCGATGGAATCTGAAGGGTTTTTTATCATCGGAAATAAAATTAGCTCTCGACGTCTGAACAACTTTTTTTGAAAAAATCCCTAAGCCGCGCGGTCACAATTTCAGCAAAAATCTGACGTTCTGGAATTCACTCAAAAATGTTGGCAAACTTTTGCAAACGATCCCCTGAAAGGTTTTTCGGTGGAATCAGATGGGTTTTTATCGTCGGAAACAGAATTAGCCCTCGACGTCTGAACTACATTTTTTTGAAAAATCCCTAAGCGGTCACAATTTCAGCAAAAATGTGACATTCTGGAATTCAATCAAAAATAGTGCCAGAAAGTTGCAAACGATCCCGTGAAATGTTTTTCGGTGGAATCAGATGGGATTTTATCGTGGGAAACAGAATTAGCCCTCGACGTCTGAACTACATTTTCTTTAAAAAAATCCCTAAGCCGTGCGGTCACAATTTCAGCAAAAATCTGACGTTCTGAAATTCACTCTAAAATGTTGGCAAACTGTTGCAATTGATCCCCTGAAAGGTTTTTCGGTGGAATCAGATGGGTTTTTTATCATCGGAAATAAAATTAGCTCTCGACGTCTGAACAACTTTTTTTGAAAAAAATCCCTAATCCGCGCGGTCACAATTGCAGCAAAAATCTGACGTTCTGAAATTCACTCAAAAATGCTGGCAAACTGTTACAAACGATCCCCTGAAGTGTTTTTGTTGTAATCAGATGGGTTATTATCATCGGAAATAGAATTAGCTCTCAACGTCCGAACAACTTTTTTTGAAAAAATCCCTAAGCCGCGCGGTCACCATTTCAGCAAAAAATCTGACGTTCTGGAATTCAATCAAAATAGTGCCAGAATGTTGCAAACGATCCCCTGAAAGGTTTTTCGGTGTAATCTGATGGGTTTTTTATCATCGGAAACAGAATTAGCCCTCGATTTCAGAACAACTTTTTTGAAAAAATCCCTAAGCCGCGCGGTCACCATTTCAGCAAAAAATCTGACGTTCTGGAATTCAATCAAAATAGTGCCAGAATATTGCAAACGATCCCCTGAAATGTTTTTCGATGGAATCAGATGGGTTTTTTATCATCGGAAATAAAATTAGCTCTCAACGTCTGAAGAACTTTTTTTGAAAAAATCCGTAAGCCGCACGGTCACAATTGCAGCAAAAATCAGACCTTCTGCAATTCACTCAAAAATGTTACCAAACTGTTGCAAACTATCCCCTGAAATGTTTTTCGGTGTAATCAGACGGGTTTTTATCATCGGAAATAGAATTAGCTCTCAACGTCTGAAGAACTTTTTTTGAAAAAATCCCTAAGCCGCACGGTCACAATTTCAGCAAAAATCAGACGTTCTGAAATTCACTATAAAATGTTGGCAAACTGATGCAATCAATCCCCTAAAAGGTTTTTCGGTGGAATCAGATGGGTTATTATCATCGGAAACAGAATTAGCCCTCGACGTCTGAACAACTTTTTTTGAAAAAATCCCTAAGCCGCGCGGTCACCATTTCAGCAAAAAATCTGACGTTCTGGAATTCAATCAAAATAGTGCCAGAATGTTGCAAACGATCCCCTGAAAGGTTTTTCGGTGGAATCTGGTGGGTTTTTTATCGTGGGAAACAGAATTAGCCCTCAACGTCTGAACAACTTTTTTTGAAAAAATCCCTAAGCCGCGCGGTCACAATTGCAGCAAAAATCTGACCTTCTGCAATTCACTCAAAAATGGCTCCAAACTGTTGCAAACGATCCCCTGAAATGTTTTTCGGTGGAATCAGATGGGTTTTTATCATCGGAAACAGAATTAGCCGTCGACGTCTGAAAAACTTTTTTTGAAAAAATCCCTAAGCCACGCGGTCACCATTTCAGCAAAAATATGACGTTCTGCAATTCCCTCAAAAATGGTGCCAAACTGTTGCAAACGATCCCCTGAAATGTTTTTCGGTGGAATCAGATGGGTTTTTATCATCGGAAACAGAATTAGCCCTCGACTTCAGAACAACTTTTTTTGAAAAAATCCCTAAGCCGCGCGGTCACCATTTCAGCAAAAAATCTGACGTTTTGGAATTCAATCAAAATAGTGCCAGAATGTTGCAAACGATCCCCTGAAAAGTTTTTCGGTGGAATCTGATGGGTTTTTTATCATCGGAAATAGAATTAGCTCTCAAAGTCTGAACAACTTTTTTTGAAAAAATCCCTAAGCCGCGCGGTCACAATTTTAGCAAAAATCAGACGTTCTGAAATTCACTATAAAATGTTGGCAAACTGTTACAAACGATCCCCTGAAGTGTTTTTCGGTGTAATCAGATGGGTTTTTATCATCGGAAACAGAATTAGCCCTCGACGTCAGAACAACTTTTTTTGAAAAAATCCCTACGCCGCGCGGTCACAATTTCAGCAAAAATCTGACGTTCTGAAATTCACTCTAAAATGTTGGTAAACTGTTAGAATTGATCCCCTGAAAGGTTTTTCGGTGGAATCAGATGGGTTTTTTATCATCGGAAATAAAATTAGCTCTCGACGTCTGAACAACTTTTTTTGAAAAAAATCCCTAATCCGCGCGGTCACAATTGCAGCAAAAATCTGACGTTCTGAAATTCACTCAAAAATGGTGCCAAACTGTTGCAAACGATCCCCTGAAGTGTTTTTCGGTGTAATCAGATGGGTTATTATCATCGGAAATAGAATTAGCTCTCAACATCTGAACAACTTTTTTTGAAAAAATCCCTAAGCCGCCCGGTCACCATTTCAGCAAAAAATCTGACGTTCTGGAATTCAATCAAAATAGTGCCAGAATGTTGCAAACGTTCCCCTGAAAGGTTTTTCGGTGTAATCTGATGGGTTTTTTATCATCGGAAATAAAATTAGCTCTCGACGTCTGAAAAACTTTTTTTGAAAAAATCCCTAAACCGCGCGGTCACAATTTCAGCAAAAATCTGAAGTTCTGAAATTCACTCAAAAATGCTGGCAAACTGTTACAAACGATCCCCTGAAGTGTTTTTGTTGTAATCAGATGGGTTATTATCATCGGAAATAGAATTAGCTCTCAACGTCCGAACAACTTTTTTTGAAAAAATCCCTAAGCCGCGCGGTCACCATTTCAGCAAAAAATCTGACGTTCTGGAATTCAATCAAAATAGTGCCAGAATGTTGCAAACGATCCCCTGAAAGGTTTTTCGGTGTAATCTGATGGGTTTTTTATCATCGGAAATAGAATTAGCTCTCAACGTCTGAACAACTTTTTTTGAAAAAATCCCTAAGCCGCGCGGTCACAATTTTAGCAAAAATCAGACGTTCTGAAATTCACTATAAAATGTTGGCAAACTGTTACAAACGATCCCCTGAAGTGTTTTTCGGTGTAATCAGATGGGTTTTTATTATCGGAAACAGAATTAGCCCTCGACGTCAGAACAACTTTTTTTGAAAAAATCCCTAAGCCGCGCGGTCACCATTTCAGCAAAAAATCTGACGTTCTGGAATTCAATCAAAATAGTGCCAGAATATTGCAAACGATCCCCTGAAATGTTTTTCGATGGAATCTGATGGGTTTTTTATCATCGGAAATAAAATTAGCTTTCGACGTCTGAACAACCTTTTTTGAAAAAATCCCTAAGCCGCGCGGTCACAATTTCAGCAAAAATCTGAAGTTCTGAAATTCACTCAAAAATGCTGGCAAACTGTTACAAACGATCCCCTGAAAGGTTTTTTGGTGTAATCTGATGGGTTTTTTATCATCGGAAATAGAATTAGCTCTCAACGTCTGAACAACTTTTTTTGAAAAAATCCCTAAGCCGCGCGGTCACCATTTCAGCAAAAATCTTACCTTCTGGAATTCAATCAAAATAGTGCCAGAATGTTGCAAACGATCCCCTGAAATGTTTTTCGGTGGAATCAGATGGGTTTTTATCATCGGAAACAGAATTAGCCCTCGATTTCAGAACAACTTTTTTGAAAAAATCCCTAAGCCGCGCGGTCACCATTTCAGCAAAAAATCTGACGTTCTGGAATTCAATCAAAATAGTGCCAGAATATTGCAAACGATCCCCTGAAATGTTTTTCGATGGAATCAGATGGGTTTTTTATCATCGGAAATAAAATTAGCTCTCAACGTCTGAAGAACTTTTTTTGAAAAAATCCGTAAGCCGCACGGTCACAATTGCAGCAAAAATCAGACCTTCTGCAATTCACTCAAAAATGTTACCAAACTGTTGCAAACTATCCCCTGAAATGTTTTTCGGTGTAATCAGACGGGTTTTTATCATCGGAAATAGAATTAGCTCTCAACGTCTGAAGAACTTTTTTTGAAAAAATCCCTAAGCCGCACGGTCACAATTTCAGCAAAAATCAGACGTTCTGAAATTCACTATAAAATGTTGGCAAACTGATGCAATCAATCCCCTAAAAGGTTTTTCGGTGGAATCAGATGGGTTATTATCATCGGAAACAGAATTAGCCCTCGACGTCTGAACAACTTTTTTTGAAAAAATCCCTAAGCCGCGCGGTCACCATTTCAGCAAAAAATCTGACGTTCTGGAATTCAATCAAAATAGTGCCAGAATGTTGCAAACGATCCCCTGAAAGGTTTTTCGGTGGAATCTGGTGGGTTTTTTATCGTGGGAAACAGAATTAGCCCTCAACGTCTGAACAACTTTTTTTGAAAAAATCCCTAAGCCGCGCGGTCACAATTGCAGCAAAAATCTGACCTTCTGCAATTCACTCAAAAATGGCTCCAAACTGTTGCAAACGATCCCCTGAAATGTTTTTCGGTGGAATCAGATGGGTTTTTATCATCGGAAACAGAATTAGCCGTCGACGTCTGAAAAACTTTTTTTGAAAAAATCCCTAAGCCACGCGGTCACCATTTCAGCAAAAATATGACGTTCTGCAATTCCCTCAAAAATGGTGCCAAACTGTTGCAAACGATCCCCTGAAATGTTTTTCGGTGGAATCAGATGGGTTTTTATCATCGGAAACAGAATTAGCCCTCGACTTCAGAACAACTTTTTTTGAAAAAATCCCTAAGCCGCGCGGTCACCATTTCAGCAAAAAATCTGACGTTTTGGAATTCAATCAAAATAGTGCCAGAATGTTGCAAACGATCCCCTGAAAAGTTTTTCGGTGGAATCTGATGGGTTTTTTATCATCGGAAATAGAATTAGCTCTCAAAGTCTGAACAACTTTTTTTGAAAAAATCCCTAAGCCGCGCGGTCACAATTTTAGCAAAAATCAGACGTTCTGAAATTCACTATAAAATGTTGGCAAACTGTTACAAACGATCCCCTGAAGTGTTTTTCGGTGTAATCAGATGGGTTTTTATCATCGGAAACAGAATTAGCCCTCGACGTCAGAACAACTTTTTTTGAAAAAATCCCTAAGCCGCGCGGTCACAATTTCAGCAAAAATCTGACGTTCTGAAATTCACTCTAAAATGTTGGCAAACTGTTGCAATTGATCCCCTGAAAGGTTTTTCGGTGGAATCAGATGGGTTTTTTATCATCGGAAATAAAATTAGCTCTCGACGTCTGAACAACTTTTTTTGAAAAAAATCCCTAATCCGCGCGGTCACAATTGCAGCAAAAATCTGACGTTCTGAAATTCACTCAAAAATGGTGCCAAACTGTTGCAAACGATCCCCTGAAGTGTTTTTCGGTGTAATCAGATGGGTTATTATCATCGGAAATAGAATTAGCTCTCAACATCTGAACAACTTTTTTTGAAAAAATCCCTAAGCCGCCCGGTCACCATTTCAGCAAAAAATCTGACGTTCTGGAATTCAATCAAAATAGTGCCAGAATGTTGCAAACGTTCCCCTGAAAGGTTTTTCGGTGTAATCTGATGGGTTTTTTATCATCGGAAATAAAATTAGCTCTCGACGTCTGAAAAACTTTTTTTGAAAAAATCCCTAAACCGCGCGGTCACAATTTCAGCAAAAATCTGAAGTTCTGAAATTCACTCAAAAATGCTGGCAAACTGTTACAAACGATCCCCTGAAGTGTTTTTGTTGTAATCAGATGGGTTATTATCATCGGAAATAGAATTAGCTCTCAACGTCCGAACAACTTTTTTTGAAAAAATCCCTAAGCCGCGCGGTCACAATTTCAGCAAAAATCTGACGTTCTGAAATTCACTTTAAAATGTTGGCAAACTGTTGCCATCGATCCCCTGAAAGGTTTTTCGGTGGAATCAGATGGGTTTTTATCATCGGAAACAGAATTAGCCCTCGATGTCTGAATAACTTTTTTTGAAAAAATCCCTAATCCACGCGGTCCCCATTTCAGCCAAAATCTGACGTTCTGGAATTCAATTAAAATAGTGGCAGAATGTTGCAAACGATCCCCTGAAAGGTTTTTCGGTGTAATCTGATGGGTTTTTTATCATCGGAAATAGAATTAGCTCTCAACGTCTGAACAACTTTTTTTTGAAAAAATCCCTAAGCCGCGCGGTCACAATTTTAGCAAAAATCAGACGTTCTGAAATTCACTATAAAATGTTGGCAAACTGTTACAAACGATCCCCTGAAGTGTTTTTCGGTGTAATCAGATGGGTTTTTATCATCGGAAACAGAATTAGCCCTCGACGTCAGAAGAACTTTTTTTGAAAAAATCCCTAAGCCGCGCGGTCACCATTTCAGCAAAAAATCTGACGTTCTGGAATTCAATCAAAATAGTGCCAGAATATTGCAAACGATCCCCTGAAATGTTTTTCGATGGAATCTGATGGGTTTTTTATCATCGGAAATAAAATTAGCTCTCGACGTCTGAACAACTTTTTTTGAAAAAATCCCTAAGCCGCGCGGTCACAATTTCAGCAAAAATCTGAAGTTCTGAAATTCACTCAAAAATGCTGGCAAACTGTTACAAACGATCCCCTGAAAGGTTTTTTGGTGTAATCTGATGGGTTTTTTATCATCGGAAATAGAATTAGCTCTCAACGTCTGAACAACTTTTTTAGAAAAAATCCCTAAGCCGCGCGGTCACCATTTCAGCAAAAATCTTACCTTCTGGAATTCAATCAAAATAGTGCCAGAATGTTGCAAACGATCCCCTGAAATGTTTTTCGGTGGAATCAGATGGGTTTTTATCATCGGAAACAGAATTAGCCCTCGATTTCAGAACAACTTTTTTTGAAAAAATCCCTAAGCCGCGCGGTCACCATTTCAGCAAAAAATCTGACGTTCTGGAATTCAATCAAAATAGTGCCAGAATATTGCAAACGATCCCCTGAAATGTTTTTCGATGGAATCTGATGGGTTTTTTATCATCGGAAATAAAATTAGCTCTCGACGTCTGAAAAACTTTTTTTGAAAAAATCCCTAAACCGCGCGGTCACAATTTCAGCAAAAATCTGAAGTTCTGAAATTCACTCAAAAATGCTGGCAAACTGTTACAAACGATCCCCTGAAGTGTTTTTGTTGTAATCAGATGGGTTATTATCATCGGAAATAGAATTAGCTCTCAACGTCCGAACAACTTTTTTTGAAAAAATCCCTAAGCCGCGCGGTCACCATTTCAGCAAAAAATCTGACGTTCTGGAATTCAATCAAAATAGTGCCAGAATGTTGCAAACGATCCCCTGAAAGGTTTTTCGGTGTAATCTGATGGGTTTTTTATCATCGGAAATAGAATTAGCTCTCAACGTCTGAACAACTTTTTTTGAAAAAATCCCTAAGCCGCGCGGTCACAATTTTAGCAAAAATCAGACGTTCTGAAATTCACTATAAAATGTTGGCAAACTGTTACAAACGATCCCCTGAAGTGTTTTTCGGTGTAATCAGATGGGTTTTTATTATCGGAAACAGAATTAGCCCTCGACGTCAGAACAACTTTTTTTGAAAAAATCCCTAAGCCGCGCGGTCACCATTTCAGCAAAAAATCTGACGTTCTGGAATTCAATCAAAATAGTGCCAGAATATTGCAAACGATCCCCTGAAATGTTTTTCGATGGAATCTGATGGGTTTTTTATCATCGGAAATAAAATTAGCTTTCGACGTCTGAACAACCTTTTTTGAAAAAATCCCTAAGCCGCGCGGTCACAATTTCAGCAAAAATCTGAAGTTCTGAAATTCACTCAAAAATGCTGGCAAACTGTTACAAACGATCCCCTGAAAGGTTTTTTGGTGTAATCTGATGGGTTTTTTATCATCGGAAATAGAATTAGCTCTCAACGTCTGAACAACTTTTTTTGAAAAAATCCCTAAGCCGCGCGGTCACCATTTCAGCAAAAATCTTACCTTCTGGAATTCAATCAAAATAGTGCCAGAATGTTGCAAACGATCCCCTGAAATGTTTTTCGGTGGAATCAGATGGGTTTTTATCATCGGAAACAGAATTAGCCCTCGATTTCAGAACAACTTTTTTGAAAAAATCCCTAAGCCGCGCGGTCACCATTTCAGCAAAAAATCTGACGTTCTGGAATTCAATCAAAATAGTGCCAGAATATTGCAAACGATCCCCTGAAATGTTTTTCGATGGAATCAGATGGGTTTTTTATCATCGGAAATAAAATTAGCTCTCAACGTCTGAAGAACTTTTTTTGAAAAAATCCGTAAGCCGCACGGTCACAATTGCAGCAAAAATCAGACCTTCTGCAATTCACTCAAAAATGTTACCAAACTGTTGCAAACTATCCCCTGAAATGTTTTTCGGTGTAATCAGACGGGTTTTTATCATCGGAAATAGAATTAGCTCTCAACGTCTGAAGAACTTTTTTTGAAAAAATCCCTAAGCCGCACGGTCACAATTTCAGCAAAAATCAGACGTTCTGAAATTCACTATAAAATGTTGGCAAACTGATGCAATCAATCCCCTAAAAGGTTTTTCGGTGGAATCAGATGGGTTATTATCATCGGAAACAGAATTAGCCCTCGACGTCTGAACAACTTTTTTTGAAAAAATCCCTAAGCCGCGCGGTCACCATTTCAGCAAAAAATCTGACGTTCTGGAATTCAATCAAAATAGTGCCAGAATGTTGCAAACGATCCCCTGAAAGGTTTTTCGGTGGAATCTGGTGGGTTTTTTATCGTGGGAAACAGAATTAGCCCTCAACGTCTGAACAACTTTTTTTGAAAAAATCCCTAAGCCGCGCGGTCACAATTGCAGCAAAAATCTGACCTTCTGCAATTCACTCAAAAATGGCTCCAAACTGTTGCAAACGATCCCCTGAAATGTTTTTCGGTGGAATCAGATGGGTTTTTATCATCGGAAACAGAATTAGCCGTCGACGTCTGAAAAACTTTTTTTGAAAAAATCCCTAAGCCACGCGGTCACCATTTCAGCAAAAATATGACGTTCTGCAATTCCCTCAAAAATGGTGCCAAACTGTTGCAAACGATCCCCTGAAATGTTTTTCGGTGGAATCAGATGGGTTTTTATCATCGGAAACAGAATTAGCCCTCGACTTCAGAACAACTTTTTTTGAAAAAATCCCTAAGCCGCGCGGTCACCATTTCAGCAAAAAATCTGACGTTTTGGAATTCAATCAAAATAGTGCCAGAATGTTGCAAACGATCCCCTGAAAAGTTTTTCGGTGGAATCTGATGGGTTTTTTATCATCGGAAATAGAATTAGCTCTCAAAGTCTGAACAACTTTTTTTGAAAAAATCCCTAAGCCGCGCGGTCACAATTTTAGCAAAAATCAGACGTTCTGAAATTCACTATAAAATGTTGGCAAACTGTTACAAACGATCCCCTGAAGTGTTTTTCGGTGTAATCAGATGGGTTTTTATCATCGGAAACAGAATTAGCCCTCGACGTCAGAACAACTTTTTTTGAAAAAATCCCTAAGCCGCGCGGTCACCATTTCAGCAAAAAATCTGACGTTCTGGAATTCAATCAAAATAGTGCCAGAATATTGCAAACGATCCCCTGAAATGTTTTTCGATGGAATCTGAAGGGTTTTTTATCATCGGAAATAAAATTAGCTCTCGACGTCTGAACAACTTTTTTTGAAAAAATCCCTAAGCCGCGCGGTCACAATTTCAGCAAAAATCTGAAGTTCTGAAATTCACTCAAAAATGCTGGCAAACTGTTACAAACGATCCCCTGAAGTGTTTTTGTTGTAATCAGATGGGTTATTATCATCGGAAATAGAATTAGCTCTCAACGTCTGAACAACTTTTTTTGAAAAAATCCCTAAGCCGCCCGGTCACCATTTCAGCAAAAAATCTGACGTTCTGGAATTCAATCAAAATAGTGCCAGAATGTTGCAAACGTTCCCCTGAAAGGTTTTTCGGTGTAATCTGATGGGTTTTTTATCATCGGAAATAAAATTAGCTCTCGACGTCTGAAAAACTTTTTTTGAAAAAATCCCTAAACCGCGCGGTCACAATTTCAGCAAAAATCTGAAGTTCTGAAATTCACTCAAAAATGCTGGCAAACTGTTACAAACGATCCCCTGAAGTGTTTTTGTTGTAATCAGATGGGTTATTATCATCGGAAATAGAATTAGCTCTCAACGTCCGAACAACTTTTTTTGAAAAAATCCCTAAGCCGCGCGGTCACAATTTCAGCAAAAATCTGAAGTTCTGAAATTCACTCAAAAATGCTGGCAAACTGTTACAAACGATCCCCTGAAGTGTTTTTGTTGTAATCAGATGGGTTATTATCATCGGAAATAAAATTAGCTCTCGACGTCTGAAAAACTTTTTTTGAAAAAATCCCTAAACCGCGCGGTCACAATTTCAGCAAAAATCTGAAGTTCTGAAATTCACTCAAAAATGCTGGCAAACTGTTACAAACGATCCCCTGAAGTGTTTTTGTTGTAATCAGATGGGTTATTATCATCGGAAATAGAATTAGCTCTCAACGTCCGAACAACTTTTTTTGAAAAAATCCCTAAGCCGCGCGGTCACCATTTCAGCAAAAAATCTGACGTTCTGGAATTCAATCAAAATAGTGCCAGAATGTTGCAAACGATCCCCTGAAAGGTTTTTCGGTGTAATCTGATGGGTTTTTTATCATCGGAAATAGAATTAGCTCTCAACGTCTGAACAACTTTTTTTGAAAAAATCCCTAAGCCGCGCGGTCACAATTTTAGCAAAAATCAGACGTTCTGAAATTCACTATAAAATGTTGGCAAACTGTTACAAACGATCCCCTGAAGTGTTTTTCGGTGTAATCAGATGGGTTTTTATTATCGGAAACAGAATTAGCCCTCGACGTCAGAACAACTTTTTTTGAAAAAATCCCTAAGCCGCGCGGTCACCATTTCAGCAAAAAATCTGACGTTCTGGAATTCAATCAAAATAGTGCCAGAATATTGCAAACGATCCCCTGAAATGTTTTTCGATGGAATCTGATGGGTTTTTTATCATCGGAAATAAAATTAGCTTTCGACGTCTGAACAACCTTTTTTGAAAAAATCCCTAAGCCGCGCGGTCACAATTTCAGCAAAAATCTGAAGTTCTGAAATTCACTCAAAAATGCTGGCAAACTGTTACAAACGATCCCCTGAAAGGTTTTTTGGTGTAATCTGATGGGTTTTTTATCATCGGAAATAGAATTAGCTCTCAACGTCTGAACAACTTTTTTTGAAAAAATCCCTAAGCCGCGCGGTCACCATTTCAGCAAAAATCTTACCTTCTGGAATTCAATCAAAATAGTGCCAGAATGTTGCAAACGATCCCCTGAAATGTTTTTCGGTGGAATCAGATGGGTTTTTATCATCGGAAACAGAATTAGCCCTCGATTTCAGAACAACTTTTTTGAAAAAATCCCTAAGCCGCGCGGTCACCATTTCAGCAAAAAATCTGACGTTCTGGAATTCAATCAAAATAGTGCCAGAATATTGCAAACGATCCCCTGAAATGTTTTTCGATGGAATCAGATGGGTTTTTTATCATCGGAAATAAAATTAGCTCTCAACGTCTGAAGAACTTTTTTTGAAAAAATCCGTAAGCCGCACGGTCACAATTGCAGCAAAAATCAGACCTTCTGCAATTCACTCAAAAATGTTACCAAACTGTTGCAAACTATCCCCTGAAATGTTTTTCGGTGTAATCAGACGGGTTTTTATCATCGGAAATAGAATTAGCTCTCAACGTCTGAAGAACTTTTTTTGAAAAAATCCCTAAGCCGCACGGTCACAATTTCAGCAAAAATCAGACGTTCTGAAATTCACTATAAAATGTTGGCAAACTGATGCAATCAATCCCCTAAAAGGTTTTTCGGTGGAATCAGATGGGTTATTATCATCGGAAACAGAATTAGCCCTCGACGTCTGAACAACTTTTTTTGAAAAAATCCCTAAGCCGCGCGGTCACCATTTCAGCAAAAAATCTGACGTTCTGGAATTCAATCAAAATAGTGCCAGAATGTTGCAAACGATCCCCTGAAAGGTTTTTCGGTGGAATCTGGTGGGTTTTTTATCGTGGGAAACAGAATTAGCCCTCAACGTCTGAACAACTTTTTTTGAAAAAATCCCTAAGCCGCGCGGTCACAATTGCAGCAAAAATCTGACCTTCTGCAATTCACTCAAAAATGGCTCCAAACTGTTGCAAACGATCCCCTGAAATGTTTTTCGGTGGAATCAGATGGGTTTTTATCATCGGAAACAGAATTAGCCATCGACGTCTGAAAAACTTTTTTTGAAAAAATCCCTAAGCCACGCGGTCACCATTTCAGCAAAAATATGACGTTCTGCAATTCCCTCAAAAATGGTGCCAAACTGTTGCAAACGATCCCCTGAAATGTTTTTCGGTGGAATCAGATGGGTTTTTATCATCGGAAACAGAATTAGCCCTCGATTTCAGAACAACTTTTTTTGAAAAAATCCCTAAGCCGCGCGGTCACCATTTCAGCAAAAAATCTGACGTTTTGGAATTCAATCAAAATAGTGCCAGAATGTTGCAAACGATCCCCTGAAAAGTTTTTCGGTGGAATCTGATGGGTTTTTTATCATCGGAAATAGAATTAGCTCTCAAAGTCTGAACAACTTTTTTTGAAAAAATCCCTAAGCCGCGCGGTCACAATTTTAGCAAAAATCAGACGTTCTGAAATTCACTATAAAATGTTGGCAAACTGTTACAAACGATCCCCTGAAGTGTTTTTCGGTGTAATCAGATGGGTTTTTATCATCGGAAACAGAATTAGCCCTCGACGTCAGAACAACTTTTTTTGAAAAAATCCCTAAGCCGCGCGGTCACCATTTCAGCAAAAAATCTGACGTTCTGGAATTCAATCAAAATAGTGCCAGAATATTGCAAACGATCCCCTGAAATGTTTTTCGATGGAATCTGAAGGGTTTTTTATCATCGGAAATAAAATTAGCTCTCGACGTCTGAACAACTTTTTTTGAAAAAATCCCTAAGCCGCGCGGTCACAATTTCAGCAAAAATCTGAAGTTCTGAAATTCACTCAAAAATGCTGGCAAACTGTTACAAACGATCCCCTGAAGTGTTTTTGTTGTAATCAGATGGGTTATTATCATCGGAAATAGAATTAGCTCTCAACGTCTGAACAACTTTTTTTGAAAAAATCCCTAAGCCGCCCGGTCACCATTTCAGCAAAAAATCTGACGTTCTGGAATTCAATCAAAATAGTGCCAGAATGTTGCAAACGTTCCCCTGAAAGGTTTTTCGGTGTAATCTGATGGGTTTTTTATCATCGGAAATAAAATTAGCTCTCGACGTCTGAAAAACTTTTTTTGAAAAAATCCCTAAACCGCGCGGTCACAATTTCAGCAAAAATCTGAAGTTCTGAAATTCACTCAAAAATGCTGGCAAACTGTTACAAACGATCCCCTGAAGTGTTTTTGTTGTAATCAGATGGGTTATTATCATCGGAAATAGAATTAGCTCTCAACGTCCGAACAACTTTTTTTGAAAAAATCCCTAAGCCGCGCGGTCACAATTTCAGCAAAAATCTGACGTTCTGAAATTCACTTTAAAATGTTGGCAAACTGTTGCCATCGATCCCCTGAAAGGTTTTTCGGTGGAATCAGATGGGTTTTTATCATCGGAAACAGAATTAGCCCTCGATGTCTGAATAACTTTTTTTGAAAAAATCCCTAATCCACGCGGTCCCCATTTCAGCCAAAATCTGACGTTCTGGAATTCAATTAAAATAGTGGCAGAATGTTGCAAACGATCCCCTGAAAGGTTTTTCGGTGTAATCTGATGGGTTTTTTATCATCGGAAATAGAATTAGCTCTCAACGTCTGAACAACTTTTTTTTTGAAAAAATCCCTAAGCCGCGCGGTCACAATTTTAGCAAAAATCAGACGTTCTGAAATTCACTATAAAATGTTGGCAAACTGTTACAAACGATCCCCTGAAGTGTTTTTCGGTGTAATCAGATGGGTTTTTATCATCGGAAACAGAATTAGCCCTCGACGTCAGAACAACTTTTTTTGAAAAAATCCCTAAGCCGCGCGGTCACCATTTCAGCAAAAAATCTGACGTTCTGGAATTCAATCAAAATAGTGCCAGAATATTGCAAACGATCCCCTGAAATGTTTTTCGATGGAATCTGATGGGTTTTTTATCATCGGAAATAAAATTAGCTCTCGACGTCTGAACAACTTTTTTTGAAAAAATCCCTAAGCCGCGCGGTCACAATTTCAGCAAAAATCTGAAGTTCTGAAATTCACTCAAAAATGCTGGCAAACTGTTACAAACGATCCCCTGAAAGGTTTTTTGGTGTAATCTGATGGGTTTTTTATCATCGGAAATAGAATTAGCTCTCAACGTCTGAACAACTTTTTTAGAAAAAATCCCTAAGCCGCGCGGTCACCATTTCAGCAAAAATCTTACCTTCTGGAATTCAATCAAAATAGTGCCAGAATGTTGCAAACGATCCCCTGAAATGTTTTTCGGTGGAATCAGATGGGTTTTTATCATCGGAAACAGAATTAGCCCTCGATTTCAGAACAACTTTTTTTGAAAAAATCCCTAAGCCGCGCGGTCACCATTTCAGCAAAAAATCTGACGTTCTGGAATTCAATCAAAATAGTGCCAGAATATTGCAAACGATCCCCTGAAATGTTTTTCGATGGAATCTGATGGGTTTTTTATCATCGGAAATAAAATTAGCTCTCGACGTCTGAAAAACTTTTTTTGAAAAAATCCCTAAACCGCGCGGTCACAATTTCAGCAAAAATCTGAAGTTCTGAAATTCACTCAAAAATGCTGGCAAACTGTTACAAACGATCCCCTGAAGTGTTTTTGTTGTAATCAGATGGGTTATTATCATCGGAAATAGAATTAGCTCTCAACGTCCGAACAACTTTTTTTGAAAAAATCCCTAAGCCGCGCGGTCACCATTTCAGCAAAAAATCTGACGTTCTGGAATTCAATCAAAATAGTGCCAGAATGTTGCAAACGATCCCCTGAAAGGTTTTTCGGTGTAATCTGATGGGTTTTTTATCATCGGAAATAGAATTAGCTCTCAACGTCTGAACAACTTTTTTTGAAAAAATCCCTAAGCCGCGCGGTCACAATTTTATCAAAAATCAGACGTTCTGAAATTCACTATAAAATGTTGGCAAACTGTTACAAACGATCCCCTGAAGTGTTTTTCGGTGTAATCAGATGGGTTTTTATCATCGGAAACAGAATTAGCCCTCGACGTCAGAACAACTTTTTTTGAAAAAATCCCTAAGCCGCGCGGTCACCATTTTAGCAAAAAATCTGACGTTCTGGAATTCAATCAAAATAGTGCCAGAATATTGAAAACGATCCCCTGAAATGTTTTTCGATGGAATCTGATGGGTTTTTTATCATCGGAAATAAAATTAGCTTTCGACGTCTGAACAACTTTTTTTGAAAAAATCCCTAAGCCGCGCGGTCACAATTTCAGCAAAAATCTGAAGTTCTGAAATTCACTCAAAAATGCTGGCAAACTGTTACAAACGATCCCCTGAAAGGTTTTTTGGTGTAATCTGATGGGTTTTTTTATCATCGGAAATAGAATTAGCTCTCAACGTCTGAACAACTTTTTTTGAAAAAATCCCTAAGCCGCGCGGTCACCATTTCAGCAAAAATCTTACCTTCTGGAATTCAATCAAAATAGTGCCAGAATGTTGCAAACGATCCCCTGAAATGTTTTTCGGTGGAATCAGATGGGTTTTTATCATCGGAAACAGAATTAGCCCTCGATTTCAGAACAACTTTTTTGAAAAAATCCCTAAGCCGCGCGGTCACCATTTCAGCAAAAAATCTGACGTTCTGGAATTCAATCAAAATAGTGCCAGAATATTGCAAACGATCCCCTGAAATGTTTTTCGATGGAATCTGATGGGTTTTTTATCATCGGAAATAAAATTAGCTCTCGACGTCTGAAAAACTTTTTTTGAAAAAATCCCTAAACCGCGCGGTCACAATTTCAGCAAAAATCTGAAGTTCTGAAATTCACTCAAAAATGCTGGCAAACTGTTACAAACGATCCCCTGAAGTGTTTTTGTTGTAATCAGATGGGTTATTATCATCGGAAATAGAATTAGCTCTCAACGTCCGAACAACTTTTTTTGAAAAAATCCCTAAGCCGCGCGGTCACCATTTCAGCAAAAAATCTCACGTTCTGGAATTCAATCAAAATAGTGCCAGAATGTTGCAAACGATCCCCTGAAAGGTTTTTCGGTGGAATCTGGTGGGTTTTTTATCGTGGGAAACAGAATTAGCCCTCAACGTCTGAACAACTTTTTTTGAAAAAATCCCTAAGCCGCGCGGTCACAATTGCAGCAAAAATCTGACCTTCTGCAATTCACTCAAAAATGGCTCCAAACTGTTGCAAACGATCCCCTGAAATGTTTTTCGGTGGAATCAGATGGGTTTTTATCATCGGAAACAGAATTAGCCGTCGACGTCTGAACAACTTTTTTTGAAAAAATCCCTAAGCCACGCGGTCACCATTTCAGCAAAAATATGACGTTCTGCAATTCCCTCAAAAAAGGTGCCAAACTGTTGCAAACGATCCCCTGAAATGTTTTTCGGTGGAATCAGATGGGTTTTTATCATCGGAAACAGAATTAGCCCTCGACTTCAGAACAACTTTTTTTGAAAAAATCCCTAAGCCGCGCGGTCACCATTTCAGCAAAAAATCTGACGTTTTGGAATTCAATCAAAATAGTGCCAGAATGTTGCAAACGATCCCCTGAAAAGTTTTTCGGTGGAATCTGATGGGTTTTTTATCATCGGAAATAGAATTAGCTCTCAAAGTCTGAACAACTTTTTTTGAAAAAATCCCTAAGCCGCGCGGTCACAATTTTAGCAAAAATCAGACGTTCTGAAATTCACTATAAAATGTTGGCAAACTGTTACAAACGATCCCCTGAAGTGTTTTTCGGTGTAATCAGATGGGTTTTTATCATCGGAAACAGAATTAGCCCTCGATTTCAGAACAACTTTTTTTGAAAAAATCCCTAAGCCGCGCGGTCACCATTTCAGAAAAAAATGTGACGTTCTGGAATTCAATCAAAATAGTGCCAGAATATTGCAAACGATCCCCTGAAATGTTTTTCGATGGAATCTGATGGGTTTTTTATCATCGGAAATAAAATTAGCTCTCGACGTCTGAAAAACTTTTTTTGAAAAAATCCCTAAGCCGCGCGGTCACCATTTCAGCAAAAAATCTGACGTTCTGGAATTCAATCAAAATAGTGCCAGAATGTTGCAAACGATCCCCTGAAAGGTTTTTTGGTGTAATCTGATGGGTTTTTAATCATCGGAAATAGAATTAGCTCTCAACGTCTGAACAACTTTTTTTGAAAAAATCCCTAAGCCGCGCGGTCACCATTTCAGCAAAAATCTTACCTTCTGGAATTCAATCAAAATAGTGCCAGAATATTGCAAACGATCCCCTGAAATGTTTTTCGATGGAATCTGATGGGTTTTTTATCATCGGAAATAAAATTAGCTCTCGACGTCTGAAAAACTTTTTTTGAAAAAATCCCTAAGCCGCGCGGTCACCATTTCAGCAAAAAATCTGACGTTCTGGAATTCAATCAAAATAGTGCCAGAATGTTGCAAACGATCCCCTGAAAGGTTTTTTGGTGTAATCTGATGGGTTTTTAATCATCGGAAATAGAATTAGCTCTCAACGTCTGAACAACTTTTTTTGAAAAAATCCCTAAGCCGCGCGGTCACCATTTCAGCAAAAATCTTACCTTCTGGAATTCAATCAAAATAGTGCCAGAATGTTGCAAACGATCCCCTGAAATGTTTTTCGGTGGAATCAGATGGGTTTTTATCATCGGAAACAGAATTAGCCCTCGATTTCAGAACAACTTTTTTTGAAAAAATCCCTAAGCCGCGCGGTCACCATTTCAGCAAAAAATCTGACGTTCTGGAATTCAATCAAAATAGTGCCAGAATATTGCAAACGATCCCCTGACATGTTTTTCGATGGAATCTGATGGGTTTTTTATCATCGGAAATAAAATTAGCTCTCGACGTCTGAAAAACTTTTTTTGAAAAAATCCCTAAGCCGCGCGGTCACAATTTCAGCAAAAATCTGAAGTTCTGAAATTCACTCAAAAATGATGGCAAACTGTTACAAACGATCCCCTGAAGTGTTTTTGTTGTAATCAGATGGGTTATTATCATCGGAAATAGAATTAGCTCTCAACGTCCGAACAACTTTTTTTGAAAAAATCCCTAAGCCGCGCGGTCACCATTTCAGCAAAAAATCTGACGTTCTGGAATTCAATCAAAATAGTGCCAGAATGTTGCAAACGATCCCCTGAAAGGTTTTTCGGTGTAATCTGATGGGTTTTTTATCATCGGAAATAGAATTAGCTCTCAACGTCTGAACAACTTTTTTTGAAAAAATCCCTAAGCCGCGCTGTCACAATTTTAGCAAAAATCAGACGTTCTGAAATTCACTATAAAATGTTGGCAAACTGTTACAAACGATCCCCTGAAGTGTTTTTCGGTGTAATCAGATGGGTTTTTATCATCGGAAACAGAATTAGCCCTCGACGTCAGAACAACTTTTTTTGAAAAAATCCCTAAGCCGCGCGGTCACCATTTCAGCAAAAAATCTGACGTTCTGGAATTCAATCAAAATAGTGCCAGAATATTGAAAACGATCCCCTGAAATGTTTTTCGATGGAATCTGATGGGTTTTTTATCATCGGAAATAAAATTAGCTTTCGACGTCTGAACAACTTTTTTTGAAAAAATCCCTAAGCCGCGCGGTCACAATTTCAGCAAAAATCTGAAGTTCTGAAATTCACTCAAAAATGCTGGCAAACTGTTACAAACGATCCCCTGAAAGGTTTTTTGGTGTAATCTGATGGGTTTTTTATCATCGGAAATAGAATTAGCTCTCAACGTCTGAACAACTTTTTTTGAAAAAATCCCTAAGCCGCGCGGTCACCATTTCAGCAAAAATCTTACCTTCTGGAATTCAATCAAAATAGTGCCAGAATGTTGCAAACGATCCCCTGAAATGTTTTTCGGTGGAATCAGATGGGTTTTTATCATCGGAAACAGAATTAGCCCTCGATTTCAGAACAACTTTTTTGAAAAAATCCCTAAGCCGCGCGGTCACCATTTCAGCAAAAAATCTGACGTTCTGGAATTCAATCAAAATAGTGCCAGAATATTGCAAACGATCCCCTGAAATGTTTTTCGATGGAATCTGATGGGTTTTTTATCATCGGAAATAAAATTAGCTCTCGACGTCTGAAAAACTTTTTTTGAAAAAATCCCTAAACCGCGCGGTCACAATTTCAGCAAAAATCTGAAGTTCTGAAATTCACTCAAAAATGCTGGCAAACTGTTACAAACGATCCCCTGAAGTGTTTTTGTTGTAATCAGATGGGTTATTATCATCGGAAATAGAATTAGCTCTCAACGTCCGAACAACTTTTTTTGAAAAAATCCCTAAGCCGCGCGGTCACCATTTCAGCAAAAAATCTGACGTTCTGGAATTCAATCAAAATAGTGCCAGAATGTTGCAAACGATCCCCTGAAAGGTTTTTCGGTGGAATCTGGTGGGTTTTTTATCGTGGGAAACAGAATTAGCCCTCAACGTCTGAACAACTTTTTTTGAAAAAATCCCTAAGCCGCGCGGTCACAATTGCAGCAAAAATCTGACCTTCTGCAATTCACTCAAAAATGGCTCCAAACTGTTGCAAACGATCCCCTGAAATGTTTTTCGGTGGAATCAGATGGGTTTTTATCATCGGAAACAGAATTAGCCGTCGACGTCTGAACAACTTTTTTTGAAAAAATCCCTAAGCCACGCGGTCACCATTTCAGCAAAAATATGACGTTCTGCAATTCCCTCAAAAAAGGTGCCAAACTGTTGCAAACGATCCCCTGAAATGTTTTTCGGTGGAATCAGATGGGTTTTTATCATCGGAAACAGAATTAGCCCTCGACTTCAGAACAACTTTTTTTGAAAAAATCCCTAAGCCGCGCGGTCACCATTTCAGCAAAAAATCTGACGTTTTGGAATTCAATCAAAATAGTGCCAGAATGTTGCAAACTATCCCCTGAAATGTTTTTCGGTGTAATCAGACGGGTTTTTATCATCGGAAATAGAATTAGCTCTCAACGTCTGAAGAACTTTTTTTGAAAAAATCCCTAAGCCGCACGGTCACAATTTCAGTAAAAATCAGACGTTCTGAAATTCACTATAAAATGTTGGCAAACTGATGCAATCAATCCCCTAAAAGGTTTTTCGGTGGAATCAGATGGGTTATTATCATCGGAAACAGAATTAGCCCTCGACGTCTGAACAACTTTTTTTGAAAAAATCCCTAAGCCGCGCGGTCACCATTTCAGCAAAAAATCTGACGTTCTGGAATTCAATCAAAATAGTGCCAGAATGTTGCAAACGATCCCCTGAAAGGTTTTTCGGTGGAATCTGGTGGGTTTTTTATCGTGGGAAACAGAATTAGCCCTCAACGTCTGAACAACTTTTTTTGAAAAAATCCCTAAGCCGCGCGGTCACAATTGCAGCAAAAATCTGACCTTCTGCAATTCACTCAAAAATGGCTCCAAACTGTTGCAAACGATCCCCTGAAATGTTTTTCGGTGGAATCAGATGGGTTTTTATCATCGGAAGCAGAATTAGCCGTCGACGTCTGAAAAACTTTTTTTGAAAAAATCCCTAAGCCACGCGGTCACCATTTCAGCAAAAATATGACGTTCTGCAATTCCCTCAAAAATGGTGCCAAACTGTTGCAAACGATCCCCTGAAATGTTTTTCGGTGGAATCAGATGGGTTTTTATCATCGGAAACAGAATTAGCCCTCGACTTCAGAACAACTTTTTTTGAAAAAATCCCTAAGCCGCGCGGTCACCATTTCAGCAAAAAATCTGACGTTTTGGAATTCAATCAAAATAGTGCCAGAATGTTGCAAACGATCCCCTGAAAAGTTTTTCGGTGGAATCTGATGGGTTTTTTATCATCGGAAATAGAATTAGCTCTCAAAGTCTGAACAACTTTTTTTGAAAAAATCCCTAAGCCGCGCGGTCACAATTTTAGCAAAAATCAGACGTTCTGAAATTCACTATAAAATGTTGGCAAACTGTTACAAACGATCCCCTGAAGTGTTTTTCGGTGTAATCAGATGGGTTTTTATCATCGGAAACAGAATTAGCCCTCGACGTCAGAACAACTTTTTTTGAAAAAATCCCTAAGCCGCGCGGTCACCATTTCAGCAAAAAATCTGACGTTCTGGAATTCAATCAAAATAGTGCCAGAATATTGCAAACGATCCCCTGAAATGTTTTTCGATGGAATCTGAAGGGTTTTTTATCATCGGAAATAAAATTAGCTCTCGACGTCTGAACAACTTTTTTTGAAAAAATCCCTAAGCCGCGCGGTCACAATTTCAGCAAAAATCTGAAGTTCTGAAATTCACTCAAAAATGCTGGCAAACTGTTACAAACGATCCCCTGAAGTGTTTTTGTTGTAATCAGATGGGTTATTATCATCGGAAATAGAATTAGCTCTCAACGTCTGAACAACTTTTTTTGAAAAAATCCCTAAGCCGCCCGGTCACCATTTCAGCAAAAAATCTGACGTTCTGGAATTCAATCAAAATAGTGCCAGAATGTTGCAAACGTTCCCCTGAAAGGTTTTTCGGTGTAATCTGATGGGTTTTTTATCATCGGAAATAAAATTAGCTCTCGACGTCTGAAAAACTTTTTTTGAAAAAATCCCTAAACCGCGCGGTCACAATTTCAGCAAAAATCTGAAGTTCTGAAATTCACTCAAAAATGCTGGCAAACTGTTACAAACGATCCCCTGAAGTGTTTTTGTTGTAATCAGATGGGTTATTATCATCGGAAATAGAATTAGCTCTCAACGTCCGAACAACTTTTTTTGAAAAAATCCCTAAGCCGCGCGGTCACAATTTCAGCAAAAATCTGACGTTCTGAAATTCACTTTAAAATGTTGGCAAACTGTTGCCATCGATCCCCTGAAAGGTTTTTCGGTGGAATCAGATGGGTTTTTATCATCGGAAACAGAATTAGCCCTCGATGTCTGAATAACTTTTTTTGAAAAAATCCCTAATCCACGCGGTCCCCATTTCAGCCAAAATCTGACGTTCTGGAATTCAATTAAAATAGTGGCAGAATGTTGCAAACGATCCCCTGAAAGGTTTTTCGGTGTAATCTGATGGGTTTTTTATCATCGGAAATAGAATTAGCTCTCAACGTCTGAACAACTTTTTTTTGAAAAAATCCCTAAGCCGCGCGGTCACAATTTTAGCAAAAATCAGACGTTCTGAAATTCACTATAAAATGTTGGCAAACTGTTACAAACGATCCCCTGAAGTGTTTTTCGGTGTAATCAGATGGGTTTTTATCATCGGAAACAGAATTAGCCCTCGACGTCAGAACAACTTTTTTTGAAAAAATCCCTAAGCCGCGCGGTCACCATTTCAGCAAAAAATCTGACGTTCTGGAATTCAATCAAAATAGTGCCAGAATATTGAAAACGATCCCCTGAAATGTTTTTCGATGGAATCTGATGGGTTTTTTATCATCGGAAATAAAATTAGCTTTCGACGTCTGAACAACTTTTTTTGAAAAAATCCCTAAGCCGCGCGGTCACAATTTCAGCAAAAATCTGAAGTTCTGAAATTCACTCAAAAATGCTGGCAAACTGTTACAAACGATCCCCTGAAAGGTTTTTTGGTGTAATCTGATGGGTTTTTTATCATCGGAAATAGAATTAGCTCTCAACGTCTGAACAACTTTTTTTGAAAAAATCCCTAAGCCGCGCGGTCACCATTTCAGCAAAAATCTTACCTTCTGGAATTCAATCAAAATAGTGCCAGAATGTTGCAAACGATCCCCTGAAATGTTTTTCGGTGGAATCAGATGGGTTTTTATCATCGGAAACAGAATTAGCCCTCGATTTCAGAACAACTTTTTTGAAAAAATCCCTAAGCCGCGCGGTCACCATTTCAGCAAAAAATCTGACGTTCTGGAATTCAATCAAAATAGTGCCAGAATATTGCAAACGATCCCCTGAAATGTTTTTCGATGGAATCTGATGGGTTTTTTATCATCGGAAATAAAATTAGCTCTCGACGTCTGAAAAACTTTTTTTGAAAAAATCCCTAAACCGCGCGGTCACAATTTCAGCAAAAATCTGAAGTTCTGAAATTCACTCAAAAATGCTGGCAAACTGTTACAAACGATCCCCTGAAGTGTTTTTGTTGTAATCAGATGGGTTATTATCATCGGAAATAGAATTAGCTCTCAACGTCCGAACAACTTTTTTTGAAAAAATCCCTAAGCCGCGCGGTCACCATTTCAGCAAAAAATCTGACGTTCTGGAATTCAATCAAAATAGTGCCAGAATGTTGCAAACGATCCCCTGAAAGGTTTTTCGGTGGAATCTGGTGGGTTTTTTATCGTGGGAAACAGAATTAGCCCTCAACGTCTGAACAACTTTTTTTGAAAAAATCCCTAAGCCGCGCGGTCACAATTGCAGCAAAAATCTGACCTTCTGCAATTCACTCAAAAATGGCTCCAAACTGTTGCAAACGATCCCCTGAAATGTTTTTCGGTGGAATCAGATGGGTTTTTATCATCGGAAACAGAATTAGCCGTCGACGTCTGAAAAACTTTTTTTGAAAAAATCCCTAAGCCACGCGGTCACCATTTCAGCAAAAATATGACGTTCTGCAATTCCCTCAAAAAAGGTGCCAAACTGTTGCAAACGATCCCCTGAAATGTTTTTCGGTGGAATCAGATGGGTTTTTATCATCGGAAACAGAATTAGCCCTCGACTTCAGAACAACTTTTTTTGAAAAAATCCCTAAGCCGCGCGGTCACCATTTCAGCAAAAAATCTGACGTTTTGGAATTCAATCAAAATAGTGCCAGAATGTTGCAAACTATCCCCTGAAATGTTTTTCGGTGTAATCAGACGGGTTTTTATCATCGGAAATAGAATTAGCTCTCAACGTCTGAAGAACTTTTTTTGAAAAAATCCCTAAGCCGCACGGTCACAATTTCAGTAAAAATCAGACGTTCTGAAATTCACTATAAAATGTTGGCAAACTGATGCAATCAATCCCCTAAAAGGTTTTTCGGTGGAATCAGATGGGTTATTATCATCGGAAACAGAATTAGCCCTCGACGTCTGAACAACTTTTTTTGAAAAAATCCCTAAGCCGCGCGGTCACCATTTCAGCAAAAAATCTGACGTTCTGGAATTCAATCAAAATAGTGCCAGAATGTTGCAAACGATCCCCTGAAAGGTTTTTCGGTGGAATCTGGTGGGTTTTTTATCGTGGGAAACAGAATTAGCCCTCAACGTCTGAACAACTTTTTTTGAAAAAATCCCTAAGCCGCGCGGTCACAATTGCAGCAAAAATCTGACCTTCTGCAATTCACTCAAAAATGGCTCCAAACTGTTGCAAACGATCCCCTGAAATGTTTTTCGGTGGAATCAGATGGGTTTTTATCATCGGAAACAGAATTAGCCGTCGACGTCTGAAAAACTTTTTTTGAAAAAATCCCTAAGCCACGCGGTCACCATTTCAGCAAAAATATGACGTTCTGCAATTCCCTCAAAAATGGTGCCAAACTGTTGCAAACGATCCCCTGAAATGTTTTTCGGTGGAATCAGATGGGTTTTTATCATCGGAAACAGAATTAGCCCTCGACTTCAGAACAACTTTTTTTGAAAAAATCCCTAAGCCGCGCGGTCACCATTTCAGCAAAAAATCTGACGTTTTGGAATTCAATCAAAATAGTGCCAGAATGTTGCAAACGATCCCCTGAAAAGTTTTTCGGTGGAATCTGATGGGTTTTTTATCATCGGAAATAGAATTAGCTCTCAAAGTCTGAACAACTTTTTTTGAAAAAATCCCTAAGCCGCGCGGTCACAATTTTAGCAAAAATCAGACGTTCTGAAATTCACTATAAAATGTTGGCAAACTGTTACAAACGATCCCCTGAAGTGTTTTTCGGTGTAATCAGATGGGTTTTTATCATCGGAAACAGAATTAGCCCTCGACGTCAGAACAACTTTTTTTGAAAAAATCCCTAAGCCGCGCGGTCACCATTTCAGCAAAAAATCTGACGTTCTGGAATTCAATCAAAATAGTGCCAGAATATTGCAAACGATCCCCTGAAATGTTTTTCGATGGAATCTGAAGGGTTTTTTATCATCGGAAATAAAATTAGCTCTCGACGTCTGAACAACTTTTTTTGAAAAAATCCCTAAGCCGCGCGGTCACAATTTCAGCAAAAATCTGAAGTTCTGAAATTCACTCAAAAATGCTGGCAAACTGTTACAAACGATCCCCTGAAGTGTTTTTGTTGTAATCAGATGGGTTATTATCATCGGAAATAGAATTAGCTCTCAACGTCTGAACAACTTTTTTTGAAAAAATCCCTAAGCCGCCCGGTCACCATTTCAGCAAAAAATCTGACGTTCTGGAATTCAATCAAAATAGTGCCAGAATGTTGCAAACGTTCCCCTGAAAGGTTTTTCGGTGTAATCTGATGGGTTTTTTATCATCGGAAATAAAATTAGCTCTCGACGTCTGAAAAACTTTTTTTGAAAAAATCCCTAAACCGCGCGGTCACAATTTCAGCAAAAATCTGAAGTTCTGAAATTCACTCAAAAATGCTGGCAAACTGTTACAAACGATCCCCTGAAGTGTTTTTGTTGTAATCAGATGGGTTATTATCATCGGAAATAGAATTAGCTCTCAACGTCCGAACAACTTTTTTTGAAAAAATCCCTAAGCCGCGCGGTCACAATTTCAGCAAAAATCTGACGTTCTGAAATTCACTTTAAAATGTTGGCAAACTGTTGCCATCGATCCCCTGAAAGGTTTTTCGGTGGAATCAGATGGGTTTTTATCATCGGAAACAGAATTAGCCCTCGATGTCTGAATAACTTTTTTTGAAAAAATCCCTAATCCACGCGGTCCCCATTTCAGCCAAAATCTGACGTTCTGGAATTCAATTAAAATAGTGGCAGAATGTTGCAAACGATCCCCTGAAAGGTTTTTCGGTGTAATCTGATGGGTTTTTTATCATCGGAAATAGAATTAGCTCTCAACGTCTGAACAACTTTTTTTTGAAAAAATCCCTAAGCCGCGCGGTCACAATTTTAGCAAAAATCAGACGTTCTGAAATTCACTATAAAATGTTGGCAAACTGTTACAAACGATCCCCTGAAGTGTTTTTCGGTGTAATCAGATGGGTTTTTATCATCGGAAACAGAATTAGCCCTCGACGTCAGAACAACTTTTTTTGAAAAAATCCCTAAGCCGCGCGGTCACCATTTCAGCAAAAAATCTGACGTTCTGGAATTCAATCAAAATAGTGCCAGAATATTGCAAACGATCCCCTGAAATGTTTTTCGATGGAATCTGATGGGTTTTTTATCATCGGAAATAAAATTAGCTCTCGACGTCTGAACAACTTTTTTTGAAAAAATCCCTAAGCCGCGCGGTCACAATTTCAGCAAAAATCTGAAGTTCTGAAATTCACTCAAAAATGCTGGCAAACTGTTACAAACGATCCCCTGAAAGGTTTTTTGGTGTAATCTGATGGGTTTTTTATCATCGGAAATAGAATTAGCTCTCAACGTCTGAACAACTTTTTTAGAAAAAATCCCTAAGCCGCGCGGTCACCATTTCAGCAAAAATCTTACCTTCTGGAATTCAATCAAAATAGTGCCAGAATGTTGCAAACGATCCCCTGAAATGTTTTTCGGTGGAATCAGATGGGTTTTTATCATCGGAAACAGAATTAGCCCTCGATTTCAGAACAACTTTTTTTGAAAAAATCCCTAAGCCGCGCGGTCACCATTTCAGCAAAAAATCTGACGTTCTGGAATTCAATCAAAATAGTGCCAGAATATTGCAAACGATCCCCTGAAATGTTTTTCGATGGAATCTGATGGGTTTTTTATCATCGGAAATAAAATTAGCTCTCGACGTCTGAAAAACTTTTTTTGAAAAAATCCCTAAACCGCGCGGTCACAATTTCAGCAAAAATCTGAAGTTCTGAAATTCACTCAAAAATGCTGGCAAACTGTTACAAACGATCCCCTGAAGTGTTTTTGTTGTAATCAGATGGGTTATTATCATCGGAAATAGAATTAGCTCTCAACGTCCGAACAACTTTTTTTGAAAAAATCCCTAAGCCGCGCGGTCACCATTTCAGCAAAAAATCTGACGTTCTGGAATTCAATCAAAATATTGCCAGAATGTTGCAAACGATCCCCTGAAAGGTTTTTCGGTGTAATCTGATGGGTTTTTTATCATCGGAAATAGAATTAGCTCTCAACGTCTGAACAACTTTTTTTGAAAAAATCCCTAAGCCGCGCGGTCACAATTTTAGCAAAAATCAGACGTTCTGAAATTCACTATAAAATGTTGGCAAACTGTTACAAACGATCCCCTGAAGTGTTTTTCGGTGTAATCAGATGGGTTTTTATCATCGGAAACAGAATTAGCCCTCGACGTCAGAACAACTTTTTTTGAAAAAATCCCTAAGCCGCGCGGTCACCATTTCAGCAAAAAATCTGACGTTCTGGAATTCAATCAAAATAGTGCCAGAATATTGAAAACGATCCCCTGAAATGTTTTTCGATGGAATCTGATGGGTTTTTTATCATCGGAAATAAAATTAGCTTTCGACGTCTGAACAACTTTTTTTGAAAAAATCCCTAAGCCGCGCGGTCACAATTTCAGCAAAAATCTGAAGTTCTGAAATTCACTCAAAAATGCTGGCAAACTGTTACAAACGATCCCCTGAAAGGTTTTTTGGTGTAATCTGATGGGTTTTTTTATCATCGGAAATAGAATTAGCTCTCAACGTCTGAACAACTTTTTTTGAAAAAATCCCTAAGCCGCGCGGTCACCATTTCAGCAAAAATCTTACCTTCTGGAATTCAATCAAAATAGTGCCAGAATGTTGCAAACGATCCCCTGAAATGTTTTTCGGTGGAATCAGATGGGTTTTTATCATCGGAAACAGAATTAGCCCTCGATTTCAGAACAACTTTTTTGAAAAAATCCCTAAGCCGCGCGGTCACCATTTCAGCAAAAAATCTGACGTTCTGGAATTCAATCAAAATAGTGCCAGAATATTGCAAACGATCCCCTGAAATGTTTTTCGATGGAATCTGATGGGTTTTTTATCATCGGAAATAAAATTAGCTCTCGACGTCTGAAAAACTTTTTTTGAAAAAATCCCTAAACCGCGCGGTCACAATTTCAGCAAAAATCTGAAGTTCTGAAATTCACTCAAAAATGCTGGCAAACTGTTACAAACGATCCCCTGAAGTGTTTTTGTTGTAATCAGATGGGTTATTATCATCGGAAATAGAATTAGCTCTCAACGTCCGAACAACTTTTTTTGAAAAAATCCCTAAGCCGCGCGGTCACCATTTCAGCAAAAAATCTGACGTTCTGGAATTCAATCAAAATAGTGCCAGAATGTTGCAAACGATCCCCTGAAAGGTTTTTCGGTGGAATCTGGTGGGTTTTTTATCGTGGGAAACAGAATTAGCCCTCAACGTCTGAACAACTTTTTTTGAAAAAATCCCTAAGCCGCGCGGTCACAATTGCAGCAAAAATCTGACCTTCTGCAATTCACTCAAAAATGGCTCCAAACTGTTGCAAACGATCCCCTGAAATGTTTTTCGGTGGAATCAGATGGGTTTTTATCATCGGAAACAGAATTAGCCGTCGACGTCTGAACAACTTTTTTTGAAAAAATCCCTAAGCCACGCGGTCACCATTTCAGCAAAAATATGACGTTCTGCAATTCCCTCAAAAAAGGTGCCAAACTGTTGCAAACGATCCCCTGAAATGTTTTTCGGTGGAATCAGATGGGTTTTTATCATCGGAAACAGAATTAGCCCTCGACTTCAGAACAACTTTTTTTGAAAAAATCCCTAAGCCGCGCGGTCACCATTTCAGCAAAAAATCTGACGTTTTGGAATTCAATCAAAATAGTGCCAGAATGTTGCAAACGATCCCCTGAAAAGTTTTTCGGTGGAATCTGATGGGTTTTTTATCATCGGAAATAGAATTAGCTCTCAAAGTCTGAACAACTTTTTTTGAAAAAATCCCTAAGCCGCGCGGTCACAATTTTAGCAAAAATCAGACGTTCTGAAATTCACTATAAAATGTTGGCAAACTGTTACAAACGATCCCCTGAAGTGTTTTTCGGTGTAATCAGATGGGTTTTTATCATCGGAAACAGAATTAGCCCTCGATTTCAGAACAACTTTTTTTGAAAAAATCCCTAAGCCGCGCGGTCACCATTTCAGAAAAAAATGTGACGTTCTGGAATTCAATCAAAATAGTGCCAGAATATTGCAAACGATCCCCTGAAATGTTTTTCGATGGAATCTGATGGGTTTTTTATCATCGGAAATAAAATTAGCTCTCGACGTCTGAAAAACTTTTTTTGAAAAAATCCCTAAGCCGCGCGGTCACCATTTCAGCAAAAAATCTGACGTTCTGGAATTCAATCAAAATAGTGCCAGAATGTTGCAAACGATCCCCTGAAAGGTTTTTTGGTGTAATCTGATGGGTTTTTAATCATCGGAAATAGAATTAGCTCTCAACGTCTGAACAACTTTTTTTGAAAAAATCCCTAAGCCGCGCGGTCACCATTTCAGCAAAAATCTTACCTTCTGGAATTCAATCAAAATAGTGCCAGAATGTTGCAAACGATCCCCTGAAATGTTTTTCGGTGGAATCAGATGGGTTTTTATCATCGGAAACAGAATTAGCCCTCAATTTCAGAACAACTTTTTTTGAAAAAATCCCTAAGCCGCGCGGTCACCATTTCAGCAAAAAATCTGACGTTCTGGAATTCAATCAAAATAGTGCCAGAATATTGCAAACGATCCCCTGACATGTTTTTCGATGGAATCTGATGGGTTTGTTATCATCGGAAATAAAATTAGCTCTCGACGTCTGAAAAACTTTTTTTGAAAAAATCCCTAAGCCGCGCGGTCACAATTTCAGCAAAAATCTGAAGTTCTGAAATTCACTCAAAAATGATGGCAAACTGTTACAAACGATCCCCTGAAGTGTTTTTGTTGTAATCAGATGGGTTATTATCATCGGAAATAGAATTAGCTCTCAACGTCCGAACAACTTTTTTTGAAAAAATCCCTAAGCCGCGCGGTCACCATTTCAGCAAAAAATCTGACGTTCTGGAATTCAATCAAAATAGTGCCAGAATGTTGCAAACGATCCCCTGAAAGGTTTTTCGGTGTAATCTGATGGGTTTTTTATCATCGGAAATAGAATTAGCTCTCAACGTCTGAACAACTTTTTTTGAAAAAATCCCTAAGCCGCGCGGTCACAATTTTAGCAAAAATCAGACGTTCTGAAATTCACTATAAAATGTTGGCAAACTGTTACAAACGATCCCCTGAAGTGTTTTTCGGTGTAATCAGATGGGTTTTTATCATCGGAAACAGAATTAGCCCTCGACGTCAGAACAACTTTTTTTGAAAAAATCCCTAAGCCGCGCGGTCACCATTTCAGCAAAAAATCTGACGTTCTGGAATTCAATCAAAATAGTGCCAGAATATTGAAAACGATCCCCTGAAATGTTTTTCGATGGAATCTGATGGGTTTTTTATCATCGGAAATAAAATTAGCTTTCGACGTCTGAACAACTTTTTTTGAAAAAATCCCTAAGCCGCGCGGTCACAATTTCAGCAAAAATCTGAAGTTCTGAAATTCACTCAAAAATGCTGGCAAACTGTTACAAACGATCCCCTGAAAGGTTTTTTGGTGTAATCTGATGGGTTTTTTTATCATCGGAAATAGAATTAGCTCTCAACGTCTGAACAACTTTTTTTGAGAAAATCCCTAAGCCGCGCGGTCACCATTTCAGCAAAAATCTTACCTTCTGGAATTCAATCAAAATAGTGCCAGAATGTTGCAAACGATCCCCTGAAATGTTTTTCGGTGGAATCAAATGGGTTTTTATCATCGGAAACAGAATTAGCCCTCGATTTCAGAACAACTTTTTTGAAAAAATCCCTAAGCCGCGCGGTCACCATTTCAGCAAAAAATCTGACGTTCTGGAATTCAATCAAAATAGTGCCAGAATATTGCAAACGATCCCCTGAAATGTTTTTCGATGGAATCTAATGTGTTTTTTATCATCGGAAATAAAATTAGCTCTCGACGTCTGAAAAACTTTTTTTGAAAAAATCCCTAAACCGCGCGGTCACAATTTCAGCAAAAATCTGAAGTTCTGAAATTCACTCAAAAATGCTGGCAAACTGTTACAAACGATCCCCTGAAGTGTTTTTGTTGTAATCAGATGGGTTATTATCATCGGAAATAGAATTAGCTCTCAACGTCCGAACAACTTTTTTTGAAAAAATCCCTAAGCCGCGCGGTCACCATTTCAGCAAAAAATCTGACGTTCTGGAATTCAATCAAAATAGTGCCAGAATGTTGCAAACGATCCCCTGAAAGGTTTTTCGGTGGAATCTGGTGGGTTTTTTATCGTGGGAAACAGAATTAGCCCTCAACGTCTGAACAACTTTTTTTGAAAAAATCCCTAAGCCGCGCGGTCACAATTGCAGCAAAAATCTGACCTTCTGCAATTCACTCAAAAATGGCTCCAAACTGTTGCAAACGATCCCCTGAAATGTTTTTCGGTGGAATCAGATGGGTTTTTATCATCGGAAACAGAATTAGCCGTCGACGTCTGAACAACTTTTTTTGAAAAAATCCCTAAGCCACGCGGTCACCATTTCAGCAAAAATATGACGTTCTGCAATTCCCTCAAAAAAGGTGCCAAACTGTTGCAAACGATCCCCTGAAATGTTTTTCGGTGGAATCAGATGGGTTTTTATCATCGGAAACAGAATTAGCCCTCGACTTCAGAACAACTTTTTTTGAAAAAATCCCTAAGCCGCGCGGTCACCATTTCAGCAAAAAATCTGACGTTTTGGAATTCAATCAAAATAGTGCCAGAATGTTGCAAACGATCCCCTGAAAAGTTTTTCGGTGGAATCTGATGGGTTTTTTATCATCGGAAATAGAATTAGCTCTCAAAGTCTGAACAACTTTTTTTGAAAAAATCCCTAAGCCGCGCGGTCACAATTTTAGCAAAAATCAGACGTTCTGAAATTCACTATAAAATGTTGGCAAACTGTTACAAACGATCCCCTGAAGTGTTTTTCGGTGTAATCAGATGGGTTTTTATCATCGGAAACAGAATTAGCCCTCGATTTCAGAACAACTTTTTTTGAAAAAATCCCTAAGCCGCGCGGTCACCATTTCAGAAAAAAATGTGACGTTCTGGAATTCAATCAAAATAGTGCCAGAATATTGCAAACGATCCCCTGAAATGTTTTTCGATGGAATCTGATGGGTTTTTTATCATCGGAAATAAAATTAGCTCTCGACGTCTGAAAAACTTTTTTTGAAAAAATCCCTAAGCCGCGCGGTCACCATTTCAGCAAAAATCTTACCTTCTGGAATTCAATCAAAATAGTGCCAGAATGTTGCAAACGATCCCCTGAAAGGTTTTTTGGTGTAATCTGATGGGTTTTTAATCATCGGAAATAGAATTAGCTCTCAACGTCTGAACAACTTTTTTTGAAAAAATCCCTAAGCCGCGCGGTCACCATTTCAGCAAAAATCTTACCTTCTGGAATTCAATCAAAATAGTGCCAGAATGTTGCAAACGATCCCCTGAAATGTTTTTCGGTGGAATCAGATGGGTTTTTATCATCGGAAACAGAATTAGCCCTCGATTTCAGAACAACTTTTTTTGAAAAAATCCCTAAGCCGCGCGGTCACCATTTCAGCAAAAAATCTGACGTTCTGGAATTCAATCAAAATAGTGCCAGAATATTGCAAACGATCCCCTGACATGTTTTTCGATGGAATCTGATGGGTTTTTTATCATCGGAAATAAAATTAGCTCTCGACGTCTGAAAAACTTTTTTTGAAAAAATCCCTAAGCCGCGCGGTCACAATTTCAGCAAAAATCTGAAGTTCTGAAATTCACTCAAAAATGATGGCAAACTGTTACAAACGATCCCCTGAAGTGTTTTTGTTGTAATCAGATGGGTTATTATCATCGGAAATAGAATTAGCTCTCAACGTCCGAACAACTTTTTTTGAAAAAATCCCTAAGCCGCGCGGTCACAATTTCAGCAAAAATCTGACGTTCTGAAATTCACTTTAAAATGTTGGCAAACTGTTGCCATCGATCCCCTGAAAGGTTTTTCGGTGGAATCAGATGGGTTTTTATCATCGGAAACAGAATTAGCCCTCGATGTCTGAATAACTTTTTTTGAAAAAATCCCCAATCCACGCGGTCACAATTTCAGCCAAAATCTGACGTTTTGGAATTCAATTAAAATAGTGCCAGAATGTCGCAAACGATCCCCTGAAATGTTTTTCGATGGAATCAGATGGGTTTTTTATCATCGGAAATAAAATTATCTCTCAACGTCCGAACAACTTTTTTTGAAAAAATCCCTAAGCCGCGCGGTCACAATTTCAGCAAAAATCTGACGTTCTGAAATTCACTATAAAATGTTGGCAAACTGTTGCAATCGATCCCCTGAAAGGTTTTTCGGTGGAATCAGATGGGTTTTTATCATCGGAAACAGAATTAGCCCTCGATTTCAGAACAACTTTTTTTGAAAAAATCCCTAAGCCGCGCGGTCACCATTTCAGAAAAAAATGTGACGTTCTGGAATTCAATCAAAATAGTGCCAGAATATTGCAAACGATCCCCTGAAATGTTTTTCGATGGAATCTGATGGGTTTTTTATCATCGGAAATAAAATTAGCTCTCGACGTCTGAAAAACTTTTTTTGAAAAAATCCCTAAGCCGCGCGGTCACCATTTCAGCAAAAAATCTGACGTTCTGGAATTCAATCAAAATAGTGACAGAATGTTGCAAACGATCCCCTGAAAGGTTTTTTGGTGTAATCTGATGGGTTTTTTATCATCGGAAATAGAATTAGCTCTCAACGTCTGAACAACTTTTTTTGAAAAAATCCCTAAGCCGCGCGGTCACCATTTCAGCAAAAATCTTACCTTCTGGAATTCAATCAAAATAGTGCCAGAATGTTGCAAACGATCCCCTGAAATGTTTTTCGGGGGAATCAGATGGGTTTTTATCATCGGAAACAGAATTAGCCCTCGATTTCAGAACAACTTTTTTTGAAAAAATCCCTAAGCCGCGCGGTCACAATTTCAGCAAAAATCTGACGTTCTGAAATTCACTTTAAAATGTTGGCAAACTGTTGCCATCGATCCCCTGAAAGGTTTTTCGGTGGAATCAGATGGGTTTTTATCATCGGAAACAGAATTAGCCCTCGATGTCTGAATAACTTTTTTTGAAAAAATCCCTAATCCACGCGGTCCCCATTTCAGCCAAAATCTGACGTTTTGGAATTCAATTAAAATAGTGCCAGAATGTCGCAAACGATCCCCTGAAATGTTTTTCGATGGAATCAGATGGGTTTTTTATCATCGGAAATAAAATTATCTCTCAACGTCCGAACAACTTTTTTTGAAAAAATCCCTAAGCCGCGCGGTCACAATTTCAGCAAAAATCTGACGTTCTGAAATTCACTATAAAATGTTGGCAAACTGTTGCAATCGATCCCCTGAAAGGTTTTTCGGTGGAATCAGATGGGTTTTTATCATCGGAAACAGAATTAGCCCTCGATTTCAGAACAACTTTTTTTGAAAAAATCCCTAAGCCGCGCGGTCACCATTTCAGAAAAAAATGTGACGTTCTGGAATTCAATCAAAATAGTGCCAGAATATTGCAAACGATCCCCTGAAATGTTTTTCGATGGAATCTGATGGGTTTTTTATCATCGGAAATAAAATTAGCTCTCGACGTCTGAAAAACTTTTTTTGAAAAAATCCCTAAGCCGCGCGGTCACCATTTCAGCAAAAAATCTGACGTTCTGGAATTCAATCAAAATAGTGCCAGAATGTTGCAAACGATCCCCTGAAAGGTTTTTTGGTGTAATCTGATGGGTTTTTTCTCATCGGAAATAGAATTAGCTCTCAACGTCTGAACAACTTTTTTTGAAAAAATCCCTAAGCCGCGCGGTCACCATTTCAGCAAAAATCTTACCTTCTGGAATTCAATCAAAATAGTGCCAGAATGTTGCAAACGATCCCCTGAAATGTTTTTCGGTGGAATCAGATGGGTTTTTATCATCGGAAATAAAATTAGCTCTCGACGTCTGAAAAACTTTTTTTGAAAAAATCCCTAAGCCGCGCGGTCACCATTTCAGCAAAAAATCTGACGTTCTGGAATTCAATCAAAATAGTGACAGAATGTTGCAAACGATCCCCTGAAAGGTTTTTTGGTGTAATCTGATGGGTTTTTTATCATCGGAAATAGAATTAGCTCTCAACGTCTGAACAACTTTTTTTGAAAAAATCCCTAAGCCGCGCGGTCACCATTTCAGCAAAAATCTTACCTTCTGGAATTCAATCAAAATAGTGCCAGAATGTTGCAAACGATCCCCTGAAATGTTTTTCGGTGGAATCAGATGGGTTTTTATCATCGGAAACAGAATTAGCCCTCGATTTCAGAACAACTTTTTTTGAAAAAATCCCTAAGCCGCGCGGTCACAATTTCAGCAAAAATCTGACGTTCTGAAATTCACTTTAAAATGTTGGCAAACTGTTGCCATCGATCCCCTGAAAGGTTTTTCGGTGGAATCAGATGGGTTTTTATCATCGGAAACAGAATTAGCCCTCGATGTCTGAATAACTTTTTTTGAAAAAATCCCTAATCCACGCGGTCCCCATTTCAGCCAAAATCTGACGTTTTGGAATTCAATTAAAATAGTGCCAGAATGTCGCAAACGATCCCCTGAAATGTTTTTCGATGGAATCAGATGGGTTTTTTATCATCGGAAATAAAATTATCTCTCAACGTCCGAACAACTTTTTTTGAAAAAATCCCTAAGCCGCGCGGTCACAATTTCAGCAAAAATCTGACGTTCTGAAATTCACTATAAAATGTTGGCAAACTGTTGCAATCGATCCCCTGAAAGGTTTTTCGGTGGAATCAGATGGGTTTTTATCATCGGAAACAGAATTAGCCCTCGATTTCAGAACAACTTTTTTTGAAAAAATCCCTAAGCCGCGCGGTCACCATTTCAGAAAAAAATGTGACGTTCTGGAATTCAATCAAAATAGTGCCAGAATATTGCAAACGATCCCCTGAAATGTTTTTCGATGGAATCTGATGGGTTTTTTATCATCGGAAATAAAATTAGCTCTCGACGTCTGAAAAACTTTTTTTGAAAAAATCCCTAAGCCGCGCGGTCACCATTTCAGCAAAAAATCTGACGTTCTGGAATTCAATCAAAATAGTGCCAGAATGTTGCAAACGATCCCCTGAAAGGTTTTTTGGTGTAATCTGATGGGTTTTTTATCATCGGAAATAAAATTATCTCTCAACGTCCGAACAACTTTTTTTTGAAAAAATCCCTAAGCCGCGCGGTCACAATTTCAGCAAAAATCTGACGTTCTGAAATTCACTTTAAAATGTTGGCAAACTGTTGCAATCGATCCCCTGAAAGGTTTTTCGGTGGAATCAGATGGGTTTTTATCATCGGAAACAGAATTAGCCCTCGATTTCAGAACAACTTTTTTTGAAAAAATCCCTAAGCCGCGCGGTCACCATTTCAGAAAAAAATGTGACGTTCTGGAATTCAATCAAAATAGTGCCAGAATATTGCAAACGATCCCCTGAAATGTTTTTCGATGGAATCTGATGGGTTTTTTATCATCGGAAATAAAATTAGCTCTCGACGTCTGAACAACTTTTTTTGAAAAAATCCCTAAACCGCGCGGTCACAATTTCAGCAAAAATCTGAAGTTCTGAAATTCACTCAAAAATGATGGCAAACTGTTACAAACGATCCCCTGAAGTGTTTTTGTTGTAATCAGATGGGTTATTATCATCGGAAATAGAATTAGCTCTCAACGTCCGAACAACTTTTTTTGAAAAAATCCCTAAGCCGCGCAGTCACAACTTCAGCAAAAATCTGACGTTTTGATATTCACTTTAAAATGTTGGCAAACTGTTGCCATCGATCCCCTGAAAGGTTTTTCGGTGGAATCAGATGGGTTTTTATCATCGGAAACAGAATTAGCCCTCGATGTCTGAATAACTTTTTTTGAAAAAATCCCTAATCCACGCGGTCCCCATTTCAGCCAAAATCTGACGTTTTGGAATTCAATTAAAATAGTGCCAGAATGTCGCAAACGATCCCCTGAAATGTTTTTCGATGGAATCAGATGGGTTTTTTATCATCGGAAATAAAATTATCTCTCAACGTCCGAACAACTTTTTTTGAAAAAATCCCTAAGCCGCGCGGTCACAATTTCAGCAAAAATCTGACGTTCTGAAATTCACTATAAAATGTTGGCAAACTGTTGCAATCGATCCCCTGAAAGGTTTTTCGGTGGAATCAGATGGGTTTTTATCATCGGAAACAGAATTAGCCCTCGATTTCAGAACAACTTTTTTTGAAAAAATCCCTAAGCCGCGCGGTCACCATTTCAGAAAAAAATGTGACGTTCTGGAATTCAATCAAAATAGTGCCAGAATATTGCAAACGATCCCCTGAAATGTTTTTCGATGGAATCTGATGGGTTTTTTATCATCGGAAATAAAATTAGCTCTCGACGTCTGAAAAACTTTTTTTGAAAAAATCCCTAAGCCGCGCGGTCACCATTTCAGCAAAAAATCTGACGTTCTGGAATTCAATCAAAATAGTGCCAGAATGTTGCAAACGATCCCCTGAAAGGTTTTTTGGTGTAATCTGATGGGTTTTTTCTCATCGGAAATAGAATTAGCTCTCAACGTCTGAACAACTTTTTTTGAAAAAATCCCTAAGCCGCGCGGTCACCATTTCAGCAAAAATCTTACCTTCTGGAATTCAATCAAAATAGTGCCAGAATGTTGCAAACGATCCCCTGAAATGTTTTTCGGTGGAATCAGATGGGTTTTTATCATCGGAAATAAAATTAGCTCTCGACGTCTGAAAAACTTTTTTTGAAAAAATCCCTAAGCCGCGCGGTCACCATTTCAGCAAAAAATCTGACGTTCTGGAATTCAATCAAAATAGTGACAGAATGTTGCAAACGATCCCCTGAAAGGTTTTTTGGTGTAATCTGATGGGTTTTTTATCATCGGAAATAGAATTAGCTCTCAACGTCTGAACAACTTTTTTTGAAAAAATCCCTAAGCCGCGCGGTCACCATTTCAGCAAAAATCTTACCTTCTGGAATTCAATCAAAATAGTGCCAGAATGTTGCAAACGATCCCCTGAAATGTTTTTCGGTGGAATCAGATGGGTTTTTATCATCGGAAACAGAATTAGCCCTCGATTTCAGAACAACTTTTTTTGAAAAAATCCCTAAGCCGCGCGGTCACAATTTCAGCAAAAATCTGACGTTCTGAAATTCACTTTAAAATGTTGGCAAACTGTTGCCATCGATCCCCTGAAAGGTTTTTCGGTGGAATCAGATGGGTTTTTATCATCGGAAACAGAATTAGCCCTCGATGTCTGAATAACTTTTTTTGAAAAAATCCCTAATCCACGCGGTCCCCATTTCAGCCAAAATCTGACGTTTTGGAATTCAATTAAAATAGTGCCAGAATGTCGCAAACGATCCCCTGAAATGTTTTTCGATGGAATCAGATGGGTTTTTTATCATCGGAAATAAAATTATCTCTCAACGTCCGAACAACTTTTTTTGAAAAAATCCCTAAGCCGCGCGGTCACAATTTCAGCAAAAATCTGACGTTCTGAAATTCACTATAAAATGTTGGCAAACTGTTGCAATCGATCCCCTGAAAGGTTTTTCGGTGGAATCAGATGGGTTTTTATCATCGGAAACAGAATTAGCCCTCGATTTCAGAACAACTTTTTTTGAAAAAATCCCTAAGCCGCGCGGTCACCATTTCAGAAAAAAATGTGACGTTCTGGAATTCAATCAAAATAGTGCCAGAATATTGCAAACGATCCCCTGAAATGTTTTTCGATGGAATCTGATGGGTTTTTTATCATCGGAAATAAAATTAGCTCTCGACGTCTGAAAAACTTTTTTTGAAAAAATCCCTAAGCCGCGCGGTCACCATTTCAGCAAAAAATCTGACGTTCTGGAATTCAATCAAAATAGTGCCAGAATGTTGCAAACGATCCCCTGAAAGGTTTTTTGGTGTAATCTGATGGGTTTTTTATCATCGGAAATAAAATTATCTCTCAACGTCCGAACAACTTTTTTTTGAAAAAATCCCTAAGCCGCGCGGTCACAATTTCAGCAAAAATCTGACGTTCTGAAATTCACTTTAAAATGTTGGCAAACTGTTGCAATCGATCCCCTGAAAGGTTTTTCGGTGGAATCAGATGGGTTTTTATCATCGGAAACAGAATTAGCCCTCGATTTCAGAACAACTTTTTTTGAAAAAATCCCTAAGCCGCGCGGTCACCATTTCAGAAAAAAATGTGACGTTCTGGAATTCAATCAAAATAGTGCCAGAATATTGCAAACGATCCCCTGAAATGTTTTTCGATGGAATCTGATGGGTTTTTTATCATCGGAAATAAAATTAGCTCTCGACGTCTGAACAACTTTTTTTGAAAAAATCCCTAAACCGCGCGGTCACAATTTCAGCAAAAATCTGAAGTTCTGAAATTCACTCAAAAATGATGGCAAACTGTTACAAACGATCCCCTGAAGTGTTTTTGTTGTAATCAGATGGGTTATTATCATCGGAAATAGAATTAGCTCTCAACGTCCGAACAACTTTTTTTGAAAAAATCCCTAAGCCGCGCAGTCACAACTTCAGCAAAAATCTGACGTTTTGATATTCACTTTAAAATGTTGGCAAACTGTTGCCATCGATCCCCTGAAAGGTTTTTCGGTGGAATCAGATGGGTTTTTATCATCGGAAACAGAATTAGCCCTCGATGTCTGAATAACTTTTTTTGAAAAAATCCCTAATCCACGCGGTCACAATTTCAGCCAAAATCTGACGTTTTGGAATTCAATTAAAATAGTGCCAGAATGTCGCAAACGATCCCCTGAAATGTTTTTCGATGGAATCAGATGGGTTTTTTATCATCGGAAATAAAATTATCTCTCAACGTCCGAACAACTTTTTTTGAAAAAATCCCTAAGCCGCGCGGTCACAATTTCAGCAAAAATCTGACGTTCTGAAATTCACTATAAAATGTTGGCAAACTGCTGCAATCGATCCCCTGAAAGGTTTTTCGGTGGAATCAGATGGGTTTTTATCATTGGAAACAGAATTAGCCCTCGATTTCAGAACAACTTTTTTTGAAAAAATCCCTAAGCCGCGCGGTCACCATTTCAGAAAAAAATGTGATGTTCTGGAATTCAATCAAAATAGTGCCAGAATATTGCAAACGATCCCCTGAAATGTTTTTCGATGGAATCTGATGGGTTTTTTATCATCGGAAATAAAATTAGCTCTCGACGTCTGAAAAACTTTTTTTGAAAAAATCCCTAAGCCGTGCGCTCACCATTTCAGCAAAAAATCTGACGTTCTGGAATTCAATCAAAATAGTGCCAGAATGTTGCAAACGATCCCCTGAAAGGTTTTTTGGTGTAATCTGATGGGTTTTTTATCATCGGAAATAGAATTAGCTCTCAACGTCTGAACAAATTTTTTTGAAAAAATCCCTAAGCCGCGCGGTCACCATTTCAGCAAAAATCTTACCTTCTGGAATTCAATCAAAATAGTGCCAGAATGTTGCAAACGATCCCCTGAAATGTTTTTCGGTGGAATCAGATGGGTTTTTATCATCGGAAACAGAATTAGCCCTCGATTTCAGAACAACTTTTTTTGAAAAAATCCCTAAGCCGCGCGGTCACCATTTCAGCAAAAAATCTGACGTTCTGGAATTCAATCAAAATAGTGCCAGAATATTACAAACGATCCCCTGAAATGTTTTTCGATGGAATCTGATGGGTTTTTTATCATCGGAAATAAAATTAGCTCTCGACGTCTGAAAAACTTTTTTTGAAAAAATCCCTAAGCCGCGCGGTCACAATTTCAGCAAAAATCTGAAGTTCTGAAATTCACTCAAAAATGATGGCAAACTGTTACAAACGATCCCCTGAAGTGTTTTTGTTGTAATCAGATGGGTTATTATCATCGGAAATAGAATTAGCTCTCAACGTCCGAACAACTTTTTTTGAAAAAATCCCTAAGCCGCGCGGTCACAATTTCAGCAAAAATCTGACGTTCTGAAATTCACTTTAAAATGTTGGCAAACTGTTGCCATCGATCCCCTGAAAGGTTTTTCGGTGGAATCAGATGGGTTTTTATCATCGGAAACAGAATTAGCCCTCGATGTCTGAATAACTTTTTTTGAAAAAATCCCTAATCCACGCGGTCACAATTTCAGCCAAAATCTGACGTTTTGGAATTCAATTAAAATAGTGCCAGAATGTCGCAAACGATCCCCTGAAATGTTTTTCGATGGAATCAGATGGGTTTTTTATCATCGGAAATAAAATTATCTCTCAACGTCCGAACAACTTTTTTTGAAAAAATCCCTAAGCCGCGCGGTCACAATTTCAGCAAAAATCTGACGTTCTGAAATTCACTATAAAATGTTGGCAAACTGTTGCAATCGATCCCCTGAAAGGTTTTTCGGTGGAATCAGATGGGTTTTTATCATCGGAAACAGAATTAGCCCTCGATTTCAGAACAACTTTTTTTGAAAAAATCCCTAAGCCGCGCGGTCACCATTTCAGAAAAAAATGTGACGTTCTGGAATTCAATCAAAATAGTGCCAGAATATTGCAAACGATCCCCTGAAATGTTTTTCGATGGAATCTGATGGGTTTTTTATCATCGGAAATAAAATTAGCTCTCGACGTCTGAAAAACTTTTTTTGAAAAAATCCCTAAGCCGTGCGGTCACCATTTCAGCAAAAAATCTGACGTTCTGGATTTCAATTAAAATAGTGCCAGAATGTTGCAAACGATCCCCTGAAAGGTTTTTTGGTGTAATCTGATGGGTTTTTTCTCATCGGAAATAGAATTAGCTCTCAACGTCTGAACAACTTTTTTTGAAAAAATCCCTAAGCCGCGCGGTCACCATTTCAGCAAAAATCTTACCTTCTGGAATTCAATCAAAATAGTGCTAGAATGTTGCAAACGATCCCCTGAAATGTTTTTCGGTGGAATCAGATGGGTTTTTATCATCGGAAACAGAATTAGCCCTCGATTTCAGAACAACTTTTTTTGAAAAAATCCCTAAGCCGCGCGGTCACCATTTCAGCAAAAAATCTGACGTTCTGGAATTCAATCAAAATAGTGCCAGAATATTGCAAACGATCCCCTGAAATGTTTTTCGATGGAATCTGATGGGTTTTTTATCATCGGAAATAAAATTAGCTCTTGACGTCTGAAAAACTTTTTTTGAAAAAATCCCTAAGCCGCGCGGTCACAATTTCAGCAAAAATCTGAAGTTCTGAAATTCACTCAAAAATGATGGCAAACTGTTACAAACGATCCCCTGAAGTGTTTTTGTTGTAATCAGATGGGTTATTATCATCGGAAATAGAATTAGCTCTCAACGTCCGAACAACTTTTTTTGAAAAAATCCCTAAGCCGCGCGGTCACAATTTCAGCAAAAATCTGACGTTCTGAAATTCACTTTAAAATGTTGGCAAACTGTTGCCATCGATCCCCTGAAAGGTTTTTCGGTGGAATCAGATGGGTTTTTACCATCGGAAACAGAATTAGCCCTCAATGTCTGAATAACTTTTTTTGAAAAAATCCCTAATCCACGCGGTCCCCATTTCAGCCAAAATCTGACGTTTTGGAATTCAATTAAAATAGTGCCAGAATGTCGCAAACGATCCCCTGAAATGTTTTTCGATGGAATCAGATGGGTTTTTTATCATCGGAAATAAAATTATCTCTCAACGTCCGAACAACTTTTTTTGAAAAATTCCCTAAGCCGCGCGGTCACAATTTCAGCAAAAATCTGACGTTCTGAAATTCACTATAAAATGTTGGCAAACTGTTGCAATCGATCCCCTGAAAGGTTTTTCGGTGGAATCAGATGGGTTTTTATCATCGGAAACAGAATTAGCCCTCGATTTCAGAACAACTTTTTTTGAAAAAATCCCTAAGCCGCGCGGTCACCATTTCAGAAAAAAATGTGACGTTCTGGAATTCAATCAAAATAGTGCCAGAATATTGCAAACGATCCCCTGAAATGTTTTTCGATGGAATCTGATGGGTTTTTATCATCGGAAATAAAATTAGCTCTCGACGTCTGAAAACCTTTTTTTGAAAAAATCCCTAAGCCGCGCGGTCACCATTTCAGCAAAAAATCTGACGTTCTGGAATTCAATCAAAATAGTGCCAGAATGTTGCAAACGATCCCCTGAAAGGTTTTTTGGTGTAATCTGATGGGTTTTTTTTCATCGGAAATAGAATTAGCTCTCAACGTCTGAACAACTTTTTTTGAAAAAATCCCTAAGCCGCGCGGTCACCATTTCAGCAAAAATCTTACCTTCTGGAATTCAATCAAAATAGTGCCAGCATATTGCAAACGATCCCCTGAAATGTTTTTCGATGGAATCTGATGGGTTTTTTATCATCGGAAATAAAATTAGCTCTCGACGTCTGAAAAACTTTTTTTGAAAAAATCCCTAAGCCGCGCGGTCACAATTTCAGCAAAAATCTGAAGTTCTGAAATTCACTCAAAAATGCTGGCAAACTGTTACAAACGATCCCCTGAAGTGTTTTTGTTGTAATCAGATGGGTTATTATCATCGGAAATAGAATTAGCTCTCAACGTCCGAACAACTTTTTTTGAAAAAATCCCTAAGCCGCGCAGTCACAATTGCAGCAAAAATCAGACCTTCTGCAATTCACTCAAAAATGTTACCAAACTGTTGCAAACTATCCCCTGAAATGTTTTTCGGTGGAATCAGATGGGTTTTTATCATCGGAAACAGAATTAGCCCTCGATTTCAGAACAACTTTTTTGAAAAAATCCCTAAGCCGCGCGGTCACCATTTCAGCAAAAAATCTGACGTTCTGGAATTCAATCAAAATAGTGCCAGAATATTGCAAACGATCCCCTGAAATGTTTTTCGATGGAATCAGATGGGTTTTTTATCATCGGAAATAAAATTAGCTCTCAACGTCTGAAGAACTTTTTTTGAAAAAATCCGTAAGCCGCACGGTCACAATTGCAGCAAAAATCAGACCTTCTGCAATTCACTCAAAAATGTTACCAAACTGTTGCAAACTATCCCCTGAAATGTTTTTCGGTGTAATCAGACGGGTTTTTATCATCGGAAATAGAATTAGCTCTCAACGTCTGAAGAACTTTTTTTGAAAAAATCCCTAAGCCGCACGGTCACAATTTCAGCAAAAATCAGACGTTCTGAAATTCACTATAAAATGTTGGCAAACTGATGCAATCAATCCCCTAAAAGGTTTTTCGGTGGAATCAGATGGGTTATTATCATCGGAAACAGAATTAGCCCTCGACGTCTGAACAACTTTTTTTGAAAAAATCCCTAAGCCGCGCGGTCACCATTTCAGCAAAAAATCTGACGTTCTGGAATTCAATCAAAATAGTGCCAGAATGTTGCAAACGATCCCCTGAAAGGTTTTTCGGTGGAATCTGGTGGGTTTTTTATCGTGGGAAACAGAATTAGCCCTCAACGTCTGAACAACTTTTTTTGAAAAAATCCCTAAGCCGCGCGGTCACAATTGCAGCAAAAATCTGACCTTCTGCAATTCACTCAAAAATGGCTCCAAACTGTTGCAAACGATCCCCTGAAATGTTTTTCGGTGGAATCAGATGGGTTTTTATCATCGGAAACAGAATTAGCCGTCGACGTCTGAACAACTTTTTTTGAAAAAATCCCTAAGCCACGCGGTCACCATTTCAGCAAAAATCTTACCTTCTGGAATTCAATCAAAATAGTGCCAGAATGTTGCTAACGATCCCCTGAAATGTTTTTCGGTGGAATCAGATGGGTTTTTATCATCGGAAACAGAATTAGCCCTCGACTTCAGAACAACTTTTTTTGAAAAATCCCTAAGCCGCGCGGTCACCATTTCAGCAAAAAATCTGACGTTCTGGAATTCAATCAAAATAGTGCCAGAATGTTGCAAACGATCCCCTGAAAAGTTTTTCGGTGGAATGTGATGGGTTTTTTATCATCGGAAATAGAATTAGCTCTCAACGTCTGAACAACTTTTTTTGAAAAAATCCCTAAGCCGCGCGGTCACAATTTTAGCAAAAATCAGACGTTCTGAAATTCACTATAAAATGTTGGCAAACTGTTACAAACGATCCCCTGAAGTGTTTTTTGGTGTAATCAGATGGGTTTTTACCATCGGAAACAGAATTAGCCCTCGACGTCAGAACAACTTTTTTTGAAAAAATCCCTAAGCCGCGCGGTCACCATTTCAGCAAAAAATCTGACGTTCTGGAATTCAATCAAAATAGTGCCAGAATATTGCAAACGATCCCCTGAAATGTTTTTCGATGGAATCTGAAGGGTTTTTTATCATCGGAAATAAAATTAGCTCTCGACGTCTGAACAACTTTTTTTGAAAAATCCCTAAGCCGCGCGGTCACCATTTCAGCAAAAAATCTGACGTTCTGGAATTCAATCAAAATAGTGCCAGAATGTTGCAAACGATCCCCTGAAAAGTTTTTCGGTGGAATGTGATGGGTTTTTTATCATCGGAAATAGAATTAGCTCTCAACGTCTGAACAACTTTTTTTGAAAAAATCCCTAAGCCGCGCGGTCACAATTTTAGCAAAAATCAGACGTTCTGAAATTCACTATAAAATGTTGGCAAACTGTTACAAACGATCCCCTGAAGTGTTTTTTGGTGTAATCAGATGGGTTTTTACCATCGGAAACAGAATTAGCCCTCGACGTCAGAACAACTTTTTTTGAAAAAATCCCTAAGCCGCGCGGTCACCATTTCAGCAAAAAATCTGACGTTCTGGAATTCAATCAAAATAGTGCCAGAATATTGCAAACGATCCCCTGAAATGTTTTTCGATGGAATCTGAAGGGTTTTTTATCATCGGAAATAAAATTAGCTCTCGACGTCTGAACAACTTTTTTTGAAAAAATCCCTAAGCCGCGCGGTCACAATTTCAGCAAAAATCTGAAGTTCTGAAATTCACTCAAAAATGCTGGCAAACTGTTACAAACGATCCCCTGAAGTGTTTTTGTTGTAATCAGATGGGTTATTATCATCGGAAACAGAATTAGCCCTCGACGTCAGAACAACTTTTTTTGAAAAAATCCCTAAGCCGCGCGGTCACCATTTCAGCAAAAAATCTGAAGTTTTGGAATTCAATCAAAATAGTGCCAGAATGTTGCAAACGATCCCCTGAAAGGTTTTTCGGTGGAATCTGGTGGGTTTTTTATCGTGGGAAACAGAATTAGCCCTCAACGTCTGAACAACTTTTTTTGAAAAAATCCCTAAGCCGCGCGGTCACAATTGCAGCAAAAATCTGACCTTCTGCAATTCACTCAAAAATGGCTCCAAACTGTTGCAAACGATCCCCTGAAATGTTTTTCGGTGGAATCAGATGGGTTTTTATCATCGGAAACAGAATTAGCCGTCGACGTCTGAACAACTTTTTTTGAAAAAATCCCTAAGCCACGCGGTCACCATTTCAGCAAAAATCTTACCTTCTGGAATTCAATCAAAATAGTGCCAGAATGTTGCTAACGATCCCCTGAAATGTTTTTCGGTGGAATCAGATGGGTTTTTATCATCGGAAACAGAATTAGCCCTCGACTTCAGAACAACTTTTTTTGAAAAATCCCTAAGCCGCGCGGTCACCATTTCAGCAAAAAATCTGACGTTTTGGAATTCAATCAAAATACTGCCAGAATGTTGCAAACGATCCCCTGAAAAGTTTTTCGGTGGAATCTGATGGGTTTATTATCATCGGAAATAGAATTAGCTCTCAACGTCTGAACAACTTTTTTTGAAAAAATCCCTAAGCCGCGCGGTCACAATTTTAGCAAAAATCAGACGTTCTGAAATTCACTATAAAATGTTGGCAAACTGTTACAAACGATCCCCTGAAGTGTTTTTCGGTGTAATCAGATGGGTTTTTATCATCGGAAACAGAATTAGCCCTCGACGTCAGAACAACTTTTTTTGAAAAAATCCCTAAGCCGCGCGGTCACCATTTCAGCAAAAAATCTGACGTTCTGGAATTCAATCAAAATAGTGCCAGAATATTGCAAACGATCCCCTGAAATGTTTTTCGATGGAATCTGAAGGGTTTTTTATCATCGGAAATAAAATTAGCTCTCGACGTCTGAACAACTTTTTTTGAAAAAATCCCTAAGCCGCGCGGTCACAATTTCAGCAAAAATCTGAAGTTCTGAAATTTACTCAAAAATGCTGGCAAACTGTTACAAACGATCCCCTGAAGTGTTTTTGTTGTAATCAGATGGGTTATTCTCATCGGAAATAGAATTAGCTCTCAACGTCCGAACAACTTTTTTTGAAAAAATCCCTAAGCTGCGCGGTCACAATTTCAGCAAAAACCTGAAGTTCTGAAATTCACTATAAAATGTTGGCAAACTGTTTCAATCGATCCCCTGAAAGGTTTTTCGGTGGAATCAGATGGGTTTTTATCATCGGAAACAGAATTAGCCCTCGATGTTTGAACAACTTTTTTTGAAAAAATCCCTAATCCACGCGGTCCCCATTTCAGCCAAAATCTGAGGTTCTGGAATTCAATTAAAATAGTGCCAGAATGTTGCAAACGATCCCCTGAAATGTTTTTCGATGGAATCAGATAGGTTTTTTATCATCGGAAATAAAATTATCTCTCAACGTCTGAACAACTTTTGTTGAAAAAGTCCCTAATCCGCGCGGTCACAATTGCAGCAAAAATCTGACCTTCTGCAATTCACTCAAAAATGTTACCAAACTGTTGCAAACTATCCCCTGAAATGTTTTTCGGTGTAATCAGATGGGTTTTTATCATCGGAAATAGAATTAGCTCTCAACGTCTGAACAACTTTTTTTGAAAAAATCCCTAAGCCGCGCGGTCACAATTTTAGCAAAAATCAGACGTTCTGAAATTCACTATAAAATGTTGGCAAACTGTTACAAACGATCCCCTGAAGTGTTTTTCGGTGTAATCAGATGGGTTTTTATCATCGGAAACAGAATTAGCCCTCGACGTCAGAACAACTTTTTTTGAAAAAATCCCTAAGCCGCGCGGTCACCATTTCAGCAAAAAATCTGACGTTCTGGAATTCAATCAAAATAGTGCCAGAATATTGCAAACGATCCCCTGAAATGTTTTTCGATGGAATCTGAAGGGTTTTTTATCATCGGAAATAAAATTAGCTCTCGACGTCTGAACAACTTTTTTTGAAAAAATCCCTAAGCCGCGCGGTCACAATTTCAGCAAAAATCTGAAGTTCTGAAATTTACTCAAAAATGCTGGCAAACTGTTACAAACGATCCCCTGAAGTGTTTTTGTTGTAATCAGATGGGTTATTCTCATCGGAAATAGAATTAGCTCTCAACGTCCGAACAACTTTTTTTGAAAAAATCCCTAAGCTGCGCGGTCACAATTTCAGCAAAAACCTGAAGTTCTGAAATTCACTATAAAATGTTGGCAAACTGTTTCAATCGATCCCCTGAAAGGTTTTTCGGTGGAATCAGATGGGTTTTTATCATCGGAAACAGAATTAGCCCTCGATGTTTGAACAACTTTTTTTGAAAAAATCCCTAATCCACGCGGTCCCCATTTCAGCCAAAATCTGAGGTTCTGGAATTCAATTAAAATAGTGCCAGAATGTTGCAAACGATCCCCTGAAATGTTTTTCGATGGAATCAGATAGGTTTTTTATCATCGGAAATAAAATTATCTCTCAACGTCTGAACAACTTTTGTTGAAAAAGTCCCTAATCCGCGCGGTCACAATTGCAGCAAAAATCTGACCTTCTGCAATTCACTCAAAAATGTTACCAAACTGTTGCAAACTATCCCCTGAAATGTTTTTCGGTGTAATCAGATGGGTTTTTATCATCGGAAATAGAATTAGCTCTCAACGTCTGAACAACTTTTTTTGAAAAAATCCCTAAGCCGCGCGGTCACAATTTCAGCAAAAATCAGACGTTCTGAAATTCACTCAAAAATGCTGGCAAACTGTTACAAACGATCCCCTGAAGTGTTTTTCGGTGTAATCAGATGGGTTTTTATTATGGGATACAGAATTAGCCCTCGATGTCTGAACAACTTTTTTTGAAAAAATCCCTAAGCCACACAGTCACAATTTCAGCAAAAATCTGACGTTCTGGAATTCAATCAAAATAGTGCCAGAATGTTGCAAACGATCCCCTGAAATGTTTTTCGGTGGAATCAGATGGGTTTTTATCATCGGAAACAGAATTAGCCCTCAACTTCAGAACAACTTTTTTTGAAAAAATCCCTAAGCCGCGCGGTCACCATTTCAGCAAAAAATCTTACCTTCTGGAATTCAATCAAAATAGTGCCAGAATGTTGCAAACGATCCCCTGAAATGTTTTTCGGTGGAATCAGATGGGTTTTTATCATCGGAAACAGAATTAGCCCTCGATTTCAGAAAAACTTTTTTTGAAAAAATCCCTAAGCCGCGCGGTCACCATTTCAGCAAAAAATCTGACGTTCTGGAATTCAATCAAAATAGTGCCAGAATATTGCAAACGATCCCCTGAAATGTTTTTCGATGGAATCTGATGGGTTTTTTATCATCGGAAATAAAATTAGCTCTCGACGTCTGAACAACTTTTTTTGAAAAAATCCCTAAGCCGCGCGGTCACAATTTCAGCAAAAATCTGAAGTTCTGAAATTCACTCAAAAATGATGGCAAACTGTTACAAACGATCCCCTGAAGTGTTTTTGTTGTAATCAGATGGGTTATTATCATCGGAAATAGAATTAGCTCTCAACGTCCGAACAACTTTTTTTGAAAAAATCCCTAAGCCGCGCGGTCACAATTTCAGCAAATATCTGACGTTCTGAAATTCACTTTAAAATGTTGGCAAACTGTTGCCATCGATCCCCTGAAAGGTTTTTCGGTGGAATCAGATGGGTTTTTATCATCGGAAACAGAATTAGCCCTCGATGTCTGAATAACTTTTTTTGAAAAAATCCCTAATCCACGCGGTCCCCATTTCAGCCAAAATCTGACATTTTGGAATTCAATTAAAATAGTGCCAGAATGTCGCAAACGATCCCCTGAAATGTTTTTCGATGGAATCAGATAGGTTTTTTATCATCGGAAATAAAATTATCTCTCAACGTCCGAAAAACTTTTTTTGAAAAAATCCCTAAGCCGCGCGGTCACAATTTCAGCAAAAATCTGACGTTCTGAAATTCACTATAAAATGTTGGCAAACTGTTGCAATCGATCCCCTGAAAGGTTTTTCGGTGGAATCAGATGGGTTTTTATCATCGGAAACAGAATTAGCCCTCGATTTCAGAACAACTTTTTTTGAAAAAATCCCTAAGCCGCGCGGTCACCATTTCAGAAAAAAATGTGATGTTTTGGAATTCAATCAAAATAGTGCCAGAATATTGCAAACGATCCCCTGAAATGTTTTTCGATGGAATCTGATGGGTTTTTTATCATCGGAAATAAAATTAGCTCTCGACGTCTGAAAAACTTTTTTTGAAAAAATCCCTAAGCCGTGCGGTCACCATTTCAGCAAAAAATCTGACGTTCTGGAATTCAATCAAAATAGTGCCAGAATGTTGCAAACGATCCCCTGAAAGGTTTTTTGGTGTAATCTGATGGGTTTTTTATCATCGGAAATAGAATTAGCTCTCAACGTCTGAACAACTTTTTTTGAAAAAATCCCTAAGCCGCGCGGTCACCATTTCAGCAAAAATCTTACCTTCTGGAATTCAATCAAAATAGTGCCAGAATGTTGCAAACGATCCCCTGAAATGTTTTTCGGTGGAATCAGATGGGTTTTTATCATCGGAAACAGAATTAGCCCTCGATTTCAGAACAACTTTTTTTGAAAAAATCCCTAAGCCGCGCGGTCACCATTTCAGCAAAAAATCTGACGTTCTGGAATTCAATCAAAATAGTGCCAGAATATTGCAAAAGATCCCCTGAAATGTTTTTCGATGGAATCTGATGGGTTTTTTATCATCGGAAATAAAATTAGCTCTCGACGTCTGAAAAACTTTTTTTGAAAAAATCCCTAAGCCGCGCGGTCACAATTTCAGCAAAAATCTGAAGTTCTGAAATTCACTCAAAAATGATGGCAAACTGTTACAAACGATCCCCTGAAGTGTTTTTGTTGTAATCAGATGGGTTATTATCATCGGAAATAGAATTAGCTCTCAACGTCCGAACAACTTTTTTTGAAAAAATCCCTAAGCCGCGCGGTCACAATTTCAGCAAAAATCTGACGTTCTGAAATTCACTTTAAAATGTTGGCAAACTGTTGCCATCGATCCCCTGAAAGGTTTTTCGGTGGAATCAGATGGGTTTTTATCATCGGAAACAGAATTAGCCCTCGATGTCTGAATAACTTTTTTTGAAAAAATCCCTAATCCACGCGGTCCCCATTTCAGCCAAAATCTGACGTTTTGGAATTCAATTAAAATAGTGCCAGAATGTCGCAAACGATCCCCTGAAATGTTTTTCGATGGAATCAGATGGGTTTTTTATCATCGGAAATAAAATTATCTCTCAACCTCCGAACAACTTTTTTTGAAAAAATCCCTAAGCCGCGCGGTCACAATTTCAGCAAAAATCTGACGTTCTGAAATTCACTATAAAATGTTGGCAAACTGTTGCAATCGATCCCCTGAAAGGTTTTTCGGTGGAATCAGATGGGTTTTTATCATCGGAAACAGAATTAGCCCTCGATTTCAGAACAACTTTTTTTGAAAAAATCCCTAAGCCGCGCGGTCACCATTTCAGCAAAAAATCTTACCTTCTGGAATTCAATCAAAATAGTGCCAGAATGTTGCAAACGATCCCCTGAAATGTTTTTCGGTGGAATCAGATGGGTTTTTATCATCGGAAACAGAATTAGCCCTCGATTTCAGAAAAACTTTTTTTGAAAAAATCCCTAAGCCGCGCGGTCACCATTTCAGCAAAAAATCTGACGTTCTGGAATTCAATCAAAATAGTGCCAGAATGTTGCAAACGATCCCCTGAAAGGTTTTTTGGTGTAATCTGATGGGTTTTTTATCATCGGAAATAGAATTAGCTCTCAACGTCTGAACAACTTTTTTTGAAAAAATCCCTAAGCCGCGCGGTCACCATTTCAGCAAAAATCTTACCTTCTGGAATTCAATCAAAATAGTGCCAGAATGTTGCAAACGATCCCCTGAAATGTTTTTCGGTGGAATCAGATGGGTTTTTATCATCGGAAACAGAATTAGCCCTCGATTTCAGAACAACTTTTTTTGAAAAAATCCCTAAGCCGCGCGGTCACCATTTCAGCAAAAAATCTGACGTTCTGGAATTCAATCAAAATAGTGCCAGAATATTGCAAACGATCCCCTGAAATGTTTTTCGATGGAATCTGATGGGTTTTTTATCATCGGAAATAAAATTAGCTCTCGACGTCTGAAAAACTTTTTTTGAAAAAATCCCTAAGCCGCGCGGTCACAATTTCAGCAAAAATCTGAAGTTCTGAAATTCACTCAAAAATGCTGGCAAACTGTTACAAACGATCCCCTGAAGTGTTTTTGTTGTAATCAGATGGGTTATTATCATCGGAAATAGAATTAGCTCTCAACGTCCGAACAACTTTTTTTGAAAAAATCCCTAAGCCGCGCGGTCACAATTTCAGCAAAAATCTGACGTTCTGAAATTCACTTTAAAATGTTGGCAAACTGTTGCCATCGATCCCCTGAAAGGTTTTTCGGTGGAATCAGATGGGTTTTTATCATCGGAAACAGAATTAGCCCTCGATGTCTGAACAACTTTTTTTGAAAAAATCCCTAATCCACGCGGTCCCCATTTCAGCCAAAATCTGACGTTCTGGAATTCAATTAAAATAGTGCCAGAATGTCGCAAACGATCCCCTGAAATGTTTTTCGATGGAATCAGATGGGTTTTTTATCATCGGAAATAAAATTATCTCTCAACGTCTGAAGAACTTTTTTTGAAAAAATCCGTAAGCCGCACGGTCACAATTGCAGCAAAAATCAGACCTTCTGCAATTCACTCAAAAATGTTACCAAACTGTTGCAAACTATCCGCTGAAATGTTTTTCGGTGTAATCAGATGGGTTTTTATCATCGGAAATAGAATTAGCTCTCAACGTCTGAAGAACTTTTTTTGAAAAAATCCCTAAGCCGCACGGTCACAATTTCAGCAAAAATCTCACGTTCTGCAATTCACTCAAAAATGGTGCCAAACTGATGCAATCAATCCCCTAAAAGGTTTTTCGGTGGAATCAGATGGGTTTTTATCATCGGAAACAGAATTAGCCCTCGATGTCTGAACAACTTTTTTTGAAAAAATCCCTAAGCCGCGCGGTCACCATTTCAGCAAAAAATCTGACGTTTTGGAATTCAATCAAAATAGTGCCAGAATGTTGCAAACGATCCCCTGAAATGTTTTTCGGTGGAATCTGGTGGGTTTTTTATCATCGGAAATACAATTAGCTCTCAAGTTCCGAACAACTTTTTTTGAAAAAATCCCTAAGCCGCGCGGTCACAATTTCAGCTAAAATCTGAAGTTCTGAAATTCACTCAAAAATGGCTCCAAACTGTTGCAAACGATCCCCTGAAATGTTTTTCGGTGGAATCAGATGGGTTTTTATCATCGGAAACAGAATTAGCCCTCAACTTCAGAACAACTTTTTTTGAAAAAATCCCTAAGCCGCGCGGTCACCATTTCAGCAAAAAATCTGACGTTCTGGAATTCAATCAAAATAGTGCCAGAATGTTGCAAACGATCCCCTGAAAGGTTTTTTGGTGTAATCTGATGGGTTTTTTATCATCGGAAATAGAATTAGCTCTCAACGTCTGAACAACTTTTTTTGAAAAAATCCCTAAGCCGCGCGGTCACCATTTCAGCAAAAATCTTACATTCTGGAATTCAATCAAAATAGTGCCAGAATGTTGCAAACGATCCCCTGAAATGTTTTTCGGTGGAATCAGATGGGTTTTTATCATCGGAAACAGAATTAGCCCTCGATTTCAGAACAACTTTTTTTGAAAAAATCCCTAAACCGCGCGGTCACCATTTCAGCAAAAAATCTGACGTTCTGGAATTCAATCAAAATAGTGCCAGAATATTGCAAACGATCCCCTGAAATGTTTTTCGATGGAATCTGATGGGTTTTTTATCATCGGAAATAAAATTAGCTCTCGACGTCTGAAAAACTTTTTTTGAAAAAATCCCTAAGCCGCGCGGTCACCATTTCAGCAAAAAATCTGACGTTCTGGAATTCAATCAAAATAGTGCCAGAATGTTGCAAACGATCCCCTGAAAGGTTTTTTGGTGTAATCTGATGGGTTTTTTATCATCGGAAATAGAATTAGCTCTCAACGTCTGAACAACTTTTTTTGAAAAAATCCCTAAGCCGCGCGGTCACCATTTCAGCAAAAATCTTACCTTCTGGAATTCAATCAAAATAGTGCCAGAATGTTGCAAACGATCCCCTGAAATGTTTTTCGGTGGAATCAGTTGGGTTTTTATCATCGGAAACAGAATTAGCCCTCCATTTCAGAACAACTTTTTTTGAAAAAATCCCTAAGCCGCGCGGTCACCATTTCAGCAAAAAATCTGACGTTCTGGAATTCAATCAAAATAGTGCCAGAATATTGCAAACGATCCCCTGAAATGTTTTTCGATGGAATCTGATGGGTTTTTTATCATCGGAAATAAAATTAGCTCTCGACGTCTGAAAAACTTTTTTTGAAAAAATCCCTAAGCCGCGCGGTCACCATTTCAGCAAAAAATCTGACGTTCTGGAATTCAATCAAAATAGTGCCAGAATGTTGCAAACGATCCCCTGAAAGGTTTTTTGGTGTAATCTGATGGGTTTTTTATCATCGGAAATAGAATTAGCTCTCAACGTCTGAACAACTTTTTTTGAAAAAATCCCTAAGCCGCGCGGTCACCATTTCAGCAAAAATCTTACCTTCTGGAATTCAATCAAAATAGTGCCAGAATGTTGCAAACGATCCCCTGAAATGTTTTTCGGTGGAATCAGATGGGTTTTTATCATCGGAAACAGAATTAGCCCTCGATTTCAGAAAAACTTTTTTTGAAAAAATCCCTAAGCCGCGCGGTCACCATTTCAGCAAAAAATCTGACGTTCTGGAATTCAATCAAAATAGTGCCAGAATATTGCAAACGATCCCCTGAAATGTTTTTCGATGGAATCTGATGGGTTTTTTATCATCGGAAATAAAATTAGCTCTCGACGTCTGAACAACTTTTTTTGAAAAAATCCCTAAGCCGCGCGGTCACAATTTCAGCAAAAATCTGAAGTTCTGAAATTCACTCAAAAATGCTGGCAAACTGTTACAAACGATCCCCTGAAGTGTTTTTGTTGTAATCAGATGGGTTATTATCATCGGAAATAGAATTAGCTCTCAACGTCCGAACAACTTTTTTTGAAAAAATCCCTAAGCCGCGCGGTCACAATTTCAGCAAAAATCTGACGTTCTGAAATTCACTTTAAAATGTTGGCAAACTGTTGCCATCGATCCCCTGAAAGGTTTTTCGGTGGAATCAGATGGGTTTTTATCATCGGAAACAGAATTAGCCCTCGATGTCTGAACAACTTTTTTTGAAAAAATCCCTAATCCACGCGGGCCCCATTTCAGCCAAAATCTGACGTTCTGGAATTCACACAAAAATGTTACCAAACTGTTGCAAGCTATCCCCTGAAATGTTTTTCGGTGTAATCAGATGGGTTTTTATCATCGGAAATAGAATTAGCTCTCAACGTCTGAAGAACTTTTTTTGAAAAAATCCCTAAGCCGCGCGGTCACCATTTCAGCAAAAAATCTGACGTTTTGGAATTCAATCAAAATAGTGCCAGAATGTTGCAAACGATCCCCTGAAATGTTTTTCGGTGGAATCTGGTGGGTTTTTTATCATCGGAAATACAATTAGCTCTCAACGTCTGAACAACTTTTTTTGAAAAAATCCCTAAGCCGCGCGGTCACAATTTCAGCAAAAATCTGACCTTCTGCAATTCACTCAAAAATGGCTCCAAACTGTTGCAAACGATCCCCTGAAATGTTTTTCGGTGGAATCAGATGGGTTTTTATCATCGGAAACAGAATTAGCCCTCGACGTCTGAACAACTTTTTTTGAAAAAATCCCTAAGCCACACAGTCACAATTTCAGCAAAAATGTGACGTTCTGGAATTCAATCAAAATAGTGCCAGAATGTTGCAAACGATCCCCTGACATGTTTTTCGGTGGAATCAGACGGGTTTTTATCGTGGGAAACAGAATTAGCCCTCGACGTCTGAACAACTTTTTTTGAAAAAATCCCTAAGCCGCGCGGTCACAATTGCAGCAAAAATCTGACCTTCTGCAATTCACTCAAAAATGGTGCCAAACTGTTGCAAACGATCCCCTGAAATGTTTTTCGGTGGAATCAGATGGGTTTTTATCATCGGAAACAGAAGTAGCCCTCGACGTCTGAACAACTTTTTTTGAAAAAATCCCTAAGCCACGCAGTCACAATTTCAGCAAAAATGTGACGTTCTGGAATTCAATCAAAATAGTGCCAGAATGTTGCAAACGATCCCCTGAAATGTTTTTCGGTGGAATCAGACGGGTTTTTATCGTGGGAAACAGAATTAGCCCTCGACGTCTGAACAACTTTTTTTGAAAAAATCCCTAAGCCGCACGGTCACCATTGCAGCAAAAATCTGACCTTCTGCAATTCACTCAAAAATGGAGCCAAACTGTTGCAAACGATCCCCTGAAATGTTTTTCGGTGGAATCAGATGGTTTTTTATCATCGGAAACAGAATTAGCCGTCGACGTCTGAACAACTTTTTTTAAAAAAACCCTAAGCCACGCAGTCACAATTTCAGCAAAAATGTGACGTTCTGGAATTCAATCAAAATAGTGCCAGAATGTTGCAAACGATCCCCTGAAATGTTTTTCGGTGGAATCAGACGGGTGTTTATCGTGGGAAACAGAATTAGCCCTCGACGTCTGAACAACTTTTTTTGAAACAATCCCTAAACCGCGCGGTCACAATTGCAGCAAAAATCTGACCTTCTGCAATTCACTCAAAAATGGTGCCAAACTGTTGCAAACGATCCCCTGAAATGTTTTTCGGTGGAATAAGACGGGTTTTTATCATGGGAAACAGAATTAGCCCTCGACGTCTGAACTACATTTTTTTGAAAAAATCCCTAAGCCGCGCGGTCACAATTTCAGCAAAAATCTGACGTCCTGAAATTCACTCAAAAATCTTGGCAAACTGTTCCAATTGATCCCCTGAAAGGTTTTTCGGTGGAATCAGATGGGTTTTTATCATCGGAAACAGAATTAGCCCCTGATGTCTGAACTACATTTTTTTGAAAAAATCCCTAAGCCGCTCGCTCACAATTTCAGCAAAAAACTGACGTTCTGAAATTCACTCAAAAATTTTGGCAAACTGTTGCAAACGATCCCCTGAAAGGTTTTTCGGTGGAATCAGATGGGTTTTTATCATCGTAAAAAGAATCAGCCCTCGATGTCTGAACAACTTTTTGTGAAAAAATCCCTAATCTGCGCGGTCACAATTTCAGCAAAAATCTGACCTTCTGCAATTCACTCAAAAATAGTGCCAGAATGTTGCAAACGATCCCCTGAAATGTTTTTCGGTAGAATAAGACGGGTTTTTATCATGGGAAACAGAATTAGCTCTCGACGTCTGAACTACATTTTTTTGAAAAAATCCCTAAGCCGCGCGGTCACAATTTCAGCAAAAATCTGACGTCCTGAAATTCACTCAAAAATGTTGGCAAACTGTTCCAATTGATCCCCTGAAAGGTTTTTCGGTGGAATCAGATGGGTTTTTATCATCAGAAACAGAATTAGCCCCTGATGTCTGAACTACATTTTTTTGAAAAAATCCCTAAGCCGCGCGCTCACAATTTCAGCAAAAAACTGACGTTCTGAAATTCACTCTAAAATGTTGGCAAACTGTTGCAAACGATCCCCTGAAAGGTTTTTCGGTGGAATCAGATGGGTTTTTATCATCGTAAAAAGAATCAGCCCTCGATGTCTGAACAACTTTTTGTGAAAAAATCCCTAATATGCCCGGTCACAATTTCAGCAAAAATCTGACCTTCTACAATTCACGCAAAAATAGTGCCAGAATGTTGCAAACGATCCCCTGAAATGTTTTTCGGTGGAATCTGATGGGTTTTTTATCATCAGAAATAAAATTAGCTCTCGACGTCTGAACAACCTTTTTTGAAAAACTCCCTAAGCCACGCAGTCACAATTTCAGCAAAAATGTGACGTTCTGGAATTCAATCAAAAATAGTGCCAGGATGTTGCAAACGATCCCCTGAAATGTTTTTCGGTGGAATCAGACGGGTTTTTATCGTGGGAAACAGAATTAGCCCTCGACGTCTGAACAACTTTTTTTGAAAAAATCCCTAAGTCGCAGGGTCACAATTGCAGCAAAAAATCTGACCTTCTGAAATTCACTCAAAAATGGGGCTAAAGTGTTGCAAACGATCCCCTGAAATGTTTTTCGGTTGAATCAGATGGGTTTTTATCATCGGAAACAGAATTAGCCCTCGACGTCTGAACAACTTTTTTTGAAAAAATCCCTAAGCCACGCAGTCACAATTTCAGCAAAAATGCGACGTTCTGGAATTCAATCAAAAATAGTACCAATATGTTGCAAACGATCCCCTGAAATGTTTTTCGGTGGAATCTGATGGGTTTTTTATCATCGGAAATAAAATTAGCTCTCAACGTCTGAACAACTTTTTTTGAAAAAATCCCTAAGCCGCGCGGTCACCATTTCAGCAAAAATCTGACGTTCTGAAATTCACTCAATAATGCTGGCAAACTGTTACAAACGATCCCCTGAAATGTTTTTCGGTGTAATCAGATGGGTTTTTATCATCGGAAACAGAATTAGCCCTCGATGTCTGAACAACTTTTTTTGAAAAAATCCCTAATCCGCGCGGTCTCCATTTCAGCCAAAATCTGACGTTCTGGAATTCAATTAAAATAGTGCCAGAATGTTGCAAACGATCCCCTGAAAGGTTTTTTGGTGGAATCAGATGGGTTTTTTATCATCGGAAATAAAATTATCTCTCAAAGTCTGAACAACTTTTTTTGAAAAAATCCCTAAGCCGCGCGGTCACCATTTCAGCAAAAATCTGACGTTCTGAAATTCACTATAAAATGTTGGCAAACTGTTGCAAACGATCCCCTGAAAGGTTTTTCGGTGGAATCAGATGGGTTTTTTATCATCGGAAATAAAATTAGCTCTCGACGTCTGAACAACTTTTTTTGAAAAAATCCCTAATCCGCGCGGTCACCATTTCAGCAAAAATCTGACTTTCTGGAATTTACTCGAAAATGTTGGCAAACTGTTGCAAACGATCCCCTGAAAGGTTTTTCGGTGGAATCAGATGGGTTTTTATCGTCGGAAACAGAATTAGCCCTCGACTTCTGAACAACTTTTTTTGAAAAAATCCCTAATCCGCGCGGTCTCCATTTCAGCCAAAATCTGACGTTCTGGAATTCAATTAAAATAGTGCCAGAATGTTGCAAAAAATCCCCTGAAAGGTTTTTCTATGGAAACAGATGGGTTTTTATCAATGGAAACAGAATTAGCCCTCTACGTCTGAACAACTTTTTTTGAAAAAATCCCTAAGCCGCGCGGTCACAATTTCAGCAAAAATCTGACGTTCTGAATTTCACTCAAAAATGTTGGCAAACTGTTGCAAACGATCCACTGAAAGGTTTTTCGGTGGAATCAGATGGGTTTTTATCATCGGAAATAGAATTAGCTCTCAACGTCTGAACAACTTTTTGTGAAAAAATCCCTAAGCCGCGCGGTCACAATTTCAGCAAAAATCAGACGTTCTGAAATTCACTATAAAAAGTTGGCAAACTGAAGCAATCAATCCCCTGAAAGGTTTTTCAGTGGAATCAGATGGGTTTTTATCATCGGAAACAGAATTAGCCATCGATGTCTGAACAACTTTTTTTGAAAAAATCCGTAAGCCGCGCGGTCACCATTTCAGCAAAATTCTGACGTTCTGGAATTCACTCAAAAATGTTGGCAAACTGTTGCAAACGATCCCCTGAAAGGTTTTTCGGTGAAATCAGATGGGTTTTTATCGTCGGAAACAGAATTAGCCCTCGACTCTGAACTACTTTTTTTTAAAAAAATCCCTAATCCGCGCGGTCACAATTGCAGCAAAAATCTGACGTTCTGAAATTCAATCAAAATAGTGCCAGAATGTAGCAAACGATCCCCTGAAATGTTTTTCGGTGGAATCTGATGGGTTTTTTATCATCGGAAATAAAATTAGCTCTCGACGTCTGAACAACTTTTTTTGAAAAAATCCCTAAGGCACGCGGTCACAATTTCAGCAAAAATCTGACGTTCTGAAATTCACTCTAAAATGTTGGCAAACTGTTGCAATCGATCCCCTGAAGTGTTTTTCGGTGTAATCAGATAAGTTTTTATCATCGGAAAGAGAATTAGCTCTCAACGTCTGAACAACTTTTTTTGAAAAAATCCGTAAGCCGCGCGGTCACAATTTCAGCAAAAATCAGAAGTTCTGAAATTCACTATAAAATGTTAGCAAACTGATCCAATCGATCCCCTGAAAGGTTTTTCGGTGGAATCAGATGGGTTTTTATCATCGGAAACAGAATTAGCCCTCGACGTCTGAACAAGTTTTTTTTGAAAAAATCCCTAAGCCACGCAGTCACAATTTCAGCAAAAATGTGACATTCTGGAATTCAATCAAAAATAGTGCCAGAATGTTGCAAAAGATCCCCTGAAATGTTTTTCGGTGGAATCAGACGGGTTTTTATCGTGGGAAACAGAATTAGCCCTCGATGTCCGAACAACTTTTTTTGAAAAAATACCTAATCCGCGCGGTCTCCATTTCAGCAAAAATCTGACGTTCTGGAATTCAATTAAAATAGTGCCAGAATGTTGCAAACGATCCCCTGAAATGTTTTTCGGTGGAATCAGATGGGTTTTTTATCATCGGAAATAAAATTATCTCTCAAAGTCTGAGCAACTTTTTTTGAAAAAATCCCTAAGCCGCGCGGTCACCATTTCAGCAAAAATCTGACGTTCTGGAATTCACTCAAAAATGTTGGCAAACTGTTGCAATCGATCCCCTGAAAGGTTTTTCGGTGGAAACACATACGTTTTTATCATCGGAAACAGAATTAGCCCCTGATGTCTGAACTACATTTTTTTGAAAAAATCCCTAAGCCGCGCGCTCACAATTTCAGCAAAAAACTGACGTTCTGAAATTCACTCTAAAATGTTGGCAAACTGTTGCAAACGATCCCCTGAAAGGTTTTTCGGTGGAATCAGATGGGTTTTTATCATCGTAAAAAGAATCAGCCCTCGATGTCTGAACAACTTTTTTTGAAAAAATCCCTAAGCCGCGCGGTCACAATTTCAGCAAAAATCTGACGTTCTGAAATTCACTCAAAAATGGTGCTAAACTGTTGCAAACGATCCCCTGAAAAGTTTTTCGGTGGAATCAGATGGGTTTTTATCATGGGAAACAGAATTACCCCTCGACGTCTGAACAACTTTTTTTGAAAAAATACCTAAGCCGCGCGGTCTCAACTTCAGCAAAAATCTGACGTTCTGAATTTCACTGAAAAATGTTGGCAAACTGTTGCAAACGATACCCTGAAAGGTTTTTTGGTGGAAACAGATAAGTTTTTATCATGGGAAACAGAATTAGCCCTCGACGTCTGAACAACTTTTTTTGAAAAAATCCCTAAGCCGCGCGGTCACAATTTCTGCAAAAATCTGACGTTCTGAAATTCACTCAAAAATGTTGGCAAACTGTTGCAAACGATACCCTAAAAGGTTTTTGGGTGGAAACAGATACGTTTTTATCATGGGAAACAGAATTAGCCCTCGACGTCTGAACAACTTTTTTTGAAAAAATCCCTAAGCCGCGCGGTCACAATTTCAGAAAATATCCTACATTCTGCAATTGACTCAAAAATGGTGCCAAACTGTTGCAAAAAATCCCCTGAAAGGTTTTTCTATGGAAAAAGATGGGTTTTTATCACTGGAAACAGAATTAGCCCTCTAAGTCTGAACAACTTTTTTTGCAAAAAATCCCTAAGCCGCGCGGTCACAATTTCAGCAAATATCTGACGTTCTGAATTTCACTGAAAAATATTGGCAAACTGTTACAAACGATCCCCTGAAATGTTTTTCGGTGGAATCGGATGGGTTTTTATCATCGGAAAAAGAATTAGCCCTCGATGTCTGAACAACTTTTTTTGAAGAAATTCCTAAGCCGCGCGGTCACAATTTCAGCAAAAATCTGACATTCTGCAATTCACTCAAAAATGTTGGCAAACTGTTACAAACGATCCCCTGAAAGGTTTTTTGGTGAAAACAGATGGGTTTTTATCATCGGAAACAGAATTAGCCCTCGACGTCTGAACAACTTTTTTTGTAAAAATCCCTAAGCCGCGCGGTCACAATTTCAGCAAAAATCTGACGTTCTGAAATTCACTCAACAATGGTGCTAAACTGTTGTAAACGATCCCCTGAAAAGTTTTTCGGTGGAATCAGATGGGTTTTTATCATCGGAAACAGAATTAGCCCTCGATGTCTAAACAACGTTTTTTGAAAAAATTCCTAAGCCGCGCGGTCACAATTTGAGCAAAAATCTGACATTCTGCAATTCACTCAGAAATGTTGGCAAACTGTTACAAAAGATCCCCTGAAAGGTTTTTGGGGAAAACAGATGGGTTTTTATCATCGGAAACAGAATTAGCCCTCGACGTCTGAACACCTTTTTTGAAAAAATCCCTAAGCCGCGCGGTCACAATTTCAGCAAAAATCTGACGTTCTGAAATTCACTCAAAAATGTTGGCAAACTGTTACAAATGGTCCCGTGAAAGGTTTTTTGGTGAAAACAGATGGGTTTTTTATCATCGGAAACAGAGTTAGCCCTCGACGTCAGAACAACTTTTTTGAAAAAAATCCGTCAGCCGCGCGCGGTCACAATTTCAGCAAAAATCTGACGTTCTGAAATTGACTCAAAAATGTTGGCAAACTGTTGCAAACGATACCCTAAAAGGTTTTTTTGGTGGAAACAGATACGTTTTTATCATGGGAAACAGAATTAGCCCTCGACGTCTGAACAACATTTTTTGAAAAAAATCCCTAAGCCGCGCGGTCACAATTTCAGCAAAAATCCTACATTCTGCAATTGACTCAAAAATGGTGCCAAACTGTTGCAAAAAATCCCCTGAAAGGTTTTTCTATGGAAACAGATGGTTTTTTATCACTGGAAACAGAATTAGCCCTCTACGTCTGAACAACTTTTTTTGAAAAAATCCCTAAGCCGCACGGTCACAATTTCAGCAAAAATCTGACGTTCTGAATTTCACTGAAAAATATTGGCAAACTGTTGCAATCGATCCCCTGAAGTGTTTTTCGGTGTAATCAGATAAGTTTTTATCATCGGAAAGAGAATTAGCTCTCAACGTCTGAACAACTTTTTTTGAAAAAATCCGTAAGCCGCGCGGTCACAATTTCAGCAAAAATCTGACGTTCTGAATTCACTCTAAAATGTTGGCAAACTGTTGCAATCGATCCCCTGAAGTGTTTTTCGGTGTAATCAGATAAGTTTTTATCATCGGAAAGAGAATTAGCTCTCAACGTCTGAACAACTTTTTTTGAAAAAATCCGTAAGCCGCGCGGTCACAATTTCAGCAAAAATCAGAAGTTCTGAAATTCACTATAAAATGTTAGCAAACTGATCCAATCGATCCCCTGAAAGGTTTTTCGTGGAATCAGATGGGTTTTTATCATCGGAAACAGAATTAGCCTCGACGTCTGAACAAGTTTTTTTTGAAAAAATCCCTAAGCCACGCAGTCACAATTTCAGCAAAAATGTGACATTCTGGAATTCAATCAAAAATAGTGCCAGAATGTTGCAAAAGATCCCCTGAAATGTTTTTCGGTGGAATCAGACGGGTTTTTATCGTGGGAAACAGAATTAGCCCTCGATGTCCGAACAACTTTTTTTGAAAAAATACCTAATCCGCGCGGTCTCCATTTCAGCAAAAATCTGACGTTCTGGAATTCAATTAAAATAGTGCCAGAATGTTGCAAACGATCCCCTGAAATGTTTTTCGGTGGAATCAGATGGGTTTTTTATCATCGGAAATAAAATTATCTCTCAAAGTCTGAGCAACTTTTTTGAAAAAATCCCTAAGCCGCGCGGTCACCATTTCAGCAAAAATCTGACGTTCTGGAATTCACTCAAAAATGTTGGCAAACTGTTGCAATCGATCCCCTGAAAGGTTTTTCGGTGGAAACACATACGTTTTTATCATCGGAAACAGAATTAGCCCCTGATGTCTGAACTACATTTTTTTGAAAAAATCCCTAAGCCGCGCGCTCACAATTTCAGCAAAAAACTGACGTTCTGAAATTCACTCTAAAATGTTGGCAAACTGTTGCAAACGATCCCCTGAAAGGTTTTTCGGTGGAATCAGATGGGTTTTTATCATCGTAAAAAGAATCAGCCCTCGATGTCTGAACAACTTTTTTTGAAAAAATCCCTAAGCCGCGCGGTCACAATTTCAGCAAAAATCTGACGTTCTGAAATTCACTCAAAAATGGTGCTAAACTGTTGCAAACGATCCCCTGAAAGTTTTTCGGTGGAATCAGATGGGTTTTTATCATGGGAAACAGAATTACCCCTCGACGTCTGAACAACTTTTTTTTGAAAAAATACCTAAGCCGCGCGGTCTCAACTTCAGCAAAAATCTGACGTTCTGAATTTCACTGAAAAATGTTGG